>NC_134461.1:126304511-127504511 GCF_047948215.1 Lycorma delicatula | reverse complement strand
TGTGTGTAAGACGAGCATCAAAAACAAGCCATAATCGTTGGACTTTGCCGGAACGCGGCTTTAGCCGCGTGACGGATTGCCGCGTGTGTGTATCGCAATAATTTTACATTCCGGTTCCGTTAACGGTGTTTACTTTTCAACTCTACTCGCTTACCTTGTAAATATTGTTTATAAATTTAAATTACTATATCTTTATATATTATATATTATTATTATATATTATATCTTTAGATTAAAATCTATTTCATTACATTTTACAGTATTTTTTTATAATCGTTTGGAAATAAGTGATTTACTTAATTTCTTTTTAAGGTAATAATGTTTGTTAACTTTAAATAGTTTTTATTTTAAAGTTGGTGTTGCTTTAATATAATATATATATATATATATATATATATATATATATATATATATATATTTTATTTCCATATAAGTGAAAAGTTGTATCATTTTTTTTTTATATGTAATAATGTACACCGTGTGTGGAACACGTTAACTAATTGTAACCGGTTTAACAACATTTAATTTTATATATTTATTTTAAACCAAATTTAGTAGTGACACAATTTAAAAAAAAAAATTATATTTCTTATTTAGAACGGATATATTATTTCCATATTAATTGTGTTTGTATTTATATATATATATTAATTATGTAGTAAGAAGGTATTACTAATATGGTTAATAATTTAAACAATTTAAAAAAAAAAACAAAATGGGTAGAGAAAGTCATTATTAAATAATCTTAAACGATAAATTAAGATAGAAATGTGTTCAGTTGACTGGGCTGTTGGTTTTGTTCCTTCCAATCAATTAGAAAGTTTATACAGTACCGTATTTTATTATGTTTGCAATGTACTAGGAATTAAGATAAAATACGAGTATTTTTATCTTCACAGTTTATTACTATTGCTATTATTTACTATAACAGATTGCATTGTACTTCCTGTCATGAATTGTTTTCATAATAAATACGTTTATTTAGATATGATAATTACGTTTTAATTGTAGTTTCAGGTAGTAATAATCCAAAATTACTCGTAATTATATGTTTATTATAAAAATTATTTATAATCAATTTATCTTAATTATTCTTTTTTTTGCTTGTGGATGTTTTGAGTTTGATAAGCTACAGAAGAATCCCGTCCGAAAGTTTATTTATTACAAATGACCTATTAATTTTTACGTTCTTTTTTGCATTTTTACACGTATCTTATCAAAAATGTTGTTTAACGTGATTGTAAATTTCACTTCCCAAAACTTAGACTAATCAAGTAGCTTTATAAATTTCTTACGTATATCTTGTATAGAATGTATAGTTGCGTAATAATAGTAATTATTATTTAGAAAGAAAAATGGAACTAAATTAAATTTGATTTTTTAATGAAATGTATTTACTACGAGAGAAATACGAAATAAGGATATTATAATAATATTAACAAACAGGTTATTTTCTGTTTCCTGTCTAATTACCCTCATACCTGAGGTGCTTCGCAGTTATAACACCGAGACAGAAAAAGAAAGAAGTGGGACCATAAAGCAATGAAAAATGGTTTTTTTCTTTCTTAATAAACAAGTTCTATAATGATAAATTATTTAATACTATTAAAAAAAAAAAATTAAAAAAAACTAAAGAGAAATCGGTTGAAAGACTATTCATAAGACATAAATATCGCTTAAAAAATACATTTTGGTATGATATCTGTAAGAATTAATGTAAAAACAAAAACTAGGTGTAAAAAAAAATTAAACGAAAAAATAAATTGAATGAAAAGATATAAATAACGATACGCAATACAAAATTTTTTTTTTTTTTTTTTTTAGTACCTATAATTACAGTTACAAAACTTGGAAAATAAGAACAAATACGATTAACTGAAAATGAAATACGACTTTAATGAAAAAATGTACATTAAAATCTAAACATGACACTTTTTTTCAAATATAAAACAATATTTTTATATACTGAGGAAAAATATATAAAGCAAAAATAAAATAAATTAAAAAAAAGAACGATAAAGAAATAAATTAACAAATAATCAATCAATATTTACGAAACTGTATAAATTAACTACATTTCAGCAATTCAAAGTGCCTAAGTTGGAGGTTTAAGTGATATTACAGGTTTTTGGATTAACTTTACGCTTTCGATTGGGGTAGTTTAAAATTACAATTTTTTTAACTTTATTCTACGAACTCTGCCATTTTATAATGTTTCATAAATATTGTTTATCTATTCCTTAATATTTATTAATTATAAATTAATAAATAAATCTTTTTTTGTCTTCATTCATTTGACTGATTTGATGCAGCTCTCCAAGATTCCCTACCTAGTGCTAGTCATTTCATGTCGATACATCCCCTACATCCTACACTCCTTATACATATTCCAAACATTGTCTGCCTGTACAATTTTTCCCTTCTACCTCACCCTCAAATATTAAAGTTACTATTTTAGGATGCCTTAATATGTGGTCTGTCTCTTCTTTTAATTATATTTTTCCAAATGCTTCTGTCTTCATCGGTTTGCCGCAACACCTCTCTTCATTTGTCACTTTATCCACCCGTCTGATTTTTAACATTCTCCTACAGCACCGCATTTCAAAAGCTTCTAATCTTTTCTTCTCAGTTACTCCGATCTTCCAAGTTTCACCTCCATAAGGCTACGCTCCAAACGTATACTTTCAAAAATCTTTTCCTGACGTTTAAATTAATTTTTGATGTAAACAAATTATATTTCTTACTGAAGGCTCGTTTCGCCAGTCCTAATCGCCATTTTATATCGCTCCTGCTTTGTCCATCTTTAGTAATTCTATTTCCCAAATAACAAAATTTTTCTACCTCCGTAATCGTTTCTCTTCCTATTTTTATATTCAGTGGTCCATCTTCATTATTTCTACTACATTTTATTACTTTCGTTTTTTTCTTGTTTATTTTCATGCTATAGTTCTTGCGTAGGACTTCATCCATGGCGTTCATTGTTTATTTAAATCTTTTTTACTCTCGTCTAGAATTACTATATCTTCAGCAAATCGTAGCGTCTTTATCTTTTCACTTTGTACTGTTACTCCGGATCTAAATATTATTCTTTAACATCATTATATATATATTAGTTATTAATTTAATATTATTTTTTATTTATTTATTCATTTTTTTAAAATAAATTTTATTTAATTTGTTTTTATCTTTTCAACTGATGATCATTGTTTAATAATAGAAATGGAATCTAGTTGATTAATATTTTAATTAAAAATTATTGGCAAAAATTTGTTGTTAGTAGTTTTTGAGCGTATACTTGTTATCCTATTTATTTCAATAATCATATAAAGCAGATGTTTTCTTAGATTATTAAATCAATTAAGTTTATTTTATATTATTTTTATTAGTTTCATTTAATTTTTAGTTTAAAATTTACTTTATCGTTCTCATTTAATTTTTTATTTTAGCTATGTAGTTAAATTGCTTAGCTACAAATAATACAGTAGTAGGGAACGTGTATATTAATCGATACAATTTTGCATGTTACGGTTTTTGAAAATGCTGATGTTACTAACCCTCTTAAAAAAAAACAATTTTTGCATTGAAAAATTATGGAAGAATTTTTGTTTCTATGTTAGCCTATTTTCTGTTTGATATCTCCAGAATGGATGGATTAATCTGAATTGAAATACTCGTATGTCACGTTGATTTATGTACATTGGGTATTGATGCCGTTTAATTTTGGTACAGTCGGTGATGACGTCAAGGAGGTACGGACCTCATGGGCCTTCACCTCAAAAATGTACTTGAAGAATAGGTACATGTATTCGAAAAGTTTAATGACTCTTAGCTAGGTAAGGTATTTGATATCTGATTAAAGTTCTTATAAAGGAGTGAGTGCAGAATACGTTTTTTTCCTTTTACGTCGTTTCTGGACTCAAAGTAACATTCGTGCGCTAATTTGATAATTCAGTTACATTAGAATGTCACTTCGGTTGAGTATTCGAATGGGGTGTACAGCAATGGGGGCGGAAAGTAAACTTAATTTTTTGACATTTTCTTTCGTAAGTTATTGTTTTGCTTGTTACATTCAGACTGAATTAACCGATTTTTTATGAAATTTTGAACGAAAACTTTTGAATGTGATGCCATTTAATTCTGTTACAATTTATCAAGGGGATGGGGAGATATGATGTGGGGTTGCACGGATGCTGTTTTTTTACATAATTCAATTATTTCATTGAAAAAGGTTACAATTCTTTTTTTGGTATCTTTTACTTCTGTATTTATATTTACTTGTAGTTTTTCCAATTTTACTAACGTTAACTGCTTGAAAATCGAAATCCTGTAGAGTTTGTCGAAATTGAAAGATTTATAAATTTTGTTGTAAACAGTTCTTGAAATTTCTGTACGCTATTTTAATTATTTTTTAACATAATTAAAAACATATGTAGGTATTATGAAATATTTTATAAACACGGTATATGTATTACATAAAATAAAACATATGGCTAGACAATTAATCAGGAATTGTTTGTAATTTTTATGCAGGTCACATTTTTTTTTAACATTATATTGTGGATATTTAAAAAAAATTGCACTTCTAATTAGTGAATTAAAATAGACGTATTTAATTACACCGTAATTAAAAACAAATGCTAATGTAATATCCGCTAATTTTTTTTATAAGTATAGTTAAGAATTACGTTGACAAATTGTAGTTGTGTGCTTATTAGGTATTTATTTATTTACTTTTTCATTCTTCACTTTCACCGGATGATACTAATAGTCAGCCATACTATAAAAAAAATATATATATATATTCATGTATTTTTCTTTTACGTTGTGCATATGCGCAATAAAACGATTAGAAAACGCATTGGATGTCTTTTTACGTTACCGGATTGCATTAAAATGGCAATAGCTATCTTGTGGGATACTGAATGAGCGAGTAAATATTAAGGTCCTTCGTGAAGTCGTGATCGCAATTTTACTTTCAGTCACGAATTGATAACCTAATCTGCTACAATGACTTCACTTCCACATCACGTGACTTCTTTATTGTTATTATTGCCTTAAGGTAATGGTGTTTTTTGTTTCTTTATTTTTTACCTTTGTTGATTATTCACAGTATTTACCGATGGTATTTTCGTTGAAACTTCATCTAGATAAATTTAGAAAGTCATATATAAAATTTATTCTATTTACTGTATCGTTTGTGCTTCTTTTGTTAGGAATTGTGCACGACTATTATTCTTTCTTTTGACAGTTGCAGATAACTAGTTTAACATTTAAATTTTTATCACCTATATCTCTTTATCATCAATATTGATTAATTATATGAATCTTTCAGAAGAAGAAGAAGAAGAGGAAGAGACATAGGCCGACTGAGGAAATAAGACAAACAGAAAGTATTGTTTAGTCTATCTAACAGACAAGACTAAAGTACTACTTTTGAATAGACACGTATCAATATTTTTATCAAAGATTGTAATTATATTGACGATCAAAAGTATGTAAGCATATTGAATATTTATAGAGAACTTTACTGGTTTATATATATAATATATATATATATATATATATATATATATATATATATATATATATAAATGATACTTATAACTAAAATGTTATATATTTTAGTTATTATCCCCAATATAAAGATAAATGTATCAGTGATACGTATGACTCATTATTATGTAATGTGTAAACATAATTTGTTGTAAAACATTTTGAATATTTTAAGGCTTTGTTTATATGTTAATACGACGTAAGTAATACATTGCATAATAAAAACTTTGTCGTCAAGATGTAAGTTCAAACTTTAAAATAAAAATTTCCAAATTAAATTTGTTTCTATTCTATTTAAGAATTACACAAACTAAAGGTATTTTTGTTGTAAAGACCATTAAATTAAAAAGATAAAGTTTATTTTTTTTATATCGTTCTTAATAGTGTGATATTAAAATGTACAATTGTTTTTAATATAAACGGACTATACTGAAAGGTGCGCTTGCGATCATATAACAACAACTGCGCATGCTCAGACCAGTGCTCTTAGCGATTTATTTGATTTCTATGTTTAGTAAATTTGTAATTATTTATTATAGTCACATTATTTTATACATCCATAATTTTGAATTATATCATTAGAAATTAGTAAAATTAATAGACTAAATATTAGAAGGCAAATAAAGAAATCTGTAAAACGATCGGTTGTGTTCCTTATTTAAATATTTTTGAATAGTTAAACTAAGTTAAACTTTTGAATAGAAATTTTTAAAATATTTTTATAAATTTTTTTTAGATTGAAAACGGAACGAATACAAGCGAATCGAAAAAATAATACAAAATATAGTATTATAAAATATAAATATAACTTGTGTGCAATAATATTAATTATGCGTATCAGTATATATTTATCAGGCGGTTTCCATCGTAACAATTGTAAGGGATCTGACACAAGTCAGATCAGTAACAGAGTAACGGTAGTAACACAATTTACTTCCGAAAATTAGATTACTCAGAAATCTCATTTTGTTTTTATATGGGATTAGAATTCTAACTTTACCCGATAGATATTTAAGCCCTTAGGATTGTTGTGTAACAAGTGGACAGAATATCGAATCGGGTTTTCTTACTAGATAACAATAAAGGAAAAAAATTAAATAATTAGAGTTAATGAAAGACTTCGAAAAAGGAATTTTTAAAGTCATGAAGCGTTTTTTGGCCCCCTTAGAAGTCATTTTCGAAGCATTATTATTACTAATTTGTTGCTATCATTGATCTTCAGCTCGACTAGTCTTCTTCCTTGTACGAAATAAAGAAAGTATTGTGATCCCGAAACATTTCGGTTTTCATATTTCAACGAAAATATATCCATTTTGACCATCCCTGAATCCATTTTGACTAGTTTCGGCGTGACGTCTGTACGTACGTATCTGTCTCGTAAAACTCAAAAACGATTAGCCGTAGAATGTTGAAATTTTGGATGTAGCGCTGTTGTAACATCTGGTTGTGCATCTCCTTTTTTGATTACAATCGGAATTAAAATTTTAATTAATGAAATATTTGGATCTTTCCAGAGAGAGGCACATCGGTCGAATCAGATTTCATCTCCTTTTGTTTTTTATCTTTATTTTTTTTAAATTTAAATATATTGATTTAATTAACCCGTGATTGTAAAAACGTTTAAAATAAATAATAATTCAATAATAACAAAAAGAAAAAAATTATTAGCGAAATAAAATTTTATGAACTTTTAAAAATGTGTAAGTGTAATTTAATAGGCATACGTATGTGTATATGTAATAGATTTGGTGAAACATCTGATTATTTGATAGTAATTGAAAATTAATACTTATAATCGTATTAATTTTGGATTTTATTAGCAAATTCTTATAAAAATTGTATAATTATTTTTAAAAAATCATTTTATTTAATTATTTAACGGAAAAATAAAATGCATTTTTGAATTCTATTCAATTTAAAGTCATTGTTGAAAATCTTTTTTCACTTAGTGTAATATGCACAAGATTGGTTTGTATTTCAGATTTCTGGTGTGTCTTATAAAAAAAATGTTATTAATAATTAAACTATTATAATTGTACTGGTTACAAATATTAATTTTGACCTTAACGGTGTAGAATTATCAGTTTTTATTCTTGAATTATTTGGTAAACAATTTATTTACAGAGTAATCAAGGGACATTTATTCTAACCTAATATTTCAGGTTAGGTTGTTGAATTAAGGGTAGCCCCACTGAGGAGGGGTATCTCGGCCGTCCGGAAGAGGTGGTCGAGATATCCTTATGATCCGGAGGGGACCCCGATGAGAGGTCCAGATGGGACTAGAGTCAGGGGTGGGCAGTCTACGCCGCGACACACGGGTGCGTTCGAGGCAACGTCTTTTAAGCGGTTACAGGCCGCCCCTTGTTGTGTTTAAAAAATGATAGTAAAAAAAAATATATTTACTGTTAATAAAAACTAATATTTTAGCAATTGTGTAACTGTCTAAGTTTATTAAAGAACTGGAGGATCATATGTCACTTTCAAATGAAATAAGTTTATATGAACCGCAGCAAAAAATGTATATTTGTAATTTAATAGAGTACAAGGAAGTCATGTGGTGTCCACATCAGATTTTTTAATTATGTGAAAATTTTCAGCTTTAATTTTTTGTAATTTTAAATGAATTATTATAACGGGAATAGTAGTTGTAAAAATGATAAAATTGTAAATTTTTAAACTATTGAAAACTTTTGTTATTTGTTTTTACGAACGAGTATATGATATTTTCAGCCAAAACGATATATAAGTAGCATATTTCAAACCGATTAAAAGTATATTAAAAATTATACTTCGACATGCTTTATCGTTAGTATTATTAAAAAAATTGTATTGCCCATTTTTGGTCGTTATTCGTGAATCGATGCCAATCCGATAATTAAATTTCTAAAAACAGATTAATACCGATAATTCAGGCGTTCAAATTTATTAAAGTATCCATAATATATTTAACAGAATTTCAATTAGTCCTTTATATCTACCCTTAAAATGATAGATTATCCTGCAGTTAATAGTTATTATATAATTTGTTAGGATATCTTTTAAACAAATGAAAAAAAATCTTTACAAATGACAAAATAGTTTTAGATTTTTTATAGCATATTAGGTACTCGAGACTGTAACTTTTTTTCTATTTTCTTAATGTAGGCGAACCACTTTACTGTGATATAACTTTTATCGTTAAGTCAAACGACAAACGAGATCAGTAATTTTATCACTTTCATCAATCACGTCGCTTACTTTGTTTTTTATTTAAAAAAATATAAATATATATTTATTATCTCATCTTAAAACTTGTTACTCCTGTTTTAATAAGAATAATTTATACTTAATGCTCAACGTCTACCGTTATGTTACGTAACGCTAAATGGATTCTACTTTTACTCGATTATAAGTGTTAATGTATGATCTCATGTGCAAGGTTTAGGACATTGCCACTAACTCAGTATTATTATTACGTAACATGTATTAATTTTCTTCAGTCGATCTAATAAAAACGCAATATAAAATCTGAATGCAGTAAAAAGAAATTTATAAAACTATGACTTGTTGCTTTGATACGAGGAGAAATTGCGTTCCATGATTCTTGTTAGTTATAAACGTATTTAAACCCGGAAGAGCTTATTTTAATTATTGTTCAACAACATCGGCAACGTTATAAACAAAGTTGACAGCCCGTTCCATATATGTTATTACATATTTTGTAAGCCTTTTATGTAAAGTCTATCTATAATAAAAAAAAAATTATTAGTGACCTTATAAAAGGACAAAGTCCGGCAGAATTAATATCCTAATATCCTTCCTTTACTTAAATTTTGTTAATAAGTAATATTTACTTTCAAGTACAGTTTACATACTAAAAAAAAACGACATAATGATATACTCATATAAAAGATGTACTATACGAATAAATTTGTATACACGTTGTTTCTAATCTACAGTAGTTTAAAAGCCAGTTAACCGCTTTAATCTCTTTTACTTTCTAATACTCAGCTTAATCTTTTTTTTGTGATCGGGCCTTCTAAGGATCAGTCGTGCATAATCCTGATTGCTTTCTTTTCTAAGATTCTTTCCCTTAAACCCCCTTCCTTCGGTTCATCCACCGTGTTTCCTTTTCTATTCTCTGGAAATTTAGATTCATCAAGTAATTTTCTGAGAGATTGTTGAAAATTATTTTATTGAAAATATTTAATAATTTTAGATCTTTTCCGGTTTTTATGTACCAGTGTATTTATTTGGTTTTCTCTTTTTTAAAAAGTTAAATATTTGTTTTGTTAATCTAGTTTCATACATTCTGTGTATAATAAGTGATCGTAAAATTTTGAGGCTTCTTTTTCTAATTGCATTGTCTATCTTTTTTTTTAAAATGCTGATAAATATCTTCTAATTTTTTTAAATTTATAACTTCTACTTTCCAGTTTTGGGCCATGTATATTCTTCAAATTCTTTTTTTAAATTTTAAGCAGATGTTTTCCTGAGAAACTCTATAGGCTTCCTGCAGTTCCGGTAATACTACGGCCTTACGTTAATTTCGAATATATGGGTAAGGATTTTTTATTGTATATGTCTCTTGTTAGATGATAAGTCCTTTTTTCTAAATAATTTTATCTAAATATTTATATTTTTGAACTTTTTCGATTATTATTCTTATGAAATTTTATTGTTTGGAATCTACTTTTATTATAACCGGAAAAAATTGTTTTTCCAAATGAAAGTTTTAAACAAATAATGTTTGCGCATTTTTCTAATTCTTGAATTTTGATTTTCGCTTCCGTTATGTCTTTTGCCAAAATTATCAGATCGTCAGCGAACGCTAAACTGTTAACGTTAAAGATTTAGATTTTGTCCTCGATTTTATACTTTCGTTTATCGTATGTATGTATTTGTGTATTCCTATTCTCGAATTACTTTCTCCAGCAATCGAACAGTATTGTGACCAAATTTTACGTCGCTTTGCCTCGCTCCACTTTTTATTTCAGTTTGGAAATTCCACTAAAGTATTAACTTTTGAATGCGCTTCTGTTAATGTTTCTTTTACAATATTTAATGTTTTGTTATCGATCGTAAATTCTTTCAATATTTTGACTAGAGATTCTCTATTATTGAGAAACATTTCCTTTTTCAATTCCACAAAAGTAACTATTAATTCCGAATTTCCAATTTTTTGCCAATGGATTAATTTAGATTATGAATCTAAAATTTACTATTTCAATAAAACTTTCAAAATAATAAAACCGCATAAAGTAAACGTATAATTTAACTTGTAATTTTTAGAAGTGGATGCCAAATTAAAAACAACTGTCAAGGTTTTAATAATCTATAATTTGCAACAAATTCATAAAATAGAATTTAAAAAACAATTTAAATTTTATATATTTTAGAGTATTTTTAAAAGTTGGTTTTACTTTTTTGAATTTATATTATTTTATATTCTCTAGGATTATTTTTATGTATTTAAAATATGGATAGGCGTACAGAATACGTTGGAGCATTAAAAAAAACCCTGTTTGCAAGAAACACAAGGCTAGAGAGTAATCTGCATATTGATGGAAATGCGTGTATGTGCAGAAACGACAAAAATATTGTCAGTTAAGAGCTAAGGCTATATGGAAGCGGGAATTTGTATATTTTTTACAGGAAATTTTCCCTACTATTTTTCGTCTGAAATTGATTTCAATACCGTTATGGTATTGAAAATAAAACAAAATCCTCTAAAAAAAATTAAAATGGCTTTTAATGCTCTATGTAAACAATTTAACTTGAATTTTTAAAAATTCCACTTATTTTTTTAAAACATTTTAAAACTGCTTAAAATATTTCAGGCTTTTATATGCTACAAAATCCATCTCCTCATAAAAAAAAAAAATTGGGGTTACTATAATGGATCTGTTGTCGCCGATTTGAACTAATAAGTAATTGTAATTAAAATAGTCATCTGTTCTGTACAAGATAATAAATTTCATACATTGAATTTTACTTAACTTTTAGATATAATATATAGAAAATTATTTCAAAATATCGAAATTTTAAATGACAGAATGAACTAAATTTATAAATTTCATTTTTTATTTCTCTTATTTTTTACTTTCACATAATTGGGCGAAACATATCACTTTCAAGCGGAAACAGTTGTATCTCAAGTTTAAACACCGATAGAACATAGATCTCGGCTTTCAGCAAAAAGTAAATTATTGATTTATAAATCCGTTTTGAAGCCTATTTGGACTTAACGAGCTTGAATTGTGGGGTGCAGCGCGCAACTCCAGTATTGACATACTTGAATTCTACCAAACAAAACCATTGCGGAAAATGCTCAACATATCCTGGTACATAAGTAATAATAGCCCTATATATAATGATCTTAACTTGCGAACCGTTCGGCAGGAAATCTCTCTGGTCAGCCTACGGTATCAAAATCGTTTGGATCGGCATCCGAATTATTTGGTGATTAAATTATTAGTTAACATGATCAGTGATTTTTCAAGATTGCTGAGGAACAATATTCCTGGTTTGCCTTATCGTTTCAATTAGGTGATTTTATGTTCTGGAGTACCCTTCTATTTCATTATTAAGTCACAAGCCATTGGATCTGTGACAACTTAATATTAGTTCAAATACGTCTTATTTACTTATTTTTCAATTATCTTGCTGAAAAATAAGAATAATAATAATTATCTTGCTTGTAAAGTTGCTGTTTCGTTATAAATAAAAAAAAAAAATTGTGTACTGTAACACAAAAAATAAATAAAAAAATAAACCCTGTTATTAAAAATACAACAGTTTTTAACTAGGCAGGCAAAAGAATCTGTTGAGTATGGTTTTTAGATATCTTCATCCCTTGATTTTGCCAGGAAGAATTGTTACTAGTATTTTTTGAAGTTATGATGATTTATTATTTTAATATTTATGATGATTTAATTTTTATTTTTTCAACAGTTGATTGTATATTATTAATTACGAACATTTTTGTAATGTAATAAAGTACATAAAATGTGAAATAAATTATTTTACAAATTTAAAGCAGTTTAAACGTCGGAAGATGGACTTTGACTTGTAATATTCTCTATTATTGTTTCAGTATATAGTTGCGGCGAAAACAGACTATACATGTCAAAACGAGCATTGCATCACAACGTCGTAGATGAAACAGCAACCTGTTTATGTATTTTTTTTCTGTTTAGCCTCCAGAGCCACCATCAGGATTACTTCGGAGCATGAATGAGGATGATTTGTTTAAATGTAATGCCTGTAGTCTTGTACAGTCTCAGGTCGACCGTTTCTGAGATGCGTGTGATTAATTGAAACCCAACCACCAAAGAACACCGGTATCCACGATGCAGTATTCAAATTCGTATAAAAGTAACTGCCTTTACTAGGATTTGAACGCTGGAGCTCTGGACTTCCAAATCAGCTGATTTGGGAAGACGCGTTCACCACTAGACCAAGGCGGTGGGTTTATTTACGTATTCTATCACCAGTTTTTCTTACTGGTCAACAGTTATGATGTAGTATATATTTTGTTTTATTTTTATATAATTCTACAATTTTATGATGTAATTTTTTTTTATAAAAGTGTAAAACAATCATTAAATAAGTAAATATATATATCTAGTCTTAATAATAATAAATGTTAATACATTTTTTCAATTAGACTAACAGAAATATTTCTGTTGGTCATACAGACGCACAACGTATGTACGTGTGTGGGTCGCACTGCTTTTGGCCTTATATATTAGGAATGATCCGACCGACTTTCTTTAAATTTGACTCAAATATTTTCAACTATGTGGCAATGGTAATAATATTTTTTGTAAACTCGTTATGGGGGTGGAGGGATATCGTGTAAAAAATAATTTCGATTTTCTTCTGAGGCATTTCAAAGAAAACTTTGTTAAAGCAAATCCATTACGTACAATGGAAAAATCAACCCCCACCTTTTAATTAAAATATACGTTTTTTGCTCTTTTGCCCAGTCTTCCTTCAGTTTGAATAAAAAAAAAATAAGTTTTGTAAAGTTTATTTTTCATATACAGAGCTACCAAGAAATATCTTAAGACTAAATTGCAGAAATTTTTTTTTTTTTTTTTTTACCTTTTATTGAACGGGGTAGATTTAGAGAAAAGTTTACTTAAGCGAATTTGTTAAGTTTAACCTATAATCATTTTTATTGATTTTCCACCTTTTTGTAATCTATATGAATGAAAAATAATACTTGGCAGATTGTAATACTTCAATAGCAAACATCAGAATTCATTACGCGTTAGAGTTATTCGGTAATATTAAACTTGTTTATGTTTATCAGCACAACACATTAGGGTGTGTATGTTTACATAATATAAACACTTTCCTTGTTAACTGTTCAGTGAAATTAACCTTGGTGTGTAGGGTTTGACAAGGTCGTCGAGGAATATTAAAATTAATTACTATTTATGGTAAAATAACGAAATAAAAACTGTAATCATTTACTATATTTTTCAAAATCTGTATTAAATTTTTTTTCTATATTAAAGCGACCAAATTAATCAAAATTATAAGAAAAGGATTACAATCGATTAGAAAATCAAGTTGAAATATCCGAATATCAGATAATGGGTATATAAGTCTGTTAACGAATCAGATGTTTGGCCTTTATTAATTAAAAAATCAAGGCAAATAGGAAATAAATGCATAATGGAAACATTACTAAAATTAAGCGTAGAAAGCAGTTCAAGAGAGGAGTTTATTATTGCTCACTTCACTTAATTATCTTTTAATTTCCGTTATTTGTCGAGTCATGATTTTCTTTAATACTATAGAATATACTGACGTCGGTATAGTACTGTTAGGTCGCCACTGCCACTTTTCAGAATGTACCGTTTTAACTATGCTTATTAAATATCATTTCTACAAAACGTTATTTGGTAAATTAAAAACGTTAACTCTATGAACGTGCAATTTTTGTAAAAAAAAAAAATATATGTAGGCATTATTCTAATTATAATAATATATACTAATTTTTATCTCTCTTTTTCTTCTCCCCCGGGCCGGATCCTGCAGTTAAGTATTACACAGCCATGGGGAGTGTCCTTTACTCTAACGGGCCTCCACGTCTCGGCCCGCCGGTCGGATCTCACTTTGCGTCCGCTTCAAACTTCCAGAGTAGGATCCAGACTGGAGAACAAATGCCCCGCATCTGCTCACTAGTCTCACCGGCTCCTGTCGGAAAATTGTGGCGTAATTCAATCCTGGCCAGTTACACTAATAGAGACGGCATGATGATCCTTTTCGGTCTCATAGTCCTCAACATCAGTCATTCTTATTTCACTCGCAAAAAGTAACAAGTTCAAAAAAAAATCAGCTGTTATAAACAAACTAGAAAGTAAGTTATTTATACGATTAAAATCGACACAAATCCTCTCAAATGCACAAAAATAAGTCCGCAAAGCCCCGTCGCACTGTTAATAATCCCAGTTAAGGACAAAAATGTATTTATTGCCAAAACAACAAAATCAAAGTCTAGCCTAAGTTACCCTGACAACGGTAGACCGTACAAAAAAGTTAAATTGCTAAAGCAACGAAAGAAGAAAAAACAAAACTTAAACACCACAAAATTAAACAAAGGAACGCAAAAAACAAAACGAGAACGAAATAAATAAGAAAACTATAAGAATCGCAAGTATTGAGCTGAGGTTAGGCGCGTGCAGTCACTTGTAGACTTCAGTACGCACCGATGCCCGATTTCTCTCATTCAGTCGACTTTTGGTTCTCTTTTAAATCATATGTAACTATACTGAACACTAACTGTTCGATTTGTACTATTTTAGAAATGTGAAATATAGCAAAGTATTTTTTATGTATAAATAAATTAATTAAAATTCAACCTTACCAGTAATTGGTCTGTGTAAGATATTATGATGAAAAATAGATGAAAAAAGTTATAAAATTATAAAGTATAGATTAAAATTAACATAAGTAGATTAAAAAAGTAATAAAATAAAGTATTATTTGTCGTTTCACTATAAGGTATTTTTTAGACGTTTAGTACAAAATAAAACTCGTAGGATTTCAATAATTCATTAGGTTCAATAATTCATTTCAATAATTTCCCGTTAATAGACTTTTTTGAACTTTAAAATGTATACTACTTTCAAACAAACAACTGAACGGTTTTCGTGTAACTCAACACGACACTTCGGCTTACGAGAATGGTTCTTATTTTTCGATTTTATAATCATTTTTAATAAATTACCGATCTTACAAAAGCTCTTTTTATAAATTTATTTAAAATAAAATCGTTAAAATTATTATTTTTAAAAAAATTTATTTAGTTTTATTATAATACCGGGTTTAAAGAAACCGCATTTCTGTTTAATATGTGACTTAAATATGCGCTCAAAAATTTGCATTAATACCTTCTGAATAATTATATTCGTTTTTTATTTGTTGGTGGTTATCCTTTAAATTAGTTTTACTTACGTGTGTTGCGTGTATTTAGTTTAATATCTTCGGACTGACTAAACATAAATCCTACAAAAATGGCTGAAAATTTTCTATATTTTGGATATTGATGGCATTCGATTTTTGATAAAATTAAAAGAGGGGAAGTATAATTTTTACAATTTTTAATTTTTGACTTTTTGTTTAGCGGTGGTTGAAAATTTAGTTTTACTCCGTTGAAGATCCGTATTAAGTTTAAAATTCCAAAGTTTTATGTCGATCGACTTTAGGGGTGGGGGATATTCAAAGTTATGTCTAAACAGTTTTTGCCTATCTCTTGAAAACCCGTCGACTAAAAAAGTTGAAATTTACCACAGATATTTAGCTGTGCACATCCCAAATTCGGTCTGATTTTTGACCCCATTAGACAAGGTTACATTATAATTTTTTTTTTTTTTTTACCAAACTATAATTTATTTAAACTTATTGATTAAATTGCACCAATTCGGGTCAAATATTGAAGTAAATTACTCCATTTAATAAACTTTTAATCCCCAAAAAGTAAAGGGTCTGAACAAAACGTACTTAAAAAAAACAGTTCTTTAAACTTTAATTTCAAAATTGAAAATCCAGTTTTATGTAGAATTAATGTAGACGAAAAACGAACGTTTTAATTAAAGATGATCTTATGAGATCCGCTTAAAAAATAATTTCCGATACTACATCTATTTTACTAGCTGTGACTGTTATTAAAAATATTATATAAGAGTTGTTCGGTAAGGGGATCGATGAGAACCAAATCTTTTTACTAAAAATTTTGATTTTTTTTTCAGGAATTTGATTAAGAGACCGTCAACTGGGACCCAAAATATTTTACTAAGAATTTTCTTGTTTACATTTATAATACGAGTAGTGCATAATTTTTAGGTAAACCTGTCATTTGATCATTAAAATCAAGATAAAAATTAAAATTTTTTGCTGAACATTTTGATCTTTTTTTTTTAATTGTACTCTAAATATTTTTGTATATTTTATATACACAGAAAAAAATTCTTACGTCCACTTACAGTTACTGATGAATAATAAATGAATTTTGTGACCGGGATTTATAATAAATAAATGCCATGTCTGACCGGGATTCGAACCTGGGACCTCCGGATGAAAGGCTGAGATGCTATCACTCCGCCGTGGAGATCGGCATAATATACCAAGTAATTAATATTTAAAACCCCTATGGTGTGTTTGAAGTAAAAATTTGTCAAGGACGAAGCCGTGTAAGTTATGCTTTTTTATTCGTGGAATATCCCAGAGACCGATTCCCGACGTAATTTATATAACACATTATTCTGTATCTATCTGAATATATTATATATTTCTATCTAGAAATGTATATTTATTATCGACACTATTTATTAATTTTTTGTTTTGTTTTAATTTAAACAAGCATCTAATATATTATTTTACGAGTGGCTATATTAAACATGTTTATAATGGAGAACTTAGTTTCATTTTTTGTTGGAATTATATAAAAATATATATCGTTAATTTTACGTAGTAACAATTAGAGCGTGGAATACGGTTTATAAAGTGAACATTTACTTTCATGTTGATATAGTTGGGTATTTATATAATTTACAACTTAAAATTACATGATCGCCCGTCAAATATCAAGTATCAAAAATTTTAAATATATATTTTTTTTAGCGATGATGTAATATAATTGTAGATTAACGTCCTTTTTTTTAAAAAAAAGCAAAACAAAAATAGCTTCTAATATATTATTTTTGTGATGAAATAATCATGCTTTTAAACGCCATGACCTTATAGAATGAAGCGTGAGCGTGGCTACAAGGGAAAGGTTATGTATGTTGCCGATACACGGATATAATGTGAACACGTATAAGAGGATATACTAGATTTTTTTTGTTTTTAATAGAGAGTTATGGTATTTTCAACTCTTAAAAGTAGGAGTGTCTACCGTGTTTAGAATATTTATCTTACGGGATACAATAATGTTATGCAGCTTACGTTATTTATTTAGAAAGGGACATCGGTCTTTTACTTCTGAACATGGTGAAGGTTGTGGCAGATCAGCAGCCGCCATCGTAAATTTAATTCTGTTGCTGCTTGCTCGTGGTTTCATTTAAAGATCCTTTCTTACTTAGGTACTGCGTTTTTTATGTTTGAAGTAGCTTATACATTATAATTTTGTAGTAATTTATTTAAACTCGCGTCATTAACGTAACGTGTATTTATTGATCTGCCGTTAAAATTTTGTAAGTTTTGGTTTTATTTTAACATTTAAAATCTATGTTTCTGAAAAATTAACGCTGTCACCGTGGTACAACCATAATGTAATATATGTACTTTTATTACGTTTTTATTTTTATTATTTAAAATGCAAAGTTGAAAATTTTTATCTGCATTTGTAAAAAAATACAGAAATGTAATCTCCAGGTAAATCTGAAACTTAAAATAGGTTCTATTTTTATGCTGAAATTCTAAAAAAAAGAAAATATAAAGAAATGTTTAATTCTGTTGAAATATATCTCAATATTTTAGTTCCGACTTTTTCAAACAGCGTATTTTCAAACTGTTTAAAAAATAACAGAATCTAAAAGTATCTTTTCCCATTTATTAAGAGCTAATTTTTCTTCTATGTTTTCATAACTGTAAAAATAGAATACAGTGATTTAATCTGATGATGACAATTACAAGGCAAAAGAGACTTTAAATTTTAAAAAGCTGAGGAGATCTAATAATACTTACCATTAAAATAATTCTTGGTGGTTTGAAATAAGTATTTTGTAGAATTATTTAATTAATATTTAAACGAAAACGTCAAAGTGTTCAGAGTAATTTAAATTCCAAAACTATACAGGAAAGGTGTTTTAAGTAAATTTGTGTAAAAAGAGATTTTTAGATGGCATTTAGTTTTATAGTATTGAGGCGAAATATAAATTAATTACGTCATACCTTTTCATTGTAGATAAAAATATTTAAACCGTATGCAAAAGAATAAAAAGTCAGATTTTAGTGAATCGAGAAATTAATAAAAATTTAATCTTTCTGTTTGTTACGTTCCGCTTGTGCCATCGGTGCTGCTACTTAGCGAGGGCTAGAGCTCTCCGGCAAACAATGGTTATACGATGTCCTACGTCATAACACCGCAAGGAATGGTCATGTATGCATTCGACGCCAGATTCTGACCCAGAGCGGTCGTCTTGTACATTCAATCCGGACGGACGCGCATACTAATGTTCGGATGAACGCTTATTTTATTAGTATATGTTATTAGTTATATTTATTAGATATTAAGTTTAATTATATTTGTTACGTTATATTTTAGTAGTTCAATTTTGTGTTATCGAAATGTCAAGACGACAAGAAATTAAATAATTCAATAAGCAACAAGGCGTTGTTTCAATTCATCACCTATACATCTAGAGTTCATACTCGCTCTAAAACCTACCACAAAGGTTTTATGGTCCTCCACATCGCAACGGATCTATCACTGTTAATAAATTTAATTTACTAACACAGCATCGCTATCAGCTAAAAAGCACCATCGGGTTTAGCACAATCAATTATAATATAGCTTAAATTAGAATCTTTCAAATTTCCGTATATGAAAATTTGATTTAAAAAGCTTACGCAAAAAAATTCCGTATACGAAAAACAAATTGTTCGCAATAAATGTAAACAGCGAGAAACCCGCATGTCTGTAAAGAAAAAGGATATAGATAAACAACGTTAAAAGGGATTTTTACCGAGTAATTTAAGGTAAATAGAATCAAATTCGTGGAGGTAGGGCAAGGAAATTTTTTAATTTCCTTGCCCTGCGGCGGATCCTATCGGCGGGCCTGCCTGTCATGATGGACTTACAGCCGGTAGGCTCACTCTCCCGGGCTGTGTTTATGCTTCACGTTGATTCAGCCCGGGGAAAGAGATGGAAAAATCTTTCTTTTTCCTGTATGATTGTTTGTTTATAATTTTTAATTATTCACAAAATAATCTAATAATAAAAATTGAATATTTTACACCGATCGAAATTAACATTTGTAACCAGTATACTGGATTTCAGAAGACTGAATAGTTTAATTATTATTAACTTTTATTTATACGACAAACCAGAAATCTGCAACTTATGTTATTCAGCAACTCAGGAAGATAGGAATAATACTGATTTAGTATTACGAGTAATAAAGGTACTTTTACTCTATCCTAATATTTCATGTAAGATTGTTGAATTAATAATCGTATAAATAATTGATATTAATAAAAACTAATATTTCAACAATTGTATAACTGTCCACTTTATTAAAGAATTGGAGGATCGTATCCCGCTTTCAAATGAAATAAGTTTAAATGAAGTGCAGCAAAAAATGCGTATATGGAATTTAATAGACGTACAAGGAAGTCATGTAGTGTTACAGATTTTAGTTTTTACCAAAGATAATTTTGAAATCGGGGGGTTTTATTTAAAAAAATTATTTTATTTCCATGATTAATAAAAAATAATCACTTAGAAAGAATTCCTTTTTTTCTTTTTTGTATTGTTATGCAACTAGAATCATTCCTGTTGTTTTCTCAGTAGAATGAATTTTAATTTTTTTTTTCATATTTTATCGGGTCGTCCAGGATTTATATAATAAGAAAAAATTACCGAAAGAAAGGCGGTTATTTTTATGTCCTTTAGGCTATATACGATAGGTATTGATAAAATTCGGTAGGATCTGTACCTTTCGTATATTCATTTTATCCGGTATACATTATTATTTACTAAGAACTGAAATTGCAACCGTTATTTTAATCGAAAGGAAAAGTATTTTGATTCCGTTTAAACATTTAAAGACGTATAAATGCTTTAATTGTATTTCAGATTACTTATGTTTAATACACAAGAAAAAAGGTTGAAGCATTCGAGAGAAATTTAATAGGCTACAATTGTATATATAGTTTTAAACGTTTAAAATTGAGTAAAAACAATACAATAATAAAAACGGATAACGGTAAAATTAAAAAAATAATCATCGTAATTTATAATGGAATTATAATACAATAAGATATTACTTTGAAGAAAGTGGATGTAATTTTATTTCTTCCTTAAATTATGATTACGAGTATCTCAAGATTTTTTTCATTTTACTACTTTCATTTAATCTAAGCGTTATCGTATTCGTAAACTCTTTTGTGTAAAAATAACGTATTTATAATACATACTCGAACATCCGCCGTACGTAGATCATAGGAAGTAATAAAAAAATTCAAGTAAAGAGATATAAATTTAGCAAACGAATGTTATTAAATAATATTAACGGTACGGGTACGTTTGTCAAAATATTACTTATTTTTTTGTATTTGTAGATCTTACTTTCCCTTTCTTTATTTTTACTAAAGAATGTTAACACGAATAAACGTACATTTTATATTTTTTAATTTTACGCTATTAAATATATTTTATTTTGTTTATATAATCAGTTGTAATTGATTAATAATAATTAACGCGTATTATTGGTATATTTTATGAATTTATTATTAATATACGATGGTCATTCAATCGTAAAAAATACAAATAGCTTTAGAGGCAAAAAAGTCGGTTAGGTTACAATACTTTCGGACCACTAAGTCGGTAGCGCTTTGATAACGATAGATCAGCTCTTTGTAAGTCTCATTTAACGATAGCGAGTCATCTTGAAGTTTGCAGATTAGTTGAACAGCGTGCAGCGATCCGTATTTTGCTTTACAAATGTGAAAAACCGGTTTACTTTTAATTTTGTTCGACCAAAAAATATGGCAAAGTCGTATGACGGTAGAAATTTTTACAAGCGGGTAAAAAAATCAAAGTACCGTCGAACTTCTATGACTGACAAGTATCTTTCTGGATTTATCCGATTTAAGTTTCAACTTCAGCGCTTGAAACCCGCGTAGATTCTCTCATTCTATAAGACTGACGGATTACAATTAAGATTGTGCTGAAAAATTACAATGAAGTGCCGGTGTAGTCGATAACATTATCGCCAATAAAACAAGCGCAAAACGAGTTCCAAGAGAGTTGACACTAATCCACCGGGTCGGTCTAGTGGTGAACGCGTCTTCCCAAATCAGCTGATTTGGAAGTCGAGAGTTCCAGGGTTAAAGTCCTAGTAAAGGCAGTTATTTTTATACGGATTTGAATATTAGATCGTGGATACCGGTGTTCTTTGGTGGTTGGGTTTCAATTAACAACACATGTCAGGAACGGTCGAACTGAGACTGTAGAAGACTACACTACATTTACACTCGTACATATCATCCTCTGAAGTAATATCTGAACGGTAATTCCCGGAGGCTAAACAGGAAAAAAGTTGACACATCATCACTGGGAGACAAATCTTCGCTTATATTTGCAGGAAGATGATACTTTTTTGCGCTATATTATAACTTGTGATTAGACGCGCATTTGTCATTATGAACTGGAGTTAAAAAGGTGGAAGCACACGATTCCTGCTGTAAAGAAAAAATTCCGAATCCTACCATCAGCGGGAAAAATCATAATGAGAATCTGATGGGATACAAAAGGCCTGGTTTTAGTCGATTTTCCAGAAGATCAGTTAAGAAATAAATATCGCATACTATTGCGACATGCTTATCAACAACGTGAAGCCAGAAGTGTTCAAAAAACGCAATGGGTCTTAGTACGAAGGCAAAAATCTGTTTCACATAACGCCCGGCCTTACAGTTTCAAGTAACTAGAGGAAATGTCGAGAAATTCGATGAAGTGCGACCTCGCCCCCTGTACGTTCCTGACATTGCTTCATATGATTTCCATTTGTTTAGTCCACTCAAGGAGGCATAAAGTGGTAAGACGTTTAATGTCAACGACGACGTCAAAGAAAACGTGTTATTTGGCTTCGATATCAAGAAAAAAGCTTCTTTGGAGAATGTTATAAATAAGTTGATTAGAAGTGAGACAAGTGTGTTAAAGTTAGTGGAGATTATGTTGAAAAATGTCACTTGGATTAAATATACTGTTTTATCTTCAGAACGGTCTTAGTTTTTTATCATCCCCTTAAGTAAAATTTAATTTTAAAAAATAATAAATTGATTTTTCATCGTGATGGAACGGTATCGTTTCTATGTTCATTCGGAAACGTTCGTAACAGGATTGGAATTTTTACACATATTAAAATTTTTTATGTAACAATTTTTTATCATTTTGAAAAAGGATGGGGTAAGAGAGTTACAATAGATGAGATACCGGTGTACGATAGACTTATAGCGGTTGGTTTCGGATTTAAGTTGTATCAGTATCTCTGATATCACAGCCACCTTTTATTTATTCCGGAACACTCGGTTCTTTCGTACTTCCGGTAATGAATTTATCAATCTATTTCTTCGTCTGATTTTTTTGTATGCTTTTCATGATGTGTTCTGTATATTTACTGATTTCTTTATCTCGCTAAAATATTTTTGAGTAGTTAAAAATTAACCAGAAGAAATTGTATTTCTGGATGTTATTATCAGGGATTATTTCAATAAATGTCTTCGTGTCAAAATTGAGTGCCATTTTTTTAAAATGAATGTTATTATTTATTTATTTTTTTTGTTACAAACTTGCATAAAATATTATAAATGAACTAAAGTAAATACTGGAAAACTGAAAATACATAAATTTTAAATGTATAAAGAAAATCGTAAAGTACATTTACAAATGTAAAAATATAATAAGAAACAGAAAGTACAGCGCAGTACAGGTGTATCGTCTGTTCATTTATATTAAACTGAAAATCCATGCGGAATTTCGTAATATTCCTTATCGGCATCTGTCGGGAAGAGAGAATTCAATAGCGCCCTACGCGGAATCCCCGTTCATTACACCAATTTACTTAGTATAACTAGTGTCCGTAGACCAATGATACGGATATGTTAGCCTATATGTAATCGGGCGATAAGCCTTTTCATAGATTAAAAGGAGAGAGGATATATATATATATTATTATTATTATTATTATTATTATTTCTATTAATTATATGATGTGCAATATAATAGCTGGGAAGCCTTTGTGTATTGAATAAGATACAACTATTGTGACCATCCGGTTACCCGGCATACGTAATCTAATCTAGACGTACGGTGCTCGCACAGGGAAGCATGCCTGAGAGAATTCGGCATGCTTTCTCCCTGATAACATCATGGCTACTAACTATGTTACAGAACCAACGGGCGTGCTACTTGATATCGAAGATGTTTGATTATTATCCGTAACATAAAAATGGCGGAAGAAGTACAGGGATGAGTTTCCCTTGATTTCCCTTTCGGATTGAGTTTATAATCGAAGGAGGTCCCTGAGGAGAAGTAACAGACAAAGAAAAAAAAGACACAAGAGATTAACTTGGACTAACAAGTACTGATTATTTAATAAAAATAAATTCTGCTTAATTTAAGCTTTGGTTTTAACGAATGATATCTAGTATTAATAATAGCGGACGGTTATCATATTAAATTCAAAGAAACATTGTTTATCTACGTATTGTGATTTTATTTATACGATTTTGAGAACTTCATTTACATCTTTTATTACTCTTCTTTTCTTCATCGGAGCAAAATTATTGCAATACGGATTCGAAACATTTGAATATCCTTTTTCGGGGATTAAGATCTTAGAAACTTGGAAATTTCATTTTTAACATTTTTATTTACTGTTCGGATATTATCTTTTGACAGACAAACAGGATATACAACAGAGTTCTATAATCAAACAGGATACGTAAATCGTTACAATGATTTCCTTCTTTCAAACAGTTATATGTTTTTATCACACTGCTGTGCATTTATAATCTGCTTGTATTTTGTAATCGGTAAATCGGTTAAAGATCTGCTGTTTGTTAACCAAAACAGAAAACAAAACTTTTTCGTGTAACTCATCACAGCATTTCGATATACAAAAACGTTACTAAGCTTTCATTTCAATAAATTACTGAATTATTGAGATTTTCCCGCAGATTTATTTTAAGTAAAATTAAAATAGTTTCTTTTATAGAAACTATCATTCTGTAGATGAATTTTTAAATAGTATTTTTAAAAAAAACTGAGTTTTCTGCATCCCATTTATTGCGTACAAAAAAAAATAATTTTATTTCTGATTACTAATTTTGTTTAAGCATTTTCTAATGTATAATTTACTACTATTACACGTATTTACTTTTTTAAATTATTAACGTGTACTTTAAACCGGCTGTATGTTTTAATTTATAATTAGTATATAAATACGTGCTCGAATAATTTTTCATTAACGATTTCTGATTTGTTAATTACTTTTTAGTTATTTTTTTCTTCATGTCTATTCGTCTTAAAATTGTATTGTATGACTGCTTTATTTTCTCGAAAGATAAATGGGGAAACGGAAAAAAACCGAGTTGAAAGCGTTCATGTCATTTTCATGACATGCTATGATACATGCCCGACGCTATATATCACTTACCCATCAGGCTCAGCAAAGAATCTTTGAATACGGTTTGACAGACAGTACTAACTTGGAAAATTCAGTTATGAAAAAAATAGATGTAACAACATTGTAAGTTACAAAACTATTGGGTTTTTAGGAAATATCACAGCAATAGTGTGATATACAAAATTGTTCTAAAATCAATCGATCGGAGAACAATAAACAGTTTTTCATATTGAGTCAAAAAAATTTCAAACGGCTCTGCAAACTTATGAAGTTACTTTCGTATGTTTCTACAGAATTTTAATTATACCAATTATTAAATAAGAAATTATTTACTTGCCGTACTTACTATTCTCTGATCTTTAAAAATAATTAATTAATATATATATATATATATATATATATATATATATATAAAATCCTTGAAAAATATTAGGACTTCGAAAATCTCGAGGTTTTTCACACAAAATAAATTTTTATCAGTTTTAAAAGTTCCCATGATTATACGTTAAGTTCATAGTACTATTCAATTTAAAGATTATCAGTTAGCTGTTCATTAAAATAGTATTTATATTTATATTTTTCGATGTGTCTTTTAATGACTCATTTTATGTAAGTATGTATAATGTATTTTTATGTGTTATTAAAAAAATAATAACGCTAAATTTTGATAAGTATTATACTGTTTTGTTATTACTATTTTATTTTTAATTATTTTAAAAAAGGAAATAGTTATTGATCATATAAATATTTTCCCTTCTCTATAATCTATTGTTTTGTATGCGTATATTTTTTTAAGGACGGTGTATTCAAAGTTACGTTATTATGAAATAGCATTGTATAAAAAGTTAGGGTCATTGCCTACTTTCCCATTAATATTTTACTCGTTGCGTGTAAATCGTTTCTTGTTTAGTAAATAATTCTCTCGCCGTTTCATTAATTTTACGTTACGTTATCTTCAAGGCATTAATAACCGAATTAAAATTACATATACAAATCTTACTAAATTCATATGAGCATTTATTTTGATTTTTATAATAACTCATTGTAAACTATATGTTATACTAATAATGAAAGCGATTCGTGTACAGCAATTATAGTGTTTTATTTGTAATTATCATAAAATCTAATTTACGACAATTAAACCGATTTAATTTAGTAAATTTAGATTTGTGAACTTTTGAAAAGGGAAACAAATTAATCGGCCTGATTATAGAAGGATAAAGTAATTCTAATTAATAATTTAAAGCATTTTTTGGATATTTATGCATTCATTTTTCATATTTTATATTGAGACGTAATAGATTTTCTCATAATGTAACATCGCACAGATATCCTTCCGTGTAAATATACTATAAAATGTAAGGAAAAAATAAATGGAAGGACTCACAGAATCGCTATTTCATCAATTTTTAGATAGATGAAAAGATAACATTTGACGTAGTTATACCTTAGAAGATTTTTAGGAGAAATAAAATTTATTTTAACGACCCTAAAGGTTAAATTAAAATAGGGTGCGGATACCGGAAAATTTTAAACACGGCATCAGTGTTACTCCTAGGTGATTATCGTTATTCAGGTACTGTTTTTTACACTCGTCTCAAACCAGTACAAATTCCGATTTTTTAGGACCAGCCCATATGATTCTAGTTGTAATTTACCTTTTATGAAAACATAAATTCTTTTATTATTCGTAAACATTTTTAATATATCGAATAAAAAAATAAAAATTCGGCATAAATTATAATTATGAGATTATATTCTGAGAGAATGTAATATAATATAATAACTGGTTTTATATTCTGAAAGTGCTGGAAACATTCAACAAAATCTTCATAATAGGGAAAAAGATTAAAGTTCAAATAACCATTCCTATTTTCTGTTCGCCATCCGAATTAACTGAATTATATCATCATAATAAAAATTTCATATTAATTTGCCAGTAAAATATTGGTTAAGAAAAACTATACTCATAATGTAAAACAATAATTTATTATACAAACTGTTTGGCATTTTTTAAAATTACTAGTATTGTATTTGAAAAATGGACCACTGAATGTGAAAATAGGAGGAGAAAAGATTATGGAGGTAGAAGAATTTTGTTATTTGGGAAGTAGAATTACTAAACATGGATGAAGCAGGAGCGATATAAAATGCCGAATAGCACAAGCGAAACGAGCCTTCAGTAAGAAATATTATTTGTTTACATCAAAAATTAATTTAAATGTCAGGAAAAGATTTATGAAAGTGTATGTTTGGAGTGTCACTTTATATAGAAGTGAAAAACTTGGACGATCGGAGTATCTGAGAAGAAAAGATTAGAAGCTTTTGAAATGCGGTGCTATAGGAGAATGTTAAAAATCAGACGGGTGGATAAAGTGACAAATGAAGAGGTATTGCGGCAAATAGATGAAGAAAGAAGCGTTTGGAAAAATATAGTTAAAAGAAGAGACAGACTTATAGGCCACATACTAAGGCGTCCTGGAATAGTCACTTTAATATTGGAAGGACAGGTAGAAGGAAAACATTGTGTAGGCAGGCCGCGTTTGGAATACGTAAAATAAATTGTTAGGGATGTAGGATGTAGAGGGTATACTGAAATGAAACAACTAGCACTAGATAGGGAATCTTGGAGAGCTGCATCAAACCAGTCAAATGACTGAAGACAAAAAAAAAAGTATTGTATTTAATTATGGATTGATTTTATTTAGTATAATTCATTTAGAAACGTTTACTTCTTTATACTATTGTAAGGTTTCTTTTTTGAGCTGTTAATTATTGCTTTCAATAATTTTATTAGTTTACGGTTCAGAACGAAATAAACCAAACATAAATGGCTGTGAAGTGAACTGGGCGGAGCGAATAGTTAAAAAGTATTTTTAATACGTTTAAGGAAATACACGCCTCTTTTTATGGTCGTGGCGTTAGATCGATCGACTAATTGAATCAGAGTTACGACATATAGGGAGGAGTTTTAAATAACATTAATAAAATTTTGCAAGAATAAATGGATGAAAATAACGGGGTTTTTTTTTAATAGTATAAATTTAATTTAAAATATTTATTGCGGATAAGTATATTATAAAATGTAACGTTTAAAAAAATAACAGTTATTTACGCTCTGATAAACAGTAATTTAAAATTATTTCATTGTGTATATGAAAATAATTTGTTAAAATAATAAAAAAGGTATTAAGTAACCGATAAACGTTTTAGATGATTGTTACAGTTAATCCGCTTTTAAATATATTAATTACAAAATATAATTTAAATTGTTATTATTAATAGTAACGATTTAATAAAATGTTATTAGCGAATGTAATTGTGGGAATTTACGTTAACTGTAATTAGGTTAAGTAAAAACAAAAAG
Source organism: Lycorma delicatula (assembly GCF_047948215.1). NCBI lineage: Eukaryota > Metazoa > Arthropoda > Insecta > Hemiptera > Fulgoridae > Lycorma > Lycorma delicatula. The sequence goes on along the minus strand of NC_134461.1, from coordinate 127,475,744 downwards.
TATCGGCAGTCAAATTACAGGGTGCTTTCTCGGTGTTTAAATTTGCTTTTAAAAACATAATTATTGTATATAATATTATTACTTTTATTATTACATTATTGCGTGTTTTACAAAATTAATTTTTTTTTACAAACTTTTTATTACTTTTAAGTGATATAACTAAATTTCTCTAGTAATCGGATAAGTTAACAGTAATTTGCTTACTAAACAGATTGCGTAATCATTTTTTTCTTTTTAATAGAATTTCCGATTTTGATATAAAAGTTTTGTTTTAAAGAATAACTGTTAATCGGTAAATATTGTAATTAATACATTCATCACGTGTTTTAATTCTATAAAAATTGGTGCACCTCACTTTATCGAAAACCTTCTTATTTATTTCTTGTTTTCTACTTTCGTCTTAAGGAATTTATTAAATTTAAACGTTCTGAAATATCCTTGAATGTGTTTTTAATATTATAAATACACTTCCTGTTTCAGAATTACGAAAAAATGTAGATTTCTTTTATTTATTACTTAAGAACTTTATGGGAAAATATTTATTATATATTGTTAAAAAATAAAGGAACTTCTTTTAATTTTCAGAATATATAAATATTGTAATGTTTATATTATTAAAATAAAGTACTGTTTAATTAATATTTCAATATTCATATAGATTTATTAATGCATTAATAAGTAGAGTTGTTTGTGGCTTAATTTTTTTTAGTATAAACTTCTAATAAAAAATTGTTAATAATTAAAATTAATTAATTCTCAAACATGGTATCGCTGATATGTTAAATGAATAAATTAACAATTAATACGATCCACCTTACCAGCACGTTGTACTTCAGATCTTTCGGCTTACTTGGAAGCCATCAACAGGAGTTAAAAACTAATATATTTAAAGTCAAAAAATTAAAAAACATAGTTAAAATTAAAAATGAAGAGTATACTAGTAGGACCGGGACAGTCATGACTGTTTTTAAATTTTAACTATGTTTTTTAAACTTTTGACTTTATAATTTTAACTCCTGTTAATGGCTTCCGTGTAAGCCGAAAGATCTAGAGTACAACGTGCTGGTAAGGTGGAGTGGATCGTATTAATTGTTAATTTATTAATTAAAATTAAATTGTAAAGAAACATTTTGTTTAATTCCTTGTTAAACTTTTTTGATAATTTTTATTACGTTACATTATTTTAATTAATAATTTAATGGCTAATTCCAGTATTAGATGCAAAAAATAAATTTCTTTTATTATATTTTACATCTTGAAAATAATAAAAAATAATTCATTTAAAAAAATAGATTAATTTATAAAAGTAATTTTAAAAAACCGGTAGCAACTTAGTGATAAAATTAATTTCGTAAGTTATAACAGTTGAGTAAAGTTATTGGATTAAAATAGCTGTTATGTTAAACATAAATAATAGATTGTTCGTTTGAAATAATAATTGCTTACACTTAAATACGAGTAACAGATTACGTAGCAGTTATTTTAATAATTTTATTTGAATATTTTCAAATTTTTAAATTTATTATTGCTTTTTAATGTTTATGTTTAAAGTTTTAAAATGTTAAAAATCAATTAATTTCAAAAGTTTTCTCTCTTTTCGTATTTCCAATTCCTTTTCCGAATCTTTAAGCTCTCTCAACTCTCTTTGTAACTCAGTGTGGCAAAAAGAGTTATAGAAAATGTTCAGTTTAATGTCGAGTTGAACTATTCAAACGGAATGTTGAAAAGAAATTACTGGATATTAATCTGTTAATAAATATTTGACCGTCGGCCAAAACAAGAGAATTAAATTGATGCAATAGAGCAGAATTCAAAAACCATTCTTTTGCAGATTGTTTTACATGTAATAAACAAACTATCGATTTAATTAAAAATTCGATATTAAAGTTAAAATTCGATTATTATAAGTTCGAGATGTTGAGAGCAGTTTTGAAATTCTGTTACGAATTAGCAACAATAAAATTGTTGTAGCAAATTTCTTGTTTTAGATTGTTTTAATGGATTTTCGTTTGTTAAAACATTACTCTATTTTTCCATCATGTGTAATAAGTTGGAGATAAGGCTAACTGTCGATAAATTTAATTTTATACTTTCAAGTAAAGTTATATAAAACTAGTCTACCCAAATTAGTTTTATTTTTTTCTAAAGCGAAAAGTTGTAATCGGTTCAAATATTGAACAATAAGCAATCCCCACTTCTACAGCCCAGTGAGACGAGAATGATTTGTAAAACTTGTAAATGAGGTGTAGTCTTGTACAGATTCAGGCCGACCATTTCTTAGACGTTTGATTAATTGAACCCCGACCGTGAATGTGTACTGGTTCCCGATGCCTAGTATTCAAATCCTTATAAAAGAAACTAACTTCTACGAGGATTTGAACCTCAGAACTTTCGACTTCGAAAATCTGCTGTTAAACAACTGATTTGCAACGAAGAGTTAACCGCTAGACTAGCCCGATGTGCTAGAATACTGATGATAAATAAAAATTAAACCTCTTCAGTTAATAAAAATATCAGTGTATTGTAATATCTTTAGAACAACAGTTTGGTCGATACAGGACCCGAAACCGAGTGATCTGAAGAAGTGAGGGTTTCAAAATAGTTGGCCTCCATCTTAACAATAGTAATTATTTTGCCCGGTTCTTAGCGTTACCGGACAAACACCATTAGGAGATGACCGTACTTCGTTCCTTATTTAAAAAAAAAAAAAAAACATTTTTTACATTTTATGATTTTTATTCAAGTAACCGGAGGCAAGTGCAGCCAGTTCGACTGCTTACAAAGGTCTGACTTTCTCGAGGGGTACGACCGATTGCCTATGCGGGCGACTTAGCCTTGACCGTAGTCGGGAGAAACGAGGAATAGATTATGGCCGGTGAGAAGTGGGGTTCAACTAGCGGCTGAAAAGACTCGGACGATTGTTTTCTCCAGGAGAAGGCGACTGTCCCCGATCTGAGAAACGTCCCAGAAGGTCAGATACCTAGATTGGACAGTCGCAGGAGAGGGGTAGAGGGTTTTAGTCGGTGACAGCTCGACACTATCGTATGTTCGGGCATACGGTGTCTGGTAGAGCTTTCCCCTCCTACAACGCAAAAAAAATAAGGTGCAACCAGTCGCGTTGCAAATTCAGTAACAGTTGCAATGGCAGTGGCTGTGTTGGTTGAGCGGCCGCGTCATACACCGTCACATCTCTTAAAAGATACGGACTTGAAAAAACCAGAAAATGTGTTTTAGATATTTATCTGAAGAGTATTTGCAAGACCACATCTGTTGAATATATCGTTTTAGTGTAGTGGGGAATGGGGAAAATTTTCAATAGTTTTCAAAATTATTTACCTTTCCTCGCACCTTTCAAGGTCGAATTAAAAAAAAAATAGTAATTGGATTTTAGATATTCATATGAAGATAACACACAAAAAAAATAACTTGATATCTTCATTTATTACCGAGAAATTAAAAATATTATATAAGTTAGTGTTCTCATTTTGTAGGTTAGTGTCTTCATTTTAACCTGTTAAACTCTGAATTTCCATAAATCGTTTTTTAGGGTGGACGTACTCGTAAGAAAAACCTGTATATAAATTTTAACCAATTTATCTTCTATAGTTTTTGCTGGCCGTTCGTTGATTATGAATCGATCAGGACATCATGTTTTACAAATTCAGATATTTGGTTTCTTTTTCATTACCTTTGAAAATTAGATTGGTTGTTGTTTAATTGCCATTATATGTGTGTGCGTGTGTGCTCGCTTGTGCGTGTATGTATTTAAAATAGTTATTTTCGAATTTTTCCATCTTATTAATGAAAAATAAAACATTTTATAGAAAAATTCTAATCTTTTTTACACTATCGTTTATTATATTGTAAAATTTGAAAATTATAAATTAAAAAGTCGAAGATTATTTTTAAGATGTATATATATATATAAATTAGATTTTTGAAAATTTAACCTTAGCAGTTATTAAAGAAGATATTAGGTTGAGAATTTTATTCTAATTTTAGGGCTCAAGACAGGTGTACTTTAAGTACCCCTTCTCAATCTCTCTCTCTCTTTTTCTTTCTTTTCTGTGCCCCTTTGTCTCTGTAACTGTGTGTGTGTGTGTGTGTGTGTGTATGGAACGGAACAGAACGCAAGGGTAGCGGGAATTTATTGTCTCCCAAATAATCGCACAACCTGGACAAAGTCTCTTGCTGCTGCGTCTTTCTTTTATCGGTCGGGTTATTGGTTATTTAGTGGCGGTTATAGATTCTCATGTTTTATTTATGGACGGATTTGGTGTTTTGCGTTCCGATCCTAAAGACCAAGTGTGAAATGATTTACCGGGGCTGATCGTGGGAGACGACGTGTTTGAGCCTCGTACCCCAGGCGTAATACCGCTTCAGTCCGTTCGCTGAAGTCCTTACGGTGCTAGCGCCTTTCGGGCTAACAGGAATACGCCTACCGGGGCCCTAGTTTTTGGAGGAAGCAATGCGCTCTCTTCTCCGGAGGGAATAGCATGTTCTGGTTGAAGTAAAACTTTGTGTGTGTGCTTGAGCGCGTATGCAATTTATAAACAGTGAGAATGATGTTATTAAAAGCTTTAATAAACTGGTTCATAATTTAATGCTTTTTTTAAATTTTAATGTAATATTTATTTAAATTTTTTTGCGTAACCAGTAAACTCATAACCTTAATTTTTTATACGAATTAAAATATAGATCTACTGATGTAATTATAGTTAATTAAATAAATTATGATCGGAGTTGGTTTCATAAATAGATTAATATTAATTCAGCAATATTACAAGTATTAAAGTATTAAGCAAACAATCAATTTATTTTTTATTAGAGTTATTATCATAATTACTAAATAATGCATATATATAAAGAGTAAATAAATTAGTTCATTGTGGTGTTGAGTAATAGGTTATTCGTAATATTGTGGGCTGTAGTTTTAGATCTCGGAAATTAGAAGCTTAGATTTAAATTGAATTTTTCCATTCATACAACCAGTTGTGGGTAATATGTACATTGATACATTATATTCAACTAAATTACATTGTAGATATGTACTTTGTTTTCAAGCTAAAAGATGTACTACATTACTTTTCTTTTCCTTTTCACAGAAAAAAGAACTTTTACCTTCTCACTCTCTCTCTCTCTCACTCATTCTCTCTCTCTCTGAGTGCGCGCGCGCGTTTGTGTGTGTGTGTTCTGACGTGCGTGTGTAGTTACATATATGTATGTAACTACATACATACAGAATTCTTAATTTATAATAAAATTTAGACATTTTACAATATAATTAATAATTGTGTGAGAGGATTAAAATTTTGGTTTGCAATTATTTGTTTTGATCGATGAAAATTAAAAAAAAAAAAAAAAAAAAAAAAAAAAAAATATTTAGGTCGATATCATTCACGACTTAATAAATGAGAACAAAAACACGTATAGTATAGATGTTTTGTGCACGTAGAATTAGGAAACAGCATTATAAATAAGAAATTAATCAACATTTCCTTAAATTGTATTTCTATGTATTTCTTATGAAATTAAAAAAACCTTATCCGTCAAATTATACTGCGAAGTTGATTTATTATTCATAAATAAATAAATGTTCATAATGACACCTTGTCATGATAAAAAATCAGGATTCGAATCCTGACACACATTTGCAAATGTACAAATGTAGGATATACAAGGTAAGCCTATGTGTATCCTACATTTGTACATTAACATTAAATTTACATTTGTACATTACATTATTTGTACATTCGTGCATTAAATTGTAACGACTGTGTCGTTAAAATAAAATCAATAAATTTAGGTGAATTGTTCAATTTTTTGACAAGGGTGTAACATTCATTAATGCGTTTCATAATTATCCGTATTTAATTAATTAATTATGTGTTTACGCTTTAATTAAAGTGAATAAAGAGTGACTAATTGAAAATAAATCTTTTTTATAATTCGATTACTTTTATGCGTTTTTTTGTTTAAATGTTTTGGTTGTTAGGAGGTTGATTACACTAATGTATTTCTTCGCTTATCTGGGTAATTACTTATTTTATTATGTCAATTTAAAATCGTTACGTAATGTTTATTCGTATATTACGATGAACCGATGTGAAGTCCTTTTAAGAATTCCGATAGGAAACTTTTAAAACAATAAATTAAGTCTATTTTTACATAATTACGGAATTCTATTACTTAATAATAATTATTGAAAATAATGTTGTTTTTACTTTTACGTAGGAATGATTTATTATATTTTACGTATAATATATCCGTATTTATTTATATTTAGATTTTTAATTGATACGGAGATAAATATTTGAAATAATAAGTAAATTACATTCATAAGTTGTGTTGTGAAAGTATAATATTTATTTGTAAATAAATTGAATTATTTTTTTAATATAAATAAATTGTATAACATATATAAAGAAGTTAGTAGAAAATGTTAATTGTTATTGTTGTATTAACAAGTATGTAACTTGTTTATTTTTATTTTTTTACGTATCTTTTAATGATAAATACCAAGAAATAACATTCTACTCCTTTCACAATCGTAACAAGGCCAGTATTTATTCATCTCAAATACAAATGTTATAATAATCTCTGTTAATACAAACGCGTGTTTTATTAATTAGTTTTATTCTCTGGAACGATTTTTTAGATTAAATTTTACGTATTTAAGTTAAAATAGATAATACAATAATTATTATACTACATTTTAAAAAGTGTGATAAATATAGTCCATACGTATTAACTAATTTGTACTTAATAGCATTTTTTATTTTTATTCATTAAGTGTTATCTAATATGTTACGCTCATGTTTTTTTATATCTTTTCACTTTTATGTAAACTTTTTTTTTAATCAGTCAATTTTTCTTTTAAACACAAAAACTCTGTTTCATTTTCATTTATTAAGCTATAATGGTATACTTTACCGTATGCTTTTAGTAGATTTTTAAAATTCTGTATCTATTTTGTATTATAGATTTATATTTTTTGTCATTTATTATTATATTTTTATTATGTAAATAAATACCTTTTTGTGGTTATGAAATATTTAAGCGTTTGTTCCTTTTAATTTTGATATATTCTGAATTTCATTAATTTTTTATTTTTACTGAATTTTACTAATTACACGAATGATAATCTCGTAAATTTAATGATAATTAAATATCTAGAGAAAGTAAAATAAAAGAATAAAAATGGCGCGCGTGGTAGGTTCTCGGCCTTTCATCCGTAGGTCCTGCGTTCGAATCCCGATCAGGCATGGCATTTTTCATATGCTCCATTTCCATACCCCACGCACAAGCGTGGTGATATCATGAAAAAAAATGTGTTTTTTAAAAAATAAAAAAAATAATTATAAATAAATAAAAATATTACTAATACAGAACTTTTTAAATTTAACATTTTTAAAGAGGAAAGGATTTTTCTTGTAAAAAATATTGACAATAGTTCTTTATTTACATTGTCATGATTTAAAAATACGAAAATCTTAAACATACTGTACTCCCGGAATTAGTGATGTGAAACTGAAAAATAAATCGTTTTGAAGCAGAAAGATTAACTAAATTTTATTTTTTTACGTTTAAGTGTTGAAAAGTTATTTTAAAACTAGCTGAGAAAGAATTACACGATCGAAATTTTAGTTAAGGTTGATTGTTCTACTGTACTTTTTCATTTAAAATTCTGGAGTTACTCCCCTGGGTGCTTGGGAGAGTAGTAATCTCAAACCCAAAGATAGATCGTTTCGCTAACTTTCATTTTTCTATGTTCAAAAATTAAGGGTTACGTTCTTCCTGAACATTGTATATTTTATAATTAAGAAAATTTCGAGTAAGTAATTAAACTTTATAATTTTATATGAACAATTTTTTATAACGGTTTTAAAGAAAACAGTTTTTAAAACAAAAGCAGTTTTTTGTGTGAGATGCTTTAAGAGAAATATGTATTTATTTATTATACGATATTTAAGGTAAGCGTTTCGACATTAGCGTCATCATCAGTTTATTCAATTTTTAAAATATTAAAAAGATTTAAAATTAAGAATATCAAATAATAAAATAATTTTTAATTCTTTTATAATATAAATAAATAAATAAATAAATAAAATACAAAAAATAAAAAACTTCATACTCGTACAAATAGTTTTTATTTGAAAAAATAGTTGAATCGCATCAAATATTGAAGTCATTACCGACTTATCAGTTTAATGTACTTGTACTTGTAAATTTGTAGTTTTGTACAGTCTCAGGTAGACCGTTTCTGAGATATCTGGTTAATTGAAACCCAACCACCAAAAAACACCGGTATTCACGATCTAGTATTTAAATCGTTTTTTGTGTTTTAATTGTTAAATTATACAATCGATGATTTTTTACGTGTTGTAATCGTTATTTGTACTGAAAAGTCATAATTTTTTAAGAGAAAACTTCTCGTCAAAAAAATTATTTGTTTATTTAATAACTTTGTGAATCCAGTAGTGTACAGGTGTCTCAACAAAAAAACCCAACAAATTTTAGAACATGTCCTAAAGTAAAAATATTCAGAAAAATGAGGAAAAGAGCAGGCCTGTGGCCCGCCGCGAAAATGTTGCATGGTTTATGTTTCATTTCACATTATTTTAAATGTTTTTGCTAGTTATAACTAAATAACCTTCATGAATTTAGCGTACTAACAACAAAAAAAAATTTTACAACGAAAAGCTTTAAAATCCTGAACATTTTTAGCTATTTTTTGAGTTGCGGTTTTTTTATCATCACACTAACCTCAATTGTTTCCTTTTTATCTTCAAAACACTAATTTTAAATATGTCGTTCTTTTTATCTTCAAAACACTAATTTTAAATATGTCGTTCGTGCGCTGCGCGCAGCCGCCCGGCGCAATACCATTGGTCCGCTTTGCGCCAATAGCCGCTAAAATAAGAATGTGAGCACATACAACAAACAAACCCACACATTATCCTTTTTTTTTATGGGAAATATATATGTATATCTGGAACGGTTTTGCATTTTCGAGTTATAGCTCACGATAAATCTCTACCTGATTTCTGCTCAAAGAGTAAAATTAAACTTTACTGAAATTTAAATTGAGGAGTAAGTTTTCCCAACGGTGCCATGTGCGTTTTTATATGTAAAAATAAATTGAGAAAAAAGACATGTCTCAACAATATATCTCTTGTAATTTTTGAGAAAATTGTTTAAAAAAATAGATGTGTCGCAAAACACATCTTTTTATGTTAGTTGTACTCGTAAAGTAACTGTTTTGGCTGTAAACAAATTAAATTTGTAGACAATTAAATTTTGAGAAAATGTTTGTAAGGTGAAGAAAATTTTAAGAAATGTAATTGTTATTAAAAATAAAACACACCTAAATCGTCACAGAAAATGCTGTAAACAGTTTTAAACCTAAACAATGTATCATTTTAATACTGGAAAATGAAAATAATTGTTTGAAATGAGTGAGTAAAGTTGTATGGACACCTGTTCAGATATAATATACCCTTCCAGGTGTCCCTTATACCTGCTTACCACTACAATACTGAATACTTATAATTAGTTTGTGGCTTTGATATGATTATAAATCTGAGGCAGATGTCTTAAACCACTTCCGTTTCCATTTTCCGCTATTTTTTATATAACTTTTAATTTCCTGATAACTTTTATTCCTTTTAAATTTTCTACTGTCTATAAGGTGGAGGAGAATGAAATAATATTTTCAATCGGGAATCATTTGGTCAGCTATTATTAACCCTTCAATTCTTAGTTCAAGACGAGCGTAACATCGCAGACAGATTCATTCTGTTATTTTATAAATTTATGTTTCTATAAATAGATTACCTTTTGTTCTTATTCAAAATTTATGAATTTAGAATTTTTTTAAGGTTTAATTTTTGAAAGATTTAAATTTATACGTTATAATGGAAAATTCATTTAAAAAATCAGTGAAATGTGAAATTAAAACAAATGTTTTCAGTTTCTTTAGAATCAAATATAACAAATATAACAGAGTAGTAATTTCGTAAAATTGTTAATTAAAAATAAATTAATGATTTTCTGTAATAATTATAGACACGAAATATTCATTAAGCATTACATTGTTTTCCAATTTATAATAATAATAATTAATTTAATATGCTTTAATTTAATTAAATCTATTATTAGATTTTTAATTAATAATTATTAAAAGTGGTTTAGAAAATATAATATAATATGAAGCATTGTTAGTAGATTTTTACCGTACTCTAATTAAATGAAAAAATATACATATGATTTATGTGTATTTATTTTCTTTTTTAAAATTAAATATTAATTATTTATAACAATAAAAAAAATTTCAGACTTGATGGATTAATTTTTTTCGGTAATCTGTGTATTATGAAGATATAAATACTATTAATAGAAAGTACGCGGGTAATATATAACGTATAACAAAGTAATTTCTCTTTTATATAACGTAACGTGAAATTATTATTCATTTATCTGTGATGATAAATATTAAAAATTGAACACATTACTACAATGATTGTGCGAAACGGTAACTGTTACAAATGTATACGGAAGGAAATAGTACGTTGTATTTATAAAGGATGTAAATTTCACAAAAGATATATTTTTTATGTATTTAATTTCACTTTATTTTTAAAATAGCTTATTACAACTTTTCTCGTTAAATAAACTGTAAATAATTCCTAAAATTCCATGGTATTATTAGTAAATTGGTTAATTTTTTTCAGACTTCCGAAAAAAGTACGGTATTACTTTCGGTCGCAGGTGGGATTTGGGGTTGAAATTGAATTTTCTTTATGTTTTGTAGTATGAGGAGTACGAAAATACCATTCATTTAACTTGTAATTTCCTTATGTTTATATATATATATATATATATATATATATATACCTATGTATAAAAATTTGTGGCTCAAAAATCTCCAAAACTATTAGATCAATTTCCTTGAAACTTATATGTGCTGTAGTAGTGTATCTGAAGTTGTGTAACCAAAAATGTTTTGAAAATTGGTCGAGTCGTTTCTGAGGTACGCTCAGTTTAATGTTTATAACGGACAAGATAACCTTAATTTGTGGTTGTATCCAATGCAATCTGTTCAACTTAAAAAAATTGAAACTAATAAAAATCATCTTTTTATAGTTGGACTGGCAGTAATTTAGTAAAAAATCAGTTGTTGTTTCCCATCATCTTTTTTGTTAATTATAGCTCATAGTAGTTTTATTTTTTAAATTACTGTCGATAACGTAAAATTATAAATAAAATCCACTCCATGCTTAATGCTGTAGTTCCTACCTGTACTTAATTTTAAAAATAGTAACCTGTTTATATCCTTTAGTTTAGTATTTACGAATATCTTATGTTTACTTGCTCCTTTGCAAAGTAATATATGATTAGCATATATTGTAAATTGTCAGATTTGTATTGAACATAATATGGAAAGTAAAATCAATAAAAACTTTTAAAACTTAAAATTTTTTTTAAAAAACAAATACAACTTGCGACAAAGGTATCTTTTTTTTTAGAAGATTTAAAAAAGTATTTTAATTTTAAAATACAGTTTTTATGAAAATAAATAAACGCAAAACTCTGTGTATCTGTTTGTCCATTTCTAATAACATTACACGAGAACCAACGGATCGATTGTTTTCAAATTTAATAGATACATTTCTGTTATTCCAAGGAAGGTTTAAGCCATAGATCGAGGCTAGCCCCCTTGAAGTTAAGATATTAAAGATATTTATCGAAGGAAAAAAATCCTTTTATTTTATTATAGTTCTGTTACTGTGGTAACAGAAATATAATGAAGCAAAATGATTGCAAAAAATTTCGGTTTTCAGATTTCAACGGAAATATCCCATTTTGGCCATCCCTGAATCTATTTTCACTAGTTTCGGCATGACATCTGTACGTACTTACGCATAACTCAAAAACGATTAGCCGTAGGATGTTAAAATTTTGGATTTAAGACTGTTGTAACATGTAGTTGCGCATCTTCCCTTTGGATTGCAATAAACTGGACCAAAAGTGTCCAAAAAAGCCGAAAATCCAAAAACATTAGGATTTTGGACCTTTTCTTAACGTCATTAATAAGCCTTCATTGAGAGCTTTTCAACGATGTATCATCGTTGAAAAGCCCCCCTTTTTACTGCAATCGTACCAAAAATAATAAAAAAAACTAGATTTTGGAATTTTTCTTAACTGCAGTACTAAGTCCTCATTGAGAGCTTTTCAACGATATATCATAAGTGTTACTTATTTTCATCGGTTTCGGAGTTAAAGCCAAATAAAATTTTATTAATGAAATATTTGCATCTTTGAAGGGGATGGCACATCGGTTCGAATCCCACTTCATCTCCTTTTTTCTTTTTAACTTTTTTTTTAATCTAAATATACTGATTTATTTATATTTATTAACCTCTGATTGTAAAAAAAGTAAATCTAAAAGTAAATATAAAATCTCAATTTGCAAAATGAACTAAAATCGGAAGTAATAAAACTTTTTTTAATAATCATGGTAAATTATTTTTATATGATTATTATATATTCTAATTATATACAAATTATTTTGAATGAACTGTTTTGCATAGTGTTATTTAAAATTATTCTTTTTTAATGTACCCATTTTATTTTTAGATTAAACCACATTCGGTCATGTTCTATAATATAAGATTATAATCAAATTTTCTATAATAGTAGTCGAATCGTTATTTTAATTTATACTAATAATTACTATTTAAAAATAAAAAATCTATTAAGATATAACGGATCAATATATTGAGTTAAAAAACTTTTTTACGTCACGAACATTTTATATCGATTGTATTTTGATAATCTGCTACCCTTTAAAATAAAATAGAAATAAAAATAATTTGAAACATTAAAATTAATTATTTTTGTAATATTTACAGGTCGTACAACAGAGGATCTTTACAAAAATGCGATGCTTAAATTATGTTTCAATTAGATAATTTCATAATGTAAGTATAAATGCGTTAAATACGAGTATATTGTAAATGAAAATGTAATAAAAATAACTGTATACCCCCTTTAAAATTAATCATTTAAATATTGAAACTGTAGAACTTATAAAGTTTACCAAAATTTTATTTTACTTTTAATAGAAAAAAACCTCATTCATTTATCTCCACCTACTTCATTTGCTACTGTTTCACATACATAAACATGTTTTTTGGGCTTCGATCGCTTCTTTTTTTTATGATCATAGTTATATTAAAATTTCCCTTTGTATACCCAGAATAATAAAAAACAAATCTGATGTGGTCACCACATGACTTCCTTATACGCGTATTAAATTAAATATAATCATTTTTTAGAAATGAGAAGTACATAAAATTTTATTTCATTAATAACTTTTGATAGATATATATATAATGTTTTTTAATTGTTATTATTGAATTATTATTTAACGTAAAAATTGCTTTGTGGCCAGAGGCTAATAATTATTAATAAATTAATATATTTAAATTCAAAAAAAGTTAAAAAAAGGAGATGAAGTGGGATTCAAACAGATGTCTCATCCCCTTGTAAGATTCAAATATTTCATTAATTAAAACGTTATTTGGCTATAACTCTGGAACTAATGTAAATAAGTACCGCTTAAGATACATCGTTGAAAAGCTTTCAATGAGGGCTTATTAATGAAGTTAAGAAAAATTCAAAATTCAATTTTTTTTTCGATTTTGGCCTTTTTTGGACACTTTTGGTCCAATCGATTGCAATCTAAAGGGAGGTGCACAACTTGATGTTGCAATAGTCTTAAATCCAAAATTTCAACATCCTATGGCTAATCGTTTTTGAGTTATGCGAGGTACATAAATACGTACAGACGTCACGCCGAAACTAGTGAAAATGGATTCAGGGATGGTCTTTACTAATTCTTGACATGTACTGTAAATTTTTTAAATAACTTAATCAATTTAAGTAAATTATTTACTGTTTATTTATTTATTTCTGCAGTAATTAAAAATTTGTTAATCAGATTAATTTTTTTGTGATTATAATGTGAGTTTTTTCATGTGATTATTTCAATGTTTAAATTTTACGCACTAAAAAACACCAGTGATATGTATTTTAAAAATATTTTTTAGCCCTGTTTGAAATTTACGCCAGATTTTCAGTTTTAAATGTAAATAAATATTTTGAAAAATAAATAATTGAATTTGTAAAACTTAATGTAAAATAGACTTGTAACGTGAAATACTTAACTGTAACTGCATTAGTTAATTTAAGTTATGAAGTATTTTTTTGTAGAATTTTACTATTTGTTCCTTTCTAATTTTTTATATTGGTTTAATATATATATCTATTGTTTAATAATTTTTATATATGTTTTTAGCAATACAATGAAATATATTGTAATTTTTTATTGCTTATACAAATTGTGGTACGTTAAATTTTATTGCCATAATTTTTTTTATTAAATAAAAATTTATATTATCTGAATTTGATAGTATATGTATATATATATCGGTGAATATTTTATAAAATTTTAGTGTATAATAATATTTAGTGCACTTAAAATTGTTTAATGTTACTGACCAGTAGCAATAAGTCCAACCGTGAGATAACCCATGATGTAAAGAATACCAGCTACTACACAGCAGAGAATGATACAAAGAGGGAAGGGAAATCTCACTTTATAGAATAAGTGAAAGGGGTGGGAGAATGCTGTGGGAATAACGCGTTACAGGCGCCGACTTGCAGCCGTCAACGGACAACGGCCTTTAAAGACTAGTGCGTTATATTACATGTTTAATTTTTCGTTTTCGTCCATTGATCTTGTTTATTATCTGAGGTATATATGATATTTGCATACATATTGATACTTCCTTTTTGTTTTATATTTTATATATATATATATATATATATATATAAAACAAAAGTCAACATCCACTACATATATATATATATATATATATATATATATATATATATATATATATATATAAAAAATATAAAACAAAAAGGAAGTATCAATATGTATGCAAATATCATATATACCTCAGATAATAAACAAGATCAATGATCAGGATCATCCGCGTCAACATCCACTATATATATATATATATAAAACAAAAGTCAACATCCACTACATATATATATATATATATATATATATATATATATAGTGGATGTTGACGCGGATGCATTAGTGCAACTGCTTTCATGAAAATAACGGGAAAGACCTTTGCATTTCCTTATACAATGCAAAAATCACAGAAAAATTTTAATTAATTAATTACATAAATATATCTGAAATCATAAATTTATTATATAAACCTCCAAAAACTTACCAAAAAATAATTTTCTTTTTTTTGTTTTTTATTTATTACCTTATTTTTAAAAGTAATTTTTAAAAAAACATAAATTTTTCTTAATTCGACCTACCAAAACCATTTTATATCTTATGTTTTCAGTGTTAATTTCATACAAAAAAAATATTTTAAGTAATGGTACAGAACTGTTTTTCTGAAAACAGTTCAGTAATTTACTGTAAAACAAGAAAAATATTTTTAATATTTATTTCAAACATTTTCTTCATTTTTTCGAACAAATTATATGTGAATTATTCTCTATTATGCGTCATGAAATTTACTAGATATCTATTTCATCCAAAAACTAATTTTGTTTCTTTTTGTTTTTAAATTTATTATTACGAGTTCCGCTATTTTTTTTCTCGTAAATCGTGTATTTACAATCTGTACCGAGTAAGGAACCACAAGGAAATCGCATTACAAAAAGAACTTTAGATATTCGCTTTTAGGATGAGAATGGATGTGTGGAGATCTCTGCGATGGGGTTGCGGTGTGGGAGAGTGTAAGCGTTGAACTCGCTTCCGAAAGCGGATCAGAGCAGAGAAAGAATGTTTTCGTTAGAAGCTTATTAAATTTCTGAATCTGTTTCTTGATTTAAAAAAAAGAGGATTTTGAGTAAATTGACGTTGTTGTGATCAACACTTTGTTTTGTTGGTATGAGGGTAGTTTCAATTGAAGTTAGATATAGGAAGAGTTTTTGTATGAGATTTTCGTTGGTAGAGGAAGGCGCAGGGATCGCGCTTCCGCGAATCGGTTAATTTGGTAGTTGAGGGTTGTAAGTTAGGTTAGGTTGTCGAGGTTGGAAGAGGCCATGCGAAGAAATGTCTATGTTGTGTAGGTTGTGATGGAAATGTGTGCCGAGATATATGCATCGGTGGCATCCTGACAAAGGCTAAACTGATGACTGTGTTGTATCAAGTTTAGAGGGTCTAAAAGATGACCTTCGGTAAAGCCCGTAAGGGCTAGTGACGGAGGGGGTGTTGTGGCGACCGAGATCGTCACAAGGCAGGTGTCTTATCCTACGGGAGTCAGGATGATTAGGGGTTTCCACTAAACACTGTCGGTAAAACGTACTACATAAATAAACTACAGTTGTACAATAAAGTCTGTATAAATAAACACATTCGCATTAATTGGGACCACAAAAATACAAGAAATTACAAAAGCTTAATGAAAAAAACAAACCAAAAAAGAATCCATAACATTATTATAGAATAACTTGAGATAAATAAAATACTAACATAGCAGGTTCGCGGAAGTAAATAAAAGTGTACATGGTAAAGATCCTCATTAAGACGTTGTAAAGATGTTCATCATATATATGATACCGAACCAGTTTAAGTGTCAGATATTCCAAGTCCAGCACATTAGGCGTGCAGTGTTCGGAAATCTTCACTGTTATTTAGGAGGTTAACTGCTAGAAAGTTCACCTGATTGTCTAATCGCTGTCTGTAACTTAAATGAATCGTTTGATCTTATCGAAAACGTAAAGCAGTCCAAGGTAGTTCTGAATCGTTTCGAGCGAACCACGGTGACTTTCCAGTCGATTTCGCCACTTTATTCTGAAACCGTATAATCTCAACTTTACCCTCGTTGTGCCCCGTAGCTGTATGTCATATATCCAAACCGGTTTTAGAATCATCTTGAATATCAAAACTTGGTTGGACTGCTACAAGTGCGAGCCCTATCGACCAACAAAGCCTCTTACGCCTGGTGTTAAGTTGTTCCCTTTTATTTTTCACGTGTACTTTCACATTAAATGACGATCAAGGGTTTAAGGTACCGAACTCTGTCAGAATTCGGGATGAAGACGCCATCCAGGTGGTCTCCGGTACAGTCACTCCTCATCGCAAACGTGACACGACTAAGAGTTATTCAGGTTTACTTTTATCTTCCATAGCACCGTAGCTTATTTTTCATACATATTTTAACGTGGAGGTTGAAATCGATGAAACGATTACTGAAAGGATCTAGGAATCAAATCCAAGACCATATATTACGATCCTGAAATACAACAAAGAAACAATCTGCCTTCGAAGGAAGAGTCTGTCGAATATCTTGGATAATATGGGCAATAAACTAATAGGCTTATCAGAAGGTAAATCGTGAACAGGTTTGCTAGGTTTCACTTTTAGTGCCAAGTTTGGCCATTTTAGTGATAATGACAAGTGGGCGGTGGAATACGCAAGCGAGTGGTGTATGGCACCACGCTTATTCCGCTCACGGTTTTAGGATGGCTATAGGAGCGAGTTAGGACACCGGTCGCTAAACTGTTTCGACGCTCAGTAACCGTTTGTGACACAGTCTTGTGCTTTAGAGTGACGAATGGGGTGGTGGCGGGAGAAATGCCAAGCAAACCAAACCAGGTGTGAAGACAGGCGTGTGAAGACCGACGTGATTTGAGAATGAGAAACTTCCCATTCATAAGGAAAATATGTAGTCCGAAAAATTCCATTAAAAATGTCTAATGTACAAAACGGCTTTAGCAACGTAGATATCTTCTTATTAGTAATAGAGTCAAACCCGGGGCCTTTCCCAAATTCTTTATCCTCTTGAATTCCTTTGCTACCTCGGCTACAGAGATGGGATTTATAGGAAAATTTAACGGCAACGGGAAATATAAGAAATCAGTAATTTCGTAGTCATCAACTTCTTCTATATAATACGGCCGGAAGACCGTGCGTAATTGCGATGTAAACAATTCGGCCTTTTGACTCTCGCTACAAGCCCAGCTTCGGTGTCCTTATAGGAGGAAATGGGAGAGGTGGTTTTTAAACCTCTTCGCGGCTTTCCACAAGGAATATTCATCCCTTTTAACTCATTAAATATGTCGTCTATTTTTGTTTCGACTTAAAAAAATGATAGATATTTTTCCTATACATTATATAACAAAAATATAAAGTCCTTAAAATGATGTATTATTTAAAAAATAATTTTTTTATTACTTTTATTTCTTTTTTTTTGTTAACCACTAATTTTATTTACAATTAATATACTATGTAAATATGAGGCATTGAGATTAACTTCACTGACACAACGCAGGGTTTTGCTGCAAACAACTCCATCATTACATTAATAAATGAATTGCTAATTGTTTTAGAAATGAATAAAATTAAAAGAATAAGTGAATGAAATATAAAGATTGATAAATTAAAAAAAAAATATTAATGTAAATCATGTTAATAATAAATAAAGAAAATATTTTATTTTAATTACGTTTGTGGAAAGTTGTAATGCGTAAAAACAATGAAGCAAGAGAAATGCACGAGACGTTACTTTAAATAGTAAAAATATAATGAAAAAATGTTTGAGTTATTCATGTAATCTCACAGGCAGGTCAAGTAAATTGATTCTCTTCGGTCTATATACCGTTCTTCACTATGTGTAATCTGATAAAGTAATTGATACAATTTTTGGATAGCTTTTTATTTCACGATGGAAAGTTGAATTTCTTCTTTTACCATTTTTACATGTAACTCCTTATAAATGGTATCGTTTACCTCACACCATCGGATATTCATAATGATTCTTAAGAATTGTTACTGGAACCGGTGATTTTAACGTTTGATTTATTGATTCTCGAAGTAAAATTACAAAAGCCTATTATAGAGAATTGTACATTCTCAACAGATAGATATCTTCTTTTGCCGATCATCCGATTTAAATCTTGCAGTTTTAATCCTTATGCTTTTGTACGTTCCAGGTATGTTCATCCTTCGTCAGTTGGCCATCAAAAATGGATTTTTATGTATTTCACTTCATTAACTGAAGTAATAGAATGTTGCTTAAATAAACGTAACGGGTGTATTTTAATTTTCTTTTTCATCTTGAGTACGGTTGAGACGGTTCAAATTTTAATGGAATTCTCGCAGGTGAATTCACTTGTCGCGAGTATAGTAGATTTATCTAGGAACGTTGTGATGATAGTTGTGACGCTTTTTGGAAGATCGTATAAAGATAATACATAAAAATAGGATCGGTTTATTTCCAAGGGGGTATCGAAGTTTTATCGGGTGAAATGATATGCAGAAGTCTTTATTTTATTTATTTATTTTTTTGTTGTTCTTGTTAATACAGAAATAATTTCTTTATTTTATTTATTTATTTTTTTGTTGTTCTTGTTTATACAGAAATGATTATAATGAAACATTGAACAGAGAATTTCAATTTCATTTTTTACAAAAGGCCGAGGTTGAAAACATTATCGAACGTGTTAGCTACATTCAATAACGCAACTGCGCAATATTTCTTTCTTACTTTCTACTGAATTTTAGATGGTATAAAAATATTATAATGAACTGTATGACGTATGTATTACTTTCCCGTCTAGACAGTGCAGTAACTCTACAAGGAAAAGTATTGTAATCGGTCCGATTTGGGCATATCCGGTTTCCACTTTATCTTGACCTAAGGAACCCAAAAACTCGTATGGTAATTTTCCTGATGTTAATGTTCGTATTTACACGTGTGTGTGTTCGGTGTGTTGGCCTTTAAATCATCTTATATTTCCGAAACTATTTGACCGATTTTGAAGTAATCTTGGTCAGATTACTTCTATATATGGGACATTGATGCCATTAAATTTCTAACTTAAAAGTTCAAGGGGTGAGGCTGTCGAGCAAGGTCACCCTCAGTATCTCGAGATTTCGATTAAATTAAGGCAATATTTTTCTTAGGCGCATTTGTTAATTAAAAAATAACAATATTTAAAAAAATATTTTTTTTGCAAAATCATACCCCCACCCCAAAAAATGCTATAAATTACTGCTGTGTTGTGATGTCACAACACAGAATTAAATAAACTAATAATTTTTTTTTCTGTTTATCCTCCGGTAACACTACCGTTTAGATAATTTCTTCAGACGATGAATGAGGATGATATGTATGAGTGTAAATGAAGTGTAGTCTTGTACAGTCTCAGTTCGACCGTTCCTGAGATGTGTGATTAATTGAAACCCGACCGCCAAAGAACACCGGTATCCACGATCTAGTATTCAAATCCGTGTAAAAATAACTGGCTTTACTAGGACTTGAACGCTGTAACTCTCCATTTCCAAATCAGCTGATTTGGGAAGACGCGTTAACCACTAGACCAACCCGGTGGGTAAACTAATAATATTTAAAGACAGCTATTTCGGTCAGGTTTTTTTAAAACCTGACCGAGGATTTTTTAAAAAAAATGGTGTATTCAGTTTGTTAAACTCAATTACAAAATCAGTGTAGTAATTCATCAGGAATGAGAGTATGACTCTCATTCATCAGGACTCCCGTACCTCCGGACGGGAGTCGTGAAATACCTCAGCCTTGCTTCTGAATGGCTTTGAGCTCGAATACCGATAAGGCTAGGCGTATTTCATACGTTAATGAAATTTTCTTACGATTTTCCTATGTATTCGCTACTGAGTTACCTGATAAATTAATCGTAAAAAATTACAGAGCAAACGAATCGGTTCTTACAAATGAAAATAACATTAAATTTTCAATGAAAATGCAAAGCAAACTAGGTTTAAAAAATACTCTGTCATCATCAGGTCTTTGTACATAATTCCACATTTGTTTTAGCTAGTCATACATTTGAACAAATAATAAATCAGACAACTTTTTAAATTTATCTATTTAGACTGGTATTTTCAGAAAGTTGTGGAATTTAATATTTATCGGAGAAGTTAATTTTCGTAAAAATAAATTGATGAAATTTTGCTTACGGAATAGTACCATCGTTTTATGAAAAACAGTTATTATGAAGCGAGTTATTAATCTGTAAACCCATCGGAAAAGATGAATCGTGATTAGTATACGTGTATAACGTGCAAATATATGTATATGCAAATGTATATGTATATTGTTTTTAAATGTTAAAATTTTCCAATCGTGTAAATAAATATATAAACAAATCTTTTGTTAAAATCTACACGTAATAATACATTATATAGATTTTGTCAAGAATGGGGACCAATTAATTATTCGATTAAAAATAGATCCGATTACAGTCTATATTAAGTATTTAAATAAACAGATGGAATAGTGTTAAAGTAAATTAATAAAAAGACTTTAAAATTAATTATTTAATAAAAGAAATTCAGAAGGCGTTAATAAAAATTATTTGAGTTTCGTATTTATGTACACCTTTAATTTGGTGCAAAAAAATTTAGGGATTTTTATTTGTTTAATTAATATTATTTAAAATTTTACAGAGTAATTTTGTTACTGTAAAATTTTTTAAATGGAAGCATAATAACATCCTTTTATCGTAAATTGAGGTATTGTGTTGAATTATACGAAACCGATGTAAAAAAAAGCAAAACAAAACGAATTTCTTGTATTTGTTGTTCTCGTTATAGTTAATTTTATTAATAAAATTTAACTATTATAACGATTGATAGATTATACAAACTGGTGTGTAATATTTATGAAAAAGGGGAATTTCCGTCAGACTTCAAAAAAAGTGTTATAGTCATGATACCAAAGAAAGTAGGGCAAATAAATGTGAAGGATACAGAACAATTAGTTTAACTAGTCACGCATAAAAAATCTTAACTAGAATTCTATACAGAAGAATTGAGAGGAGAGTGGAAGAAGTGTTAGGAGAAGACCGATTTGGTTTCAGGAAAAGTATAGGGACAAGGGAAGCAATTTTAGGCCTCAGATTAATAGTAGAAGGAAGATTAAAGAAAAACAAACCAACATACTTGGCGTCTATAGACCTAGAAAAGGCATTCGGTAACGTAGACTGGAATAAAATGTTTAGCAATTTAATAAAATTAGGGTTCAAATACAGAGATAGAAGAACAATTGCTAACATGTACAGGAACCAAATAGCAACAGTAACAATTGAAGAACATAAGAAAGAAGCCGTAATAAGAAAGGGAGTCCGACAAGGATGTTCCCTATCTCCGTTACTTTTTAATATTTACATGGAACTAGCAGTTAATGATGTTAAAGAACAATTTAGATTCGTAGTAACAGTACAAGGTGAAAAGATAAACATGATACGATTTGCTGATGATATAGTAATTCTAGCCGAGAGTAAAAAGGATTTAGAAGAAACAATGAACGGCATAGATGAAGTCCTACGCAAGAACTATCGCGTGAAAATAAACAAGAAGAAAACAAAAGTAATGAAATGTAGTAGAAATAACAAAGATGGACCACTGAATGTGTAAATAGGAGGAGAAAAGATTACGGAGGTAGAAGAATTTTGTTATTTGGGAAGTAGAATTACTAAAGATGGACGAAGCAGGAGCGATATAAAATGCCGAATAACACAAGCTAAACGAGCCTTCAGTAAGAAATATAATTTGTAGGCAGGCCACGTTTGGAATATGTAAAACAAATTGTTAGAGATGTAGGATGTAGAGGGTATACTGAAGTGAAACGACTAGCACTAGATAGGGAATCTTGGAGAGCTGCATCAAACCAGTCAAATGACTGAAGACAAAAAAAACTATTATAGTTAATAATAATATCTAGTTAATAAATAATAATAATTAAAGCTACATAGCTAATAAATATAGTTAATAATTTATAATAGTTATAAGTTATTCTCGACAGAAATAGTTTATTTCTGTCGAGTGTTATTTCGTCTCAATATTTTATGTTAGTTATTTTAAAAATAATAAGAATGCCGAAAGAATAATACTTTTTAAATCACAATTCCTGGTACGTTGCAGCAAGGAAATGAATTAAATTACCAGCAGTTTTTCCGGATTATTTCATGGATGTTAAATAATCGTGGTTTTCGTTAAAAATTTTTCCTGATTCATTAAATCAATTTTTTTAACGTTTTTTTTTTTTTTTTTTTTTTTTTTTTAAATGAATCTATTCATTTAAAAATTTAAGTAATTTTTAATTTCCTTTATGTATATTTTTAAAAAATTCATGATATCTTATCAAATATGAAAACAAAGAAAATTTTTTTATGAAGAAGCTTTAAAAATGTATATAATACATCCAATTTCACGTAGTAAAGAGTTAATCGTATAAAAATTTCTCTAATTTGTTCCGCTTATTTAGCGTAAAAATTTTATTCCATATATACTTAAGCTATTATATTAAATAAAATGTATTATTATTATAATTTTCAATTAATAGTTAATTCGTAACTAATGATTTTACATCGTGAAAAAATGTAGTTTTTTGCAAATAGCAGTGATTATTATATATTCCTTTTCCTTCTGTAAAAACAATTAATGTAGTCATCGCATCCGATAATTATTTTTGCATATTTTATTATAATTTTTATATCGTGAAATAAAATGAAATATTTCTGGAGTCTTAATTTTTAATTTGTGCTCTCTAAATTTTATAAACAATACACCGATTCCACAACACTTAGCTATATACGAGTAGTTAATTATCATATAGTATACTATCTAATCATAATATCTCGGCTTTCACGTAGACCGAGACGGTTTTAAAGTTGTACTTAAAAAACAAATGAAAACATTTCGAGTATCAAAAACCTTCTTTTCATTAAAAAACAAAATCAACAAAGTTGTTATTGATATTACTATTTACATGCTGAATAAAAAATCATAAAAGCGAACACGATGTACCGAAACTGAAAAAATATTTTTTATTTAGGTTGTAAAATTACAAAGGTCGAGTGAAACCATATAAATATAAAACATTGAGTGATAGAAGCAAGAGAAGCGAAGTTTGATAGTATTAAATGTATATTTAAGAATTATAAAGAAATTCTTTAAAGGGTCTGTGGAGAACGTAGCAGCAGTTTATTGTAGTAAAATATGAATCGAGAAAAAATATAACCAAAAATCTAGAAATTAATGAAATTAGGATGTAGGCTGTTCCCGTAACTTTTCCACTTGTATATTTGAAGATTAATATATTTTAGATTTAAGAAATTATAGGAATAGGACAAATTTTAGAATGAAATTATAGGTATCCGAGGAGTCAGACACCGTAGGCGGAATCACAGTTTTTTTCAATATGTCCGTCGAATTCCAGAAAGTCTGTAGGGAATTTCAGGTTGTTTAACACCTTGAATCCATGTTAAAATGTCTATGGTACGGTATAAACGTTTAATCGCAGTGGCTGGTCGAGCCACATCTAGAATCTGTACAGTGTATATCCCTGACTTCAGATATTCCCAGAATGAAAAGTCCATTAGATTCATATCTAGTGACTCTGAATCATATTCAACATACATCTAATGCGATCGATCCGATTTCGTCTTGCATGAATTGTTCGGGACGATCTCCAACGGTAACCGATGTGAAAATCAGCCAGTCTCTATGCTTTTGCCGTCTAAATTTCGTTAAAAAAAAAATTATCATGATCAGGTCCCTGACCGTTACACGATCAGGTCCCTGTTATATGGAGGGATTGTATCGATGATGATTCTTCTATTTGCAGTAGCTCAGATTCTATCTAGCGACTTCACTTTCACGTAAAAATTACCATTATCGGAAAACGGATGAAATTTTTTTTTCTCAGGATATCGTGGAACTTTTAGTTCCAGGCCGGTTCGTCGGATTTACTGCCGTAGATCTTGGCAACCTGTTCTTGGAACGTGATTTAAATTATTTTAATATATTATTTAAAAACACTGACTGAAAAAGCTGCAGTAAAGGTAACGATAACCGCTCAGCTAATGATGGGATTTCAAGATAGATTCTGTAATTTTAAGCGAACAGCGGTACATATATGCGATCATTGTAGTTTATATGTAACGATACAGCTTCTTGTTCATTTAATTACTTTTCTCGGATAGTTAGCACGGATCAAAAGTGGAGTAATAACTTTAATAAGGATTATTGGTTTAATCAAGGCTAGAGCGATTAGTGCCAGATAACAAGTTACACTCATTACGTTTGAAATTTAAAAGCTCTCAGGAATGGTGATGTCCACTTGACGTATCGTCGGATGAAAATTTTTTTTTAGAAAGGAATATATACATATTTAAATAATTCAGGTGCAGACTTATAAATTATTCAGTTTGTGACAGGAACAGTATTTAGTGCAAAAGATTATTACGGTTGTGGTATTATACGGATTATGACGTTACACTTTTGTCTAGTGAAAATTTTTCGATTACATTAATTTATTACATATGGTTTGACTTCTGGCGGATATACCAATCCATATTAAAAAAAAACTGGTTTTAACATGCTGATTAGAGTTACGTAATAAAATATGTTAATTTTTACCACAGAATACAAGTTTTTAAGTATAATATTGTAATACACCTTTTACCTATTGAGTAAAATTCTAGGAGAAACAAAACTTATTATATAAAGAATATACATTATCAAGTACCTATATTTTTAATGATTTTTGTAAAAAAAATGTTGGTTTATTTACACAATTTCTACTTTTATTGGAAATTTTTGTATTACGGGTAATTTATTCCTTTTCCATATTTAGAAATATATTAAAAAAAAATGATATTTGATATGAATATTATTCACTTTTAATTGAATTCAAAAATTTTATAGTGACATCGGATGTAGTGACCAAAAACTTGCCTCTTGGTATGCTGTTATGTTAAATACAATATTATATTGTTTATAATTATAATTAAATCGGTTGTAGTGACATATCGGTTATTATGACATTTTTTCTACTGCAAAGCAACATTTATCGCTTATAATGACGGACGGAAGTGACTCGTCAGTAACGTAATATATATATATATATATATATATATATATATACATTGTAGCTACAGAAATATTTTGACTGTTAAAACGAGTCACCTTTTCCTTTTTACCTGCATATGTTACTACAGTTCTTGTTTTTCTTATCTTCTTCCTGTATCTGATTATTGATAATGAAGCGGCCACATTCAGTTATTAATCTTTTGCTGTTAGCGTATCATCGTTCGGGTACAGTATTTTATTTTACGTATCGTGTGTAATTCATTCAATAGCAATTTAATTATGACTTCTCGCGAAAAACATTCACGTTAGAGGAATTTGTATTTAATATTGTGTAGTTTTTTTTTTTTAATAATATTTTTGCGGAAATAAATTATTATTATTACTGCATTACAATACCCGTCTAGATGGCTTATTAAAGTAGTACCACTAAGCTATCTAAACATCGGTTATTATGACTATCGGTTATAATGACCTAAAATCACTATAAACGATATTTACTGTGTATATTAATTTGTAATACGTAACTATTTTTATGTTTTTAAGCCTTATTTTTCATCGAATGGAACGATTTCCACGCCTCATTTTTCATTAGGTTCCTACGGTAATGCCATAATTTCGCATAACTTAAACATTTTAGAATCGAAAAATTATAGGGAACTTTGCGAATGAACTGATCGGAAATTTCTGTTGTTCAAAGTATTTTCTGGCTATATTTCAAGAAATTTTATTGAAAAGCTAAGGTAAAACAAGTATACACATCCACTATCTCAGAGAGCCAAAGGGTCATGCTTAATAGTAATTACGACGTTTCTGTACATTTTCCCCCTATCAGTTTTTTTGCACATCAGTTTTTGGAGTCTTACCGATCCTTTTAATATAAATAAATAAATCTTTTATTCTGATCTGTGGATAATAATACATTAGATAGATTACATTAGAAATGGGAGATATGCTACTTCACGGATAAAGAAAAAGAAACTGCCCCGGCGTTAGTCTGGATAGATAAAAGCTTCATCAAAACGGCACTAAATAATATAAAATTAACTATAAAGTAAAAAATATATGCGAGATTAAAAACCATATTAGTTATTTAAAATATAGGTACATGTAATAATATTAATGTAAATATGCTTGAAAATATTTATTACAAAAAATAATTAAAATACAGAATCCAGAAAAAAAATTACTTTGAAGGTACTTATGTAAAAGTTGAACAGAAATAAAAATTAGATGTGATCACGTTCATTTACACCAAGAATAAACAAAAGGTAAATACGAATTAAAAAAAATAATGAAGATACGAATTATAAAAAATAATTACAAAAAAGTTTAAACGTATTTATGTACACGTTGAACGAATGCAAAAGATTTAGTTTTACTTTACCATCTACATAGCACTATAGCAGAGCCATAGCTCTAGAAGGGAAACTATTGTAACCGGTCCGATTGGGTCACGTGCGATTTTCAGCGGATCATGACGGTATGACACCTGTAGAACCCCAAAAACCGGATGGAAATTTTCCGGATGTTAATGTATGTGCGTGTTCAGTGTCGGCCTTTAAATTACTTCATCTCTTCAGAACTACTGGACCGATTTTGACCAAATTTAATCAGATTACTTATATATATATATATATGGGGCATTGATGGAATTAAATTTTCAAGGTCAAGGCCATGAGGTTGTAGAGCAAGGTCACCCTCAGTTATCTTGAGATTTCGCGTAATTAAGGTTTTATTTTTCTTAGGCGCATTTGTTAACGATTAAAAAATAACAATATTTGAAAACTCGCCTCCCGACCCCAAAAAATGCTGTTGTAGTCGCGTGCTTTGTTGCGACATTACAGGTAAACGGTAGAATTAAATAATGAATTATATTTAAAGTGTAAAAAAGTAATTCGATCTGGTCCAGTGGCATCTGGTGAGTTAATCCTCGCGGCTACACCAATCTACTGACCATAAAAGCGTAATTTGTTCTATGTAAGTTGTGAAATTACATTAGTTTAGTTAGTGCCGACCGTCGCCGCTAGTACCGCCACACACGCACGAATTAAATATGGTATGCGCGCGCGCTTTATTTAGAATCATTGAATTAAATAAACGAAAAAATATATTTAAATAAAATTATAAATATTTTTAATTAAGTCGTGTTTGTAAGCCTTGCATCAGAAACAACCTTGTTAGTTTTTTTTTTATTTTTTAAGTATTTCATTTTTCTAAATAATTAGTCTTTAAAGATTCATCGACGGAGCAATATTACTTATATAAAAAAATCTAATTGTGTTTAAAATAAATTGTTGGGGGTTTTATACCGATGTATTGTGTCGAGTGATTCGAAAACAATTCTCGTGTATGTTCTGATTGATGTAAGTACCGTTTGTCTTTTTGTTTTTCAAATAAATGGTTACTTTTTTTCAGAAAAGATTGCACATTAATATAAATGAACACAAAGTTAAGTTAATGAAAAATTTTTAATTTTCTATAATTCTATGTACATAATTCATAAAAATATTCAACATAAAGTAATTATTCAGGTTCAGAACCAAAGGATGAATTAATTAGTTGTCGGTAGTAGTTTTCAATTTGATTTCGGCGAAGAATTTTGAAAAGCAAACAAATATTGAAAAACAATTCTAGCTATAAATTGAAGAATAGCCGATAATTGGAGTTCTCTAAATCGAAAAAAGCTGAAACTTTTTTGAAAGTTTTATTATTTTTTTAAAGGTTTATGTTACATTAACTACGGAACTACGGACTTAACTTTACCTTCCTGGAATCATAGCTCTACTGGTATGCTTCAAGAAGCGAAGTATGATAATCGGTCAGAAAATGGGGTACAGGTTATTTTTACATTCTCGACGTTTCATGACTCCAAAAATAAAAAAAAGTGGGGAGTAATGTACGTGTGTGAAGATCAATAGTGTTTGACCTGGATGACATTTTGTACAGAAACTCATGTATACGGGAAACATTTGTTGGTAAAATTTTGGGGTCAATTTTCTTTAAATTTTGCAAACATAACCCCACTTTATATTAAGCTTCGTACATTCGTGCACGTGCACGCTTATCTTACCATTAAAAAAAAAATGGCCCCAATATTCTCCCTTACCCAAAAATCGAAAAAAACAATTTTTTTTTATTTATTGTTTATTTGTTAACCAAATGTTTATTTTTATGTCTTCCTAGGTGTAATATAGTAGTGAAGATGACCCCAAAAAATACTTTTAAGGGCAATATTAAGGGTGGGGGAGCCGATCAAAGTTTTAAAATATAAATTTTTTTTCAATTTTTAAAACCTCTTGGTTTATATATTATTATTTTCCCAATATACTCGTATAAGAATACATAACCGATACCAGGAAAGTATTATAACCGTTGTTGTCTTAAAGTAAGTATTTTAAATATGTAATGGTTAAACGTAGACTGTTAGTACCTATTATATATAAAGAAGAATTTGAGGTTTCTGAAACCCTTTTGTAATTTAGATCATGGTAGGATATTTACTACAAACTAAAGTTGATACTATTTTTATAACCTGAACAAGTTTTACACTAAATCTTTGCCGATGAGTTTGATGGTTAGTAACCCGCTTTATAATAATTGTTAAAAATTGAGGGTTTTCTCTAGTTACTTCCCGAACACTTTTTTTTTTATATTAATGTATGCAATTTAATTTTATTAGATAGGATTAATTGAAAATAGTGGTTTAAAGATAAACACTATTTCGTTGTAGGTGAATTTACGATCGTAAAACAAAAATTCGATTTAATATTTCGCTCCAATGCGGACGATGGACCTGAAATCTTACATAGTAAGATTTCAGGTTTAGTAAGAATTAGCTGTTTTATGAGTTTACGAACAGCTGTCTACAATAGTAATATTTATTCTGTTATTACGTGCTCGCTACTGTACTTTTCCTCCTTGTACCGCTTATAGCAATTAATTTAAATAATTTTATTTTTTTAATATTAGTTCATCCCCGTCGTATTAAAGTCTAATTTTTATTGTTGCTTTAAAAAAAAAAAAATATTCAGCCTATCAAAACAAATACACAATTTTTTTTAAATTTTTACTACCTACCATATTTTGTAAATTGTTTTTAATTAAAAAATAATCGATGCCGAAATATTACTTCAGAAATGCTTATTCTGGGAAGAAGGGCATAGAGAAAATAATTAGATCTTATATATTGTGTATAAAAATGAATGTTTGTCCCGTATTCGTTCCTAAACCATTCATCCGATTGCGATGAAACTTTGGTGAGTTGTTGTGCGTACGCCCGCGAAGGTTTCTGAATTTGTTTGGATCGCTAGCGCCAGCTAGCGGTCATTTATATTTATGGTCATATTTAGAATATGTGTTACTTATTTGGAAAGAAATACCTCTGAAAAAATGGACCCGCTAGATGGCGCTGGGGTTGTGATATTTGGAAAAATTGCATTTGTGGTCCGATTTGGTTCGTATTCAGAATATGTGTATAGTTACGTGAAAATACATATTTTTGCAAACCCACCGGGTTGGTCTAGTGGTGAACGCGTCTTCCCAAATCAGCTGATTTGGAAGTCGAGAGTTACAGCGTTCAAGTCCTAGTAAAGCCAGTTATTTTTACACGGATTTGAATACTAGATCGTGGATACCGGTGTTCTTTGGCGGTTGGGTTTTCAATTAACCATACATCTCAGGAACGGTCGAACTGAGAATGTACAAGACTACACTTCATTTACAATCATATACATATCATCCTCTGAAGAATTATCTAAACGGTAGTTAGGAGGCTAAAAAGGAAAAGAGAGAGAGAGATATTTTTGCAAAAATGAAAAAGGGGAAAGGGAAAGGTTAAATTTTGTAAGTTCCGTAATCTTCAGTTTCTGAATGTTTATCAAACTTTCAATTGTGTTCATTTAATCTATATATATACCCAAACCTAGCAATTACGAAGCATTGCCGAGTCTATATTTGTTGGTTGTATACTTGATATATTTAGAGATTTTTTTTCTATTCGTTACGCTAAGGTGTAAAGAAATTGTAGGTTAAAAGGTTATCAAAGAAAGGCTATTTTACGTTTTTGTTTTTTCCAGTTTTTTGAACGTAAATTTTAGTAATGAAATTACTAAGAAAAAAAAAAAAAGAAGATATATTATCGCATTCGGCCCTTTGCAGTTAACAAGTTTTTAATTTTCATAATCGCCAAATATACAATGTAATTTTAATGTCTGTAGCTCGTAATTTGTTTTGTTAGATCAAATAATTTTTAATAAAAACAAATATAACAGATGATGCTTTACGATGTAGTTCACACTCACATGATTATTCTTCTTCTTTTTTTTTGCAATTTTTTAACGACGGGGCCATTATGCCCCACCTTTAACAATTTTAGGATTTTTTTATTTCATCGCCATATTATTTTCAGTGTTCTAGTATAGGGATTGTCGAAGTCTAGGTTGTGCTCAGGGTTTCCTGGGTTTTCCTCTATCGCAAAAAAACGTTTTTGCCCCACGGTCACTATCTCGGCACTCACAATATTCTAACCAGCACAGCGTTCCTACGTTTGCCGCGCGAGTTTGAGGTATTCACGATTGTGTTGATTTCTGATCTTGTTTGTCCTAATTAATCATCCGGCCCATTTTAATATGCACATCTGTGTTATGCGATATTTGTTCATACGTTTTTTATATCGTATCCTCTGATCCGTAGAGAAGAGACCGCACATTTATTTTTAATTATAATAAATATATAGCAAGATTGTATCCATATTGGATTATAAAGTCTCTAAAAATATATTGTAATATTTGTTGCTAATTCTTAATTCTTCATCGATTTGTTTAGGGTGTTAAAACCTTATGCGTTAAATGTTTTTCATTAGAAATTTAACTCTAAAAGTACTTGGTTTAAAAAGAAAAGTCTGATATGGACATCACATGACTTCCATGTACGACTATAATTATACACATTTTTTAAAATGAAAAGTACATAACATTTTATTTCATTAATAACTTGTGATATTTATATATATATTTTTTTATTGTTATTATTAAATTATTATTTATTGTATTTTTTTTACCGTCAGAGGTTAATAATTATTAATAAATTAATATCTTTATATTAAAAAAAGGAAAAGTCGAATTCGAACGGATGTGCCCCTTCCCCTTGTAAGATCCAAATATTTCATTTGGCTATAACTGTGAAACCAATGAAAATAAGTACAACTTATGATATAGCGTTGAAAAGCTCTCAATGAGGAATTATTATTGCATTTAAGAAAAAGTCCAAAATCCAAATATTTTTGATTTTGAGCTTTTTTGTACACTTTTGGTCCAGTCGATTTCAGTCAAAAAGGGAGGTGCACAAAGAGATGTTATAACAGTCCTAAATTCAAAATTTCAACATCCTACGGCTAATCGTTTTTGAGTTATGCGAGATACATACGTACGTACGTACAGACGTCACGCCGAAACTAGTCAAAATGGATTCGCCCCTCATGAAATCATGAGGGATGGTCAAAATGGATATTTTTATTGAAAACTGGAAACAAAAATTTTTCGCGATCCCACTACTTCCTTTACTTCGTATAAGGAAGTGATAAATTCTCCTACTTTGTAATGTACTTTCGTAAATGTGTTATTGACATATTGTTTCATTATTTATTTATTATCTTTCCTAACGAAAAGTAAATTATTAAGTTTGACGTAAAAATTTTTTGTTCTGAAAGTACGAAAATGTCAAAATTCCGACCGATATCAAATTTATGACCGTTGAAAAAGTAAGGAAAAATACGCATATAATTTTAGCTTGATCATGTGTTTTAGGCCGGTTTTCCATTGATCGTAGAAAATGCAGTTTGCAATGCGACATTTAGAACGGATCAGATTTTAAACTTTCACAGTTTATCCAGCGCAAGCACATTCTCTACAAGGAAGGAAGTGGTCCGACTGTCAGCTTTATCGGAACGGAAAGCAAGGATGCGGAACATTTATATATCTCCCTACCGATCGAAGAACCTGGACAAAAGTCCCTTGCTGGTGTGTCTTTCTTTTATCGGGCGAGTAATAATTTATTTAGTGGCGGTTGTAATTATTGTGTTTTATTTACGGACCAAATTTTTTATTGCGTTCCGATCCTTTAGACCGGAGAAAAATTGTTTGACCGGGACTGACCGTGGGGGACTAGCCGCGTACGAACTTCCTTCTTTCGGCGTGATTCTACTACAGTCCATCCCCTGAAGTCCTCAACTTTAGCTTATGTTTGAATCGGTGGTACCATAAATGCAACTGTAAGAGTGGGTAATCGCAAAATAAAAGGAAGTGTTAACCGTTAGTTCATTTCATTCTGTTTATACCTATTACACTGGGTGATTCAAAAGGGACTTCACAACTTTAAAAGCGTATAAAAATTTATCGAGATAAGT
Organism: Lycorma delicatula; assembly: GCF_047948215.1. Taxonomy (NCBI): domain Eukaryota; kingdom Metazoa; phylum Arthropoda; class Insecta; order Hemiptera; family Fulgoridae; genus Lycorma; species Lycorma delicatula. The sequence continues at coordinate 127,442,379 of NC_134461.1, read as the reverse complement.
AGCAGATTTGGTTGATGTCTCGTTCAGAAGCATATCAAGTTTGTCATCCAACATTCAATTTGTTTCGATTCGGCTTCCGTTTGTAATGCGACATGCATCTCACCTAAAGTTGATTTCATTCCAAGACTGTAGCCACCAAGTCGGACATTACCCCTGCAGCTGCGGTGTTAATTGAAAGTTTTAGCTTAAAAAGATCAAACGGCAAAAGCGGTACATAAACCCGATCTTTAATTAAATCCCACAAGAAAAAAACCTACCGGGGTCAAATCTTGGCAGCCAGGTGACCGTGCGATTAGACCTTTACGAACGGTCCACCAATTTGGGAATCAAGTATCAAGAAAATCTTGGATTTCTAGACGGTAATAAGGTGGTGGTTTACTGATAGTTGCCTCCTGGAAGAAAAACGGAAGAACGCGCCGTACGTCTTTATTTGCTTAAGGCATAAAATACATAGACCCCACGGCTTTCACGAATATGTTGCAAAGTTTCGTGAGGGTTTTCGCTATCCCATATTCGGCAGTTATGAATTTTCACCTGGCCGCTAATGTGAAACGTTGATTCATCACTAAAAATTACGCCGTTTAAAAATGTATCTTTTTGTGCAATTTTATCCATCATTTCCACGCAAAATTGGAGCCGAGCAAGTTTGTCGTCATTTGTAATGCGTTGAACCACGGTTAGTTTGTACGGCTTCAAGTGCAGTTATTTACGTAATACGCGCGGAACAGTCGTTTGTAGAATGTCAGTCTTTAGTGAAGCACGTAGAATCGATTGATTTGGATTGATTTCTCCGAGTTGTTCTACAGCAGCTTCAGGGACGCGTGGTTAACCTGGTGATTTTGTATGTTTAACAAAACAACCTGCTCGACCAAGGTTTCATGCCAAGAGTAAATTGTACGCCTACTAAAAGGCTCCTCCTACCGGACTCTCTATGAAAATTACGTTGAACTGCGGTTGCTGACTGCAAATATAAAATCAAAACGCACATATAGCACGTGCCGCACCAGTAAATGTATCCATTTTTAACGACACTGGTGCCCGAATTCGGTATTAATTAACTACGTGAATCAAAACTTAATGTGTTTTGTTATGAAATGAGACCTAAACCGAATCTGTAACTTATCTAAAGTTTTTAAAGTTGTGAAGTTGTTTTTGAATCGCCCGGTATGTATCTATTATTTTTATGTATGCGTGCGTTTATGATACCGTTTCAATTAACGTACCACGGGCTGTGGTTCGATAATTGTCAATATGAAACCGGCCATATTGTCGTTATTCAGTAATTTTAAACCGATAAAATCAAAGATTGTATTTTTTAATCTTAAGCTTTTCAACAATGATTAAATAATATTTTAACTTTAATACAATAATTTGCTTCGATGTTACATGACGTCAGTCCCTCGATGTTATTATTATAATATTGTTGGAGAACATTGTTACATTAAGGAAAATGTTATTTTAAGTATAATGAATTATTTGAAAAGTTTTAACTTTAGTCTTAAAAAAATACACAAGTTTTGTTAATAAATAAATGTGTAAGAACTTTATTGTACGTTTTGTTAAAATGTTATTTTATAAAATGAGTTTTTTTATTTACACCAGCGTTTTCATTTTTAAATTTCATGATGTATATCGTGAAATTAATACCATACCATTAATTCTTGAAGTATAAGGTGTTTTAAAATAATTATGTTAAGAAAAATCATGAAATTAACGCGATTATATTTACGAATTTAATGAGAAAATCTACTACGTTGTTTAGCTTTTTTAATACTTTTTACTTTGCTACACGCATATATAGGCCTTTTTTTTTAACATGCAATAATAGACACATAACACAAACATATTAGAAATTCGTACGCAAGACTAAGCATTGAAATAGTTTGTGATATCGTGTGAATTTTTAAAAAAATTCTCATGTAATAAGTCGATGTGAATACAACCGGTATCATGCGATTAATATGTCATAATAACAATAACAATATAAATGCGTATAATAATAATAATAATATTTGTATTACGTGAAACGAAAATAAGGTATTCAGAAACAATAAGTAGATAAATATTTTTCTTACTGTAATTACACCTTTATTATTTTCTGAGTTGACATTCTGAAGGAATCCAAGACATTGAAGATACAATCATAATTGCTATAAATAATTATTAATTAAAAGGTATATTAAATTAATTATTATTTTTCATAAATGGTAGTAAATGATAATTATTGACCGTTATTATTAGTTACTGTTAACTTTATGATTTGTTATAACTTTCTAAATAAGTTTTAATATACGGTTCTTACATATAAATATACCTACTAAATATGTGTACAGTATTTTCGAACCGATTCTTAAAAATATTACAACTATATAATTTTGATTTTAATTTTTGTTTAGGTTATTGTACATCTAATTGGTCTGAAGATAAAATAACGGGGGGATTTTAACGTTTTTCAACAAGAAGTGGTGAGTAAAATTTATTTGGTTGATTAAATAACATTTACCTAGTTTATGGAACATTTTAAAAGTTACACATTATTTCATCGGAATTTAAAACCTTTTCACCTTTTTCACTGAATTTTTGCAAATTCAGTGAAAAATGAATGACTATTTTTATTATTACGGGAATCATATATACAGATATACGTATGTATGTATTATATATATATATATATATGTGTGGATGCGCGCGAGCGCAGAACACACACAAACATACATAAAACATTAATTAACTGTATGGGAATCCTTAAATAATTTTTCAGTCTTTAAACAGCCAAATGTTTTTTTTTTTTTTTGTCTTCAATAATTTGACTGGTTTGATGCAGCTCTCCAAGATTCCCTATCTAGTCCTAGTCGTTTCATTTCAGTATACCCTCTACATCCTACATCCCTAACAATTTGTTTTACATATTACAAACGTGGCCTGCCTACACAATTTTTCCCTTCTACCTGTCCTTCCAATATTAAAGCGACTATTCCAGGATGCCTTAGTATGTGGCCTATAAGTCTGTCTCTTCTTTTAACTATATTTTTCCAAATGCTTCTTTCTTCATCTATTTGCCGCAATACCTCTTCATTTGTCACTTTATCCACTCATCTGATTTTTAACATTCTCCTATAGCACCGCATTTCAAAAGCTTCTAATCTTTTCTTCTCAGATACTCCGATTGTCCAAGTTTCACTTCCATATAAAGCGACACTCCAAACATACACTTTCAAAAATCTTTTCCTGACATTTAAATTAATTTTTGATGTAAACAAATTACATTTCTTACTGAAGGCTCGTTTAGCTTGTGCTATTCGGCATTTTATATCGCTCTTGCTTCGTCCATCTTTAGTAATTCTACTTCTCAAATAACAAAATTCTTCTACCTCCATAATCTATTCTCCTCCTATTTTCACATTCAGTGGTCCATCTTTGTTATTTCCACTACATTTCATTACTTTTGTCTTGTTCTTGTTTATTTTCATGCGATAGTTCTTGCGTAGGACTTCATCTATGCCGTTCTTTGTTTCTTCTAAATCCTTTTTACTCTCGGCTAGAATTACTATATCATCAGGAAATCGTAGCATCTTTATCTTTTCACCTTGTACTGTTACTCCGAATCTAAATTGTTCTTTAACATCATTAACAGCCAAATTAAATTTACCAAAAGCTTCTACATCGAAACGATCTAGTTTTCGTTATGAGACTACAACACTTCCAAGTCCCTCCCGGTGCAAATAAAAATCTAATAATGAAAAGGCTAATTGCAAGTCTTTGCTAAAGCGTATTGAAAAAATAATAATTTTGAACAGTTTCGGGTTATATCAACTTCAACCAAGATGGTTGCCGTTTAATGTTCTACATTGCTAGTTACCTTAAATAAACTGTGAAACACTAGAAGAAATAAATAAATTCAATAAATGCTGCCGTTACCTTAAAACGACGCTTCAAGCCTTCGGGAGTGAACAACTGAAAGATTTTAAATGGAAAGGCTTGAATTAAGAATATTATTTTAAAAGTTATTGAACAAAAAAACTTCAGGCTGCGATAACCATAATGAAAATGGTGTCTGTTCCTTAGTCTTGTTTTCAATCAAGGTTGAAGCATTTGTTAAATAAATTTTTAATTTTAATGTTTCACTGTTGAGTATCAATCTGTGCAATCACGTTTGAAACTGGCTACGATAAATGCATTAACTCCAACCATTTTGGTTAAGGTTTATTGTAGTTCGAAGTTTATTACGACAAACGTTTTGTTTTTCAGTGCCCTTAAGAAAGATGTGTAGGTTATAATCCTTTCTTTTTCTTGTTTAACCTCCAGTAATTACGGTCAGATAATACTTAAGAGAATGAATGAGGATATGTATCAGTGTAAATGAAATGTAGTCTTATACAGTCTCAGTTCGACCGTTCCTGAGATATGTGGTTAATTGAAACCCAACCACCAAACAACATCGGTATCCACGATCTAGCATTCAAATCCGTGTAAAAATAACTGACTTTGCGGGACTTGAACGCTGGAACTCTTGACTTCCAAATCAGGTGATTTGGGAAGACGCGTTCACCACTAGACCAACTCGGTGGGTCAACGTAGATTATAATCCTACCCTTTTCATTAAAGTTGTTCTAGCTGCTCCTCCATGGGGTGCTCTCGGAACTTGGGGAGTGGTGGTTTTTCACCGAAAAATAGTTTTTGATTCTTCTATGTTTGACTGTTGAAAATTTATTTAACGGTTTATAAATTTACTTTTTATGTAAAAACCCAACATATTATTCGTAAAAGTATCATATCTAACAAGCACTGACAAATACGTCTTTTTCTTTCATCAAGAGAAGAATTTAATGTAATTATTGATGTACTTTTTATGTGATAAGATTATTTATAATATAAGCGAGCGTAAACTTGGTACTAAGACATTGGAAAAGTGTTAAAATTTTATAATAAAATGTCGCAATAACAACTTGTTACATGTAGTAAGTAAAATTGCTGAAATAGTTTCTTTTGCTTTATTATAGCAATAAATTAATTACAGTTTTACAGTTATTAAGTTACTTATCATAATAGTATTAAAAAAAAAAATTATTAGTTTTTAATTAATTTATGCTTGAGTTTGAAATGTTTTGTTAAATATGACTAGTTAAATATGACGTTATACTATTTATTTACTGAACGGAATTTCTTCAGTAATGACATTTTTGTAACATAAAAATAAAATATTGAATTTATGATTAAAACTTTTTTCAAATGAAAAAAATATAATTATGGAGTCAGAGATCCGATTTACAACTGGTTAAAGTTATACCTTATCGACCAACAGTACAGAATCACTCATTTTGATAATTGAACCGATGAAAAATGTTGTCGGTGGTGCACCTCAGGGAGGTTTTCATGGTCCGTTGCTTTTCTCACTATTTCATAAATGATCTTCCTCACAATTACGAACTACTAATTGTTATTTTCATCACAGTAAATACCGATGTATCTATAACAGAAAATAAAAGTTTAAAAATATGCGCATCGAAATTAAAGAAAAAAATCTTTTAGTGGGTGAATTTAATTGTTTAAAGGTAAATTTGGACAAAACTGTTCCATTGTGCTTTTCACGTGGACGAATCTTGGATAATTGTGAGAATAATATTCATGTTATGATAATTAAAGGGCCTAATTCCTTTATATCTAATGATAATCGTTGTTTAACAAATGAAATGAACGTACTTTTTAAAAGCGTTTTCTCTTTATTATTATTTTCTTCGAATCGTAATTGGCGTATCGATTAAATCCTAAATATTATAATTTTCATTATTTCAAAAGGAACATAAATAAATCTGTATTAAATATCTGTCATAAATAATCTATATTTTTAAATTGGAATGATCAATTTACAGTTCGAGAAAATCTTAATTTTTATTTTCTTGATTAAAATGTAGATATAAGGGGTACCCAAAAAGAAACGAAAATAATTTTACCTTTTTATTTACGATAACATTTTTAAGACATCTATCCCCTTCAAAACACTGTCCATCAGATGATATGCACGTATCCCAGCGGTTTTTTCATTGTTTGAAACATTTTTTATATTATTTTGAACTAATGCTGTTAAGTGTTACCAGCGAATTTTTTTAACCTCTTAGACGTTCTGAAAACGCTTTCACTTTAGGTTTTCTTCACTATTATTAATAAGAAGAAGTCGAAGGGGACTAGATCGGGCGAGTAAGGCGGGTGAGAAAGCGTTGTCATGACGTTTTCCCTCAAAACTGGTTGATTTTTAACGCTATGTGGGCAAGTGCATTGCCATGATGATGCGGCCAACCCCCTGATCGCTAAAATTTAGGTCTTTTTTTCTACTGACTCCTTTGATGTCGAAAAAAACAAAACCATCATGGATTTCACGTTTAATTTCACTTGCCGTGCTTTTTTTGGTCTGGGCGATGAAGCTGTATTCCACTGGCTGGACTGCCGTTTTCTTTCAGGGTCATAGCCGTAACACCAACATTCATCCCGTGTTACGACTTTGACAAAAACTGCGGGTCTGTCTGGGTCTTTCAATTCTTATTACACTTTCAGACGGTTCTCCCTCTGCTCATCGGAAAGCAGTCGTGGAACGAACCTTGTCGCAATGCATCTCTTGTTTAAATCTTCAGTCAGATTCTTTGGCACGAACTCCAAGGAATTTTCTCCAATTCGTCGATTGTTCAACGACGATAAAACATGATGGCATCGCGCACTTTTGAACGTCTTCGTTTGTTCTGGACGTTGAGAAGCGACCCGAACGTGGTTAATCTTAAAGTGACATTTACCCGCTTCTGAACCAGGAATATCACTCGTATACTCTTGCCTGGTTTAGAACTTTCTTCCCGTAAACTTCCCGAAGCAGTGATACTGTTTCTGTAACGGGAAACACGTTGGCGAGTTACTCCTTAAAGTTTGCCATCGAAAAATCGCCGACAGCGTTGAGAGGGGCTTAAGATAACAATCACTCTGTCTGCTGCGACAGTTTCTCATTAACGCTATCCTGCCAACTGAGCAGGAAGAGTGTCAAGTATACGTGCCTAAAGAGAGATGGCATTACTGCCAACCCGCTTGTCTACAGAACATAATTCTCATGTTATTCGAATATACCAGTATTTTGTCTTGTAACAAGAATATTCTTTTGTTAATTTTTTATCTTCTTTATTTTCATAAAAAATATCAAAATATTCTGTTTTCATGTAATATTTTAAACGATTTAATAAACTAGTGTGGGAATTTCTGAGTCGTTAGTTACTTAACGGATCTTTTCTGTTGTCTTTTCGTTTCTATTCGGGGTGGATCATTTAATCTCATAGTAGTTACTACTTTACACAGACTCGGCTATCTGTTTATTAAATTCATATCTTTGTCTTCCCTTTAGTTGTTATTCTCTATACAACCCTCTTACAAAATTAACGGAACGTGGGTATCTTAATAAATAACACCGACCTACCTAGTTTGCTTGTTGCAGCAAACCTCTATCTTTTTCTATTTGATTTAAGACCGCTTAATTTTCGAATTCTGTCAACGCACTTAAATTTTCAACAGCTCTTGCAGTACTATGTTTCAAGGGCCTACATAATATTTTCCTTTTTATTTTTGCTACCGTAAGGTGCTACAATTTAAATATTTTCAAGACTTTATATTTCTTTGATTTATATTTGATTCTAACACATTCTTTTCTGTATGATAGTTCTCCTCGGTTGTGTCTATTTGCTGTTGATGTCTACAGTATTTCATGTATTCTTTGTAATTTTATTCCTTAAAAATCAAAATTCTAGAACTTATGGTATATTACGTACAGTTAACCTCGTAACCATTCTTGTAGTCGCATTTAATTACCGTACCTGTGTTTTTAGTTTATTTATTTTTAAGATTTATTTCTTTTTTTTACTGATAGCATGTAAATCTTCTTTTTAAATTTTATCCAATTTTATTTAAAATTTTAAACATTTTTTTTCATTCTTTATTATCAGATTCTTTCTTCAAATTTAAAAATCCATGTTGGTGGCTTTATTCCTATTTCAAGCCTGATTTTTAAAACTAATCAAAATGGCTTCTCTTGTTCCTATAAACTCCTCTACAAATCGAACTTGTCTTTGTTTAATACAATCTTCTGCCATTTATTCTTTTCATTTTTTTATTTTTTATTAATTCGTTTTTTTATTTTTTTTAATTCGAAATGTATTTCTGTTTTTTTTTTTTAGTTTTTTTTTTTGTTTTTATAAACAAACAAATTTTTAAAAAAATCAGTACGGAATCAAGCAGTTTTTTTTCTTTTAGAGTTGCAGTTAACTATTTACAACATGTAAGGTCAGAATTTTTTGTAAATCTTTTTTTATAAAGATTTACCATTGAAAATGGTTGTAGTGATTTAATGTTGGACTATTTAAAATATTTTTATGGCCATGACTTAAAAATCGTTATTGAATAATTTTATAATAGTTCTAATTATTATTTCTAATAATTTAATCGGATCTTTATTTTTATTTGTTTTTAATTTCAATGTTATTCATTGATTTTAAAAATAAATGAATGACATCATCTATTTTCCTGGTTAATAGGTCAGTCATTTTATTATTTTTTTTAAAGATAGATCATTTTATTTTCATAAAAAGAGATTAATTAATTAACCTTCTAGTTTCTTATAAATGTTATTTATATTGTTTGATATACTTCTTTTATGAGTAATTGAATTACAGGATAAGGTATTTTGTAAAGTATAAAGTACAGATGTGATTATTTTAAGCTATTTTAAATTCAATTATTTAATATCTACTAATTAATTAATGATAAAGTAAATAAAATATTAGAGTTCATAGAACGTATACGTGCGAGTGTTTTGTTGCACTGCGTGTACGATACATGTAAGGAAATATTACTTACCGATGTTTTCACCGATCGACTCGAAGAATAAACTGGCATTTACAAGTAAGAACAACCTGTTTGTTGTTTAGGAGCGGTTTTTCTTGATTCAGCGGAGAGTGAATTTTTATAATTCGTATTACATACGCAAAAATATTGTATATATAATTCTGATAGTAGTATTTCTTAACTGACAGACAGTTCCGTTATGTGAAAATTATCTCTTGCTAACGACTTAAATATTCTGGTTATAAAATATTAAAAGTACTCTTAAATAATTCACATTTTATTTCGTAAACAAGTAAAAGTTAAAAGTCGTGTCTTAAAGATGTTTACAGAATAAAGAAATGTAGAATAAGTCAAGTTTTTAAAAATTATATGATAATTATTAAAATATTATAGAAAATATAATATATTTATAAAATATAATATATTCAGATATTATAAAAAAAGGTTATCTGGTTGAAAAAATCGGACAACACAGTCGTAGGACTTTCCCTAGTAGCAGAATCCTACAACTGTGGGTTGTTTCTGATGCAAGGCTTACACACACAACTTAATTTAAAATATATAATTTTATTTAAATATAATATTTTTTCGTTTATTTAATTCAATGATTCTAATTAAAGCGCGCGCGCATACCGTATATAATTCGCGCGGGTGTGGCGGTACTAGCGGCGACGGTCGGCACTAACTAAACTAATGTAATTTCACAACTTCATATCACAAATTTCTCTTGTATGATCGGCAGACCAGTGTTGCCGCGAGGCTTAACGCATTAGGTACCGAGTCAACGGGGAGATCGGGTTCCAGATCCACGACCGCGTTACTTTTTTAGACTTTAAATATTATGCATTTATTTAATTCTACCGCTCATCTGTGATGTCACATCATGGCTGACGACTACAACAGCATTTTTTTGGGGTGAGGATATGTTTTTGCAACTTTCTTTGCAAATATAGTTATTTTTTAATCGTTAACCAATCTGCCTAAAAAAATAAGACCTTAATTACGCGAAATCTCGAGATTCTGAGAGTGACATTGCTTTACAGCCTCTCACCCCTTGACCTTTTAAGTTGAAAATTTTTTTTTTTTCTTCAGTCATTTGACCGGTTTGATGCAGCTCTCCAAGATTCCCTATCTAGTGCTAGTCGTTTCATTTCGGTATACCCCCTACATACTACATCCCTAACAATTTGTTTTACATATTCCAAACGTGGCCTGCCTACACAATTTTTTCCTTCTACCTGTCCTTCCAATATTAAAGCGACTATTCCAGGGTGCCTTAGTATGTGGCTTATAAGTCTGTCTCTTATTTTAACTATATTTTTCCAAATGCTTCTTTCTTCATCTATTTGCCGCACACCTCTTCATTTGTTACTTTATCCACCCATCTGATTTTTAACATTCTCCTATAGCACCTCATTTCAAAAGCTTCTAATCTTTTCTTCTCAGATACTCCGATCGTCCAAGTTTCGCTTCTATATAAAGCGACGCACCAAACATATACTTTAAAAATTTTTTCCTGACCTTTAAATTAATTTTTGAAGTAAACAAATTATATTTCTGACTGAAGGCTCGTTTCGCTTGTGCTATTCGGCATTTTATATCGCTCCTGCTTCGTCCATCTTTAGTAATTCTTCCCAAATAACAAAATTCTTCTACCTCCATAATCTTTTCTCCTCCTATTTTCACATTCAGCGGTCCATCTTTGTTATTTCTACTAGATTTCATTACTTTCGTTTTGTTCTTATTTATTTTTATGCGATAGTTCTTGCGTAGGACTTCATCTATGCCGTTCATTGTTTCTTCTAAATCCTTTTTACTCTCGGCTAGAATTACTATACCATCAGCAAATCGTAGCATCTTTATCTTTTCACCTTGTTCTGTTACTCCGAATCTAAATTGTTCTTTAACATCATTAACTGCTAGTTCCATGTAAAGATTAAAAAGCAACGGGGATAGGGAACATCGTTGTCGGACTCCCTTTCTTATTACGGCTTCTTTCTTATGTTCTTCAATTATTACTGTTGCTGTTTGGTTCCTGTATCTGTTAGCAATTGTTGTTCTATCTCTGTATTTGAACCCTAATTTTTTTAAAATTAGGGTTCAATTTTTTAAAATTGAAAATTTAACGGCATCAATGCCCCATGTATAAACTGACCAAGTTTTGTTTAAAATCGTTCAGTAGTTCTGAACGTATAAAATGATTTAGAGGGCGACACACACACACACTTGTACATCCGGAAAATTTCCAACCGGTTTTTTTGGTTTTGTGGATTCCTTAGGTGTGAAAACGTCAAGATCCGTTGAAAACCTCGTATGCCCAAATTGAACCGGTTATAATACTTTCCCTTCTAAATCTATAGCTCTGCTATAGCGCTATCTAAACGGAAAAGTAAAAATCGTCTCTTAAACTTTACAGGAATATTTATTTTCTTGGGCTTCATAGACGTGAGTACCTAACCATTTTTTTTGTTATTCTACTACGGATATTATCACTTTTCAATATACTAATTAAAAATTTGAAAAGCTGATATTCTTTCAGCTTTACAACGTAACAATTTTCCTCTAATTTTTATAAAAAATTTATAAAATTAAAATTTTTTTTTGAATTTAATTTGTATTAAAATACTTACGTAGAAACAGAAAAGCTCAACTGATATAATACTGTACTTTATTACATTATTACAAAATCATGAAAATAGTCTATAATATTAATATATTATGAGCGTCGTTTAATATTTAAACCGATAAATGACTGTAGCAAAATTATTTTTTCAATTACAAAGAACTAACGCTATTTTTCAACGTAATCTACGGTTACATTTAAGAAATTTATCCCGTTTTCTGCGAGTGAGCATTCTTATTTCAGCATTAAAATATCGTTTACCTCGAAGTCTAACCCTTTCTTCAGCATTATTGACCCGCCTATTATTGCCGAGAATCAATCAGAAAAAAATCTGATGATGCGACATTGAAACTGTAATGTGGTTGAAACAACACTTCTCTACCCAGTTTTTAAATAGCTTCCGCTTTCTTTTGAGCGGCATGGGGTCAAGTCTTATAATGCAAAACAATTACGCCTTTTGAGAGAGATAAAGGACTTTTCCTCCTTATTGCGGAATTCACATTATTTTCCAGTATGTCTCAAGAGTACTCGCTGTTGATTTTGGGTCTTACTGCCAAATAATTGCAATAAATTGTGCCTTTTTAGTCCCAAAACACCGTTACCTTCATTTTACCGGCTGACGCGTCGGTTTTAAATTGTTTCCTGGCCGGCGAACTTGGATGTTTTCCATTGTCTGACGTTCGGATTTGGTTCAAAATGATGAATTCCCAGTTTTATCATAAATTATTTTGCGATCTAAAAAAAGGATACCTTCCGAGAAAAAAAATCGTTGTTTATGTTCAGCGGGCGTGTAAATTTTGGTGACTTTTTGATTTTGAGATGATCTTCTCGCCATCTACCTTAAACATGTTTTACGGCAATTTAGCTTGGATAGTATATGGACAGTCCCGGTACTCGCACCATAAGTTTCAACGATTTCCCAAATTTTTATTAGCCTGTCCTACAAAATTAGATCGTTAGTGCGATTTTGCGAAGCGTCTGTCGAAACTTCCACTCGTCTTCTTTACGATGAAAATCGATGGAATTTGTTCTATTAGATTTAAACTGTTCGATCCGCTTAGAAAAATGTGTACGATTGACTTACTTCTTAACGGTACTGTTTTAACATCCGCTAGTAGATTTCGGCCGGTATAACACCTTCAGAATATAGAAATTTTATCATAGCATGAGGTTCTTTTACCGTACACGTTACAAATGGAGATATTTTGAAATAAATAAAAGAGGTTATAATAATGGACATTTTTTTCGAACAGCTATTTTCTACGCCAGATAACTTTTAGGTTATTCTATTAAATAATTTCTCCGCAGTTGTAATTTGTCTCTTTAATTGTACTTTTAACTGTAAATCGAACAAAATTTCTATTTACATTATGATTTTGTTTTAATTAACTGAATGGTAATATTGTATGAAGGCAGAGGAAATGTAGAAATAAGAAATAGCTAAAGGTTATAATATTCTAAAATTAAAAGTGCGTTAATATCACTAACGTCTTCGAAGGTTCGTGTTTTTTTTTTATCTTCCTAAATAGATGCAAGTGTTCAGCGAAGAAAATTAAATCTTAACGGGCAAATTTTACTAATCGGTTATAAAAATAGAACGTCTGGCTCTTGTTTTAGCCGGCCTGAAACATATTTTTATTTTTTTTTTTTTGTCTTCAGTCATTTGACTGGTTTGATGCAGCTCTCCAAGATTCCCTATCTAGTCCTAGTCGTTTCATTTCAGTATACCCTCTACATCCTACATCCCTAACAATTTGTTTTACATACTCCAAACGTGGCCTGCCTACACAATTTTTCCCTTCTACCTGTCCTTCCAATATTAAAGCGACTATTCCAGGATGCCTTAGTATGTGGCCTATAAGTCTGTCTCTTCTTTTAACTATATTTTTCCAAATGCTACTTTCTTCATCTATTTGCCGCAATACCTCTTCATTTGTCACTTTATCCACCCATCTGATATTTAACATTCTCCTATAGCACCACATTTCAAAAGCTTCTAATCTTTTCTTCTCAGATACTCCGATTGTCCAAGTTTCACTTCCATATAAAGCGACACTCCAAACATACACTTTCAAAAATCTTTTCCTGACATTTAAATTCATTTTTGATGTAAACAAATTATATTTCTTACTGAAGGCTCGTTTAACTTGTGCTATTCGGCATTTTATATCGCTCCTGCTTCGTCCATCTTTAGTAATTTTACTTCCCAAATAACAAAATTCTTCTACCTCCATAATCTTTTCTCCTCCTATTTTCACATTCAGTGGTCCATCTTTGTTATTTCTACTACATTTCATTACTTTTGTTTTGTTCTTGTTTATTTTCATGCGATAGTTTTTGCGTAGGACTTCATTTATGCCGTTCATTGTTTCTTCTAAATCCTTTTTACTCTCGGCTAGAATTACTATATCATCAGCAAATCGTAGCATCTTTATCTTTTCACCTTGTACTGTTACTCCGAAACTAAATTGTTCTTTAACATCATTAACTGCTTGTTCCATGTAAAGATTAAAAAGTAACGGCGATAGGGAACTACCTTGTCGGACTCCCTTTCTTATTTGGGCTTCTTTCTTATGTTCTTCAATTGTTACTGTTGCTGTTTGGTTCCTGTACATGTTAGCAATTGTTCTTCTATCTCTGTATTTGAACCCTAATTTTTTTAAAATGCTGAACATTTTATTCCAGTCTACGTTATCGAAAGCCTTTTCTAGGTCTATAAACGCCAAGTATGTAGGTTTGTTTTTCTTTAATCTTCCTTCTACTATTAATCTGAGGCCTAAAATTGCTTCCCTTGTCCCTATACTTTTCCTGAAACCAAATTGGTCTTTTCCTAACACTTCTTCCACTCTCCTCTCAATTCTTCTGTATAAAATTCTAGTTAAGATTTTTGATGCATGACTAGTTAAACTAATTGTTCTGTATTCTTCACATTTATCTGCCCCTGCTTTCCTTGGTATCATAACTATAACACTTTTTTTCAAGTCTGATGGAAATTCCCCATTTTCATAAATATTACACACCAGTTTGTATAATCTATCAATCGCTTCCTCACCTGCACTGCGCAGTAATTCTACAGGTATTCCGTCTATTCCAGGAGCCTTTCTGCCATTTAAATCTTTTAATGCTCTCTTAAATTCAGATCTCAGTATTGTTTCTCCCATTTCATCCTCCTCATCTTCCTCTTCTTCCTCTATAACACCATTTTCTAATTCATTTCCTCCGTATAACTCTTCAATATATTCCACCCATCTATCGACTTTACCTTTCGTATTATATATTGGTGTACCATCTTTGTTTAACACATTATTACATTTTAATTTATGTACCCCAAAATTTTCCTCAACTTTCCTGTATGCTCCGTCTATTTTACCAATGTTCATTTCTCTTTCCACTTCTGAACACTTTTCTTTAATCCACTCTTCTTTCACCAGTTTGCACTTCCTGTTTATAGCATTTCTTAATTGCCGATAGTTCCTTTTACTTTCTTCATCACTAGCATTCTTATATTTTCTACGTTCATCCATCAGCTGCAATATATCGTCTGAAACCCAAGGTTTTCTACCAGTTCTCTTTATTCCGCTTAAGTTTGCTTCTGCTGATTTAAGAATTTCCTTTTTAACATTCTCCCATTCTTCTTCTACATTTTCTACCTTATCTTTTTTACTCAGACCTCTTGCGATGTCCTCCTCAAAAATCTTCTTTACCTCCTCTTCCTCAAGCTTCTCTAAATTCCACCGATTCATCTGACACCTTTTCTTCAGGTTTTTAAACCCCAATCTACATTTCATTATCACCAAATTATGGTCGCTATCAATGTCTGCTCCAGGGTAAGTTTTGCAGTCAACGAGTTGATTTCTAAATCTTTGCTTAACCATGATACAATCTATCTGATACCTTGCAGTATCGCCTGGCTTTTTCCAAGTGTATATGAAACATATATATATATATATATATATATGTACACATAAAATAATTTTTATTCCAAGAAACAATTTTTCAGTGTTGTGTTACTTATACAGTGTTAAAAATGTATGCCTGGCACGTATTGTTTTGCAAAACTTGATTTTTTTTCATCGTTGAATTATGTAACTCAGGGACTGTAGTTAGAAGATTAAAGCCGGTTCATTTACAGTAATATAAGCGTTTCCTGAATAGAGCCGTTACTGTTTATTTTATTCGGGTTCCAATCTGGGTTCTGTTCCAAAAATAAAAACGATTTCTTTTGATTATATAAGGTGTAATTCATAAGTATTAAATGCACAATGCAGAAAAATAGTGCCCCGTAACTTGAAAGAAATACGGTCTATTTCAGTGAAAAAAAGATTTTGTAGAAGTCATTCGTTAAATTAATCTACGTTACACATTTTGTAATAACTCTTATTTCAAGATAATAATCACCGTGGATCATTTTCAAGCTTCAAGCTTACTGTGTGCATTGTTAAATGAAAGGAAAAAGAAATATTGTCAAAAGACTGGTTGATCGATTGAGATGTTTTATGACTCAAAAGGCTTCATTTTTAAATGTTTTTTAATCACTTCACGCCAATTTTAATCTGAAATTAATTAGCGTTTTATTATTTGATTCATTTCAAGGAATGGCATAAGGATCATATGAAGATGAAGCAAAAAAAAAAGAAAAAAGGAAAGCGGCAGTTGGACACTTTTCTATGGAATTTTCCTGATAACTTTATCACTTTTCTCCTTCCTACAAGTTTATCATTTTTCAGGATTTAATTTGTCCTACCAAGTTTTGTTAGAATCTGTTTGGCCTCTCAGTCAGCGTATTATCAAACTGAAGTATCTTCAGTGAAATACGTCCCTTGAGATTATGTTTTTCTGTACCGATAAACGCTGATGTTTTTGAGATGTGATGTTACTGCGGTCTAGCTTCCTTCCTAGAACCCACCGGGTTGGTCTAGTGGTTAACGCGTCTTCCCATCAGCGTCTTCCCAAATCAGCTGATTTGGAAGTTGAGAGTTACAGCGTTCAAGTCCTAGTAAAGCCAGTTATTTTTATACGAATTTGAATACTAGATCGTGGATACCGGTGTTCTTTGACGGTTGGGTTTCAATTAACCACACATCTCAGGAATGGTCGAACTGAGAATGTACAAGACTCTACACTTCATTTACACTCATACATATCATCCTCTGAAGAATTATCTAAACGGTAGTTACCGGAGGCTAAACAGGGGGAAAAAAGCTTCCTTCCTAGAACTTGACCGGGCGACTGAGCATCGATTACTTATTCAGTCGTTTCTGTATAGTAACGCTAATATCAAATTATTATGATCTGTCTCAATCGGTTATGTTGTACGAAGTCGAGATTTCTACGGTTCAAATCCTAGCAAAGCCCAAGATAACATTTTTGCGGATTTGAATACTAGATAGTGAATAGCAGTGTTCTTTGGTGGTTGGGATTCAGTTAACCGCACATCTCAGGAATGGTCGACCTTTTTCTTTCTTTTTCCTGTTTAGCCTCCGGTAACTACCGTTTAGATAATACTTCAGAGGATGAATGAGGATGATATGTATGAGTGTAAATGAAGTGTAGTCTTGTACATTCTCAGTTCGACCATACCCGAGATGTGTCGTTAATTGAAACCCAACCACCAAAGAACACCGGTATCCACTATCTAGTATTCAAGTTCTTGTAAAAAAGTCCGGCTTTACTAGGACTTGAACGCTGGAACTCTCCATTTACAAAACAGCTGATTTGGGAAGACGCGTTCACCACTAGACCAACCCGGTGGGTAGGAATGGTCGACCTGACATTACTAGACTACACTTCATTTATATACATATCATTCTCATTCATCCTCTGAAGTAAGAAGTAATACCTTACGGTATTTCCTGAGGCTAAACAGAAAAAAAGAAGATAATAACCCTGAAGTAAAAGGTATATATAAATATATATATGTTGTTTATATTCTAATGTAACGTATTACAAAATAGAATTATAAACGAGTGTTCCGGTCTAAAGTAATAAAAGATTCTATTCCATTTGCTTTTAAAATGTTATTCCGTTTGCTGCGGCCAAAATTGGACCATAGGGGTGGAAATGGGGGGGGGGGGCTTTTTCGAGAAAACAAAAAACTTTCTTAAGTAAAATATCGAATTCGTTTAAACTTCCTACTGTTTTTAGGATAAGGGCCTGAAACATATAAGTGAAATTTTTTGATATCACCAACCATTGGACCAGGCGGTTGAAAAAATTTTGTTTTGAAGATTAAAAACATCATACCTCCCTTAATAGGTTCAGTATCTAATTGGTTTAAAGTGGTCGTTAGGTCTCTAAACTTTACCTAAAACCTTTGTCGGAAACAATTTTTGATATGACCAACCCTTACGACAAGGGATGACCAAACTTCGGCTAGGATTGTAAGAAGGTGGGTTTGTCGTATGCTAAATATGCGTTTCACATATGCGAAACCATTGTTGTATTGAGTAAATTTGAAGTTTTTCTTAATTTTAAGGTGGAAATCTCTTTTATCCTATACTTAGCACCGGTGAAATCTACCTCCGCCTTTCGGCGTGCCGAAAAGGATTTTTTATTATTACTATTGACATTTATGACTATTTGATGAATAATATTATGATTGTTTATTGTTTTGATTATGTAATCTATTATGTTATATTATGTAGTAATTGTTTAGTTAATTACTTTTCATTAATTATTTTATTGTTGTCGCTTATTATTACTGGTATTACCGTTGTCATTATTTTATGTTTTTAAACTAATAAATTGTATTTATATAAACATTCTAAATTGTCAATCTCCCAATATTCTGATCGAGCCGCGAACACGTGACAATACTTTATAATGCTTATAACTAGAGAATACACAATGCCATAAATATAAAAAAGAGCCGTCGAACACAGCCAGTATTCACAACTTAAATTGTATAAAAATATTTAATTTACTATACATATTAAATATAAAATTAAAGACTAGTAGTTCACCTAAGGACATTAAAATCGGGTTTAAACTATTACAAACGTGCAATTATGATACACGTTAAATGATATTGTCTTCAACAAAAATCGAACATTATATCATATCTGCTGAAAAATTGACTGAAAAATTCTTTCCTGTTTAATAATAATTTATTTGTATTTTTTTGTGCAATAGGATAGCTACCTAATGTCTTTGTGTATTACACAGTAGTACATAAAAACATATACAATAAATATAAGTTAACAATTTAGATATAAATTAAAAACACAAAAATTAAAATATATATAATTCGGAATATAATTTTTATAATCATACATTTTAGATTAATGTTAATTGCAATTCATAAAAATGATAGTAATAATTGGTATTTTAATTATATTACACAATTTATTGTTATTATATTAGTCTTATCAATATTCAAAAGGTCCAGTATTCACTTTAAACGAAGTCGTGGTTTTAAATGGACTTTTATTCAAAATCAGTAAAAGATCTTTAATAATTAAAAATAAATTATTGTTTTTATTTTTATGTAAAATATCTACTTTTCAAAACGAATGAATTATCTAATTTTCAGGGATTGTAAATGGGTAAACCCCCTAAATTACAAAAGTTATTTCCTTATATTTTTGGACAATTAAATTTTTTTAATTGTGAAAGGTACCTATTGTAATGAGTACCATGATTTGACTTCCGGAAAATTAGGAAGATAGAAGAACAATTGCTAACATGTACAGGAACCAAACAGCAACAGTAACAATTGAAGAACATAAGAAAGAAGCCGTATAAGAAAGGGAGTCCGACAAGGATGTTCCCTATCTCCGTTACTTTTTTATCTTTACATGGAACTAGCAGTTAATGATGTTAAAGAACAATTTAGATTCGGAGTAACAGTACAAGGTGAAAAGATAAAGATGCTACGATTTGCTGATGATATAGCAATTCTAGCCGAGAGTAAAAAGGATTTAGAAGAAACAATGAACGGCATAGATGAAGTCCTACGCAAGAACAATCGCGTGAAAATAAACAAGAAGAAAACAAAAGTAATGAAATGTAGTAGAAATAACAAAGATGGACCGCTGAATGTGAAAATAGGAGGAGAAAAGATTATGGAGGTAGAAGAATTTTGTTATTTGGGAAGTAGAATTACTAAAGATGGACGAAGCAGGAGCGATATAAAATGCCGAATAGCACAAGCGAAACGAGCCTACAGTAAGAAATATAATTTGTTTACATCAAAAATTAATTTAAATGTCAGGAAAAGATTTTTGAAAGTGTATGTTTGGAGTGTCGCTTTATATGGAAGTGAAACTTGGACAATCGAAGTATCTTAGAAGCTTTTGAAATGTGGTGCTATAGGAGAATGTTAAAAATCAGATGGGTGGATAAAGTGACAAATGAAGAGGTATTGCGGCAAATAGATGAAGAAAGAAGCGTTTGGAAAAATATAGTTAAAAGAAGAGACAGACTTATAGGCCACATACTAAGGCATCCTGGAATAGTCGCTTTAATATTGGAAGGACAGGTAGAAGGGAAAAATTGTGTAGGCAGGCTACGTTTGGAATATGTAAAACAAATTGTTAGGGATGTAGGATGTAGAGGGTATACTGAAATGAAACGACTAGCACTAGATAGGGAATCTTGGAGAGTTGCATCCAACCAGTCAAATGACTGAAAAAAAAAAAAATTTTAAAACATTTTCAAAAATTGATAAAAGTAAAACTTTTGAGATATGTCTACTATATAAAAGGCACTCGTCAGTTATTACTAATATATTTCCAATTTGGTCATCGATCATATTCTAGGTATATTTTAATTTGTTGTCCAAATAAATAATAATAATAATAATGATGTGGAAAGTAAAGTATGTATTAAAAAGAATAATAATTTTTTTTAAATTAAATGATTTTCGTAACTTACAGGGCATAATTGAATCGGAGTAATTTAATTTTAGTCTCTTTTTTAACCTCTAGCCTATTTATCTAAAAATGTCATCGAGTGTAATTTAAAATAGTCGCTAAAGTAATTTTATGTTACGAATTATATAAAAATATCATACAGTATTGCATCGAGTCAAACGAAAGGAATAATTTCCTTGACAATAAAAAAAAGACAAACCTTCTAACATGTAATATAAAGAAAATATAATTAGAATTGTAAAGGTTGACTGAAGACATTTGACGACGGTTATAATAGTACGTGTACTTCTATATATATATATATATATGTGTGTGTGTGTGTGTGTGTGTGTGTGTGTGTGTGTGTGTGTGTGTGTGTGTGTGTGTGTGTGTGTTTGTGAATGTGATGTAGTATTTTTTTTATGTAATAAAGTACTTTAAGTCTTATTATGGCCATAAATGCACATTATTTTATAATTCACATAAAGTTAGGGTACTGGCAAATATTACACAGCTATATTAACCGTCTATAATTTTTCTTCTAATTCGTGAGAAGAAAAGTATGTTTCTTTAATGATTTATTAATAATTGCATACGGTACAAATATTGGTTAGTTTACCAAACTAAATTTAAAAAGAAAATCGGCTTAGCTTACAAAAAATTTGAATGTTTAGATTGGGCGTAAGTCCCGTAATATCAGTTCACTTAGAACGGTTAAATATTTTCGTACTTGTTAGATTCTAAATTATACTTTTCTAATTACAATATAATTATCTATAAAGTCATTATACATATGTATTGATTTAATCATTTGGATTGCTAGACATTTTGTTAACATTAGCATATGAGTTCAATCATTTAAGTATGTCAGGAATTCTTTTATTAGAATCGTTCGGAATATTTTCTCGTCCTAACAGAGAAATGGCGCAAATACGGCCAAACGACTATAATATTCGTCAGTTATGATCTTTAGATGGTATGCTGTGAGGTTTCAGATATGTGCGTTTCGTTGATTGATTTTGGTGATCGAGTAAAGCGAACAGATTTTTAAATTTTCTGAAAAACAGATAAAATTGGAAGTTCAAGCTGTTATAAAGTACTTTTTCTCTAACAGGTTTAACCTCGACAAACATAAAAAAAGAGTATTCCGATTTAAAGGATTTTTCCCGATCAAATACGCATTCAACAGAACACTTCTCAGGAGTATTTAAACTTATTTAAACTCAATTCTGATGAATTTCTTCTATGTTTTATAGCAGTAAATGAAAAAATCGATTCACCATTTTACGTCAAAGACCAAACATCATTCCAAACTTGTGGATCACTTGAAAGTGGCGGTACTAGCGGCGACGGTCGGGACTAACAAAACTAATATAATTTTCACAACTTACGTAGAATAAATTTCGGTAGTTGGTCGGCAGACTGATGTAGCCGCGAGGCTTAACGCACAAGGTACCGAGTCGACCGGGCGATCGAGTTATTTTTTTTTTACACTTAAAATATTACTGATTTATTTAATTCTATCGCTAACCTGTGACCTCGCAACATAGCAGTAGTTTAGAGCATTTTTTGGGGCGGGATGCGATTTTGCAAAAAATATTTTTCAAATATTTTTATTTTTTAATCGTTAACCAATGCGCCTAAGATAAATATGACCTTAATTTGGCGAAATCTCGAAATTCTAAGGGTGACCTTGCTCTGCAGTCTCACCCCTTGACCTTTTTTAGTTGAAAATTTAATGACATCAGTGCCCAATATACAGAAGTAATCTAATTATATTTGATCAAAATCGGTCCACTAGTTCCGGAAGTATAAGGTGATTTAGAGGCCGACACCGAGCAACACACATGTACATACGGGCATTAACATCCGGAAAATTTACATTCGGTTTTTTGGGTTCTTTACATTTCAAAACGTCAAGATCCGGTGAAAACCGCACATACCCAATTGGGCCGATCAGAATATTTTCCCTTCTAGAGCTTATAGCGCTGTCTAGACAGAAAAGTAAAAATGTATAAATGAATTCTGCTTACTGTTTTCTAATTTCTACAAAATTATGTATTTTTTGTTTTGTTTAGAATATTAATACTTCCTTTTATAATAATCTTTTTAATACTAAAAATGTGTACACTAAATTATCGGAAATAAATTTACTCTACAAAATTTTATTATATTGAATGTAATTCATAATACTTGTACATTAAACATATGTTTATTTTGTTTTATCTTGAAATTACGAGAATATAAAATTTAAAATTGTGTTATTTGAGCCGTGTCACCGACTATAAAATGACAGTGATGTACAGTGGATTTACAGTTTATTAATTTTGTCCCGGTCATTTTCATAAAGGACAGTGTATAATTCTAAATATCGTAGGATTTGTAAAGGAACGGAATTGACCCGATTACATTGTAATTATAAATCTGAGGTAATTCTTTATTAACGTAATAAATACGTATCTACTTATGTGTACATTATATAGAATTTCACTTGGAACGCTAAAGATTCTTTTTCTCCGATTGAATGTGTTACGTTTAAATTCAACTTATTGAATATTTTTAGTTTTTAGGTTATGAAAATAATAATCTTATATTATTAAAATTAAATTTTCCTGTGAAAAAAATTTAGAAAAGATATAATCATAAAAAATGTTATTTTTAGAAATTGGAGGAAGAAGAAGAATAATAAATTTGAATTATAGAAATTGATGTAATCGTAGTTGTAAGTTAGAGAGTTATAATTTAATTATACTTTTCCTAGAAAAATGAATAGATAAATGAATAAACGGTTTAAACAATAATTGGATATAACTTTAGTTTTGATTCAATTAGGTCCAGTTATATTCTATTAGAAAAAAATATTTATTATCTTTATTTATATTAGGATTATAAAATAAATAATATAATTACGTATAAGCGATATGAAACGGTCAATAAATATTTTAAACTAGGAAGTATTTACGTTTAGTGAATGTAGATTAACCTTGAACCAAGAAAATTACTGTCTTCATTTGTCATAATTTTACGTTACAGTTACACCAACGTGTATACATCTGAAGTGTATAAAATTATCGCAAATAAAATAATTTATCGAATAAATTAATTATATTTACAATATTTATTTTTTTTCTATATACATATTATATATTGCATTAGATTTATATCGACTGGAATTCTTATTAATAAATTTAAGTTTTCTGTAATACAAACTGTTAGATATTATTTTATCTTTAATAGTAGTTTGTAACGGATCTATTATTCAGCAGCGGGTATTTTAAAGCGCTAATAATATTAAATTAAAATTTTTATATCTGTTTTATTAATTGTTTATTACATTTTAACCAAATTAAAACGTGTGAATTCGTTTATACCTCTACGATACTAATGTTATCCACCAAAACGTAAAACAAAATTAATTTTTTTAACGGCTAACATCTTAAAAAATTGATATCTCTGTATTAATGTACATTACACTATGTACATTCATATTGTAAGATAGCGGCCAAAATTTTAGAATAGGTTATAAATAAGACAAGATGTTATTATTCTCTAAATAAAAAAAATACAGTGATGCAGAGAAAAACGAAGAAATAATTTGGGAACTGATTTTACTGCTTGAAATAAGGAAAAAGTTCATAAAAACATATGTCCTAAAACGCTTTGTTATCGAATTTACGGTTAGCGAAAAATTTCCCCCGTATTTCAGTTCCCCCGGTTAAACGAGATCTATAAAAAAAACAAACTTTTATTATTAAAAATAAAACAGAACAGATATCGATAGAAAAATGTTATAAATTTGTAAAAATTAAAAAAAGCTGTTTTTGATTTTTTTTCTTAAAAAAATTTTTTTCATATGCCACCATTGTTTTATAGAATTAATTTGAAGTTTTTCTTAATTTTAAGGTGCAAACCTTTTTTATCCCCTACTTAGCACCGGTGAAATCTACCTCCGCCTTCCGGCATGCCGAAAGGGATTTTTTTTATTTTTAACTGTTGAAATGTTATTTAAGGGTTTACATTCTTTATTAATGTCCTATCCAAATAAACTAACACATGCTACATGACTCATACACATGGAGTGGGCGAAGAGTTCCTTTACTCTTAATAAATCCAGCTTAATCGAGCTCTACTGCTGCCATTTCTCACCGTCGATATCGCTTAGTGCTGTTGAAAAAGGTGGGGAGAATAAGCCGTGGTAGGGATCGTCCGGTGTGTTCATTTGTGGTAGGATGACCTTAGTCGTAGTAGAGTGTAGAACGATGCCAGATTCGAGAGCGTTGGTTTGCTTTTGTGTGGGTTCACACACTGGTAAAATGTTGAAAAACACATGAATTACTTCTTTGTGCGTTTTGGGAAATCGTTACCATCGCGGTAAACGTTTCTGACATGGGAAACGAAAGCTTTTGTAACGGGAAGTGTTCTTAATGCGCCAGGCAACGGGGGTGGCCTAGCATTCAAGCTGATGTAAGACTTAAATTCAGCGATTAGCGATGAAATAAACGCGCAAACTTTCTGCAGAGTTAGGCTTTCCAAGATCGATAATGCGAGACCATATGCGGAAGGAGCTGAAAATAATTTTTTTCGTACAGCCACAGTTATAAGTCGAGTGGCAATGACCTTGATCGACGTGGTTATGCACATCACTTATTGCTTGATCGCTTTCTGATAGCAAACGATAAAAAGAACGTTATGTTCTCAGACGAGCGTGCGACTTATCGAATCTCTCGTAATCTAAATGTTTTTCTGGGTGAAAGACAATCCTCACTTTTCTGAGCAAATCGAACACTGTCCGCCTCATGTTATGGTTTGGGCTGAGATGACGGGTGATCATCTCCGTGGTCCTTATTTTTTCGATGGCGTAGTTAATCAACACAGTTATCTGAGAACTATCGATTAGTAGCGCTTCCAGAATTAACGGCCAAAGGGATCGCTAAAGGGGCTTCCCGTCCGCCTGTAATTTATTCATATTATATATATTATTCCTAATATGTAGGTTGCAATCTGTTCAACTAGTGAACAATGCCGGCCTCCGTGACGCGAGTGGTAGCGTCTCATTTGGAGGTCCCGGGTTCGAATCCCGGTCAGTTATGGTATTTCACACGCTACAAAATTGTCATTTCATGTCTCATAACCTAATGGTTATCCCGGATGATAAGTTTGATGTGTAAATGAGGTTATACCAATCACCCCGACCACCAAAGTACACCGGTATCCACTGCTTGGTATTCTCCGTATAGAAGCAACAAAAGTTTACTATGATTTGAACTTCAGAACCTTCGACTTCGAAAATTAGCTGTTAAATAACTAATTTTGCGAGGAATTTACCACTAGGTTCAGTTAACCGCTATTACTGGAGAGTTAAATTATGTTTATAAATTTATACATATGTGTCTGTATTATGTTGCATGTTAACATATATACTCGAATATGAGATGTTATTTACATAACAGTGCACTTTCTAAATCCTTCAAAATTTACCAGTACAGAAAATAAATTAAGTAAACTTGTATTAAAAAAAAACTTAATAAAATATATTCCAAAAAAAGTAATACATTTTATAAATATACCAAAGGTAACGGAGAAAAAGATGAAAGTAGGGTTTTTTTTTATTTCTTGCAATTTACATTCTCATTAACAAATTTTAAGAAATCTATTTATTTTGCTGTCAAAAGAAATCATTTTCAAAATAATTAATTAATTATACTGACGTAATTAAAATTAATTAATATTTTATAACATTATGAAATTTATCTACGTATTTTTATTTTTTGCTGTTAAATTATAATTTACAAAATAACGAAATATGCAATAAAAACATAACATTTTTATGCTCAAAACTAATACTTTACTTTTAACTATAATTTACAAATTCATCAACAGGTAATGCGGTTTTTGTAAAAGAAAATTGTTTAATTTTATGCAAAAAAAAATTTTTTTTCTCGCAGTGACGTCAGAATAATTATTGAAATATGTGTAATAATTTCATCGTATAACGTTTTCTACAATTATTATGTAACGTTATCTACATACGAAGATAATTATTTAAAAGGAATTGAAAATTCTAACTTAGAAATTCAAAAAAAATGATTTAAGGGTTGGATTGTATACATCTAACTTCAAACATGAATAAAATAGTTGCATTGAATTCTGCTTTTCAGGTAAACGTAATCGCGTGGATAGAATTCCAGTTAATGATAACGATAATATTTCTGATGACCGTAAAGCAAAAATTCTAGTTGTTTAGATGACAAATTCTCTTAGGATGATCAAACTGATTTCGTTTGCAACAAAATCAAACAGTATTGCTTTATTTTTAGTAGCTTATTAAAAGGCTAAACTTATCGCTGTAATGCTGCTTATTTGTTATTCCCGTCTAAAGAATACATCTGATGGGGTTCCGCTCCCTCAATTCAAAGTCAAAAGTTATTGGCATGCAAAATGGGCTCAGTGCATTTTTTGATGTCTAGATATATGAATTATGTGGACCGATACTTAGAAAACAAAAAAAAATGTTAACCTTGTATTTATATTTATGATTGTACGTATACAATATATGATATTGTACAATATCTTTACAAAATAGTCGCTTGTTCTTTTAAAACCTAAGAATAACCATATCTATTAAACTAAACAAGGCTATAGAACTGTTTTTGGGAAACTCGGTATAATTTGGCTTTCGAGAACGTCCCTTAATATGCTTCCATTGCCATCTTTTATAAATTACGGAACCATTTAGAAAATCTTCCCCCCAATTTACATAAAATTAAACAATTTCCTTTTACAGAAACCGTATTATCCTGTTGATGAATTTGTAAATTATAGTTACGTAAAAAAGTTTAAAACATCTGAATTTTCACAATCCCGTTCAATTGGCATATATGCGCTCGAATAATTTCCATTAACGGCTTCTGAATTGTATATTATTTTTTATATTAATATCTTTATGTGTTTATATTATAAATAATTAATATATATATATATAATGGCCACCACCACGAATAAATCGAATCGCATCACCCTTAACAACCGACAGCTAATAAAAACCACAGACAAATTTAAATACCTTGGAAAAATAATATCAAGAAAAAATAAATGAAAACTTAACGATCCAAAATAGAATCGATAAGGTCCGACTTGCACAGAAACTAACGTGGCCCATATACAAAAAGAAATTTCTCTCAATAAAGACACAGATTAGACAGTACAACACAGTAACACGATCAGTTAGGTTACTACTCATAGGTTACGAGATATGGGTGTAAAACACTATTCAAACTTAGAAGCAAAAACAGAACAGAAGAACTTCAGAAACTGGAAAGAAGAGAATTCTAAGAACAATTATTACCAAAAAACGTAAGGTAGACGGAAAATATCGACTTCTCCGTAATGAAATCTTTTTTTTTCCTGTTTAGCCTCCGCGAATTACCGTTCAGGTGTTACTTCAGAGGATGAATGAGATGATTTGTATGAGTAAATGAAGTGTAGTCTTGTACAATCTCAGATCGACCGTTTCTGAGATGTGTTGGTTAATTGAAACCCAACCGCCAAAGAACACCGGTATCCACGATCTAGTATTCATATCCGTATAAAAATAACTGCCTTTACTAGGACTTGAACGCTGGAACTCAAGTCAGCTGATTTGGGAAGACACGTTCACCACTAGACCAACCTGGTGAGTAAACCCTAATGAAATCTAATAGCAAGAGAACGTACACTTATTGAACATCATGAAGAAAAGAAGGGTAGCTAAAGAAACTACTAACCTACCGACAAAAAAATTCCGGCTAAAAGAAATAAAAAAAGACCTTAAAGAACTTAAAATTACAAAAGAACAGATTTTGAACAGGGAAGAAAAAATTATTTTTAGAAACAAGAAAACAAGATTAAAAATCAAAACTCCGAAATAAAAAGATTACAATATGACACACGAACAGAGACTACAGATGTCTAAAAAAATGAGAGAGTATTGGGCAAATAAGAAGAATTGTCAGAAATGATCTTTCCAATATTGACTAGAATTGCTCCAATGAGGGCTTAAACCGTATAAAAAAGAGATGTTAGGTGAATGAATGTGGAAAAAGTTGTTTAAAAAAGTACACTTTAACGAAAAAGGTATTTGTTCAAAAGGTATTGAAATTAGCGATAAAATATTCTATATACATAAAAACTGCCTTGTATATAGAAAGAAAAAATCAAAAGTTCCAGAACCATTTACTAGAAATAAGTGTTTATAATAAGATATATTATTATGATTATTAAACGATCATCATAAGTAGATATAGAGGAAACAAATATAATTGGAAAAGCTAATCTTAAGGAAAAGCCAGATAAATAAAATGAAAACAAACTTACGAACCTCTACAAAATAATTTCCACCTTTACTTGTAAAATAAAACAACCGAATTGAAAAAGAAACTAGCTGTTCACAGTCCAAATTAATGAAAATGTTTTTATTTTAATTTATAATCTTGTTTTATTAAACACAGTATTGCAAGCTATACAAGTTATTGCGATATATAAATAAAGATTATTTTGAATAATTACCGTTATTTTAATGAAATGACACATTTTATCAATAGAGATAAAAGTTACGTTTAACTGATATATTTAAAAAAGTTTCATTATCAACATTTGTAATTAGAGAGACGATTGGCAACAGCGGAAAAACTATTTTATAGAGTAAACTAAAACTATATGACATTCAAGTCGTCACCCTTGTCGTAGAAAAAATTTCAATTCGGTTGTTCGGAAATAATTTCCATTATTACAAACTCTTTTGTTTATTTCAAAATGACGGCTTCGCTTGAAATGAGTATCGTGGAAAAACCGCGTTCTGAGATAGGATTTTTATTTTCTGAGGGTGTAAAACCGAAAGAAATTCACTCGCTTATATTAAAACGGTATTGTAGCAAGTGTATTAAAATTCGTAAGCAGAGTGAACAATTTAAATCGAGCAGAACAACTGCTTAAAATCTGCCGATTTAAAATCGTAGAGGAAGACCCGTGGAAGTTTCGACTGAATTTTGGAAAAACGCATTAGTGACCTTCTTTCGAAAGGACAGACAAATAAAAATTTAAGAAATCGCCGATAATTATTACGAGTATCTGTCTGTTCTATTGTCGGGGATAAGCAGTAGTATCTCGGATTATCATTCGTGGTGTATTTCCAAGACGGTCGACTAAAAATCTCAAAGACAATCGAATTCAGTTTCATACGGAACTTAAATGGCAATTTTTAGCGAAAGGTTTGCCTTTTTACATCGTATAATAACTCGCGATGTAACTCGGAATCATCATTTTGAGCCGGTAATCCAAACATCAGATTACGGAATGGAATTCGACCGCTGTGAACAAATTCAAAACCTACGCGTCAGCCGGTAAAGTTTCGCTGATGAAGGCACAATTTATCGCAATTATTAGGAGAACCACGAACTATCGACAGCAAGTAACATCGTGTCAAGCTGGAAGATAAAGTGAAATCCGCAATAACGACGAATCCTCCTGGTTCTATCGCAAAAAGTATAATATAGATTCTTATGCATAACGTCCGCCCCCGTTCCGTTCGAAAGAAGCGGGGAATTATTCAAAAATTGGTTCGGTAGTTTTCTCATCTTCCTTATAGTCTCGATCTCGCACAGTCATATTTTTTTGTTCGGTATTCTGTGAGAGGTTTTTCTTGGAACCAAGTTCGGGAACAACGAACAGTTCAAGAATGATTCGGACTTCCGAGATGAAAAATCGTTTACTACTGGAATAAAAAGCTCTGGAAAGGCGGGACAAATATATAAATGCAGCCGGAAATTGTGTTGAAAAGTAGCTTTAATTTCATTGCGGTTGAATAAATAACGATTCTTTTCCACGGACATTTGCTCCTATAATTATTAAAGGACGTCGTACGTTTTGTAATCGTGATATAATTTTTTTGTATATGCGCATTATAATTTTATTAGAAATCAACTGATAATTAATTAATTTATATCTACTGATGATTGTTTAACGATCGAAATGCGCAGCTAATTATAGACTTTAGTTTTTTTAACGGTTTCTTGGTTTTTCACTTGTCTGTGTTAAACAGTTTAAAATGGTTTTTTACTTCTTATTTTATGCTAGAATATAGATTACTCTTTTTTAATGAATCGGACTTAATTTCAGTTTTAAATAGTTATTATTTAGTAAAACTTTTACATATAAAAAAAATTATTTACAAATTAAATAAAATAAACTTTTCCGTGTTGAAGTCAACAGTAAATGAAAGTTGTGAATTAAAAATATTCTGATCCTTTTGTTTATATAACGTTCTAGAGAAAATGGGAAAGTTAAAAGTAGAACTTGTATTAAAAAAGTTAGTCTTATAATCAATATTTACTTCGACTAGTATATGATGATTTTTCTCTTTCTATAGATTAGCATTAAAAAATACTTTCACTCGCACCAGATATCAATTTTTTTTCTATAAAAAAGTACTATATATATATATATATATATATATATATATATATATATATATATATATTAGTTATAAATTAATCTGTATATTTTTATCAATGAATGCATTTATTGCTATACATCAAATTAATTGTATGTTAATCTTAACCTTAAATATAGATACAACTCTAATGCATTGTGCTTTTCAGATATAAAGTAACATTACTGATCGCGTGGATAGAATTCTGAATAATGATATCTGTAGTATTTCTGTAGCCTATAAAGGAAAATTTCTAAGTGTTCAGATGACAAATTCTTTTAGGATGATCAAATTGATTTCGTTTGTAATAAAATCAAGCCGTATTGTTTTCCTCTGAAGACCCTTGATAAAGAGAAATGCTTATTATGCTTACATACATTCTCGTATAGTGTATAAAGTTATTTCTTTGGGTTCTCTCAAAGGGTAGAATTTGTTAGATACAAAATCGGGATGTCAGATCGTTGTCTGGCGCTCACAAGTATTACTTGTGGCAACGACTTAAATCAAAGTAGTAATCTAAGTATGAAATACTTTCATATTTAGAAAATTAAATGTGTTAATTTATGCTTGCGTTTATATTTATGAGTTTTGCGAACTTTGTAAAAAAACGGTCACTTTTTTTAAAAAAGATAACAAATCCACTTTTAACATGCCAGACAACGGAACTTTTTTCGTTTAACTCGACCCTATTTTTCGGCTTACGAGAAAGGGCTTTATTATGGTACTGTCGCCTTTCGTAATAAATTGCCGAACCACTTTCCATACATTTATTTTAAATATAATTAAAAACATTTTTTTCGGAATAATAATAATAATATTGTATCGATGAATTTTCAAATAACACTAATTACAAACAAAAACAGATTTATTTTTCTGCACCTCTTTCAACGTGTACAAATCAATTTTCAATATGCATTGGAATTACGAATTATTTTGTAGATTTTTTTTGTATTTAATATATTTTATCTTATAATTTTCATGTATTTGTAATTAATTAATTATTGACTTTTAAACGCAACTATTTTTTTATTTTATAATTTGTTTTTACATTTATATTTTATATTATATTGACGTGATCTACGTAATGTATTTTTGTTTACCGATCAGAATAAAAATTTGTTTTGTTATGAAAGAGCATTGATCGATAGTCCGGTGGAAATCGGTAGTTTGAAAAGATGCCGTGCCTGACCGGGATTCGAACCCGGGACCTCCGCACGAAATGCCGAGATGATACCTTCGAAGAATAAATATCTATTTAAAATTTTAATTATCTATTTAGTTTTTTCATTCTGAAATATTGCTTTAACAGAAGAAATTATAGTTAACGTAAAAAAATAGTGTAAAAAAAAATATTTTTTTCTAACAGATTTTATTATGTGGAAATTTTCTTTTATTAGATAGTTCAGCGTACCGAGTTAAAAAATAATGGAAGTGATCCATAATTTTAGCACGTTTAACTATTAAGAAAATTATTTTTAAACAGAAATTATAAAGAAATTGAACAAAGGTAAACTTATTGCTAGAAAAATAAATAAAATCCGTTCAGTTCTCGTGAATAAGTTGTGTTTTTACGATAAAAATCGTGAGTTGTAAATTATAACGGGTGTACAAAAAAAGAATATTGAGTTTTTTCAATAGTTATAATATCTCTTGGATGAGGTGTACGTTGATTTAAGGCTTAAATTAAAGAGAAAAGAGGGTTTTTGATTGCGATTCCTGAACAGAAAGCCTTCTGTTTCAATTTTTCAAATATAAAAATCAGTAGTTACAGTCCGTAGAAAGTTTAATCGTGTTCCTACAAGTGACAATAATATTCGTCGATGGTATAATCGGTTTCAAACGACTGATGTCTGTTTAAAACAGTGTAGGTCGGCAGAGGATATCAGAAGAAAATATTTTTGTTTATAAGTACACGGCTTAAATCAACAATCTGGTAAATTTCACGCTTAAAGAAGAAAACCGGGGATTCAGAATTAGAAATACTTTCAAAATATGATTAAATAATTGTATTGAGTATTAGTTATACGTGCCATTTTGAATTTCTCAAATATCTTTAATGGTTTTGTTTATGGTGCGCGTGACTCGTAAGTATATACTGCTGCAGCAGTCACGCTTTCGCGCGCCTATTTAGCGAATGAATTTTTGATTATTAAATACTGTTGCAGAATCTACTGATAGTAGAAAAAAGTTCCCGTTAGCAAAATCGTGCAGAATTTTCTCTGCTTTCTGATGGTGCCACCGGTGTTTCTCCATGTTAAAGAAAAACCGAAAGAAAACTGAAAGAAAACGATTTTTTATAAAGAGGTTTAAGAAATTCACGCTCCTTTACTCCCGTTTAAGGGTCCCTAAAGGGACCCTTTCCACTGTTTCATGCTTGTGGAAATTTTTTCTTCTATTTCGACCCTCCAGATCTAATATGCCACGCCTACAGCTGCAAGTTAAAAAGACTTTTAATTTTACTGTTACCATTCCACATTGACTTGTATATCATATCTGTTACCATATTGACTTAAAAAAATAAATTATTTTACAAATTAAAAGTTTTACTTTTTATTTTACGATTAACAACTATCAATAAAAATAATTTAGTTAAAGAATAATATGTATACGGAAAGGAATAATTTAAAGGATAAATAATAAAATTTTTATATTTTTTTAATTTTAAGTAGACTAGTTGTATTTATATAATAGTAAATTTCTTAAACCTTTGTGATATCTTCGCTGTAAAATACTTTTATTTATAATGTAGGGCAGTCTCTTATAACATTACATTTAATAAGGTAAAACGTACCAAAGACGGTAACCTGTGTATATCTATACTATAAAAATACGTCGCGGTATTGCATAACGTAGATTAAATCAAATCAAAAGCTCTTTTTAAGATTACCGATCGTCTATCATTAAAAATACGATTATTTATATTCTAAAAAAAATTCTTCATTATTTTTAATCGATTGACTTCTAAAGTTTCGAGTATTAAATAAATTACTAATTAATTAATTTAAAGAAGAAAGATTATAATATTAAATCTAGTTATGGAATGATTAAAATTTTATCAAAATTTGTGAAGAAATATTTTTTTAATTTATATAAAAATATTAATGTAATTTATCGATTTCAGATTATTGAATTAGGTTATTTATTCGGTTAGATTACGCCACTATCAATTACTCATTATAGGTGAAATGTGTCGCAGCCAGTGAGAGCGAGGCTCATTTGTTTACTATTACTGTTAGTGTAATTGGGCTGTAGTATGTAGCAATTACTTTTAAGTTTTTTCTTGTACCAAAACTAAACCAGGTCAAACAATTTCATTAATAAATTGGTTTAGATTTAACTAACGTATCGATACGAATATAAATATTTGGAAAATATTTTATATATACATACACACACACGCGCGCGCGCGAGTATGTTCCAGTAAATTTGATTAATCCGGTGATTATGCATAATTACCGGTTAATATGTACAATTACCATTAATATTAGATATTTAATAAATATATAGCAATTTATTAAATATATCGTTCATTTTTCATGTTTTCCCGCACTCGCTGGTATATTTGATAAATAATACAGAGAAAGCATGTTAGATGATAAATGGCAGCTAGCTGCTTTTATAACCTACTAGCCGGCCCGGTCTAGCCAGAACCTGGATCCTCGGGACTCAGGTCAGCTCAGGCGAATCCCAAAGCCAACTCAGGAACTACTTGGGGCCTCCAGGAGCCAAGGGGCATAACCCACGGTCGAGAGCTCGCTTCTCTCGCCATTTCCAGTTTACCAGGGAGACCGGCGCCCTGTTCACCCGCACAGCTTGTTTCGGTCACCATTCTCATCTACCCAGATGGCTTCGCTCCATGGATTCTCGCATTGTACGTTTTGCTTATGATGTGATAATAATACTGAGAAAAATAATTATAATATTCAGGCTTTATAGAAACTTGAAAAAGAGAATAAATTACAAAAGATAGAATAATAGTAACTACGGTAACTAAAGTACACACACCTTTGACTATGAAAAATTCAAAACTTCTTTCTTTGCTATGATGGCAGAAATATAATAATGAAGTAGAAGAATTAATCTAAAATAATTAATCTGAAAAGAATTAATATATTAATTAATATAAATTAATATATAATATATAATAATTAATTATATATTAATTAATATATTATATTAATTAATTAATTCAAAAGAATTAATCTTAAATATATTTATTTCACATTTTCATCCTCCTTGGCGAAGAAATAATGAATATTTTTAATATCTTAACCTGCAAAGGTGCTAGGGCTTCGGTGGATGGTTTAAATTCTTCCCTGGGAAATCACGAATGCATCCTGAAAGTTTGAAACTTGGTTCTCACGTGAAGCGATAACAAACAAACTGAAAAACTTTATATATATATATATATATACACACATTTCCGAATAACCGTGATATGTTAGATCGTGAGTTTACCTTTTGCGTACAAAAGTTAGCCTTCAAACTGCTAACAAATATCCCGTTTTAATTTTGAAAATCGTACGATTGTTTGCAGAGTTATTATAAGAGTAGCCCATTGTACTTCCAAAAACAGCGCCCCTGGGGCATCCCGTTTGTTACCGGTAGATGGTGACGGTTGGTCTAGCCTCGCACCGCAGTCCCCACGGAAAGCTTATTATTGATAAACAGAATTTTTTAAATTTATTTAATGTTATTTTAATTAACGTAAATTTAATTTTATTATTACTGTAATATTATTCATCGGAATCGCTCGGTTCAAATCTAGCTCGCACAGTGATAGAGACTCATAGTTCACAATTCATTAAAGTTTGTGCTTCAACCGGAATTCTTTCAGAAAGATACATATATACAGAGCGTTTCATTTTAATCGCACCTGGCGATTTCCTCGTAAAATACGCACAATACAAAAAAATTACGTAAACAGAAGATACTCAGATTGGTACACGTCATTGTGATCTTGGATTTGACCTTGATTTATTATTAAGGTTAACAATACTTTTTCAAATGTAATGACCTATTTTTGACTCCACTAATGAAAGGAACAGAAAATTTTACATTGAAAATATGTGGTCACAATATGACCTTGGACCTTTTTTCAGGGTGTTTCATTTTAATCAAAATGGGCGATTCATAACCATCAGAGATAGGGTTATGTGGGTGTTAGTATTATACGGAGTTAGTGTTATACGACTTAAACGTTTTTGAAGGTAAACAGTACTCCTGGAATATTTATATTCTAGACCATTTATCTCACAAACTATGAGAGGTTATCTTTAAAGAACGTTTCATTGTAAAAAAAATTTTCTGAAAACTTTATAAATATTTTTTATTTCTCTTAAACTACATACCTTATACTACTTCTCTACATAATGGTCACATGAATTAAGACACTTATCGTAACGATAAACCAGCTTCAATATACCCTCCCGTCGTTGGATGTAAATTTCACATCCAAATGTTCTCAATAAATCACGTGTCGAACCCGCAACATGTGAACGTGCGTTATTGTGCAGCAGGACGACGCCGTCGGTCAGCCGACCACGTCGCCGATTTTGAATGGTGCGCGTAACCTACGTAGAATTTCGCAGTAGGCTTTTGCATTGATAGTCGTTCCATGTGGCATGAAATCGATCGCAGTATGCTAAACC
Organism: Lycorma delicatula; assembly: GCF_047948215.1. NCBI lineage: Eukaryota > Metazoa > Arthropoda > Insecta > Hemiptera > Fulgoridae > Lycorma > Lycorma delicatula. Next base: position 127,405,920 of record NC_134461.1, on the reverse strand, counting down.
CACCCCAAAAGACTGTGGCCATCAGTTTGCGCCCAAATGGCTGTGGCTTGACCTTTGTCGGTGTGGTTGGTGATTGAGGATGACGCCGTTCATTTGACTGCCGTTTTCTCTCAGGCGTGTAATACGAAATCCATGTTTCATCGACGGTAATAATCTAATTAAGAAACTGTTCATCTTTTTCTGTGTCAAAAATTCCAAAGCAGATCCCATTCGGATTTTTTTGTGACGTTCCGTTAAGACGTTCGGCACCCGACGTGCACAAACCTTTCTGAAGCCTAAACGGTCATGAACAGTTCGACCGATAACAGATTTTGAAACATCAGGAAAAAGGAAGAGCCAGGTCGAAAATCGTTGAGCAACAATCTTTTCTGATTTTATCATCGACGCGTTTCAACAAGTCCTCGGTGACATCGAGGGCCTCCCCGAACGTTCCTCATCGTGCACATTAATTCTATTATTTCTAAACCTTTAACACCATTTTCGAACGTTTCTTTCATTCATTACATTATCGCTGCACACAGCAACAACTGCGTATGAATTTCAGCCGGCTTAACATTTTGATGGTTTAAAAACCTGTAACTCCACGTATTTCACTGCCGGCGGCAACATAGATTTTCCTATTCATTTTATAACGTAATAAGTCACACGTAATCAAAAATACTACAACGCAACAACTTATAGCCAACAATGCAGTGTGTACATTACTAGCGGGGCCATGAACGACACAGATTCGCCAACTTTAAGGAGAGAAATTTCTCAGCGGTTTTTACTTTAGATATATCCCTCGGATGGTAAAGAGCATAAAAATTATTTTACACTATCGTGTCTCTGATGGTTTACCGTATGACCTTAAAAAAGTTCCAAGGTCATATGTGTGACTACATGTTCCAATGTAGAATTTTCTTCTCTTTTCATTGGTGGGGTCAAAAAGTAGGTCATTGCTTTTGAAAAATTGTGTTAACCTTGAAACAAGGTGAGAGTCAAGTTCAAGATCAAATCCAAGGTCACCATGAGGTGTTCCCTTCCAATTTGAGTAACTTTTGTGTAGGTTATTTTTTGGTATTGTGCGAGAAAATCGCCTGGAGCGATTAAAATTAATCTCTCTCTCTCTCTCTCTCTCTCTCTATATATATATATATAAATATATTTATTTTTTGTGGAGATTTTTCGAGATGAAATATCTAAAAAATCTTCTCAGTTATGCCAAGAAACATGGTAAAAATTTGGTTGGGGTTGATCGAGTAGTTTTTTGTTTATCCTGAACAAACAAAAAAAATCCTCTTTATATAATAATGTTAGTGTTAGATAATATACACAGTCATTTAATTAGTGTAGCGCTGTTGGGCTGTGTGATAACATTCACTGAGTTGCATTCCTATGTCAAGTTAAGTTTATCTTGTAATAACAAATAACATTAAACTTGAAATTTATTTTTTTATTTTTTGGCATTTAATTTCAATTAATCAGTATTATCAGTAAAGTATTGTAGATTATTGATAATATCCGGTATGTTTGATAGATTAAACGTATTCTCCAATATTATTGGGAATTATACATAATTATGCTTAATCACTCACTGGATTAATAATACTTCCCGTTACATATATCTATATCTATATTCATGGTGTACCCAGAGGTTTTGGCCAAACTTAAGGTAATGACTAAGATATCAAAATAAAGAAAAGTTCATATGGACAATTATCTTATCTATCTTCATCCTTTTTAATAAAAATGTATATCTTAAGAACAGATTGAGATATTTACAATCCAGTACGTTAGTTTAAATTACTAGGTGTTGTTGACGCTATAATTTCACAATACCGTTTAATAATTACGGTTTTCTAGACGTTCTGTATTTTATCAAAAGTGGTCCGAAAGAATTACATTTTGACCTATCACCCGTAAGAGGGACACCGGATTAAAATTTCGGGCGTATTAGTATCAAATAACAATTTGTATTAGTATAATTAAATAAAAATTCTGCAAAAAATCGAGAAGAGTGCATAGTTTGGTCAATAGTTTAATTTCTTAATTTTTCTGAAATATTTTTTGAAATATTTTGAAATATTTTGAACTTCCGGTTTTGCAAATGTTGTAGTAGAGATAGTAACGGTTATTTGGGTCACTTTATTTTTTTTAAATTTTACACTCCAGAGTTCTAAACGGTATTTACAAGGATTTTTTCTTCTTCCTTATTTTAAAATGTTTACGATGCGAAGAAGAAAGGGGAATAGGGTTTTCTATTAGTGCCCTGTTCTGAAAAATGTTTCCAGCGCTTAAACGAAGAACGTTTTAATTATCTAAGCGGTCAATTTTTCAAAAAAATATGGCCATGTAAATTCCTTTATCAGATACATTTTTCATGTCAGATTTAAAAAAAAATTATACCTAAGAATCCTATCCGTCCACGTTCTTCATGGTAATTCCGTTGAGGAACATTCCACATTTGCAAAACCGGCAGGGTAGATGTTTTAATAGTTAAAAGAACCAAAATAATATTACAAAAATTCACATACTCAAATTATCACATAAATATTATTTAAGCGTGAAATATTTTTTCTGATATCGATTATTTTTACAGGTTTTATTTAAGTACTTTTCAAACACTGTTCTTTATTGATATTATAAAAATATCATTTATATGAATTTTTTTTCGCTTTATTAATGTGTTTTGAAAGAACGGTATATCATTTCGTTTGCACTTAAGAGATTCTGTTTTTTTTTTAATTATATTTTTAACACGCACACATTTCCTAATGTTTACGTTGCAATATGTTCAACTAATGAACAATTAGCAATCCCCTCCCCCACGGTTCAATGGCATGAGAGTAATATGTATGTCATGTAAGTGAGGCAATATTTTTTACAGACTCAGACCGACCATTCCTTAGACGTATAATTCATTAATACATTTAATTAATTGAAACCCAACCACCAAAGTACACCGGTAGTATCTACTATTAGTAATCAAATCCGAACAAAAGCAGCTACCTTTACTAGGATTTGAATCTCAGAGCCTTCGACTACGAAAATCAGCTGTTAACATCTTCTTTCTCTTTTCTGTTTAGCCTCCGGGAATTACCGTGCAGGTATTACTTCAGAGGATGAATGAGGATGATATGTATGAGTATAAATGAAGTGTAATATTGTACAGTCTCAGTTCGACCGTTCCTGAGATGTGTAGCTAATTGAAATCCAACCACCAAAGAACACCGGTATCCACGATCTAGTATTCAAATCCGTGTAAAAGTAATTACTGCCTTTACTAGCACTTGAACGCTGGAACTCTCGACTTCCAAATCACCTGATTTGGGAAGACGCGTTCACCACTAGACCAACCCGGTAGACTTACCCGGTGGTTAGCTGTTAAAACAACCGGTTTACACCTAGCTAACCTCTAGGTCAGCCCCATGGGCATATATGAATATAAACACGCGCGCGCGAGTATAAAAGTTTAAAATACATTTTCAAAATCATTATAAAAATAACATCTATCGGGTTAGTTTTCACCAAAGTTACATAATTGGATATTTCCTGTAGAATTTAGCATATCATTATTTATCTATTTTTATTATTTTTTTTTTTTGTAAGCTTAATTGCCTTTTTAACATAATTAAGCGTTTTTAAACTTGATTACAGATTAATAGAAAAAAGATTCTAGAAGAAAGTTGATTAGTAATTTGCAGTAGTATATTAAAAAAAATTAAGAATTTATTATTATTGACATTTAAACTACGGTTTGCTTTCTTCGTTTTAATATTATTATATCATATTATAATAACATGCTCTCATATAACCTGGTTACTTTCTTTTACTTTAACATTATGTAATTGATTATTATTCTGTCGTTTATAGTAAAAAATTAAAAAAAAAAATATTTGAATATTTTACCGTTATTATAAACATGAATATTCGGATATTTTGTGTATGAATACAGAGTTGTACATTTTAAATAGTCTGCAGAATAAATTTCAAATAAAATAAATTTTCCTGTTTTATTCTGAAATTTTCTGTAAAGTTATACAATATGGAAAAGAAGATTTTTTTCTAAACAGGTCTTTGAAAAAAAAATTAATATTTTTTTCATCTGTACTAGGTTTAAATTGTTTATATATTTCACAATAAATTCTGTAACATCTTTTTTTAATAAAATATGAGGGCGATTCGGAAAATAACTTCAGTTTGGGTAGAAATAAAAAACCTGTGGAGATTTTAAATACTTTCATAAAATTCAGCCGCCCGAATACTTAGCCAAACCTTTCACGGCATTTTGAAGTTCGTCGAAGTCATCGCAAGCCGTTTCTTCTTGTGAAAGAAGAGATGAAAATCACTCGGCGTCAAGTCCGGGCTAAGGGGTAAGGGGGATGATAAAAAATGCCTCATTGGAATCGATTCAGAAGTTCTTGAATTCTTCGAGCGCTGTGAGGATGAGCGTTTTCAAGCAATAAAACACCGGATGACAGCATACCACGGTGTTTGTTCTGAATGGCTCGCCTAACTTTCTTCAAAGTTTCAGAGTAGACTTGCGTCCCAGGACTTCGATGACGACGACGTACTTAAAAATGCCGTGAAACGTTTGGCTAGGTATTCGGGAGGCTGAATTTTATGAAGCAGGTATTTACATATTAATGAAACGCTATGAAAAATTCGTGAATTTAAATGGCGTCTATGTTGAAAAATTGTTAAAATCTGTAGTTTTAAGTTGGATATAATAAAATTTTTTTATCTATGCAGTTTTTTGTTTATAGCCAAACTGAGGTTAATTTTCGAACCGTCTTAAATTTAAATAGATTTCACTTAAAATTGTTTTTGATGATGCAAATTTTTTTTTATTTTAGTATCTAACCTGGAACTTGTGTTAGTATTTCTTACTGAGGAAGGTGTGATAAGTTAAAAAATATCGGACTTTAGCCGAGGAAATGAGATATAAAATAATCCGGATATTCTCAAGATAGCTTACCTTACAGGTACGCTTAGCAATTACCACGCTTTCAGAAATACCACCCGGCACTGCCCTTCAATAATATAACCTGCAAACTAATTTATTTAAAAAATATTACATTTAAAGATACAAAAAAATTAAAAGTATAGTATAAGTATAATAAAGTATAGTATAGTATATAAAAAATGTGTAAAGATATACTTTAAAATTACGATTGAATTCTGTGTTTTCATTGTCGTGAATTCTTGTGTAAAAATTGGTAATTTTTTAGTAGCTTATAACATTTATAAGTTATAGTAAATATTATCATTTCTTAAGCACCGTGGTAGTATTCTAACACATTTTAAGTTGTTGCTGTGTACTGATTACACGAGTAATAATTTTTGTCAAACGACATAATTGACGTCGATACATATCTAGGTCGGTTCAGAAAATATTTGTGGGTTGTAAATGTTGTAATATAACGGTAAAGGAAAATTTCAACATATTAGATTACGTAAAAGTTATCTTTTTGCTTTACTGTTTTCATTTGTTAATTGAGCGTGATGTCCACGTTTGTCTTCTGTTTAAGTGATCGCTCAATTATTTGGGATTTGTGTGTTTCAAAATAAACGGGGAGGGGTTGAAAAATTATCACGTCAATGACAAAAGGTCTTGTGTACAAACTTTGTGAATTTGCTTTAACGTTTTTTAACCGTTCTTTTCGTTCGCTGATTTCTTTTATTTTTAAAATTCTTTCTCGTGTAATTTTAGAAAAATCTGCCGACTCCTCAATTTTTCCTGCAAACCGGTATTCCCTACAGTTCAGTCCTATACCCACTGTTATATAAGAGCTGTAAAAGTGAAATTCCAGAATCTAATTATATTGATTATTACGTACGCTTCTTGCTGCAGCTGACATGACCTTACGTTTAAGAATACATAATAGTAGAATTAAACAAAAATTAATAATTTTTTAAATTATACTGCATTTATAATTATTAAAATAAGTTGTTTATTTTAAACAAAATATGTATATTATATCACGGAATACAAATTTCAAGCGAAATATTCACATAAATTTATGAAGAGAAACTTTTGGAAAAGGCTATATATAATGATTTCATTCACATCTTGCTGCAGTAGTACTACAGCATTGAATAATGTTGTACGTTAACAATGGAGTATGCAACTAAGTACGTTTCATTTTAACAGAGCGTGTCATTTCGTTGAAACGTGTTTTACAGTGAACGAAATTATGCATACCATTACATAGGTTTTATGTTTATTTTTAAACTGCCTATTATCACGCAAAGTGGGTTTAAAGATTTTTTTTATTGTCCCGTATGCAACGTACCCGTTTCCTTTATCATCTGTTCTTTTCAGTTATGAATCTTTTGTAAAGTAGAGTAAAGAGGATTTCTGAACGATATAAAATCATATAAACTTAAATTTTAATACATCTACATCAATTGACCCAAAAATAGCTGTAAGAAGAATTAAACGTTCCCCTCAAGAAACTACAAAATACGATGTTTCTATAATATGTGTTCCAAAATTTTTTTAATTCTGATTGGGAGTACTTTATATTTATTTTTTTTTATTTCCCCGTCTATTACGAGGGTCGTTTTTTAAGTTTTTATAGAAACAATAAAAGCAAAAAACGTTTTTGGTACAAACCGTTTTTTTGTTTCTCAAAATATTAACCTTTAAAATTTATACACTGTTGCATGCGTTCGAACCAATTCTCTAAACATTTTTTCCACTCTTAAAAAAACAAATGAAGTTGGTGCCTCAAAACTTTGGAAGGATTCAACAGCTTCTTGACGTGATGAAAATCGCTCTGTCCACGCATTTTTTGTTTTGTAATCGGGAACAAAAAAAATTCGTTACTCAGAAAATCAGGTAAATACGGGGAATGAGATATTAATTCAATGGTTTTTTCTCCGTCAAATAATCGATTCTTTGACGTGCTGTACGAGAGGTGACATTGTCATGATGGAAAATGATGCTACGTTTTCGGTTATTTTCCAGAAATCATTGATGATTCTGGTAAACAAATTGTTTTATATCGTTTAGCATTAACTGTTCTTCGATCCCCTAAAGTAATTCTTGCTACACGCCCGGTATAACCGAAGAAAAAAGCGATCATTTTTTGAATTGCTTCGCGAACGAACCACATTTGTTGGATTCGGTTGATCTTGGAACACCAAACAGTTGATTTACTTAGTTTCCTGCTCATGCGAATATATATCCGAGTTTCATCTCGGATACGGATTGTCATGATATTGTATACGGATTTTGCATTTCCTCCGTTGAATGTTTTTAGTTTCATCACAGCGATTGACACGAGCCTGTTCTTGAGTTTCGGTCAAATTACGCGGAATCCACCGGGAACAGATCTTTTTCACAGCTAAATTTTAATGCAAAATCGAATGTGCTGCAGTCTTCGATACGCCTAAGGATGCGTATATCTCACGATAAGTCGCATGCTGATCCTCTTCGATCATATTACGCACAGCATCGATCGTTGCTTTTTGGAACAACAGATTTTAGTCGACCTTTATGAAATTCATCGCTGACAGAAGGAAACCACAACGAAATTTTGCATACCGATCTTATATAGTCTTTTCTGATGGTGATTCATTACCAAAAGTTGAACGAAGCGATTCGAGGCATTGTTGTTGAGTTGGCCCTTACTAAAATCGTAAAAATTCGTCGGACGAAACTTCACGTGAAATTTCCATTTTTTTCACAAAATTGTTTTTTTAACGCTCAGTGTACGGCCGATTTCTAAGCTGCCACTGTTATAATAATAAAAAAGTCAAATTTTACAGCAATATCGTCACATCTCAATAGCGACATCTAATGGTTGTTTGTAAAAACTTAAAAGGCAAACTCCGTATAGTATAAAATGCATTAAGAGTATTCTGATGAATCAAAATTTTAGGAACCTATTTTTTCAGTTTCTCAACGTTTTAAGAATTTTCAAAATGGATAAACATATCGGGCACAACTTTGAAGGATATACATGTGTGTTAGTGTTGAAGTCCACTTTGTTTAATATCTTTAGAACGGAGGAAAGTGTAATTATGAAATTAGATATGGTATGAACGGGATCGTCGATGTTATTAAAAAAAAAAAAAAGAAGAAAATTGAAACAGAATTTCCATGAACAGTTGAAAGGAAACTTAAAAGTTTAACTTATGCTAATAATCCTGATTGACATCTTCCGGTTTTCCCTTCCTTTTTTATACTTTAAACTTAAAATATTAAGCAGATCCAACCCCATTTCTTCACGAAGTTAAGTTTCATGTTTATTTTTTTTAGTACAGTACAATATAACAAAGAAAAGAATCGGTCAAAAATTGTTAGTTCCTTCACTTTTATATTACCCAACGTATTTTCTTTAGAGTCCTAGTGTTTAAAAATACAAACATAAAAAGTTCAATTTTGTATTTGTATATGTTTGAGCCTGTTATGATAAATCTCTAAGGGGCTGATCACATATTTATGAAATTTTGTACGGTAAATTGCTTATTTGGGAGAAGATGCTATTAAATTTTTATGAAAACGGACAAGGAATGCGACATTTACCTTTTGAAAAGAATAATAGAGTTATATAAATCTGGGAAAGTTTTGTAGTCATTGTGCTTGCTCTTTTTTTTATTATTCCTTTTGTTAAAAAAAGGAAGATTATATAAGTAAACCTGGAAAAACAATTAACCTTCACTGTAACTTGAAAAATAAGCGTGAATAAAAAAAATTAATATTTTTTTAAGTGAGATTATTTCCCGGTTTAAAATGGAATTTTTTTTATATTTTTTATTGTTGAAATTACACAGAAGCTTTGAAGTTTGCACGTGGAATATGGAAAAGGAATCGAATTTACAATTTTAGATGATTTTTATATTTACCCGCTACGTAAGTAAGAGGAGTGGTATTTTATTTAACTGTAATGTATGTTTGTTTGTTTCCGTCTGTAGATCTTCGTAGATCCAACCGGTTACCAATCACGTTTGGTTAGTAAAAGGTCTTCATCTGGAAATAATATAGACCATCTTAAATTGTCTTATCTAGATTGGAGGAGCTACACTGAGGGAAAAATTTTAAAATTACTATATTTTTAAATTTTAATGATTGTATTCCATAAAGCGATAAAAAGGAAACACTTTTTGCATCTTATAAGCGAAAAATGGGTTCGATAAAAAGAAGCAGGAATGCATCACGGCTAGCACACACTTCATTAACATTAACATTCATATGTTCATGCATTAACATTCAAATTTCTATTTAAATAACATTATGTTTCTAAAAAAAAAACTACAGAACTTTTAACAGTATCATATTCAGTTGACAACTGAATTGAACGTTAAAGTTATGGTAACTACGAAAAGCGCTAATTAAAATAATTATCAAAAAATAAAAAAAATCTGATTACTAATTGTACACATCTACCTAGAATTATGAGAAACGAACAGAGAGTAGTTACAAGTTTTTCTTTCTTTTCTAACAGGCATTTTTTCAGGATACAGTAAGTTAGGATGTGAAATTTAATATTACTTCTAAATTTTACGTTATAGACGGGTGCCTATGTAGGCTATATGTGATGGTGACTTAAATGCCTCTACTTTGTGAATACTAACAGGCAACCAAAATACGACGTAAATTGTAGTAGTAATATTAAATTTCACATCGCTGACCACCTTACTGTATCCTGAAAAAATACCTGTAAGAAAAGAAAGAAAAATTTGTTTTAACTGTTTTCTGTTTATTTCTCATAATTATTCTATGTGGAGTACATTTAGTAATCGTATTTTTTTTTTGTTTTTTTTAATCATTTTATTAAATTTTAGAGAATGTTCCTATTAAAATTTATCTGAAAAATAAGTTTGAAAGGAAATTGTTAAAAAAAGATAATAAAATATGACTGTTCTTTATTCTTCAGCGGGTAAAAGTTATTACATAGAATACAACGTTAATAGGAAACTTGCTTCTAACGAATAAGCAAAAATCGTGCGTCCACTGAACTATTAGAAAACTATTGCAAAAGTGAACGTGTTGTTTTTTTAAAATAACTACTTTTTCTTCTTTTTTGGCTAGCTTTAATTTAATTTAATTTCTATTTATCAATTAACTTGGAAACATTTTAAATCGACATGACATTAATCGGTCTTTTTTTATTATATATACTACACAAAAATACTATTCGTACTCGTATTTTAAACCTTTGTATATATTTCTTTTTATCTTTATGTTGCCGGTGGTGTATGGCACTGCGCTTAGTCCACTCATGCTGTTAGGTAAGCTCTAGGAGCTATTATACTGATCGCTAAACTTTTGCGAGGCTCAGCAGCCGTTTGTGGGACAGACATTCGGTCTTATGCTTTAGGGCGACCGAATGGGATGTTGGCGGGAGAAATTCTAAGCAAACCGAAGACCTCCCCTTCAATCAAAAGAAAACAAAATATGTTATAGAAATTTCTGGAAAATATGCTCGTGTGTACGTATATACGTATGCTTGCCTATATCTTCTTTAATATCTCCGGTTTGGTTTAATACAAATGCTTCGAAACAGTTTTATATATGAGGCGTTGATTTCATTAAAATTTGAAAAGAATTAAAAAAAGGAAGAAGTAATTTTCACCGGTTTTTACTTTTGGTGTAGCGGTCGTAGAAAATTGACCTTAGTACGATGAAAATACATTTTAATTTATTTAAAACTCCTAAGATCGGATTTAGGTGTGGACAGATATTCAAGATTATTTCTAAACAGATTCTTCCTCATATCTTGAAAACCCTTGACCAAAACGGTTGAAATTTATCACACAGATATTTCGCTTTATTCTCATATATCCCTAATTTTGCGTGATCTTAGATTTCATTGGAAAAGTGAACATCACCGTACCCTTACTATTTTTTTATTCTGTATATTATAATTTTTTCAATCCTGGGTGAATATGATTGCACCGATTGGAGACAACTTAATTTAAGTAAATAATTACTTATTAATTAAGTTAATTAATATAAGTAAGAATTTACTTAAGTAAATAAATACTGCAATAAATAAACTTTTAATCCCCTTAATTTTTTTAAAAATCAAGCGGCTGAATGGTACCCGTATTTAAAGTATTAATATAGACGACATCGGAACTTTTTTAAAAAGAGGTTCCATAGGACCAGCAATTAAACACTTCATAGCTCTAGAGCTACGCTGCAAGAAAGAAAGTACGGTATTAGTCAAACAATGGAGTATGGACTTATTGGATTTCACAACGTTTCATGACTCAGAAACCCTAAAAACCAAAAAAAAGTGTGGGGTAACATCGGACGTATAAATCTGCTGGGGTTTGAAGCTCGATAATTTTTGACTGGATAAACCGATTGTGACGAAATTTTTCGCAGACTCGTATATATATGGGGCAATTTGTTGGTAAAATTTTGGGTTCAGTATCTCCAGGGATTGGGGTAGATAGTCTTTTGGGGTCAATTTTCTAAAAAAAATTTGCCAAAATAGCTCAACTTTTTATTAATCTCAGTACGTGCGTGGGTACTTATAAGAAAATTTGCCCAAATTCTCCCTTCAAAAATCGAAAAAAATAATCTTAATTTTTTATTTATTAAATTTTTTTTTAACTGAATTTTTTATGTCTTCCTAGGTATAGTAGGAGTTCAAGTTAACCAAAGAAAAAAAAACTTTGGGGCAATGTTGAGGGTTCGGGAGCCGATCAGAGTTTAAAAACATCGATTTTTTTTTTATTAAATAATTTAAACGTTTATTTCGTTTATTTTCATGTATCATTATTTATTCAATATATAAGAATAAACAAGTCAATGCCAAAAAATTATTGCAGCTTTGTTGTTTTTTTTTTTTTTTTTTAATTTCTGATACTTCATCTGTTTTTCAAATTCTGGCTGTTAGTAAAAAATTATACGAAATAGCTGTCAAATAAGAGGGGGGGGGGGGTTCAAACTGGACCAAATTATTTAAGGAATTATACTCTAAATACATTATAATTTTGATGATGTCATTTGATAAAGGGGTTAAATGGAACGTATTATTTTTTACTATCAGATTAGATTTTTGTCTCATTTATATCTTTAAATACGGCATAATTTATCATAGTAAAAACGTTACTCGATTTAAGTGGGTCAAATTTGATTCAATTTTTTTTAATGAACGTTTTTTTTTAAATTAAATAATGCATTTTAATAATTCAGTTGTTAAATAACAAAATATTTCGTAAGGTGATGAATGGATGGATTGCATATATTAAGATATCTAGAACGAGTTTGGTTCTGAAAGTACGCATGAAAAGTTAAAATTATATAATGTAAGTTTATATAATGTATAAAACAGTGGCACGGAATTGAAAAGTTGTAAAGGTCTTCCATCAAACCTGTTAAATGAGTGTGACAAATTGTAGATTAGAATTATTGTTAATGAAGTACGCAGTGATCCATTTTTAAATCGAATGAAACATGGATTCTGTTGAAAACCGATAGTTCTAAAAATCGAACTAATGACTTAGAGATTACCGGTTGGAAATAGAAATCTTGTCAATTTTTCAGGTTAAAATTACGTACGTAACGAGGCGTAAATAATAAACTTTAAACGAGTATCACGATATACATTCGTTAGAAGGAAAACAACCTACTGAATTTTTATCCCTTTACCTATGAATTTTAACTTTTTTTCCATGAAAAGTTGTGCTTTCTTCTTGTTATGAAACCAAACTTTTTTTCACGTACAATACTTTATATGAACTCCCGAATTGGTCTAGCCTCTTTATTATTTCGTCGATTTAAAATTATTCTGTAGCTTAATTTTCATTTAACGGTTTGTTTTTCATTTAACGGGTCATCCATTGAAGCGATAGGTATTAATGTCAATTTCATAATAAAAAGAGGTTTAATGAATTGTTGCTTACTAGGTCATGTAAAATAATCACGCCAAACACGTATTTTCCTAAACATTATTTCACGTGTTTGATTAATATGCATTTTAATCAAATTTATTTTTCATTTTATATTTAATTATGTATTTTATTAGACTACTCTGATGAATATTGTACTATGGTTTCCCTTGATCTGTCCAGATAAATGCTACGATAGTTTAATTTTTTTTATCCGTGGAATAATATATCTCCCGTTCTTAATGTCTTTTATATTCAGTACATAATTTGCACCGATCGCAATAAAACATTAATCTCTTTATATACTTTCTATCAAAAGAAATAAACGAGTGTTAGGTACATTTTTCGTGAAAATTTAGCGTATTTAAAACTCGGGAAATTAATAATTCAGTGTTTCTTCATTATAAACTAAAATGTTTTCTTAAGAACAAAACAAAAGTAATGAAATGTAGTAGAAATAACAAAGATAGACCACTGAATATGAAAATAGGAGAAGAAAAGATTATGGAGGTAGAAGAATTTTTTTATTTGGGAAGTAGAATTACTAAAGATGGACGAAGCAGGAGCGATATAAAATGCCGAATAGCACAAGCTAAACGAGCCTTCAGTAAGAAATATAATTTGTTTACATCAAAAATTAATTTAAATGTCAGGAAAAGATTTTTGAAAGTGTATGTTTGGAGTGTCGCTTTATATGGAAGTAAAACTTGGACGATCGGAGTATCTGAGAAGAAAAGATTAGAAGCTTTTGAAATGCGGTGCTATAGGAGAATGTTAAAAATCAGACGGGTGGATAAAGTGACAAATGAAGAGGTATTGCGACAAATAGATGAAGAAAGAAGCGTTTGGAAAAATATAGTTAAAAGAAGAGACAGACTTATAGGCCACTTACTAAGGCATCCTGGAATAGTCGCTTTAATATTGGAAGGACAAGTAGAAGGGAAAAATTGTGTAGGCAGGCCACGTTGGGAATATGTAAAACAAATTGTTAGGGATGTAAGACGTAGAGGGTATACTGAAATGAAACGACTAGCACTAGATAGGGAATCTTGGAGAGCTGCATCAAACCAGTCAAATGACTGAAGAGAAAAAAAAAATTAAAAATGTTATTAACGGTATTAAATAACACGTTTTCTTTTCTTTTTAATGATATAAATCTAAGATTTAATTATTTAAGAATTCTAATCGATTGTATTCAAATTTATTTTAAATTATATTTATTTTATTCATGTTATACAGTAAAGCGATACGATAAATTACGTCTACCATATTCATTCATTTTTTTACCATATGACCTTAAAATCTATTTAATTCTATTTTTGTTACGCCCCGACTGAGGCGTAGACCCCACAAGTGAATGATCCCACAGGTAGTTACCCGGCTAATGATCCCGGATATAATTCCCCAATATCGCCCGCAATCATTCGCTGAAGCGGTGATCAGCAACCAACTTCAGAATTCATCTTATGTAAGCTCGATAAGTTGACAAGGAACGTGAAGTTTATAATGCATCAAACAGAAAACCTCATAGGTCTACTAACAAAGGTGATCAAAATCTGCTGATCTCGAGGAGTTTGCGGATTGCAACGTGGGGCGTAAGTTCAGCGTTGAATAGGCGAGTTATAAAAATATATCCCGAAGATGATAACACATACAACATTTTACCAATCGCCAAATCAAATCCTGAGACCTCCCTCGAGCAATTCAATCTACCAATCTCTCGCCGTAACAGGTCTCAACGGTAAGCATAGAGAAAGCGGGCTATCCAGGAACTGAAAGGTCTGTGTTAATCAACATTTCCGAATCGTGTGGCTTGAACACATTACATAGGCAAACAGTTCCGCATTTTGGCTGTCGCTGCAAGCCCATCCGTTAGGCGATCCTTATATATGATGACGGTACCGGCTGCCTTTTGAAACTCCTCAAGTCATCCACAACGAATGTTCACTTCCAACCAGGGAGTGCACAAGTGTGAGGGACTACTTGTAATAGTAACGATGAAATCATCGAACGGTTTCAAAACAAGGTTATCGAGATGCTATCAGGATCTCAATGGCTCGCTAGGAACTATGAGGTGCACGGATATCTTGTAGTGCCACGCGTTCGTAAGGAGATACAGAGAACCAGTCGGGACTACATATCTAAGCTGGATAACCATATGGGAATCATCTGGCGCTGAATCTACATGACATCGGAGAGGAAATAGACAATTGAGGAGGCTACATGTACTGGACCTCGGTGATCTTTGAGGGCGTGGGTGTTCATTGGAATGTATGACTCGTGGGCTGATACACTGGTTATTACGTCAAAGGTAGTTTAAACTTTAAGAATCTATTCTGTAATTTGACATAGAAGCTGACGGTTGACTCTGAGTCGACGGTCTGCTTCTCTGCTGAGAATTCAGTCTTTATTGTTTTTATCTTTTATCTGATTTTGGTATTTGTGACAATTTGGATGACTTTAGTATTTTGTGTCTTTATTGTTTGTTATTCGTTATCTTCGTTTTTGTTAACTAATCGCTTCGTTTGTGTCACGAGAGGGATGCATATTATTAATATTGTATTTGAGATGGGCTACGTTTGGTCGGTCGCCTGACGCGTTACTAATAGCTAAAAATTTTACTTACGGTAGCAATCCTTTTGGTGACGGATAAAATGAAATTACGCGAACAAAATTTGTTTATATTTTCACGATTTTTTATAATAAAATATAATTTTTTTTGTAATTTCACATACTGCTGACTTAGTACAAGTATATTGACTTAGTAACTAAGTAATACTATTGACTAAGTAATATCGGTTCAGAACCAGTATACGAATACATGTACCGATTTTTTTGGATTAGTTTTACGGCTTATAGAGAACGATTATTATCATCGTCCAATATTTATACTGTATAATCGATTTTTCTTAGCCATGGTGGAACATATCTACTCATTTCAGACGTGATCTATGTAACTTATTATTATGTACTGATCAGATTAAAAGATTTATCTGTATCGCTCTTTCTTATGACCGTACGCATGTACGAGTAAAATGTTTTGAGGTACACGAGGAACTAGTCAAAGTTGCTTTCTCTGAATGTCATGGTGTTCGCTATGCGATCGGTCTTTGTGGTTTATACGATCATTTTTTTAAATGTAGTAGAGCCAAATATCACCGATATATCGGTAGCTTGATATAAAGAACAATAATATATTTACTTTCAATACATACAACCTCAGGGAAATAGTTAAAATCTCATTTTCCCTAATAATCCTGACACGAGACGATTATTATACATAAGTAAGATCGTGCGGTCTTTTTGGGAATGATTATACGGTTATGGCACATGACAAATATTGTTTAACGGTTTTTTCTTGTCAATTGTTTTTTTAATAATGATGTTTAACGATCGAAAGAGCTTTTATTTCTTTTTTTGTAGAGCGTTAAAATTTTTTAGAGCGTTATTTAATTAGGCGATCGGTAAACTATTGTTGATTTTTATATTTAATTTTAGATAGATTTCATAAGAAAGCTATCTACTGTAACGGGTACCGTGATTTGAATTCCGGAAAATTTCGACATTTCGCGTTTTACATCCCCCAGACCCCAAAACCACCGTCAGTTCAAAAGTTTATATATACATACATAGGAATATATATTTTACTTTCTTGTGGAGACGATAACTGCCGTAATTTTGCGCCAATCACTTTCAAATTGATACGTAAAATATAACGACCAAAAATCTCGGTCGAGTTCGTTAACGGGCAAAATCGGACCTTTGGATGGAGGTGGAAATGGGGGGAAGGGGCTTTTTCGAAAAAAAACAAAATATCGCTATAACTTCCTTATTGAGTAAAATATCGAATTCGTTTAAACTTCCTACTATTCTTTGAATAAGGGCCTAAAACTTATATAAGTAAAGCTGTTCGATATCACCAATCGTTGGCCCAGAGGGTGGAAAAAATGTGGTATCGAAGACAAAAAAGAATCATACGTCCCTTAATAGGCTCAGTATCGAATCGGTTTAAAGTAGTCCTCTAAACATTACTTAAAACCTTTGTCTGAAACAATTTTTGATATGACCAACTCTTACGAGAACGGATGACCAAAAGTTTGTTGAGATTGTAAGAAGATGGGGCTTGTCGTATGCTAAACACGTGAAACTTTTTTCACACGCAACCATTGTCGTATGTTGTCGAGTAATTTGAAGTTTTTCTTAATTTTAAGTTGGAAATCATTTTTATCCCCTACTTTGCACCGGTGAAATCCACCCCCGCCTTCCGGCGTGCAAAAAGAGAATCTTTTGCCGTATTTATTAAATTTATTTTGAAATTGGTATTTAAAAAAAAAGTAATAGTAATAAAATTATCACACATTGTATGAGCTGAAAAATTGTAGCATTTCGTATATATTTAATGTAGAATTTTTTCTAGATAAGCGCTTTTTCCTCACCAAAGAAAAAAGCTGTTTGTAAAAAAAAATGAAGTTCGTACGATAATTTCGATTTTTGTTATATTATTATGTAATATTATTATTAATATTGTTGTTGCTGTTGTATTTTATATAAAATATTCGTTTTTTATGATTTAAAATTATTAATATAATATAAAATACTAGTGCCACAGTTTGGGGTGTGACATAGCCTGCAGTGGAATACGCCATATTTGAGCGCGTATTCAGTTACTATTATGTACTATTCGGAGCATATTTACTTTTTTAATATGTATATATATATATATATATATATATATATATCTTGCTGCCTTCTTTCGGTTATCTCCTCTTTTCATAAAAGTGGGCATCTATCTTGTTACGTTTCTGACAGATATAGTCTTAAAAAATGGTTAAACAGGATCGATTGAACAAATTTTTTTTAGGGGGGGATATATTAATTGATAGCAAGAAAAAAGATAAAAAAGAAAATAAGTAATAGTTATAAATGTTGTTCATTATATTCTTTTATTTTTTACATAGGTACATAGGTCCCTGATACATTTGTACCTGGTACATTTTTTTACGTAGGTTTACATATCGTAGAATTTTGGATCTTTTGCGTTATGAATTTCGGTTATTTTTAATCCATTTATAATTTCACTTTTGTTTGAATGTTTTACGAATTACATCCTTATCGTAAATGAAATTCAGTTGGTTGATACTAAAGAAAAATGGATTTATTTACTGTGTTTATGATTAAAAAAAAAAAACTATATGACTTAGTGGAGAAGGACGGACGGACGGTTCATGAGTTAAAAAAAAAGAAGAGTTAAGTGCTTTATAAAAATCAATAACAATTTTTTAAGAATAAAGCAAACAAAATAGATTTTAAGGAAGAAACTTTTACAAAGTAGAACTTGTTTTGATGTAATTAAGTAGAACTTATGTAATTAGAATAATATTATATAATAAAATATCTAGACGGAAATAAAGAACTGAATTACATTAATTGTTTTTCGAAAACATTTTTTTTTCTTTTCTTTACCGAAGGCGTTAAAATAATATTGTATTTATACGTTGAGATTTTTAAAGTTAAATAGAATAAAGACACAGATGGCAGATTCAATCAAGCGATGGAATTAGGTAGAGTTTGTTATTATTATTGTTTTCTTTTCTTTTTTTTCTGTTACATATTATGTTATGACGCGTAGCGAATATCAATTGATCAAGCTTCGGAGATGAGAACCTTGAAGAGGTCATCGTAACTTGTTAAGAGAAAGTTTGAACTTTTCTTCCTGGTTCAGTGTCACGGTCACTTTCCCTCGCTTTATACAAATAATAACAAAGAAGGTAGTAATTTACCCCTTCTTTTTGTTACACCCTTCTTTTTAATTTTTTTATTATTACATTCATAAATTAACCTAAAATTATTCTCTACCCGTTATTAATTATATAAAACTACATTTATATTTTTTTTTAATATTTTTAATATTGTAAGAGTTTTGTGTTTTTATTTTTTTATTTTCTAAACGTCGTAAAATATAGAGGACAACACTGTTCTATAATGTTTAGAATTAATGCGATTTATTCTTATACCAAACGCTTGTTACGTAGCGCTCTTGATGGGTAAGGTTGGTGACGGGTTTTTCTTGTTCCTTGTTCCATGTATTTGCTGTCGTTATTGCGTTTTTTCTTTATAGTTTTACGGTTTTTCTTTTTGTTGTTCGTGTTTCGTTGTTTTGTGTTCTTTTTAATTGTTTTTCCTTTTTAATATATGTTTCGTAACAGAAAAAGACCGGGTCCCGGCTACCTGAATGGGACCTTGGATTCTGCCGAGGTAGTGTGAGGCGATGCCCCCCCCCCTCCATGGGCTGAAGTTATGCTTAATTGCTGGTCCGGCTTATTGGGGGGGGGGGGGGGTAAACGAGAAAAAAAAACACTTGTTAAATTATATATTTGTAGTTTATACACATAAACACTGACACGATAGCAACCAGTACCGTACTAATGAAATGAAATTCTTAAGTTTTCCTTTCACTTTCTGCATCGCATTGTGTGTACGAACAACTTTCTTTGATACAATTAATAAATAGGCTAATATTTGATATTATTATTATTATTATTTTTTATTTAAAGATTATAATAAACCTTTTATCGAATAACAGATACAAATTTTTACTCATAATTATAAAATTTCATGAGTTGTTTTTATGTAGAGTAGTATTTCGTAATTTATCGTTCACGTATTCTTAGGGAACAAAAGAAATCTGCCAATAAAAAATAAAAATAAATTAATAATTTATTATAAATCTTATTCTGTATGTAAAACAAATTACAGTACAAATAATAAATTTAAAAATAAATAAATAAAACCGACTGCAATTATATTTTTTTTTTTTCAGTTTTTTTAAAAATATATTTCAACTTATAACATTCAGTGTTGGATTAAAATGAAAAAAAAAATATTACAAACAATTTATTTATTCTTGATTTGGCGCCGATTTCAAAATTCTAAACTTAAATAAAAATTAAAAAAGGCCGACAATGAATTCCATAAGCCGCCAAGTTTTACAATTAATATTTTAGTTCGATTATTTTAAGTTGTAACGCATGAAAAACAAAATTTGTAAGATAAAATAATCCCTTTTTATTGAAAAACCATAACCAAAATTATGAATTCTTTTTTTTTTTAAATATTTATTTATAATTTTATGGTGCATAGTTTAATAATAAATAAATACAAAAATTTCTAGGAAGGGGGTGACAATTTTTGGACAATTTTTTTTTCAAGATTATAGAGTAAGAGGCTATCAAAAAATTTAGATTTTTATATTTTAATGCGACGAGTAACTTTCGAGATAGATTTTAATTTTAAATGAATAAAAAAAAAGTTAATTAAAAAATGTTCATATTACTACAGACTTGAAGTGGGATGCGCAAAAATTTTTTATAGTGCACTTAAGGCCTAATGATGAGAAGATATAAATGCAAAAATCTCTCCCAAAAACAGAAAAATATATAATCATTTTTTGGGGAGGGGTTGACTATTAAATAAAAATATTTGTAATTTGTGAGCTTGATGAAATAAACATCAACTTTTATTAGAAACTTTTCCTTTTTTTCTAGTTTCCCGGTAAAGATTTAAAATATTTTTTCGGGACTAAAATACCCCACCCCTTTTTCTAATTTTTGAAAAAATTAATAAATTATTTTCCGCTAAAGCTAATACATGCCCAACTTTGAAGAAAATCGGTCCGGAGTTTTTATGACAATACAGGAATACGTACGCACAAATGTCCGCAAATTTTTTTCGCAGATTATTTACAGTTTATTTAATCTATACTGTTTTTTAAATATTTTTTTAAATGTTTGCTTAGACACAAAACTTGAAAAAAGACAATTTTTTTTATTTTGACTGATCTATATACTTTACCGTTATAGCCGGGAAGGTAAAAATATAATTTAAAAAATAATTATATTTGGATCTGGTATATTTTTATATAACATATTGGTAGACTTATAAAAGAAAACACCAACCGGATATGTGAAAAAGCATCTGGCTTAGTAATACAAAAAAAATAAACTTGAATCTTAAATAAATAACGAAAAGAAATACACAAGAAAAGACACGAAGAATGATAGACTAATATTTTTTAGAATATTAGATTACTTCCGTCTACTTTCTTGTACTGAGGTTTTTGAAAAAATAAGAAAAAGGAACGTAGGAAAACAACGTTAAACAAACTTATATAAAGGGTCTTATTCGATTCAAAAACGGGCTGTCAGATAAATAGGCGCCCGTAAGTACTAATAACTGTTTTGTAGACCTATTTGTAGATAATTAAATACGTTAACTTATCCTTGTGTTTATATTTATGAATGTACAAATATTTTCTAAAAAGACCTAATCATTTATTTTTAAAGAATAGCCTCTATCAAACCAGACAATGGAACCGTTTTCGTCGAATGGAATGGAATGCAGAGGTGGCGGGAGTTTCACAAATTCTCCCTTCGAATCGCAGAGCCTGGACAGTGTCCCTTGCTGGTGTATGATTTTATAATCGGACGTGTTTAAGGGTTTATTTTTAATGACGGGTGTAAGTTTTAATGTTTTATTATATTTTATGGACGGATTTATTAGCATTCCAATCCGTTTGTACGCGTTCTCGAACCCATTTCTGGGTCCGACCGCGGGAGGGTAGACTTATAAAACCTGTCCTTCCGACGTAATTCCCTTTCAGACCGTCCACTGAAATCCTTTCGGTGCTAACGCTTCTCAGGCTAGCAGGAATACGCCACAACGGGGCACTAATTGTTTGGAGGGAGCAATGCGCCCCCTTCTCCGGAGGGAGTCGCAATTGCTGTTTTAATTTATTTAATTGAAGTATTTTTAAGGAACCGTCTTCGTATAACTCGGCTTCCGTATACGAAAATGGCCTTATTATGCTTCCGTTGCCATTTTTTAGTAAATTGTATCATTTACAAAATCTCACAAATTTATTTGTGAGTTCCTAATTTACTAATACTAAATTAAAAATATTATTCTTTTACAGAAACAATATTCTCTGTCGATGGAGTTTTAAATAATAATATTTAAAATATCCTGAATTTTCTGCATCCTTTCAACATGTATATAAATGCGGGTTCAAAATAACTTTTAGTACCGCCTTTTGAATTATTAATTATTTTGTTGATTTTTTATATTTTCATTCATTTTTTTTTGACAGTTGAATTTATTCACCGCAAAAGCTCGAAAAAGCTTGATTGTTTGTATTAAAGTATAATCGATATGGATTTTAATCACATCTATTCTTTACACGACTGCTCAAAAAGGAGTGTAATGTTTTTGGAATTATGTATGTAAGTTTGTTCCACTGTAGCAGCACCTAAATTGCCGAACCGATTTAGATGAATGACCTCGCGTTACATGTATTAGTGGAGATTTGCCGGTTGAAGCGCTAACCTTAATGAATTGAATCGATGAACTGTGAAACTGTGAACCTCTATCACTGTGTCGGTTGAATATGAAGTGATGATTCGAATGAATAATATTACAAAAAAAATACAATTAAATTTATGTTAAATAAAATAAAATAATATTAAATAAATTTCAAAAATGTGTGTTTATTAAAGAATTCTGTTTAATAATAATGGGCTTCCCGTGGCGACTACGTGTGAGGCTAGAGCGGGGTGAGGCAATGCGAGCACCTTGTGCGAGACTAAATCGATCATCACCATCAACCGGTAGAAATAACAAACGGGATGCCTCTGGGGCGCCGTTTTGGGAGATATAATGAAGTGCTCTTACAATATCTCCGCAAACAATCGACCGGTTTTCAAAATTCATACGGGGTATTTGTAGTAGGTTGAAGGCTAACTTTTGCGTGCATCACTCTCAATATAACACTCTCAATATACACTCTCAATATAACAGATAACGGTTATTCGGAAATGTTGTTATATCTTCGCAACTAATCTTCCGATTTTCAAAATTGAAACCAGGTATTTGCTAGTATAATACAAAATCAGAAGGAAACAAACAGAAATTAACTGATATACTCAGAATTGAACCTTACTACACGCCTGCCGAAAAAATGGTATACAGTATTTAGAGAATATATAGCTCAGCGGCTGAACCGATTTACATATATGACCCCGCGTTGGAATCCTTACGTGGCCGGGAGAGTTATAGGCACAGGTATGTATATATATATATATATATGTTTAAATAAATTTAAAAAATTTGAAAAAAAAATTATACTATATACAAAATTGTCACCCGCACGCTCTTTAATTATCTTATATTACTAGTTGTTCTAAATTAAAGAACAATTTTTTTTTGACACTCGTGTATTTTAATTCTTTTTTTTGTACAAAGATTATTTATCTTAAAATTTATATTTTTTCTAATTATAATTTATCTTATAATGACGTGATCTATATAATGTACCGATCATAATACAAAAATTTATTTACAACATAGTTCTCTCATCACATGATCAAAATAATCTAATGTGCTCTCTTTCATGGTCGTTATTAATTTTATTTTTATTGACATTCTACGTAAGACTTCTTTATTTGGAGGTCTCTATGTACAGGCTACTCGTAACACTCTTCTGAATAACATATTCAGTAATACTATTTTAATACGAATTTTTGCTGAGATCGATGGTTGGTTTACAAATTTTTTGTAGCGGTTTGGATTTCTTAGAATGTGAATAGGCCCTAATGTTTGACGTTAAATCAACTTATAACGTTTTTTTATCGCAAATGAGCCCGGTTATTAGTACTATGAATTTGCACCTTCACTAAGCCTAATATAATACGAACCCTTGCCGCGATCGATATTCAATTAGCGACTTTTATTTGCAATGACTTGCACCTGAAAAAAAACTCGTAAAAAAATTCATGTTCTGTTACCATAAAGACATTCTCTTATACATTTTTTCACAAACGAACAAAATTTGTATCATTCGGTTACTAACACTCCGTCGACCTCGGTGGCGAATTAGTAGCGATTTAACCTTTAATCCGTAAGGTCTTGGGTTCTAATCCCGGTATCTATAGCATTTTTTATATGCGACAATATTTCCACTCCGTACTTGAATTAATCATATTATATTGTTGAATTAATCATCAACAATATAATATTTACGGTAACTTTATGGAAAAGCTTTTCAAGTTTCGATGTTAATTTTTTCATTTAGGAGAGTAAATTTTTTTTTGGAAATGTTTATTTCTGTATAGTCTTTTTAAAATTCAACAGAAAGTAATCGCTAGGAAAAATTTAAATAGTGAAGGGCTTGAGATGTCATTTCCTTCTTTGCTCTCCTACAGCTTGGTAATCTTTTCTTTTTTTTTTTTTTGCTTAATTAACTTTTGTTACTTCCTTTTAACATTGAAATGAAAGAACAATCGGTTGTGAAAGGTAATTTATTCTGTTTCAGTAAGTGTGGAGATATTTTTATCTATTCATATTTTCCCATCTATTACTGGTTCATCTGTGTTCTACGATTAAATTTCTTTCCGATGTTTTTTTTTTTTTTAATATAGAGGAAGTAAATACTTAAAATTTTACTGTAACTAAAATTCGGTTCTTTTTAGTTTTTAGATTTCCGTTTACTTTCTTAATTTTTATTACTTATTTTTACTTTGATCTTTTCAAATAAATCTTTTGTTATTTTTGTCTCGATAATGTTTCTTTATCCCAGCGATTATTATCGTACATAACAAAGCAAATAACATCTTCGTTTCCTTTTCATCCGTAATTAGAACATAAATATAATTTTTCAAATATCCTCATTAATCTCACTTTCATTTTAAAATTAATTTCAAAATTTCTTTATAATTATTCTTTTATTATTTATGATTGCTAGTTTTTATGTTAAACTTTATTTATTATTATAGTATTATTTAGGCGTATTTAATGAAAAAGTGACAAGGAAATTTTTTTTAATAATTTATTTTTTACTACAGATTCTAGTAATAGTTTTGCTAATTATTATTTTATTTCAGTATCTTTTATGTCGGAAACAATATTAATTTAGTATTACAGTCTTCTCCATGAAAAAACTAAACCAAATTTTATAAGATAACATTTTTTTAATTACATATTTCAAAAATTACTAATGATCCCCAAAAAAAGGTGAAAACGTTTTGAAGTAAATTATTATTTTTTAAATGTGTTATTAAATTTAGTTCGATTTGTAGTTTGCAAAATTATTTTCGCATGTTTTTAATTAATTATTGTCTATCTCATAATTGCAATATACACTCGTATCTCGGTACTACGTACCTCGCTTTGACGGATTTTGGAAACAGTAGACAAAATGTGCAGCTCAATTAAAAAGTCTCGCGCGCTACGGATGAAGCTGTGGCAACACTGGACGAGTCTCTGCTTTGATAACTAACCGCTACTTTGGTAACAATCATTTTGTTTACAAAATCTACAGTGTAACAACACGCGTAGCTCATTGCTGTTTAGTTTTTGCCCTTTTTTATGTTCTGTGTTTGAATCATTATAATTTTCTATAACCTTGCCGTCTGGAGGAAAAGGGGGTATAATTTACGTATATGTACTTACACTGTCGAACTACATAATGTGCTTGATTAAAAAAACATTATCGAATTTACTCCTCTATTTTTCGTAATGTAATTATTAATATTACCCTTCCTAAATTAACCTAACCTCATTGTCGGTACCTACGGACAATCAGCTTTATCGGATCGATGCGATGTTCAATATTTTAAACGTAGTATCGAGGCAGAGTGTACCTATAATGGTGAATGAACTATATGTATAAAAATCTTAATGTATATCCGTAGTACATTTTCTCATTAATTTCCTTCTAATTATTTATCGATAATACCGTATTTGATTGAATGTTATGCGATTTATTATTTTTTTTGCGGTAAAGTTTTTTAAAACAAAGGATACATAAAAGAATATCCGGGTTTTAAACCTATTTAATATCTCATAATTTTGAGCTACAGTAATGAATCGTAATTAAAATGAAAGAATAACTCCTTACAGCTTTTCTCTACAAATATTCAATCGTTTCGTTCAAAACCTTTTGTTCCATGATACATCCGACCGATAGGATAGTTTGTCCCGTACTTTAACCGGCATATCTGGAATAATGGAAGCGAATAGCTGCTCCAGCCCTTCGCCTCAAGACTGGAAGATCAGTAGGTAACAGAGTCACGTAAACAAAAGCCTATGTAAAACCTCCGATGAAAAAAATTTGGCGGCGTCAGATCGGCCATGGTCGAAGGCCACCACCCCACACAACTTCTGTCATCGGATCCTTGCCGAACGATCCGGCGGTTGGGAAAAATGTCATTCAACCGATCAAAGTTATATCGCTGAGGAGCCAAATATCTTATTGCCAAATGAAATTCTCTGGTCCATCTTGCAATCTAGGAGAGAGTACGTGGCATATCCAAATAAGTAACTCCTATTATGCTCGTTTCAGCAAAAGAAAAAAAACGATCCATTAACTCACACTCGGGATATCGCACACAAAACATTTAATTCTGGGGAGTACTTTTCGCATTTTTAGAGTTCATGGAGATTTTCCGATCCTAGATACATACATTATGCGTGTTAACATTTTCCATTAAGGTGAAATGTTGACTAGTCAATAAAGAGTACGATCAGAAAGTCGTGCAGAAGAAATCTTCATGCAGAAGCATTTAAATCGCAAAGTAGGCTTGCACAACCTAGTCAATAGGCTTAGAAGCTGTAAAAAAATCTGTAAAAAAAAACCTTTAAAAAAGATCTTTTCTTAAAACATTCCATACTGTCATCACCGCAATCTCTAGTTCACGACCGGCCTTCCAGATATGTTTTCAACAATAGAGAATTGTAAATTAGATGCTTACAAGAATTTCTTTTTAATTCTTAGATGTACATTTGATGGTAACAGACTACGCTTATTTCACACAAGCTCTCTTTTCTTAGGCCAGTCCGGTTATAATGCCTACATTACTTCGTCTATTCGTTGTAATTTTATCACCTAAATAATAAAAATTTGTAACTTTTGATATAGATATATTTTACTTTTTGCATTTTACCCCTCTTCTCTTTTTTCCTGTCCAGCCTCCGGCAACCACCGTTTAGATAATTCTTCAGAGGATGAATGAGGTTGATATGCATGAGTGTAAATGAAGTGTAGTCTTGTACAGTCTCAGTTCGACCGTTCCTGAGATGTGTGGTTAATTGAAAACCCAACCGCCAAAAAACACCTTATCCACGATCTAGTATTCAAGTCCGTGTAAAAATAACTGGCTTTACAAGGACTTGAACGCTGTAACTCTTGACTTTCCAAATCAGCTGATTTGGAAAGTCGCGTTAACCACTAGACCAACCCGGTAGACTTACCCGGTGGTTAGCTGTTAAATATAGATATATTATGCTCATCTAAGATTACTTAATTTCACACTGCCTGTTTTCACGATACATTCATTGTGGCTGTTTTTAATCGTCCCTATTTTAAAAATAAACTATTCTTTTGCAATAAATACATGCAACTTAGTATTTTGTCTTCGAGTTTTTCTTTTGAGTGATCGCTAGTAGTTTTTTTTGTTTAAAGAGCAATCCAGTTAATATTATCCGGTCTTCTTTAATAGTTTTCCATTCTCTAATATTCTCTTCCATTTCTGTATTTGCTTCTTCTTTGTGGTTTGTTTTTTCTTTATACGTCTGGGGAAAAAAATCGTTAATGTTTTTAAAAAAGTTCAATTTTCAAAATTTAAGTTCGGTTTTTAAAAAAAAATTTAATAAGATCTAATTTTGAAAATTTACAACTCTGTAATAAGAAATGAAATTATAATAAACAAAAATCGACAAACGATTACAAAACTTTCCCTAGATTTATCTTTGAAAACTTTTTATCCCAAATTCGCCATATCGCCTTAACAGGTTAGCTGTTAAATATAGATATATTATGCTCATCTAAGATTACTTAATTTCACACTGCCTGTTTTCACGATACATTCATTGTGGCTGTTTTTAATCGTCCCTATTTTAAAAATAAACTATTCTTTTGCAATAAATACATGCAACTTAGTATTTTGTCTTCGAGTTTTTCTTTTGAGTGATCGCTAGTAGTTTTTTTTGTTTAAAGAGCAATCCAGTTAATATTATCCGGTCTTCTTTAATAGTTTTCCATTCTCTAATATTCTCTTCCATTTCTGTATTTGCTTCTTCTTTGTGGTTTGTTTTTTCTTTATACGTCTGGGGAAAAAAATCGTTAATGTTTTTAAAAAAGTTCAATTTTCAAAATTTAAGTTCGGTTTTTAAAAAAAAATTTAATAAGATCTAATTTTGAAAATTTACAACTCTGTAATAAGAAATGAAATTATAATAAACAAAAATCGACAAACGATTACAAAACTTTCCCTAGATTTATCTTTGAAAACTTTTTATCCCAAATTCGCCATATCGCCTTTGAAATATTAATGACTTAATACAATATTTTTAGTTGAATACGAAAAAGATCAAAATGTTCAGTGAACAAAATTGGAACAAATTTGTTCAGTGAACAAATTTGAAATTTATTATATAAATTTCACCTAAATACAAAATATTAAAACTAAATAAGACTAAATTCTAAAAAAAAATTAACTTGAACCTGAGGAATAACCGCAAATGCTGGCACAACATTTTTTGGTTCTAAAAAATATTAAATTAAAAAACTTTAACACTGAAAATAAAAATTAACCATTAAGGATATTTAACCTAACAAAGATTTACATGCGTTATAAATTTAAAGCCAAATTTTAAAACAAAAATCAAATTTTTTTTAATAAAATATTAAAAGGGGACCTTAAAACCACATTTATAAATAATTGATAAAACAAAATACACCCAAAAAAAGGATCTCTCCTTAATCAAAAATAATAACTCCGAAGCTAGCCCTAACTGAAGTTAAAATAAAAAAAATTATAGCTCAAAATAGATGGAAATAAACTTAAAATTAACAAAATTAAATTTAACAAAATTGGATCCGATTTGATCTCTCTTAATCAAATAAAGTTTTTACCTTAAAAATTACGTGCTATTATTGAGAAAAAGATCAAAATTCTTAGTAAAAACGTCTGACTTTCACCTATCGTATGAGTCGATTACATTTTATAAAGAAAATTATTGTTATTATCAGAATTATACTCTTCTATTATGCTATAATTTCTAAAAAAAATATATATCAAACTTTTTAGTAAAAAAAATTGGTACCATTTATCCGTCTTTTTTTTCGACAGCTATCACATGTAGCATTTTTGATAGTAGTCACAGCTTGAAATGAAAATAAAAAATCAGAAATAATAAAGAATTTAAATTCTTTTCATAAGTCAAGTTTCATGGGACCCTATTTTTAAAAACGTTCCCATGTCGTCTTTATTAGTACTACATGGGGTTAAATTTTAATCTTGAAAAGTTAAAAAAAATATTGTATATACAGGTGCTGTTCACTTTCCTTGTCTTTTTCGAGGGGGAAGCTTAAAAGTTTATTAATTGGAGTAATTATTTACTTCGATAAATCGATCCGATTCGGTGCAGTGTTATAAAGCTAAAAAGATTATAGTTTTCTAGGAAAAAAGAGGCACCGTGATGTAACGTTGTCAGATAGGGTCGAAAATAATCAGGCTGAAACTGGGATCTATATGTAGCCAAATATTGGTTGCAAATTTCAACTTTTGAATGGTCAGTGGGTTTTTGTGATATGATTTTGCCTCATATCTGAAAACTGTTTAGAGATAATGTTGAATAACCTTCCAACTCGTCGGGTTAATCTAGCGGTTAAACTTGTCTTCGTAAAATCAGCTGATTTTCGAAGTCGTGACCTCGAGGTTAGAGTCCTTGTAAAGGCAGTCGGTTGTTTTTATATGGATTTGAATGTTAGACTGCGGATACCGGTAGTCTTTAGCGGTTGGGTTTCAATTTACAATAAGGAGTGCAGCTACGTCAGGCCTGGCAAACCGGAAGCGGTGATTGCAGTCGCTAAACTATACACACACACACACACACCGAGACTCGACAATAGCTGGAAAACTGGTTGGAAAAGGCAAACATATCCTCCCAACCCTAAATCCGATCGGCTTAAAACTTTCGAATTTTAAGTAACTCGATCAGTATTTTAATCACACTAAAGCTCAGTTTTATAATATCACAATTAAAATGAAAAACAATTAAAATTCCGAAAAGTACCCTTTTCATTTTTTGTTACAATTTTGTTAAAATAGTAATAGGCATCACTGCTCCATATGTAGAACATTTTGAGCCGTTTTCGAAGAATTTATGTTGATCCAGTCCGGATATATTAATCAAAATATAGGATAAACACTTACATACATGTATTTTCCGGAAATTCCTTCTGCTATTTTTGTGTTATTTGGTCCATGGGGGGTTTAGCAACGTTGAAATTTGTAAAAACTTCGATATTTAAAATACTGGCCGATCGCTATGCTACATCAGGATAGTACAGGGTGTCCCATATAAAACGCAACCCAACCTTATATTGGTAGGTATTGAAATAATAAAAAGGCATGTGTAAATGTAAATGTAATTTTTATTATTACCATCGATTACCTTACATTTAGAGTAAATGTTGGAAGTGGCCGCCATCTTCTTGAATACAAGCTTCGATTCTTTTTACAGCGTTTCTTGCAACTTTTTTTAAAGTTTGAAGTTTGTGGCTGGATATTTAATACAGCTTGTTCAATATTGACTTTCAATCGTTCAAGTGTTCGTGGTTTGTTGCTGTAGGCTTTTCCTTTGAGGTAACCCCATACAAAAAAATCCGCCGCAGTCAAATCTGGAGATCTTGGTGGCCACAAGCCTCGACCGATAACACGATTACCAAAGAATTAGTCGACGAAATCAGAAGTTGAACCTGCGTAGTGCGATGTCGCACCGTCATGTTGTAGCCGGCAGTGTCTGTCTTCCTCTTCCAAGAGTGCGATGAACTGAAATAAAATATCCTGACATCGTTCTGCATTAATGGTGTACTCGAAAAAAATAGGACCGGATTATTTTCTTCCGCGATATCGTGCACCACACGCCCAACTTCTGCGGGTGTAATTGTTTTTCGTGATAAACGTGGGGATTTTCAGCGCTCCAAATTCTACTGTTTAGGCTGTTTACGTAGCCATCCAAATGAAACCGCGCTTCATCTGTGAAAAATAACGAATCCATAACATTAATTCCCTCACGCAGAAATCGACGGACCGTTGACAATATTGTAGCCGTTTTTCTTTGTCGGGTTCAAGAAATCGATGAACCGTTTGAATGCAATAAGGTCGTAATTTTAATCGTTTGGTCGCCCGATGATCAGTTGATTTAGACAAATTAATTTCAGCAGACAAACGTCTGATCGATTTATTTGGCGAGGCGAGTAATCGGTCTTTGATTTCAGCGACTGTATCTGTATTCAACACTGACGTAGATCTTTTGTGTTCCTTGTTATTAATAGAACCGGTCTCTCTAAATTTTGCGACTAACCTTAATACTGATGTTTTGTTAGGAGCTGGTTTATCTGGGTACTTATGGCGAAACAAATCTTGCACTGCGACCGCTGATTTCGTACTGAAGTACGACTCAACGATGAAAACACGTTCATCTAGCGAAAACACCATCTTGTCTCTTGCAATACACTGAACGTTATGATTGCATTGTTGTTACTATCGGTAGTGTTCTACTGCGTCGCCGCGATGTTCAGATGTTGGACGAGTCCATTTCAGTAACGAGTAGGGGGGAGTAGGCTTGACTTTTGAAATTTCATGGATGAGTGATTGAAGAGTTGCGTTTTATATGGGACATTCTGTATAAGAGCCTACTATCATAAAAAGGGATATTACGTTATGCAGCCGGGAATTATACCTATAATAGAGCTATAGCCGGGAAGATAATTCTGTATTTTAATTGACGTTAAGAAAGTTCATTTTGTTACTTTTATTTAATATTAACCTATAAAAAATTAGTCGAGTCATTAATTTTTACAAACGGTTTCACGAAATACGATAAACGTCTGAAATGAATAGTCGAATTTTAAGGTGAAATTTTGAATTGTGATATTACTAATTAGAGGTCTGAAATTAATAAATTTTTTTTGGAAATTTTTTGGGAAGTTACTTCGAAAATGTTAAATTGAACTCTTCACTATTGGTGGTGATTGTGGCGGCACTTTAGAAACAAAGTACGATATTATTTTCAGTCTTGGAATTTGAAAATTTCGATATAATGTTTGTGGGTCCCTTGCAATCGTGGGAAAAGAATGGAATATCTTCTTCAGATATGTGAAAAAACTGACAACCTTTTTCATAATTCTTGACAAAAAATACTTCTTAAATTAGTGAAATAGGTTGTCAAATCGTCTTTTTTGCTGAAAAACATAGTTATATGAAAGTTTTGTGATTATTTCTTACGAAATTACTAATAATATTTTCAATTGCTTATTGATTTTTTAATTATTTTAGTTTTCCAATTTAATGCGATTAAAATTTAATATTAAAATAATAACAGCACTAATAGTAATAATGTAGCGGTGACTGAGACAACAATTACTGTTTCTAAAAAGAGAACAAAGGAAAAAAATATTTTCGTAAGATTTGGACAATTGTAACAAAAGTATTTGGTTTTGTTTGAATTATATGAATAGGTTACATATAGAAAAAAAAAATACAATGAAATATGGAATTCAATATTTTATATCGAAAAATAAATAAAACGTAAAGAAATAAACAGAATCGTAGAAAAATGCTGTACATTTTTTATTTCGTTTACGTAAAACATTTTTTTTTAAATTATTTGTTTTAACCATTCACAGCTATTACAAAATAAATCTTGCTATTACTACTGTTAATTCTTCTGTTTCTGTTTCTTCAAGTTTATTATTATTTCAAATTTCTCTTTTCAATATTGTATCATTCCCAAAAGTGTGGTGTAATCCTGCGCTATTAACATTCCACGTATTTTTCACGTTTATAAAATTTTACTTAAATCGCGCATTCTTTTGGCTGTTACAAAGTAATCGATAAAAAAAAATCATGATTTATATTTTTTACAATATAATAAATATTATTTCATGTTCTTTACCGTAAATTTCTTCTTTTACTCTTTTTTTTAGTTTAACGTAAAATAGACTTAACCTCAAAATAATGGAAATATTTTAACAGTATTTTTTTAATTTTTTAGAACTACTGTCAAGTTCGTTTCATCTGCGGTCTTTTATTTTTGTATGCATGTTAAGTGCCATAACTCTGTGGTTGTAAGGGAGGCATAAGATAATCAGTTACGATAAATGTATAAATATATTCTCGATAAAAGAAGCATGCCGTGTAATTGTTTAATGTAATACGATTACTGAAATAATTTATCGTTAACTTCTTTACTTGCCGATTTTATTGTTTTTACAGTTGTTCTCCGAACTAAATACGTATATGGTGTCATATTACCACGCCAAGTCCGTAAATTACATTTGATATTCAGCCCTACTAAACCCTAATAAGTACTTTCATTCTGATCGTTACACGGACTGGATATGTAGTGATCATCATTACTGACAAAGAAAGAAACTATTCCGACTAATATCTCGTATTCATTTAGAACTGTAACAAAATCGAGAAAGGATACTTTTAATTTCTTATTAGAATAAGATGTGTACAGAGAGATTACAAAGTACGGTAACCCTTAAATAAGTGCTCTACAGTGAAATTAAAAAAAAAAAAATAATAAAATTTAGTAAATGCTCCTGCCTAGAAACAATCTATTTTTCGATATGAGACCACCACACAGCCAAGCTCTCGAAGGGAGGGAGAGTAACTAAAAAATGTTAAACGGAAAGCGTAGCGTTATGTTACATCATTTTAAAGGGCATTGAAAAAAATTTGACGTAAAAAAAAAATTCAAGCTACAATAACCAACCAAAATGGCGGCCATTTAATGTTGTTTTTTTTTTAATTAGTCCTGAATTACGTTTGTAATACATGTCAGATAGTATTTATTATCTTTAGTATTTATGAAATTTTATTTTGTGTGTTTCACTGATGAAAGTTATTTAATCGTTACTGTAGACCGCTTTTGAAACTAGTTGTGTAAAATATTATAAGTCCGCTATTTTGGTTAGGGTTGTGTTAGTTCAATTATTTTTTACATCAAAATTATTGTTTTTGCAATTTAAAATTTAAAATGATGTGTAATAAACCCACTTTTTCCGTTAAAAATGTTTTGAGTTATCCTTCCCTCGATTACTTTCTCGTACGAAAGAAAAAGATGTTGGCCTTTGCGAGTGCTTGCAGTTTTATTCGCTCCGTTGTAGTGTATTTTTTTCGAGGTTCCTCAAGTTTCTTGTATTGTTATTTTTGTTAGTGTTGTTAGTTTATTATTTTCGTTGTTGTTTTGTTGCATTATTTTGAATTTTTTGGTTGTTTTTCTCCATTATTTCGTTATCTTAGTTTTATTTCTACGGTTCCTAGATGACCGCCATATTGTTTTAGGCTGTAGGAAATTGTTTTGGACTTGGGAGAATTTTTTGACGGTATTCTGGTGCCTCACCGTTTTTTAGACTTTTCGGCACGTTTTTCGGTTCTTTTTACGGTTTTTGTTGGTAATTACTATTTAAAAGTATTTTCTTGGAAGTAACCTAGCGTTGCTAGGTGTTGCTAAGGTAAACAAAGTTTATTTACATCGGCTTCAATTTTTTTTTTTTTGCAGTGCCTAGGACGAGGGACTTACCGACTGATTTGTTTACTGCCAATGTTAAGTAAATTATACGAGAGGCTCCTAGCAGAGACTGTGGGTGGAAGAGAAAGTAGCAGGCGGTTGGTCCCAGTCGCACGCATTACGGTTTTATGCGAGGAAGATCTACCGTCAACGGCCTTCGCCGGGTACTGGAATACACTAATGCATGCAGAGTGGGCACCAGGAGGACCAGAAAAATTCCGTTGATGGTCCTCCTGAATGTTCGCAGTGCTTTTAACAGCATCCTGTGGGTGAGTATTATGGAAGAATTATATTATGGAACAGGAATATTATTTTTTACTTGAGATATTATACTCAAGTAATATATTACTCGATTATATTTTTTACTTAGAGATATTATTTTTTTTAAGCGAATTTCTTACGCCAAGAAGCTGGTAAAAACAACGGAAGCGGTGATGTAAGTTTCCGGATGACGGGAGGAGTGCCGCAGGGGTCCGTCTTAAGCCCTCTGCTTTGGAACATCACCTTCTACGGGGTGCAGCGAATGGGATTCCCGGAGGATGTATCCTTGCTCGCGTATGCGGACGATTTAGCGATGTTAGTATCGGGCCACTCTGAAGAAGATGTCCAGAGAACAGATAACAAAGCGATCCGACGAGTGAGTCTTTGGCTGGGGAATAAAGGACTGAAGTTGGCTCCTCAAAAGACTCAGGTCGTAGCGGTAGTCGGCCGGCGAAAAATCCGAGTGGCCATGCAGCCCCATGTCAAGTATCTTGGCGTATGGTTTGAACAAGCAGGACTGTTCAATAAATATATTAAAGAAGTAGGGGGAAGGACAGCCCCCTGCTGAGCTGCCGTTTGTCCGTGCTTGCACGGGTGGGCGGCACGGAGACTCCCAACTCCCCGGGTCAGAAAAAAAAAGATTGGAGAAAAGACCGAGTCCCGGTGGATGGGGCGGGGTCCCGGGAACGGCATAGCCGGGCCTGGTTACTCCTGCCTTTGAAGTTAGAGGCAGGGAAATTTAAATAAGAAGATCCAGAACCGGCAGGCCGACCTGCCATACCGTACCTGCTTTCGGCAGACGGGGAGGCTCTTTAAGAGTCGCAAGGATACGCTCCTGGACTGAATCAAGCTTGACTGCGTCTGGTCCACGGGCGTAGGGGTGAAAAAATATTCTCGTACGAAAAAATAAATCGTTTTGAAGTAAAAGCATTTGCTAAATTTAATTTTTATTTTTATATTAACATTTGAAATCGTCCTTTAATTTGTTATCGTACTTTATGATAACATACTTTGTGTAATATATTTACGCACACATTGACTTCACAAAAATGTTATTTTAAACGGTTTTAAATTGCCTTTCGTCAAGTCGATTTCAAATAGGAAAATAATTTTTTATTTAGAATATTTCCTCATTTGTAAGGAAATATTTAAAAAAAAGTATTATTGTGGAAGAAATACATAATTTTTGGTAAGACTTATGGAATATATAGTATAAAAAAAATTTACTGGATACATTTAATTAACTACTTGTACGTACATATTACTACTACTTGTACATATTACCTCAAAATTAATAATGTAAAAATATTTTTTTTCAATATATTTGGATTATACAGGTAAAATATACGATTGCACGAAGTCTTTAATTATCGCACGAATAAAATATTTTCATAAACGTTTATACGTACAACATAGTATTTAAAAAAATGATTCATTACAGCCTTCAAATATTACATCTTCATTGTAGTTGCTTGAAATTAAACCTGCGGTTTAAAGAAAGAATAAAACATTATCCTCTTAAATTGTAGTTATTTTGCTGATAATGCAAGAAAATCGATTATCTGATTTTTCATGTTTAAATGTGTTTATAACGTAACATTTTCGAAGGGTACCTTTCATCAATACCAAGGTAATAAAATTAGATAAACTTTATAAAATTAAAACATTGCTGGTATTATTGATGATAGAATCCAATCATCATCTTTTTTGTACGTGCTTTTCCAAATCAAAATTGTCATTTATAATTAATTTTTTAATTCATCCTTCACAGAGGAGTGGTTGTTTCTTTAATTTTCTCCCTATCATCCGATGTTTATAAAATTATAAATGTAGAAAAAGCAAGGAATAACAATAAAGTAATTACGTAATTATATCTAGAAAATAATTATTTATTTGGGAATAAATAGTTTTTGTGTTCAATTAGTTTGTTTTATCGTTCAGTTGTTGAAAATATTGTGGTTATAGTGTATAGTTATGCCATTTCATAAAGTAATAGAGTAAATCATTCTTCCGTTACAAATTAAATTAATTTGTTAATTTTATTTCCTACACTTTTCTGTCTATATATATATATATTGATATAACTAATGGTTATGTTCTAATTGGTTATTCTAATGGTTACGTTTTAACCTTTTTCATAAAAAAGGATGTTGCATGGGTTTGTTTGTTTGTATGATTGTTCGTCGTATGTGCTCATATTTTATTTTAGCTGCCATTGGCGCAGAGCGTACCGCTGGCGGTGCGCCGGGCAACTGCGCTTGACGACTCTCTCTCAGCCGACTCTCTCCCGCTAGAAGCAGTCCGTTGTCAATTAATTTACAGATTAATTTAATTTCTAAGCGTAGATTATTTATACTTATATTTGATATGTGTATCATTATTTATTAATTTTATTTATTTAATTTTATTAATAAAGGAAAGGGATTATTAGTTAATATTTGGCAGTAAAAAAAAGAATTCTTTATTTAGCGGGAGAGAGTCGTTGGCGGGCATCCAGCCGACGCATCATGTGGTCCTCGCTGCGTCAATAGCAGTAGCTGGATCGGCAACTAACACAACCTCACACAAGACTAAACGAAGAAAATGACGTCCCCAAGCCAACTCCCTGTTATCAGTAACTGTGCTCATAGTTTTATTTTATCTGCTATTGGTGCACAGCGCCAATAGCAGATAAAGGAATAAATCGTTTGTATTTATTTGTACTTATTGATACGAACGATTTATTTAAAATTATATTTTTGTTTTGGAGATAAAACAGAAAACATTGGGGTTAGAGCTGTGTTAAAAAACGCAACTCAAGAAAGAGCTTTCGTTGTAAACTTTTTTGTAGTCAGTACGTTAAGTTTGGTTAGAACTGGCAAAAACATTTAACAAAATGTTTAATGAAACAACCATGTAACATATTCGCAGCGGGGCGTAGGGCCGCTTTTTTCTGGACTAGTTGTAGTCTATTTGTAGAATAAGAAAGGTCTAATTTTGCTAAACACATTATCGATAACAACCATAATTATAATCAGGAAAATTTTATTGAGATTTTTGATTTTTTAAATAATATACAAGGTACTAATAACTTACAAAAATATCATATATATCTTTATAATAATAAATTAATGAATGTTATATATCATTGTCAAATCTTGACAATGATATATTATATAGGCAAGTTCTGAACTATAACCATAGAGTTGGTCGACCACGCCGTTTGCTTTCAATTTTATTGTAACGGTGGAAACTTTTATTGTGACTGGACGCTAAGTCGACATAATTTTTTAAAACTGTTGTACATTTTTACATTTTACAACACGACTTACATACGATGAATGAGTTTTATTTTAAGAATAATATAAAAGTTTTTTGAGTTCCTGAAGATGGATTTGGTATCCGGGGCTATTTGAACGCATATAAAAAAGTTGTTAGTAAGTGTTTTTTTATAAATTATTATTATTGTATAATTATACTAACGGGCCATGTTTGATAAAATTAGTACATTTCAAATCGTTTCGTCAACGAGAAATATTTTTTGTAAGAAATTCATTGTTTAAAGTTTCTCCTCGTGACACGTTGTTTTAGAATGAATTAATTCGTTGCTGGAAATTTGATTCGGCTCACAGCATGTGGGTTTTCTTCAGACCACCGATGTGTATTCCGTGTTTTGTTTATGTAAGCTTATACCATCTGTACCAAAAGTAGTTTCTTCTGAAAATAGTACGAACGGAATTAAGTGGTAATTATTTTTAACCTGTTGACAAAACTGCACTCGCCTGGTACGGTCACCAAGCTTGACGTGTTGAACTTTCTTAATATGATAAGGAAGCAGTTCGTGAGCAGCTCTAATGTCCTCCATAATGTACTTTGAGGAATGTTGTATCGTATAGAAATTATCTCCTGCTCGTTATAGGACTCAACACCTGAAGAATGTTTTCCCTTTCATCGCCATGTA
Organism: Lycorma delicatula; assembly: GCF_047948215.1. Classification (NCBI taxonomy): domain Eukaryota; kingdom Metazoa; phylum Arthropoda; class Insecta; order Hemiptera; family Fulgoridae; genus Lycorma; species Lycorma delicatula. The sequence goes on along the minus strand of NC_134461.1, from coordinate 127,367,243 downwards.
CAGGTTGAAGTTCATAGTGAAACGTGACGCTGGGGAGTGTACCGTTCTCATGAAAATTATTAAAAATTCTACAATATACTTTAAGATTTGGAACTACTCGTCCAGGATACCTACATCGGTATTCTTCCGCCGCAGCTGGAGCACTTTCATCGAAAAAGCATACAAAATCTTAACTTCATATTCTGATGAGTGAGGAGACGCGGTATATTTCAGAACAAAAAATTCAAAACGGGATTTCACTCCTTTAAATTCAGATTCGATTGGAAAAAATGTGAGTACAGTTTAGAGTACAATAAACACAAAAACACTACAGATTTCGATTCTCAAAAATAATTAAACGCAATTAAAATTATGTCAAAAACAACTAAACCGCCTGTAGTTTATTATTTACACGTAACCACTATTATATAAGAACAGTTAATAGTATTCAAATTAATCTCGAAGCATACAGATAGTATTGTCTATCTTCCTTTTCGCCGTTTAGCCTCCGGGAATTACAGTCAGATATTACTTCAGAGGATGAATAAGGATGATATGTATGACTGTAAGTGAAGCGTATTCTTGTACAGTCTCAGGTCGACCATCTCTGAGATGTGTGGTTAATTGAAACCCAACCACCAAATAACACCGGTATTCACGATCTAGTATTCAAATCTGTAAAAATAACTGCCTTTACTAGGACTTGAACGCTGGAACTCTCGAATTCCAAATCAGCTGATTTGAGAAAACGCGTTCACCACTATACCAACCCGGTGGGTTAAGTGTTGCCTACCTAATATTTCAAAGGTAACCCACCGGGTTGGTCTAGTGGTGAACTTCTCAAATCAGCTGATTTGGAAGTCGAGAGTTCCAGCGTTCATGTCCTAGTAAAGTCGGTTATTTTTACACGGATTTGAATACTAGATCGTGGATACCGGTGTTCTTTGGTGGGTTGGGTTTCAATTAACCACACATCTCAACAGTCGAACTGAGAATGTACAAGACTGCACTTCATTTACAGTCTTACATATCATCCTCTGAAGAATTATCTGAAAGGTAATTCCCTCCGATAATTACCTTTCTAACCTTTTATTTTCCTAAACAGGAAAAAAGAAAAATATTTCAAAGGTGTATATTTATTTTACTAAGAACAGCTGTTTTTAATTTTAAAAATTCATATTATTTTTCTATTTTGTTTTTAATAATAAAAGTTGATTTTTTTTCATAGGCTTTATTACCTCAATTTTTCTCAGAATTAAATCCTCTACAAGTTTTGGTAATAAACTTTACATTTAGTATCATTAAACATAGTTGTACTTCAATTCTAAAAACCATGTTTTTCGTTACCGAAGTTTTGTTTTACGTTGAATATTATTAAACCTACGGGAAATACAGTTCTGAAACCTGTTTTTTTTTATTTTTTCAGCTCAATATACATAAGAAATCATCATGTTTACCCCTAATATAACATCTTAAAAATGTCAATATACCTTTATTTCACCGGGGGAACTAATATTCGGGCGAAATTTTTCGTTAACCGTAACTCAATAACAAAGCGTTTTAGGACATATATTTATAAGAAATATTTCCCTTAACTTCAAGGCCTAGAATCAGTTCCCAAATGATTCTTCATTCCTCCTGAATTGCAGTTGAAGCAATTCAACTGCAATTTTCTTTTCTTTGTATAAAGAAAATTACTTTCTATTTTAGGTACAGTTACACTGTTTTAACATATTTTATAATTCAGTAAGTCTTTTTTTAATTTTATGATATTTATTTATAAAAATTCATTTCCGTAATCTGTAACAAGTTATTATTATACTGAAATTCTGAAAATAAAAACTAACTTCAAGCAAGTAACTTCATAAAATTAAGTATGTTGTTTTAACTTTTATTAAATTAACGATTGTGTAATTTATGTATACATATATAAATCAATTTTAATGAATACACACACACTCACGCATAAACGTAATCACGTTATTACACAAATATATACTTCTTATTAAAGAAAACAGAGCAACTTTCTCCATAGGAAGTACGTTATATCGATATACCGATTAAGCGTTCTAATAATGTAGAGGAATTTGAATGAATAGAGGTTACATTTTAAATAAATTGTGATAATAATAATAATTACTGCATGCTAATAAAATTATGTAACGTTTTTGTTAATTACATAAATTAATTATTGTTAACTTCTCATTGATCTTGTTTTATTTATTTATTTTCGTTAATAAGGTTTTTCTTTCATATCTTAATATATATAGACTTGCACTTACTTTAATCGTTTGTGTGCAGGGAATAAATTAATTAAAAATGACATTTCATTTCGGTGAGAAATTAATAAATATTTCCGTAACTCTCAGAGAACGCTGATAATCTCGGTAAAAAAACAGAAATGTAAAACCAAAACTGAATTTAAAATACTTGCCTTTCATATCAGTTCTAAAAGATTGGTTATCACTTTATCCTTGATGATGTTTCTGGAACATTATATATTTCCGGTCATAAAGCGGGTCGGGTAAATTGAATTTTATATATAATAGGAAACAACAGGGAGTCCGGTTTTATTCAGTACAGCATCAGAGCAGAGTTGCAGTTATCATACCATAAAACTAACAAGAATTATTTACAGGTAATCACTTCTATAAAAAGTATACGGTAAGCTTTTAGGTATAAATAAAGAATACCATCGGGTAAAGATTGATAGTAAGTATGAAGGAAAGGATTGGGTACGAAAAAAGGATAAATTTAATAACAGAATGAATAAGAAGTAGACAAAAGGTTTCAAAGGAAAGGGGTATTTCGGTTAAAATAAAATAAATTCTCAGTTTACTCACACTTTATATAGATATAAGGGTATAAAGAGATTACTATCTGTGAGTGTACCAAAGATCACTTTATTTAACGGGTAAAGACCTAGAATATGAGTGGCGTTACACTCATCCTAAGTATATCCTTGTATTAAAGAGCCAACCGAAAACTAGAGCAAGCATCTTAAGGAAAACTCCAGAAATGTAAGTCATAACTAACTTTAAATCGTTCAATGAAATTCTACTGAAGGATACAAATTAATTGTTATTTTTGTCTCGATGTGTCCTATAAACCTTTGATCTGGTCAGCTCGTAAATCATGAAGGCAAATTTTAGTTTGTCCTCAAAATGAGAAAAAATTTTGAGTTTAATTATTTTCTCTTTAAAAGTTATTATAGTAGAAAGACGAATTATATAATGGTGAAAATTTTATGGTTTCCGGATTTTTCTCGGCGGTTAGATGATATAAAGCTTGTATTGCCTCCTGATACACTCGGTCGTCTTGTACTCTTCTCTTTACAAATACAGCTGGCGGTTTCAAATCGCTTATATCATTTACAAATGTTATTTTCACTCGGGGATCACAATGGAACTTCAAACGGAACCCACGTTGAACGGTAATTACAGGTTTCCAAACTGCAAAACACAGAACGCTTATGTTGGGAGTCCGCCATCTTTGCTACTAGCGCTTTGAAGCAGAAGGTTCAGTAAACAATTTATGAGCTTGCGCACAGCTAAAGCTGTTTGAATTCTTCTTTTATTTCATGTATAATTAATCAATGCATATGAAACTTGAGAAACATTACATAACTTTAAAACCACGATATTCATTTTGAAGTACTCTGTATATATGTATATCTTCAGTTACATTCATGCCATTGGTAATAGAATTAAATTGTGTTAGTTTTTTTTAAACGTTTACGACTGACAAGAACAGAAAAGAGAAAGAAAGAAATTTTTGATTTGAAAATCTGGTAACAGAAAATGACTAACCGAACGATATATGATGTAATCATAAACATTAAATTATTTCATCTTACATTATACTTAATGTTTTAAAATAAATGTTAGCTTAGACCTGTAAATTTATATTAAAAAATTAATAATTTAGAAGCGTATTTTTTCTTTCTTAATCGTACTTAATTTTTGTAATTAAATAAAAATTTTGAATTTCAAAAACCGGATTTAACAGATGGACGTTCAGATGTGTATCTTGCCCTTGGATATGAATTTCATCAGAAAAAAAAACTTTAACAAGATGGGAACGGTAATTTCTCCTTTCTAACTGCATATTCAAGTGTGTTATTTTACGGAGGGAAATGTATGAAAACATATAATTTATATCACCTTTAAACTAGAATCCAAAAAAAGGAAAGGAAAATAATTAACTAATAAACTTGAATGCTTAATATGATAAAATTATCTGATTGTAGATAATAACAACTACTGGCATTTTAGGAGAACAAAAATTATTATTATTATCACCGCTAATAAATAAATAAATATATATATAATTTAGGATATACTTACGTTTCGATAGATTCTTTAAACCGGAATTGCGGTCAGATGTAAGATTCACTTTTTCAATAGTTTCCGGTTTTTAACGGCTTTAAAAACACCAAATTATATCATATTAAATTATAATGTGTTAGTTAAAAAAAATAATAGTAATATGTGATAAAACAAGACGACTTAACTGTTATAAAGGAAGTATAATATAATGGATAAGGTATTCAGTTTTGTTCTGTATGCGACGACTATTTTACAGGAAATGCCTCAGGATACAAGCGTAAAAGTCTTTATTGCGTAATTTTTAAATGAAGGAATGTCTTAATTAACTTGTCCTAAGTATATCAGAATATTTAAACGCGTGTTATATAAATTGTTATTGTCGTAAAAAATTTAGAAATAAAGAAAAACGTTGTGTAAATATTAATTATGCAATTAAAAAAATCGACTGTTCTCACTAAAGACTATTTACTTTATATTAACTGTAATCTTTAAGGACAAAATATATTGAAATTAATGATTCAGTAGAATCTATTAAAACAAAAATTTTAAAAGAAATACGAGCCTTTAAAATTTGAAAGCTAAATTCTCTTATTGCTATATACTTGTACGTAGAAGAGGTTTTAACATCTTAGCGTTCTTCCACCTGAAAAATATAAACCATTTTCTTTAACGTGCGTTTGTTTTATTGTCTTAAAAATGTAGATAGAAGTTTGTGTGATTTTGGAGTATAGATAAAGCTTTTATTCTTAGCGGTACACAATAAGACGTGATATAGATCACGTCAGGAGTAGTTGATGTGCAACTGCGCGGGTAAAAACGGAACTTCCCTAGGATCTGCCTTGAGATGGATAAAACGTGGTAAAACCTTGATTAGATCAGGGTCACAGAATACAATCATAAAATAAAAAAATTAGTTTGATTAAAATTAGTATAATTATTATTTAAAACTTCAATACATGAAACACTGTTATAAAAAATAACTGTAAAATAGATTAAAATTCAGAATGCGTTCAAAAAATAGAATCATTTGAGCATATATTTGTAAAAACGTTGAATGGGAAGAAAAAATTCTGGATTTTAACAATTATTTTCATTAGTAATTAAAACTTCATCGACAGGGTCATATGTTTCTATAAAAGAAAATCTTTTAATTGTGTTTTACATAAATCGGTAGGAAGATTTTTTCGGTTCTATAATTTATTAAAATCAGCAATAATAAGGTTCCTTTTCTCATAAGGGAAAGTATTATATTGTGTTTCATTAATCAGTTACGTACATTCGATAGAAATTGTTATTTTTTAGTAAGTGATTTTTTTCTTTTTATTTCTAAATATTACACATTCGTAAATACAAACGCAAGGATAAGTTAAGATTTTTAATTGTCTAAATATTGGTCTACAAATATTATAAGATACTTTTGAATCAGATATATATTTAATTTTCCTAATATGTATATTGCAATCTGTTCAACTAGTGAACAATAAGCGATCCCCCCCCCCCCCCGTGGGTTAATGTGTTGAGTATGATACGTAAGACATGTAAATGAGGTGTAGTCTTGTACAGACTCAGGCTGATCATTCCTTTGACGTGTGATTAATTGAACCCCAATCTCCAAAGTACAGCGGTATCCACTGTCTAGTATTCAAATCCGTATAAAAGCGACTAAAGTTTATTAGAATTTGAATCTCAAAACCTTCGACTTCAAAAATCAGCTGTTAAACAACCAGCCCGATGGACTGAATTATTTTTAAAATCCGAAAAATAAATTATATAAATAAATAAATTTTTCCAGCAGAATAAATTATAGACATCCAACGTAAGATAAGTATGTTAATTAAAAATTGAGAATTAATTGGACTAAATTTGAGGGTACGTAAGTTATGGTAAGTTAATTTATCATAACTTGTTTGGTTCTAATCATAATATAAGGACCGTATTTCTACATTAAATGTATGCATATATGTCATAACTAACGGTAGTAGGCCAAACATGCTTAAGTATCCCGTGCCAGGATTACTAAGGAAATAAGGTACGACGTGGTTTCTCGTTGTCTTTTTCACTGAAGCCGCATACTTGCGAAAAAGTTTAGGTGAAATTCAGCCTTACAAGTGGTAAGTATATTATTCATCGCAGTGATCGGCTGTTAAGTGAACACCATTACTTCCAGAGATATCAGTCCTGACTGATATCTCTTGTGTCATAAGTGATTTACGTATTTCTCAGTCTCAGACAGATAGTATAAAGCAGCAGATTCGTGTATCCCCTTCTGTAATGAAATAAATTTGTTATAATCACTGCTTCATCTCAGCAGTGGAAATAAAATGTACATTTATAACAAATTTTGAGGCATACGCAATATTTTCACCGCTTTAATCATTTTCTTTCAACATAAGAGATGTTACAGTCGTCGTTCATTTATAAGGTTACGCAGTACGAAATTTTTAATATAACTTATTTAAAACTTAAAATAATTCGACGAGATTAATAAGTTCCACGACGCACACGATAAAATATTCTTGATAGAATAAAGAGATATTTAACAGGAACTGGAGAGAAGTCTATGGCAAAATGTCTTTTAAAAGACGCAGAGGCTAGTAGAAGTTATTTTTAAGCGACGAAGGTTAGTGAAGTTTCTACAGGGAAAATTTTTCTACAGTGAGCAACCGGTAAAGAAAGATAAAAAATGAAACGTAAAAAACCGATAATTAAGGATTAAGAGGTTAGCAGATGTAAAAGTTCGTCATAGCAGTCAAAAGATTTTACACAAAAATCCATTAAATGTATTTTCAGAAGTTTTATATTTTTTTATCGGTTGCGTATTATAGGGTACAATTTCCCAAACCCATCGTCATATGAAATTAAAACTGAACGACGACATTATACAATAATTTCTGACATTTAATGTGTCCGCTCCTGAAAATTAAAATTTAATATAACAAATCTGGACGTCTGTTTCAGTGAATATTAGTAAATTCATCGAGTATTCCAAATCGGACAACCTTCTAAATTTTTGATGTCTCTGTATATTAAAATGGCTCTGTAATTTCCCTTCTTTAAGTATGATAATTTTTTAAATAGTCCTAACGAAATAGAATAAAATTGAATTTTTTGAGACCTAATTAAATATTTTTTAATCGTGTATGTTAGGTACCGTAACCGTTACGGTTGTTGATCGATATAGACATTCTCAAGAGTAATAAGCATCCGATATCGGTATTACTAAAGAAAGCGGAAAGGAAACTGTATCCTGTTACCTTTTTTTTTATTAACTGTGGGACGTGACTAGATTACCGAAATGCAGTCTTAAAAGTAGCAACTTCTTTCCGTTCTTCACATCGACTGTTTTTAGTGAAGATCGTTATTTTCAGAGAAAACAGTTGTGGTCGGTATCTTTTGTATCTCAGGTCTTTATATGAATCTCTTTCTGCTATTAAAAAGACAGATAGCGTAAAGCAAATAATTAATGTATGTATCTGTCTTTTTTAACCGATTTCAAAAATGACGAAGTTCTCAATTCGACCTGTATGTATTTTTTGTTTGTTTGTTTGCCAGGCTTAATTTTTCAACAAGTTCACGAGTTTGGATGAATTTTTTTTTTTAAACAATAAATTTATAGAATGATATGGAATTATCATTATTATATAAATTTATATTATTTATAGAATTATATGGTATAATGTAATTATTATATAATAGAATTTATTCAATAGTGCATCAACACCATTACTTAAAGGTATTGCATTAAAAATAAAATACGGGTGAAAAACTTCGATCTAGTTAGTTATGATTACTTAGACGACTTTATCGTGTATGATCGATAAGATAAAATATTTTTCTTACGGAATATGAAAAATAAGTTTACTACCATCCTTGTCTAATAATAATTAGACGAAATACGATAATAATAATAAAGATGATGATAATAATAATACAATCGAACAAAAGAAACAAAAATTCGGATAACTGGCTATTGAAGTAGGAATTCCAAAACTAGCGTTAGTAAAATATGTGTTATTATTGAATATTATTACCACAGTAGTGTTGTCTAGCTCCGGAGTCATACCGAAGGAACTTTTGAAAGGATTATAGATGCCAGGAATGCTCGAGGCGCTGCTCAGATCCATACAGAAGGCAGTAATAGTAAACACAAGCAATACGGTTCGCGAATTCATGGGTTTTTATTAATTTTAATATTATTTTATAATAAAAAGTTAAATAAAAATTTTTTAATTTGAATAACTTCTTTCCGTTTCCAGGCAAGAAAATTTTATCCGGTATGTATAAAATGCTGAGAACGCAAAGCGTCGCAACGTATTTATTTATAACATTAATAACATTCTGCAGTGAATATGCGCCTTAGATTATTACTCAATACTTTTTTTTTTGTTGTAGAATAAAAATCTACAATCAATTGCTTCTGGTGAAACCGTATATTTAGCATGTTAAAATATCACACGAGAGAGGGCTATCCAATGATGACCTCCCTCGAAAACGAAAGGTAAAAGATATTAATAACAGAAACGCCATGTTAATAAACTTATAGTAACAAGTAAGATCCAGTAAATAACTCATTATGCAATAAGCACTATCATCACTGGGTTCCATAACTTGTCCAATCTATGTGTCCACATATACAGTTCGCACGCGATGTTAATTTATCAAACAGAAGATCATGCGCATATGAACACAGGTAGATGAACGAACTAATGAAAGAATCGCTCGATACTTGACGCATTCTCTGTAAACGAATTTCTTTAAAATTAATCAATCGATGTGAACATTCTTCAGGTATTTTATTAAAAATACGTTTATAAATCGAAGAAAAACTGTGTGATCTTTGTTCTTGAATCTCAATTAAAAGACGCTTGCTGATCAAATCGTGTCGACTTTCTCATGAAGATGGCGTTTCTTTTGACGACTAACATTTTATGTATTCATGCATTTTAGATAGTCTTTCGCCATTTACGATATCAGATTCTTGAATCAGAATCTTATGCGTATTTTCCTCGAATCTTTTAAGCCAATTTTGAAAGAGTCTGTTTTGTTTCAAGAGAGTGTTCTTTTCTCTTTCGCGCAGTCTCTTTTGTAGGTCTGTCCGTATTTCCGTTTCTACGAAGTTGCGAAATCAAAAAGAATGAAATAAAGAATTATTGAAGAAAAAAATTTTCATACTGCAAAATTGTTTTTTAATAAGTTCCACTGGAAAGGAAAAAGATAATTATTCCGATACGCCTCCTTTAATACAGTTTTTGAATTTATTTTTCGAAGCGGTTGGCAAGTTTTAAGTGAATTTACGAGATACTTATACGCTCAAAAATAAGTTTCAAAGATCGTATTCAGGGCGTATTGGAAAAATTGTTTCGTTTCCAGTAATGACGAGTCTGTTCAATTTTTTTCAATAAATGAATAAACTTCATTATGCCGTCTCGATAATGGAAATTCTTCTCTTAAACCGTCAAAGTTGTATTTTATTACGTATCGATTTTATTCATTCTTTATCGTCGCTACTTATATAATTTCTTATTTTAATGTATTCGTGCGAACTATAATAACATCTTTCATTTTATTTATTTCCTTGTATTTCTGGTCAAGGTTTTCCTTGATCCATCCAGGGAAAGACGGGATAATTTAATTTGATGAATGTGGAGTAGCGTACTATCTAAAAACTCATGATGTGATCCGTGAAGTAATATATTTCTTGATTTGAATAAAATATTTGTTTACATGACCGTCAATTATAAAGCTAATTATTTCATTGGATTCATTAGATGTTGAAATAATCACCTGACTTTTACGTTCCCTTACGTTTAGTTTAATTTTAAACTAAAGCGCATTGAATTTTTAATATCGATAACAGAAAGTTATGTGAAATACTAATTGACCTCGTTTATTTTTCACGGGTAGATTTCCCAATAAACCAAATTCCTTCTACTTTAAAACGTTATGTTGCACGTTACGCTGTTTCTAATTACTAATGAAACGTTCTTATTTGTTTAATCGTAATAAAAATTTTATATTTCGTATTTAGAAATTTTATAGTTTTGGGTTAAATACCTAAATTGCGTTAAAATTCTAGAAGGCTTTTTTGTCGATTTTTATTTCTTTTTAATTAAAAATTTGCTACAGATTATTTAGAGTAATAAAATTTTAATTAGACTATATTATGATTGCAGACTATATTAATTATTTCAGATTTCTCAATATTATTATATTTTTAATAATTAGTTTGGTTTTGTTTTAAAGATATTAAAAATACAGTTCACGAATTTATCAAGAAAATGTTACTTCTCAAAATGTCAAATATTAATTTCTTTATAATAATTAATTACCTTCTGTTGCTTTTAATTGGAAGTAAAATCTACCAGTAATATTTTATGTAATATACTCGTATCGTAAGAAAATAAAATATTTTCTCTTCAGAATAAATTAATAAGTAATATTACTTATAGTTTTCAACTCGTTTAATTTTTCAAGAATTAAAAAAAGAATTAATTCACGTTTAAAGAGAGACGGTTGTTTTTTTCTTTATTTACCTTGAACATCGAGTTATGCATTCACCATGACCACGGGTTTAATCAGCGCCCGTAGCGTAAGCCGCACATTCTCTTCGTGAAAGAGAAGCTCTTGACCTGCGCCCTCTGTTGTTTACGAAATTAAACTTTCTTCAGGAAAAAAACACATACCAGCTGCTGTTTGCAACTTTTCTGACTCAATTTACTGAAATAAACACTACGAAATATTGAATTTTTTTTAATCTAACCTATTTTTTCTTGGTGTAATTGTAAACGATGTAAAACAATAAACTAGATGTGAAATTCTACGGTATTCGTATTCTCTCTCTTTCTCTCTCCCTCTGTGCCTCGCTCTCGCATTCTTTTTCTCTTTATATATATATATACACACACACACACACACACACACACACACACACACACACACACACACACACATCTTATATTTAGCTTTTCTATTTCTATGTTAAATACCTTAAGCATTGAGGCTAATTTACTTTTTATATAAATTGTAATAAGAAAATTTTTTGATATAGTGGACCGACCTTTTTAAATTACTGTAAAATATTATGTTATTGAAAAATAGATTTATTTTTGTGAAATATCATATAAGATATAATGATTGTATGTAAAACGATTTTTTTTTTTTTTTAAATAAAAATTATTTGATTTTTTTACAAAATATTTTAATTTTACTAAAATGCATGTGTCTTTTCTGTCAGCCCTAAATTTGTACTTTTAAAGAAAATAAAATTATTATTTTTTTTGTTTCTACAATAATAATATAGTAATATTGCATTATGCAACGAGTGATAGCCATTAATGATAACCATTAATGCACGAGTGCGAAGTAAGTTACGATACGAGCCTTGGCAATCGTCGTAAACTTTGCAAGAGTACATTAGTAGTTATTACAGATAGTTACATACTGCATTTTTTCTCTGACTGAGAAAATATTGGGATTATTTTTATTTAAATCAATGATAGAATACATTTGTTAAAGAATATTTTTTAAAGATTTTTCAAAAATTACATTAAACAATGTAGCATCCTTCCGAGAGTCACCTTTTTGTATTGCTTAGGTTCACCAAAAATTTTTGAGTAAGAATTTTTTTTTAATTTTAGGTTTAGTGTATTGAAATTAGTATATATATATATATATATTTTTAACATTTATTTTTATTTCAAACTAGCAGACCCAGCATATATATATTACCAGCATATATATATATATAAAGATAGATTAAATGAACACAATTGAAAGTTTGGTAAAACATTAACAAGATGAGCATTACGGAACTTCACAAAATTTAACCTTTCCCTTTTCCCTATTTTCCTTTTTCCAATTTCCTTTCCCCACTTTAATTTTTATGATATGCCCTTTCCCCCTCCCCCTCGCCCATTTTCCTCTCTCTTTTCTTTTCTTCCCCCATTTCTCTTTACCTTAATTCTTTTTTCCCTTTTCTTTTTTAACCTTTCCGTTACCATTTCCTTTTTCCCTTTTTTCTTTTTTCCATTTTCCCCTTCTTCTCTTTTACCTGTTTAGATTTCCCCTTTCTCCTTTTTTCCCCGCGCGTAAATCGGTCCTGTAGTGTTCTAGTCTATAGCGGACACACATATCGGAAACATTAAGATGGGAACGTAAAATATTTAGTATAGCGTGTGTTGCTTTTACGTCCTACAGAGAGCGCTGTTTTTCAAAAAAAGCATGTTTTTACCTGTCAGACTTGTGACAGGTAAAAACATCTTAGGTGTATAAATAGTAGGTATATAAAAACACGCGCGTATTCGAATGCAACGTTGTGTCAAAATTTCAAAGCAATCAGTGAAGAACTTTCGGAAATTTAAGATTTTGAACAAACGAACATTTTAAAATTTTTATTTATATAGATTTCAATAAGCCTACAGCATGAAATAATAATGGTTATTTACCAAAAAAAAGTTCTAAAATGCAATTTCTAAGACACGTATTAATCTTTAAAGTGTGAGGTAAAGCTCTGTGTAATGGGAGAAATACCTTTTTTACTTAGTATTTTATGCAAATTTTACTATATAATGTAACTTTTTTTATTAATTTTTTTTTATTTTTCTATGAAAATACTTGATATATCAGAATTATTATTACAGTCGTGTCAAATTTTTATTATTACGCTAATTACGCCGCAAAAATTCAATACTAAAAATTATTTTGAAAAAAAAGATAAAAAATCTTCATATAGACTGGATAGATAGGCAAAAGATGGTATGAACATCTGTTATGACTTCTGAAAATTATTATGCAAGTATTTGCCAATAAACTATTATTTAGACTAAACTAAGCGATGGGGCTCCTTTTAAGTAGAACATTTGTATTATAAATGTTTGTGCCGTTTGTTAATAAACTTAAATAAATCTTCTCATTTTATAAAAAAAGTTGTAACAAATTCACATATTTAAAAAAATAATTATACAAATTTTCAATTTACTATTTGCATAGATAATATGGATTTTTTTACATTACGGATACATTTTTTAACTGTTATAGATATCAAATATGCAAAGCAATAATAATACCGTAACTATCTGTAGGATATAGTTGTTAGTTATGCTAGTGCTGGAATCCAGTCTAAACGTTTTGTAATAACTGAACTGTACTTATTAGGAAGTTAGGAAGAAGTACGCAAACATCACACAATTATGGATTTTACTTTCACTGTTGCATTTTTTTGTATAAAAAATATATTAATGTAACAAATACCCAATTATTAAGTTATTTGTTAATTACAGCGTTGAATTTATTTATTTTATTAAATCGGAATACGTTCTTAATAATTAACGCGTTACTATAATTTACGGTAGTTTATAGATTGCGATAATATCTTATCTTTGTTATAAAGATTTTATAACTTATAACCATTTTAATTAATTATTAATCAATACTGGTTTCTATTTTATCTACCCGAGTTCAATTCCTGGTGTAAATAAAAAGATTTTTATAAAAATAATTCCATTAAAAATAAATTTAAGAAAAAATAAATGTAAAAATCGACTTAAAAATGTTTAAATTACTTAAAAATGCTTTTCAGGCTTCTATAAATTTCAGCATGTAGTAATAATTAGATTCAAATCAATTACCAGCGACTTATCGATTCTTAATTTGACACCGACTTCAAAATTAGAAATTTAAGAAAATATTTAAAAAGTTTTGTTAGAGTTCCTTTTTATAAACTTTTTAGTTTAATTTTTTTATTAAAAATGTGTATAGACTTTTATAAAAACGCTTCTTGTGTGGAAAAAGCAACACAAAGGTGAAAAAATTTTGTCTTGATAAAAATAATAACAATGAATGAAGAGACTTCTCTTTAGAAAAGATAGACTCATGAACGTGTACTAAATTTCACTGGTAGCAGGAATTCTTTGTTTCTTTTGAGTTTTAAGAGCATCGACTGCTGTGGTTATTTGTCCGTTAGCCCATTTCCACGTCAAAAAAAATCCCTTTTGGCACGCCAGAAGGCGAAGGTAGATTTCACCGGTGCTAAGTAGGGGATAAAAAAAATTTCCACCTTATAAGAAAAACTTCAAATTTACTCAATATCACCTTATAAGAAAAACTTCAAATTTACTCAATATCACAGTGGTTGCAGGGGAACAGTTTCACGTGTTTAGCATATGACAAGCCCCATCTTCTTACAATTCCAGCAACATTTTGGTCATCCCTTGCCGTAAGGGTTGGTTATATCAAAAATTGTTTCAAAGGTTTTAGATAATGTTTAGAGGAATAACGACTACCTTAAACCGATTCGATATGTGCCTATTAAGGAAGTATGGTTTTTTTTTGTCTTCGAAACCCCATTTTTCCACCCCCTGGGCCAATGGTTGGTTATATAAAAAAACTTTACTTAGATAAGATTTAGATCCTTATCCAAAGAATAGTAAGAACTTTAAAGGAATTCGATATTTTAGTTAGTAAACAGCGATATTTTGTTTTTTCTACTTTTTTTTTTTGTTTTTTGGTTTTGGTCATCTCTTGTCGTAAGGGTTGGTGATATGAAACATTTTTTCAGACATGACAGTTTCAACGAACAGCCCAGTAGCAGTCTTCCTCGTTTCTTTTACAGAGCCACCAGCAGCTTCCGCGATGCCTCGATCTATCACGAAAGAATTGATTTTTCGAGAAATCCCCTTCTTTTCATTTAATCGCCAAATATTTTGGAATCATTCCACTACTCTTCGGACGAAACTTGGTTCGAACCGTCTTCTCTATCTTCGTAACTGCAGTACTCTTCCTTCGCTTCGCTTCCGAAGCTGAAGGCTTTCCAAGATGAGGAGCTTTACGTGGACCCTCTGCCACGGAAGTTGTGGAAGTTGATGTACCCATAATCTATGTTCTACCGGTCAGTATGTCGCAAGGTGGTGGGCGAGAGACGGTTGAGAGTGCCCCGGATATTTGAACTTGCCTGGGTTTCCCCAGTCAGCCTCCCACACATTTAATCCGGGCCGGGGATTGCCTGATCCATGATACTTGGGCTCAAACGTAGCAGTAAAGGCTCCGATACCTTTGCCCATGGGAAAATTCCTACCAAGAGCCGAAGTGACACACTGGGCGGCGCAAGCTTGTAACGGAAGCTCACAGCAGCCTCCGTTACAAGCAGCGAAAGCGAAAAGCAAAACCGCGACTAGCTCGAACAGTTCGGAACCGGAAATCCCATACTCCACAGATTATTATTATTATTATTATTATTATTATTATTATTATTATTATTATTATTATTATTATTATTATTATTATTATTATTATTATTACCACTACTACTAGTAATACTGCCCCGTTTTTCGAATATTTTTTTACGATTTTTAACAGGAAAATATTTTAAATATTATATCTTTGAAAATGCTTGAAACTGAAAAATTCTTGAAGATTGAAATAATAAAGATATATATGTTCCTATTTGAGAATTTCCTCCCGTTTTTTTACGTCAGTTAAATGGGTCTTAAATTCATTGATTCAACGTTTTAAACACATTTGAAGCCCTAGATGTTCTCTTTAAAATTAATAAAAGAGATTCCACATTAGAATAAGACTTGCAACGAACCATATAGACACGTACAGACATAGATACAGAGAGACGCAAAGCTAAATTTCGGAAATATATTTATAATTTTTGTTTGTTCAGTAGGATAAATAAGTACATGAAATTTCTGTGTATTCAAACGAAGATATTAACTTACTATTTATCATCGTATAACAAAAGATGATATGTATAGTTGGATTTTTGTCGAACCTTTAACATTTTTAATGTTTTAGTTTTTTTTAATTATATACATGTATCTAAAATATTTGTATTTTAAATATGCCGTTCAACATATGAAACTTTGGATGCTCCACTTTCTCAGTTTGTGTTGAACCAGTGGTGTTATTCCTCAAGAACGGTTGGATTGTGTTGTTCCTATTTATAAAAAAAAGGGGAACGAAATTTTGCTCCATCATGGTAGTCTGCTCTCCACGGGATATAAAATCACAACAAGAAGCATGAAAATGTTAATGGATTCACTTCTAAAGGAAGTGCGAGGTGGATTCTGCAAAGATCGCTTCATGAATTCATTTACACCACTTTCACACCGTTGCAGTTAATTGAAAAGAGACGAGAGTTTCAGCTAGAAACCCGCTTGGCATTCGTGGATTTGGATAAGGTCTTTGACCGTTCTACAGAACAAATTTATGCGAAGTATTTATTATTATTTGATCCCTAGCTGGCATTTGGATTGGATCGACTCCTATGTTCGTACGCTGTTGTAGGTGACCAATAGTTGTCTGATTTCATTAACAAGATGCTTCCATGCATGGCGGTCCGTGGCCCTTGTCCTGGCCTCATTAACGTTTAGCCTGGGGTTTTTAATATCATCGATCTGCTTGATCCACGTTTTCTTTGGAGCTGTTCGTTGGACTCTCCAATGGATGGGTAGTTCATGCCAGAGGAGTTTGTAATCTGTTTCCATTCTGCAGACATGACCAAAACCATCGCAGCCTTCAAAACCGAAGGCTGCGATGGTTTGGCTTGACGATGGCTTATTAACTCTTTAACTGTAGAATGGAATTAACTAGCACCTTTGCGTGTGCAAGTTAATAATTACTGTTTTATAAATTCCCTTTTGTTTGCTGATGATTTGTTTATGTTAGGTGAATCAGAAGACGAATTCCAGTTGCTCGTCTACAAATTTACTAAGATAACTGGAAAATACAACTGGAAAATTTATTCTATTTTATTTTTAGTTGCGTTTAACCATTCTTAGGAAGATGAGAAATTGATAATTGAGTTTTCATTAATAATAACCACAGTGTTTTTGTTAGCCTTTAAGTAAAGGTGTTTATTAGATGATCGTCTCCCTCGATCCGTCCGAGAAAACGCTGGGATAGTTCCTTTTTATCCGTGAAACAACATACCTCCCGTTCTTAAGTGATTTATGTTCAGTACATTATAACGATTAGAATAAAATATTATTTAATTGTTATAGAAAATTGGCCGTATTTAAAATGCGTGAAATTAATAATTCAGTGTTTTTTAACTGTCAACTAAATGTTATTAACGGTACTAAATAAATATTATTAAATGTTCTGTCAAATTAATCGGCTGTTATTATAAGGTAAAGTTCGTTTACATTTTGCTTCTGAATTGTTGGTGGTTTTGTGTTTAAAAAAGTGTTTACGTATGCTAAATGACCATGTTTACCATTTATCCGTAAACTGCTACACAACAGTGAGGACGTTAAAAGATTTAAGCGGCTATACGTTTTTGACCTAGTAAATCTATAGTGTAATTTTATAAGCTGAGTGTTGTGGGTTAATCAGTTCTTCAATCTCTTCCTTTGTGTTTCTGTTTTCACTTTCGTTTTGATGATTCTTGTTATTTTTATTGTTTCCTACTATATTTATCATAGTTCTTCAAAAATACCTTTTTGTACGTACTACGTTCTACTCTCACAAGTTGTATACTAGTACTAGTATATAATTTTTGAGGAGTTTCATTGGCGATTCCTTTATAACGTGTATATATGTGATATAATTTAACTAAGGTTCCTAAAAAATGTAAGCGATTGTGAATAAAAAGTTTAAAAACAAAATGATCTGTTTTCTTTTAGTTTTTTCGATAATAAATTCAAAATTTAATTATATAAGAATTCCATTTTATTTTATTCATTATTTATTTATTTTATATTTCATAGTATTTATTTATTTTATGATAAATATAACTTCCACATTCATTCATTCTTTATATGACCTTCAGATTTATTTAATTCTATTTTAGTTAATATTTTCATGATTTTTTTTCTGTAATTAAAAATTTTATGAAACTTTGTATACTATTATTTATAAACTAGCCGGTCAGGGCTCGCTCCGATCACCGGGGGCTCCTCCGTTGGACCCCCGCTGCGTTCATCGGTCTTAATTTACCATTCCATCTTTTCTAAATCGTTCTTAAGTTCCCTGTGATAGTGTTTAGGAAATCCTTTCTTTCTTTTTCTTGTTTAGCCTCCGGTAACTACCGTTTAGATAATACTTCAGAGGATGAATGAGGATGATATGTATGAGTGTAAATGAAGTGTACAGTAGTCTTGTACATTCTCAGATCGACCATTTCTGAGATGTTTGGTTAATTGAAACCCAACCACCAAAGAACACCGATATCCACGATCTAGTATTCAAGTCCGCGTAAAAATAACTGGCTTTACTAGGACTTGAACGCTGGAACTCTCGACTTCTAAATCAGCTGATTTGGGAAGACGCGTTCACCAATAGACCAACCCGGTGGATTCCTTTCTCCTTTCCTGAAGTTTGTAAACGAAACCTGTCTAAGTTATTCGTCTGGTAAACCTGAACCTTAATAAAAAAAAAGCAGTTTTTATTTTTACGGCAGTTTTTAATTTAATGGTAATCATTTTGTTTGAAATAAAATTTAAATAAATAAAATATCATTTTTAAATCTGAAAAAATTATACTGAAAAATAAAAATAAATCAATAAAATTTTTTCTGTATAAAAAAAATACATTTCCAGGAAAACAGTTTTTATAAAAATAAATTAGTTTATTTATTTAATACTTTTAAAAAATAAATAGTTATTATTTAGAAATTTTATTTTTATTAAAACGAAAAGTAAAAATTATTTACTACCAAAATTTTCCTCAAATGTTATGATTGATTTTCATCGATGATCGTATTAAACACAATTCTTATAAAAAAATTACTTGAAAATTATCATAAAAAGTATTTAAGAATCATTTTCTTATTTGACTAGAAGTTAAATTTTTTATTAAGAAAAAAGATAGCTTCAGTGAATTGCTTTTGTGAAGATTGTATATATAATTAATATAATTTGTTCAAGTTAGACCTTTTTCTTATGCTTTTGAAACAAATAATTTAATACGTTTAATTAATTATCAAAAAATTGTATGAAAAGGTCAATTAAAGTTATTTGCAATAATAAATTAAAGGCCACGAGGGGGCGCTGCAGCAGATGTAGTTCTCTAAAACTGTCGGGCCGATTTTAATGCGGTTTT
This sequence comes from Lycorma delicatula, assembly GCF_047948215.1. NCBI lineage: Eukaryota > Metazoa > Arthropoda > Insecta > Hemiptera > Fulgoridae > Lycorma > Lycorma delicatula. The sequence goes on along the minus strand of NC_134461.1, from coordinate 127,347,891 downwards.
TTGTATTAGATAGGTATCACCTCAGAGCAAGTTCTTAGATAAGCTTTACGGTTATAAGCTACCAGGGGACGCTGCAGTAGATATGTTTCTTCAAAACGCCTTTCTGGATTTTTAAACATTTTCAATTTTATCACTTGTTGAATATAATTTTCTGAAGTTAAAATTAGGTTAAAAACTTAAGTTCATTTAAAATTTATAATTTTTGGATGAAATATTAAACGTGACTTTGATTTTACTACGTTAGTGATCGTTAACTTTTTTTTTATACTGAAACAGAAAATGCAACCCAACTTCATTGTTTTCATCGGTATAAATTCCAGAAAGTTTTATTATTATAATTTTTGATTAACCTCTCTTACGTTACTCGTCAGTTTTGAAAGAATAAACACAGTTGTAATGAAGTTCTACAAACGATATTTAAGATGGGTGTAACTCTTTTATTATTGTTTTAAGTATTTATATTTTTACATCTATTTTTTACTTTTATAATTTGTAAATTTTTTATGAATTTACAATGATTCTAAATTTACTTTATTCTTGTTTAACAGGTAGAAAATTTGATATGTTCTGACCCAATCAGAGTGTGTTTTTCAAATTTTTCCTTAACAATAGCAAATTTGATACATTCTGATACAGTTCAAGGTGTATTATTTAGATTCTTCCTTAAAACGTAGTTAATGTAATATGCTCTGATGTAGTACGGCGTACTACACTAACTACTATTTAGTATCACTAAATTCTCCCTTAACGGTACCAAATTTGATATCCTCTGACTCAGTTCAGGATGTGTAATTCAAAATTTAGTTTTATAGGTAACAAAATCAATATGCATGCTCCAGTGCAATCGAGGATGTATTATTTAGATTCTTCGTTAACAAGTTGCAAATTTGATAAGTTCTGACACAGTTCGGTGTGTATTCATATACTACTAGCTCCCCGTCGCAGCTTCGCCCGCGCTAAATGGTTACTTGCGTCTTCCGTAGCGGTCAATATTTTTTTAGTCAAATAACCTGAGGCAAGTATAGCCAGTCATACATACAATAACGGTGGCAGTGGGTGTGTTGGTCGAGCCACAGCGCCGTATTCCGATTAAAAAATGGAATTCAAAAGACCCGAAAATGTTTTTTAAATATTTATCTGAAGAGTATTTGCAAGCCCAGATCTACTGAATATCTCATTTAGTATAATCGGGATTGGTAAAATTTATAATTGTTCAAAATGTTTTTTACCTTTCTTCACTCTTTCAACGTTGAATTTCAAAAATGTAGAAATTAGTTTTAAGATATTCACACAAAAAAAATCAAGCTGATATATTCATTTGTTACCGAGAAATTAAAAAAAAAATAGTAAATTTCATTTTACTCCTTCAAACTCGAAAAAATCTCAAAAAATCCTTTCGTAGTGTGCAATTACACCGTAAGATGTATACAAATTTTTATCAATTTATCTTCAATAGTTTTTGCTTGGCATTGATTATGAATCGCTTACGATATATTATCTTCAATTTTAATAAGATCTTTAGTGAAAAATATCTTTGTAGCGCCTCGCTGTAAGAAAGGAACATGAGAATTTAGCGGCTCACCACCTAGCGGCCCGAATGATAATTGGAGCACCTTAACGGATTATTTATATGTACACGTTTAAAAAATAATTTTTCATTTTTAGATAATATTTCCGAATAACAGTGATCTATTAGATCGAGATTGTACAAACGTTAACCCTCAACCTACTAACAATTACCCCGTTTGAATTTTGAAAATCGGACGATTGTTTGCAGAGATGTTACAAGAGCACCCCATTGCACCTCCCAAAACTGTACCCCAGGGGCACCTCATTTGTTACCGGTTGATGGTGATGATTGGTTTAGCCTCCCATCAGGTGCTCGCATACCTCAGCTCATTCTAAGCTTATTCCGCTCACGCTTTTAGGTTAGTTCTAGGAGCTAGGACACTGGTCGCTAAACTGTTTCGAGGCTCAGTAGCCGTTTGTGGCACAGACATTCGGTCTTATGTTTTAGGGCGACGGAATGGTGTGGTGGCGGGAGAAATGCCAAACAAACCAAAATACCTCACAGCTCTAGCCTCACACGCAGTTGGGGAAGCCCAATAATGGGCTTCCCCACGGGAAGCCCATTATTGTTAAACAGAATTTTTTTTAATTTATTTAATATTTTATCTAATGTAAATTTAATTCTATTTTAACTCGGAACTCTGTTCCTGAGTGTCTGTTTCTAATATTAAACCTTCCTTCGAAAAACCTTTTCTCTGCAAGACAGGCCCAAGGAAGTCACTAATAATTATTAAACTTGTTTTTAATTTAATATTGATAAGTTAATTATTAATACATTGTGCAGTAGCGGTACAATCCTATTTATAAGTGTATTATATCAGTGTAAATGTGTATTTTATTATTTATTACTTCAATGTATTTTTTTTTTTTTGCTTTCCTTTCAGTAAATTAATAATTTTTTAAAATAATATCTTCTTTTCGATATGCTCGCGCCCCCCATTTAGTATTTTCACACCCCCTGGAGGGTGCGCCTCAGAGATTGAGAACCACTGACCTGCAGAAAGTAATTTATATTATTGTCTCGTATAAACTGAAAAATAAGGTTTTTTACATCTCTTTCACTGTACTGTTGGATATTTTCCAATATATTTTTTTAATTTAATTATTGTTGCTTTTCTAATTGTGAAATGTAAACGTACAATTAAAATTTTTAAATTGAAGTAAGTCAATAGTAATTTTTTCTTGCATAAAATTAGTTTCAAATACTACTGTATTTTATTAAATTCCTATTATTTAGGCGTAAATATTTTAGATTTGTACCCTTACTTGTATATGAAAAGCAACATTTCAGTCATTTAGTATATTAATTATACAAATCATTTAGTATATTTCAAAAAAATTAAACATTTGTACAGTTTCGTTGTACGGCTGACCGACCTGATCGTTCTAGCCTTTCATAAGGAAAGTCGTCCCGGGTTCGAATCCCGGTCAAGCATAACTTTTTCATATTCTACAAAATTTTTATTCCGTTAATTCTTCGAGCTTATGCGGTCAACTAATCATTAAAAAAAATATAAATAGTACAGTATCGTAGTATTCCTTTCGTGTTATTCTCGTTTTTTATAAATAATATGTAATTAATTTCTCTTACAGATTATTCTACTATTACACGTGATAATAGTTTTATTTTATTTCTTTAAAGTAAAACACGAAATCGTTATTTTAATTCCATATCTTTAAAATCGGGTGTTGTATAACATGAAAATAAATGTAGCTCTAATTTGGCATACCCTCAAGACATTAAATAAATTTTAGATTGCATGTAAACATACAATCACGCCAGTACATTTACGTAAATGAATGTCTACGTAGGAATTAGTTACATTCTTTTTATTAGTTAACGGCTTTGGTGTATTGCAATAGCGCCTGCAAACAATCCATTTATGTAACTTACTTAACATATTAGTGTCGCGTGAAAGTAATAACAAGGGGTACATGAATGATAATTTTGTAATTATAATTATATTATATTACACTGTAAAATATTACAAACACTTTACTGATGGAAATCGCATAATATTTTTATAGTTTTTTTATTATCAATATTATTACTAAAATTTTTAAAATTTATTTTTATTATTTTAATAATAATTTTATTATCTAATATATAATTTTACTTTTTCGTCTAGCGCTGTAGCAGAGCTATAGCGTTAGAAGGGAAAATATTGTAATCTGTCCATTTTGGGTATATGCAATTTTCACCGGATCGTGAGGTTTGAACACCAGGAACCAAAAAACCCAAAAATCAGATGGAAATTTCCGGATGTTCGTATGTACGTGTGTATGTTCGGTGTCACTCTCTAAATCACCTTCCTTATATCTCTAGAACTACTCTACCGATTTTTACCAAACTTGGGTCAGATTTGAAATGAACTACCAGTTTTCAACTACTTAAATACTTACACAGTGCCCCCACAGAAATCTGATAATACTAACAACAAAAACTTAATAAAAATAAGAGGAAACAAGAGAAAGTAGTTGTAAAATAAATATGAGTATTAAAGAAATGTTTTATTTTAATAAAGAAACAAAAATATGTATGAACAAAAAGTAGTTACAATGAAAAATGATGGCACTCATTATACAAAAAAAAAACCAGTCAAAATGTCGATGATTTTACAACAGTCAAAATCAAGAATCCCCTAAGTACCTTTTCAACATAAAATATAAATGATTAAGTATAAATATATGTATTCTGAAACTTGTATAAAATTTAAATTTTATGAAATATATACACAAAATAATGGTAGAAAATATTTTATAATTTCTGAAAAATTCTTTCTAAATTTCATATTCAAGCAGAACAGGAAAAAGTTTAATGCATTACTTTGAATGCTTTATTCTATTTATTAACTTAGTTTTTATCAGCGCCTAACAAAAACAGCGGGCAATGAATTGCAAAACTTTTAAGTTTTAATTCTATCATTTTAATCTCTGTTTGTATCTTCATGATAAATTAGTCAAAACCAAAATTATGAATTCTTTTTACAACGTACGAATGTTTTACAAACTATTTTCCAAAAAATCAATTAGAAAACTTCAGTTATTTCTTCATCGACATAAAAAAAAATGTGTATCGTATAATAAATTTTAATGCTATGATTTTCTAAAAACATTTTTTATTAAATAAAAATTTACTTGTTTGATTATATTTTTATTTTTATTTTTGAAACTTAAGAATGCCAACAAAATAAAGCAATACCAAAATTGGTACTTTTCGGTTATGATAGACCCCTACTGAAATCCAATTACGTAACCTTTGTACGCAACTTCATACGATAAAACTTATATACTCGTACGTATAACTTATTGTATAAATTTTTATTTTTAACGTTAATCAGACGAGGTTAGCGAGCGAAGCGGGCGTAGGTTATGTTTGATTAGATTATGTTTATTCCGTGTAATGACAAATCGCACACCTACCAAATCGCATAAACTAACCAAACAAAATTTACGCTTGCTTCGCTCGCTAACCTCGTCTAATTAACGTTAAATATATACAAATTATATATATTTTACCTATTTGAAACGTATCGTTGATTTTTCAAAGATTTTTAATAAAATTTGTTTAGAGAATATGTATCGATTTGATTTTTTGTTTAATCTGCCGATTTTCTAATTTCTTTATGAAGAAAGATATTTTATTTCTGAGTTTGTCAGTCGATTAAACGAATCTGTTATCAAAATTATTTTATTTCTTTCTCGTGAAACATAAATCTGAAAGAATGAAATAGAAATGTTCGAGGATATATGTACAAGTTAATTTAACTAACTTGATCGATAGTTACCAATCTCAAGTCGATTATGATCTCATATCTCGTTAATATTAGCATAGAACAAAATTTTAATAATTTTTTATAAGTAGGAGAGACGACTTAATTTCTTATCCCACGAATATAATTTACTTTTTAATTTAAATCCACCGTGATGAAGGTTAAAAATCGCAAAATCTTGTTTAAATAAATCCATTGTAAATGATTCTTATAAATATTGGTCGTAGTTTCACTATTATAACTATATTTGTTATATCTGATAAACGTGTACCACCTGTACGCAGAACCATTTTTTACGTATTTAAAAAATTTATTTATTTTTACTACATTAAAAATAATCTTTAATGTTATTTATTAGGAAATACGTTTATTCGGTAAAATTTAAACTTCCAATTTAATTTAATTGGAAAGACTTAATTATGTTGATAAATTTGGTTTTCTATTCGTTAAATATCCATTAACCTTAAAGTAATCACGTTGACAGGCAATGAGTGCTTGTATACAAGAAACCGATACTATCTTTGTTCTAGTTCAGAGATGTTCACGATTTTATAGAATTAACTACGTTATATAATATTAAACAGTATTTATAAACGTATTCGTTTTTTAAGAAATATTATTAAAAATAGCATGATTATGTGTTAACATTATTACTTAACTGAATTTTAAGTTTCTGAACAACATAACATTTAGGTTTCGTAATCGAATACCCATTCTAATAATTCAACACAATTCTTATAGAATAATTTATGAATTCTTTCAACGAACGGAATTTCCTTTTTGATGAACACGCACGAGTGCACGCATACACGTGGGAACACATACGTAATTTGTAACATTATCACATACTGTTTAGTTAATCAAAGACTTTGTCTGATTTATATTTTAAATCATCTACCGCGATAAATGCATGCGGATAATTACAATGATAATTACAAGGATAATTACAATGATAAATTTTCACTTTTTTCTGTTTAGCCTCGGGAAACTACTGTTCAGGTATTACTTCAGAGAATGATAAGTATGAGCGTAAATGAAGTGTAATCTTGTACAGTTTCAGATCGCCATTTCTGAGATGTGTGAATTGAAACCTAACCACCAAAGAACGCCGGTATCCGCGGTCTAGTATTCAAATCCGTATAAAAGTAACTGCCTTTACTAGGATTTGAACGTTGGAACTCTCGAAACTGATTTGCGAAGACGCGTTCACCACTAAACCAACCCGCTGTGTTCACTTTCTTACATATATGTGTATCTTATTAATTATTTGGGTATTAGATATTATTCTGTGTACTATTCTCTAAAATTTTCAATAATGACGTCTGAAATTTTGTTTAAATTTGAACAAATCCCGATAAATGGTTGCATAAGAAACAGTTTAAAATTTATAAAATACCCGATATGTTTTTGAAGTATTAATGACTTACTTTTATTTAAAATCGACCAAATCGATTATAAGATATAAAATGGAAAACTATTGTGCATAAAAAATTTAGAAATTGATTTAAACAAATTTTAGATTATTACTGATCGTAGGATTATTTATCTCATATAATTTTGTTTTCGGGCCTGACTTCAAAATATGTGCAAAAAACTTTGGGAAAGTAAAAAAGTATTTTGAAAAAATTTTGGGTAAGTATTGCTATCTCAGTAATGACAAAGTGTATAATTGAAATGAGTGTTTTTTGACGCCATAATACTACGTATAAAATATATATCTTCGTTAGCGATAATCATGAGGTATGATTTTGAATACGTTGTTTTCTTTTGTGGATGATTGTGAAATTTCAGTTAAAAGCTTTAGTAAAAATATATTTAATGATATTAAAAGAAAACTAATAAAACTTGGAATTGAATACTACCTTAAACAGTTAACTGTAGAGGCTTTAAACGTAATAAAATTAAGATCTCATGCCCACAAATAGTGAGCCTAATCTGTTGTTGCCAAATCATGAGCTTAATATGTTGCTTTACGGTAGTTAAATACAGTTTAGAAATAGTAAGCATCTAAAAAAAAATAGTTATTTCAGGTACATCCTATATCAGATTGGGGCCAAAATTTAACAACAGGTAGAACTTACATAGATAAATAATTCTTCCAATTTTCATGAGTGTTTAGTGGAAATATATTAAAAAACTGTAAACAATTAAGCTAATTATATTCCCACCTCTAAATCCTATCGACTTATAATTTCAGTATTATAAACAACTCGCTTAATATTATCGTTGTACCGAAATTGAGAATTTAAAATGCCTGTAATTAATTACACCCCCCCCCCACCTTGTCTGTTTAACTTCAATGTATAATGGCATCAGTGCCTCATATATGAAAGTATTTGTGCTAAATTTTAAATTTTAATTTTCAGATAGTCCAGAGATATTTTTCAAAATACAGGCCAACATACATACGAACTTTCTGGATTTTTCCATGAGTTTTTTTTATGTTAGAGTCATGAAATATCGAGATTTACAATAACCCCACTCACAAAATTTTTACCAGTATACTACACAGCTGCGGCTGCGAATGGTAGCGTCTAATCCGGAGGTACCGGGTTCGAATCCCGGTCAGGCACGGAATTTTCACATGCTAAAAAAATTGCAATTTTATCACATCCTCTAAAATAATATCTAACGGTGGTCCCGGAGGCTAAAACAAACTATAGCTGCTACATCATCAATATACCTATACCGGAAACATAAAACTTTAAGCTTTCCTAGGTTCATACGTTATGATATTTTTCACATAATTCCGTAATGTTCTCGACCGTAATGTAACAATGATTTTGGATATATGAATTGTATTTAAGAATCTTAAATAAGATTTGTATGCGCAAAAGGTTTAGGATTAGCATTCTTGTTTTAGGTAGATTTCGTAAGAAAGATACCTATTGTAATGGGTACTATGATTCGACTTCCGGAAAATTTAGACTTATCTTCGCGTTTTACGTGACCCCCAGACCCCAGAACCACCGTCAGTTCAAAAGTTTATATATACATTTATAAATATATTTCACTTTCTTGTGGACACGATAACTGCCGTAATTTTGCGCCAATCACTTTCAAATTGATACATAAAATATAACAACCCAAAATGTCGGTCAAGTTAGTTAACGGGAAAAATGGGGCCACGGGGATGGCAATGGGGGGCTTTTCGAAAAAAACAAAATATCACTATAACTTTCTTATTTGTAAAATAACTTTCGTATTAGTAAAATATTGAATTCGATTAAAGTTCTTAGTATTCTTTGGATAAGGGCCTAAAACTTATCTAAGTAAAGATTTTTGATATCACCAACCATTGGTCCAACAGTGGAAAAAATGCTGTTTCAAAGACAAAAAAAAATCATACCTCCCTTAAATAGACACAGGTATCGAATTGGTTTAATGTGGTCGTTAGACCTCTAAACATTATATAGAACTTTTGTGTGAAACAATTTTTGTTGTGACTAAACCTTTAGGGCAAGGGATGAACCGAATGCTGCTGGAATTGAAGATGAGGCTTGTCGTATGCTAAACATGTGAAACGGTTTTTTACATGCAACCATTGTCGTATTGAGTAAATTTGAAATTTTTCTTAACTTTGTGGTAGAAATCTTTTTTATCCCTTACTTAGCACCGGTGAAATCTACTCGGGATGTTTTATTGGAACGCATCAGTCCCACAGTAACTACTTTAAAAATATTTAGACTTCAGATTTGCGAGTGATTCGACCGATCAGATGATAAATGTATTAGAAATTTCTTCTTTTCGATTTTACGTAAACTCATTAGAATTAGAGTAAATTAGTGAAATGATTTTTTTTTAAATTTATTTATTTCTTCTGAAATTTTATTTACACGAATGACCGCACAGTCTTGTAAAATTCACTTTCTTTGTCTGCACATATCACGTAAACGTTGAACACTATTCTACAATTCAGTAACTGCAGTTAGAGCTTCCGTACTACAGCATTATAGTGTATTATGTAACGGTCGAGAAACACAAAGGACAACCGGAATTATATACGTAAAGTTTTAGAAATTTTTTATATCGCGTGAAGTAAAAGTAATAAAAAGGAATGGTTGTTATTAAAGGAATGGTTGTTATTCGTCTTAAATTCAATTCCTAAAATCCAGGTAATATTATCGATACAGAATTCAAGTTTAGAGATTGACTTTGAGGAAAAACAGAAATCAATCGTGTTTTCGAAAAATTATTTTAATGGTTCACCGTTTTAAAATAGTGTACGTAATAAAAGTGAACGTTCGAAAAAAATATGCGAAATATACTGTAAAAATATCGTTTTTCTTTAGAAAAAACAGGAAAAATTACTGATTTTTTTCAAAAGTAATAGATTAATTTTTTTCTTTGTAAGATAATTTAAAAACAGCTCCACGATTAAACCTTTCATTTGAAATTTATGATGTTTTATTCTGTTTAACATTAAAAAATCCGATGTGGACACCACATAACTTCCTTGTACGTCTATTAAATTACATATACATTTTTTTCTTTTAATTATGTACATAAAATTTAATTTCATTAATAACTTATAATTTATTATTATTATTTATCGTAAAACTTTTTTTACAGTCACAGGTTAATAATTATTAATAAATCAACATATTTAAATTAAAAAAAGGAGATGAAGTCTGATTCAAACCGATGTGCCCCTTCTCCTTGTTCCTTATATTTCATTAATTGAAATTTTATTTGGCTATAACTCTGGAACCGATAAAAATAAGTACCACTTATGATATATCGTTGAAAATCTCTCGATGAGGACTTATTACTGCAGTTAAGAAAAATTCTAAAATCTAGTTTTTATTTTTTTATTTTGGGTATTTTTGGTACGATTGCAGTAAAAAGGTGAGGTGCACAACTAGATGTTACAACAGTCCTAAATCCAAAATTTCAACTTCTTACAGCTAATCATTTTTGAATTGTGTAATACATATGTGCGTACGTAAATTCATGCGTACGTGCAGAAGTCACGCCGAAACTAGTGAAAATAGATTCAGGGATGGTAAAAATGGATATATCCGTTGAAATCTGAAAACCGAAATTTTTCGCGATTACAATACTTCGTACAAGGAAGTAAAAACGTATAATTAATAATCAATATCTTAAAATGAATAACATGTAGTTATTGCTTGCTGTTTTAATTTAAAAAGAAGACGTATTTATTTTTACTCTAATTGTTGAATTTTGGATTTTTAAAAATATGTATGTAAAAGTATATAAAAAATGTTTTCTTATTGTTCTTCACGTGTAATATGATAAAATATTTGTACTTTAAGTAAAATTCATTCTATCTGATAATATCAAATTTTGAAGGCTTCTATTTTAATTCTTTCTTAACCGTAGTTCTTTCTTTAATGTTAAATACTTTTAATGAATGTTGGTATTAAGTAGGAGAGTTTACTGATTAAAGAACTATTATTATATTTCTCTATGTAAGTATATCTGTTATTATCAGTATTCTTATTTTGTTATTATAGATCTGATTGCCAAGATATATATATATATATATATACTTTTTTTTTCTTTTTCCTGGTAGTTAGCCTCCACCTCACTCTTCCTTCGCCATATCTTCGCCTTCCGTCATCCTAACACATCAACCGTTGTTCAGATTCAAAACATTTCTTCTTTATTTAAATGAACTGCCTTCTTCTTACACCTTAATATATGATATACTCTTACTCCTACATTGTTTAACGCAAGATCACAGTTGACGGAGTAAACATGTTAGTCTTGAATCAATGTTGATCAATACTATAATAAGATTATTAATAATCTATTTATATTTCTCAATGTATTCATTACAATGAAAAAGGTGTTAAGCATAATCAAATATTCAATGAATTATATTTCTTAGTCATAAATATGAATCTGTGACCAAAATCAAGAAACAGTTCACAATATTTGTTGGTCCTCCGACCAAGGATATTGAAGGTTCTACGATTCAATATATCAGTTTCTTTCAATATATCAATATCCTTTCTCTGATATTAATTATTCTCTGGTATTAATATCAGAGAAAGGATATTGAAGGTTCAGATATTATTCATAATTTGATTTGGCTTTGCAACAATTGATATTATTTTAATTTATTCATATTTATCTTTATTAACACTATCATCTTTTTTGTAATATTTAATAATTTACATTAATGGAGCAATTAATTAAACGAAGACATTTAAGGCCACAATAACGAGAACTGGAACATTTATTTGTAATTATGATCCTATACAAGGGGTCATTGCCAGTTTACGATTTAAATTAAGGATCTTCTTGATTTGTAAGACAAATATAATGACATTCAATCTCAACTTGAACTGGAATATGACGATGAAGTTTTAGAATCTGATCATATACAGATTTGTATGCTCTAGAATCTAAGTTACAAAATTTTATAGATAAAGAGCCAAAAAAACAGTTAAGCAGTTAATTCAATTATACCAATTAAACACAGAATTACAGCCTATAAATTTACTTATATTTAAAGATAACGTGTTAGAATGGCAGCATTATTTTAATATATTTATTGATTTAGTACGTAACAGAGATCACTTATTTAACATCCAAAAATTATATTATCTACACTCTTCTTTAAAAAATGAAAGAATCTTTATTAAAGATTTCCCAATAGCAAACGAAAATTACGTTATAGCTTTAGAATTGTTAGAATTACGATTTGACAACAAATATTTAATCGCATCTCATAATGCCAATTGCATCGGATGCTATAAAAAGAGAATCTGTAGATAGTTTATCAAAATTTATTAATGAGACTTCCTCATGCGTCAGTTCGCTCGAATCAATGCAATTTCCTGTCAACACATATGAATTTATCGTCGTCCAATTTCTAATATCCAAGTTGGATTATAACATTTTAAGATTATGGAATCAGAAATTACGGTACAGATATTTTTTCTTTTTTTTTTTAACCTCCGGGGCCGCAGTTAAGCATTACTGTACAGAGGATGAGATGAATGATTTGTAGCGTGTGTGAAAAATGCCATGCCTGACCGGGATTCGAACCCGGTACAGGTATTTAATCAATCAAAAGTCCACTCTTTTCAACCGTTGACCAATCAGAAGCGGGTATTGTTTAATATATCAACTATTTATTTTACTTTGATTTTAATCCGATTTAATAGTTAGCAAACAGGAATTAATTTAAAAATACACCGATACGGTAACTAAATTTCTATATTACATCGTTTATCCATTAGTTAATTATGTCGGATTATCAGGAACCAATATGTTTAATTCCGAAAAAAACCAGTATATTCTATCATTGATTTAGACCATTGATTCTCATACTTTTTCGTCCACCGCCCCACATCGAGAAACAAAAATTTTCTTGCCCCCTTCAAAATGTTTAACTTAACATCTGTTAAAAACAATAATTGCAATTTCTGTTTTTAAGATACGCTCTTAAAAACAGTAATTGCAATTATTGTTTTTAAACGTGGAAATATCAGGAAAACATAATTTTTGCCTTTTTTTTAATCAGCCATCGCCTCCCTAGACTGCCTGAACGCCCACTTTTCAATGGGCATTCTACCGAGTCCCCTGAAGGCCTCCAGCGCCCATAAGAAGGTGTTATCGCCCACATTGAGAACGAATGATTAAAACCAGTAATCCTAGTATTCTCTCAGTTGTAGAAAAAGTACGGTATGGAACTCTCTATAAAGGACATTGATGCACTCTCGAGAAGTTTACGACAATCTTCAAGGCACGTGTCGTAACTTACTTCTCATTCGTGCATTAATAGCTTTCATTATAGGCTCCCTGCATACTGTACTATTAAGATATCACCGCTTCATTTGATTGTTTAATAAATTTAATCGAATCAAGTCACGCAAACAACAACACTCACGTGCAAGCGAATCATAAATCGTAAGCAGAAATCATTAACTAGGAATTCACTTTATTTAACATTTTTCCAGCCCAAAAATAAAAAATTCCCGAAACCAATTTATCTTCCTCATTTTCAATCTTTCAGATCTTTTCAGGTTGATCATCAGCTACATATTATTAGTTTCATAGGTAATTTGAATTATAATTCTGATGCTGTCATTCTTAACAATATTATCACAAAAAAAAAGATACTTTTAATAATAGCTTTAGTGCAACATAACCTGACATTTGAAGTTTTTACCTTTTAATAAATAAGTAAATATTAACAATTGAGTAATATTTAATGTATTTTAAAAGGTCTTTATTAGGTTGATATTGTACATTGTATACGTCCAATTCATATGTTTTCAAGTAAAAACTTGATTATATTTTTAAAAATCAATTTAGTGATATAAGGCTAAACTAAAGCACATTCTTAAAATAACATAATTATAAAACGAAATACATTCTATAAAATAACATAATTTTAACATTTTTGTAGTCGCCAATAGATATTTATGTCGTGATTAAAAAACGTCTGAATATGATAGTAAATTTTATAGTTGTAATGATGGTTTTATTTCGAATAAATGACGTTGGATGATTTCGTAAATGTTTGATAACTTTCTTACAATTTCGGAACACTTTCACTTTATGCATCGTCTGAAGCTTATTTCATGGACACAGCTTACAGAAATAGTCGCATACAGTTTATGAATATTATCCAGTTCATCAGATAGATAGTAAACGGTAGATGTGTTGAATGTGGAATTACAGATTTCATACGTAAAATTGAAATTCATTCTTTAGGAAAACTGTTGATCATTTAAATAAAGTTATTCGAAAACGACGCAGTATGTTTACGCAAAATAATTGGAACTAAAGGAATAAAAAAAAAGTCTAATGATGCTTGCAAACTATTAGGGAAAAATATAAAGTTGGTAAAAATATAGTACAATATTTCATCACGGGCAGTCAGTGAAAGGACACTGTAGTAGCATGATCAAAATTGGAAAAAATTGGAATGAAGCTAATGATTTATTAATTGCAAAAAAAGTTGGCCGTGAAATTCCAAAAACGTTTATGTTTTAGTTTTAGAACAATTTGATTTTTTGTTAGATACGTAAACACAATTGACGAAAAGTTATTAACAAACAGACGACAGATAACAGAATTTTTATAAATATAAAAATAAAAACTGTTTCAATTTAACGAATAAACAGAAAACAAAAAACAGATGATATCCAAACTCCCAAAACAATAAAATTGTTAAGGTTTCGGCGAGAGTTTGCCGTCAATTGAAAACAACAAAAATCGAAAATCAAAGTTCAACAATCGATTTATTTATAGTTCTTCAAAAAGGCATTGTCCGAATCAAAAAAGTACAGATATAAATGAAAGGCGAGATAATATTTGCTATGTATTTTTCCTACTTCATTTTCTCAAACATAATATACACAGTTAAATATTTTATTGTTTTATTAATATTGCAACTAAGTGATAGAATTTTTTTAATACAAAACAAATATAAAATCATCGAGAAATAATTGGAGATAAACATTTTTTTATATACTTGTATATATACTTAATAACACAAATCATATAATAACAAATTCGTCCAATTTTCTGAAATATATTGACTGAAAATGCAAAAACTCTTCCCGGCCCGATTTTATACATTTAAGAACGAATTTGAACGAAACTTCAGTATTTTACGGCTAACATTATTATTTATTGTTGTACGCAAATGCATTACGATCTCAAAAATAAGTTCAACTTTGTCGGTTACGGCGAAAAAATTCTATAAATAACTATAATCAATTTCTGATTTCAATAAAAAGATTACTTAATGAACAGATCAAGTGTTGATCAAAGATCTACAGTAGAGGCAGTACGGGTCGTTCTGACAATTTAAAGTGAATGTTACACACCTTCTTATGTAATCTAATAATCATTTGTAGGTTTCTGTTGATGTATTTATCATACGATCCTAACGGTTAAAAAGTCACACAATATCAGTCAGTCATATGTAATTTTACCTTTAATAAAAATGTTTCCTTGGTATTTTGAAAATTCAAAGTGACGAAATCATTTTTAATATCACCTTCACTCTAATATATCATACTACCAATACTGCCTCTAATTGTGTATTAGTTAGCTTGAAAAAATTTAACTTAGTGAATAAAAAATTATAAAAACATATTTCAAATTTGAGAACGAAATTTAAATTTTTTTTTTTTTGCTATTTTAAAAATATATAACATTTTTTCTAGAATAGAATTAATTTTTGAAACAAAGAAAATTACGAACCGTTAATATTTTTTCAGCTAATTATTTAATTATTTTCAATGATAGAATCATTTGATGCTGTCATGAATTAAAAGTAATAGATCAAAATTTTTTTTCATCGACTTTAAACATTGTCAAAAATTCAGACATAAAAAATTAAGAATATTTTCAAGAAAAATTCGAAAATAATTATTAAGATGAACGTTGTTGCACATCATACTCCCAAATTACATCATCTTATTTTATACCATAGAAGTTCTTTTTTTTTGTCTTCAGTCATTTGACTGGTTTGATGCAGCTCTCCAAGATTCCCTATCTAGTGCTAGTCGTTTCATTTCAGTATACCCTCTACATCCTACATCCCTAACAATTTGTTTTACATATTCCAAACGCGGCCTGCCTACACAATGTTTTCCTTCTACCTGTCCTTTCAATATTAAAGCGACTATTCCAGGATGCCGTAGTATGTGGCCTATAAGTCTGTCTCTTCTTCTAACTATATTTTTCCAAATGCTTCTTTCTTCATCTATTTGCCGCAATAACTCTTCATTTATCACTTTATCCACCCGTCTGATTTTTAACATTCTCCTATAGCACCGCATTTCAAAAGCTTCTAATCTTTTCTTCTCAGATACTCCGATCGTCCAAGTTTCACTTCCATATAAAGCGACACTCCAAACATATACTTTCAAAAATCTTTTCCTGACATTTAAATTAATTTTTGATGTAAACAAATTATATTTCTGACTGAAGGCTCGTTTCGCTTGTGCTATTCAGCATTTTATGTCGCTCCTGCTTCGTCCATCTTTAGTAATTCTACTTCCCAAATAACAAAATTCTTCTACCTCCATAATCTTTTCTCCTCCTATTTTCACATTCAGTGGTCCATCTTTGTTATTTCTACTACATTTCATTACTTTTGTTATGTTCTTGTTTATTTTCATGCGATAGTTCTTGCGTAGGACTTCATCTATGCACTTCATTGTTTCTTCTAAATCCTTTTTACTCTCGGCTAGAATTACTATATCATCAGCAAATCGTAGCATCTTTATCTTTTCACCTTGTACTGTTACTCCGAATCTAAATTGTTCTTTAACATCATTAACTGCTAAGAAGTTCTTATAAATGACTAATTAGGATTTAGAAATAGAGAATGATCACTCGTATGATTTACATTGGGAATTATCGTCTTTCAAAAGCAAGTAAAGAAGTAGAACACTCGCTTATGGATCATGAATTACTAGGATTTGTGAAGTTGTATAAAGTAGGAAATCGGGCCAGCAAGAGTTTTTGCATTTTCAATCAACATATTTGAGAAAATTTGACGAATTTTTTATTATATGATTTGTGTTATTTATAATATATATATATATACACACACACAAGTATATAAAAAAAAATGTTTATCTCCTATTATTTCTCGATGATTTTATATTTGTTTTGTATTAAAAAAATTCTATCACTTAGTTGTAATATTAATAGAACAATAAAATATTTAACGGTGTATATTATGTTTGAGAAAATGAAGTAGGAAAAATATATAACAGTTATTATCTTGCCTTTCATACATATCTGTACTTTTTTGATTCGGACAATGTCTTTTTGAAGAACTATAAATAAATAAATTGTTGAATTTTGATTTTCGATGTTTTCAATTGACGGCAAACTCTCGCCGAAACCTTAACAATTTTATGTTTTGGGAGTTTGGATAATAATAACACGAGATTAAAATCTATTTAACATGTTTTATGTTAATTTATTAAAATACAACAAAATACGTTTTATCCATAAAAAAGTTGAAATTTATGTTGCAAAACAAATATTTTCGTTAATTTTGCGAGTTCCCATACTCGAAGGAAAACATTCAAGTAAAATTAATTTTTAAGAAAATATCTTTTAAGTGTAATAATAAATTTTTTAAATCTGATGTGGACACTGCATGACTTGCTTGTACGCCTATTAATTACATAAATACAATTTTTGCTGCACATCATTTAAACTTATTTCATTTGAAAGTGAGAATAGCAAAATACTAACACGCATTATTCAATTATACTCGAGAAAAATGGCCCTAAAAAATTCTTTAGTATTTTATATTAGTTCATACATTAATTTTGTTTCACGTCGCTCAAGTAGATATATGGTGAAAGTGGGAGCGTGTCGAATCCGTATCCGTCAACACATCGGTTTGAATCCGAATTCACATATATATATATATATATTTTAACTTTTTTTTTTATTTTTAATTTAAATATATTGATTTGTTAATAATTATTAAACTCCTGATTGTAAAGATTTTTAAATTAAAATGAAAATTTCGTAAAATGTTATTTTACTAATAACTTCTGATTTTTTTCATATTTTTTTATATTGTTATTATTGAATTGTTATTTTATGTTAGATTATTTTACAATCAGAGAGAGGTTAATAATTATTAATAAATCAATATATTTAAGTTAAAAAAAAAAATATATGTATTTGTAGTCGGATTTAAACCGATGTGCCTTCCCCTTGTAAGATCTGAATATTTCATTAATTAAAATTTTATTTGGCTATAACTCTGAAATCAA
The DNA here is from genome assembly GCF_047948215.1 of Lycorma delicatula. NCBI lineage: Eukaryota > Metazoa > Arthropoda > Insecta > Hemiptera > Fulgoridae > Lycorma > Lycorma delicatula. The sequence goes on along the minus strand of NC_134461.1, from coordinate 127,329,803 downwards.
TGAAATTAAGTACCGATTATGATACATCGTTGAAAAGCTCTCAACGAGGGCTTATTACTGCAGTTAAGAAAAAGTCCAAAATCCTAATGTTTAAAAATTAAAAACCCCGCTTTATTTAGAAGTCTGACTGTATATGCATTTTTGGCCCAGTCGATTGCAATCAAAAGGGGAGGTGCACGACTACATGGTACAACAGTTCTAAATACAAAATTTCAACATTCTACGGCTAATCGTTTTTTGAGTTATGCGAGATAATACGTACGTAATAGATATTTCTGTTGAAATCTAAAAATCGATATTTTTCGCGATTTCAATACTTCCTTACTTAGTTTCTGACAAGGAAATAAAAAATAACTTTTTTGAATCGGACAATGTCTTTTTGAAGAACTATAAATAAATAAATTGTTGAATTTTGATTTTCGATTTTTGATGTTTTCAATTGACGGCAAACTCTCGCCGAAACCTTAACAATTTTATGTTTTGGGAGTTTGGATAATAATAACACGAGATTAAAATCTATTTAACATGTTTTATGTTAGTTTTGCTAATTTTATTTTACGATTTTTTTTATATTCATTCATACAGTTGTGAATAATTGTAATAAAACTTATTTATCTGATATAGTTATGAAAAAAGAAATAACACTTTTAACGTAATAAAAAAAACACAATTTTATTTACAATATCGGTACATATTTGAAAGATCGTACAAATTTTTATTAAAATTGTAACTTAAGTAAAATATGTAACAAGAAAAATATTTTTAAATTAATTTTTATGTTATTTATAATTTTTATTTTAAAAAAATTATTTTAAAAATATTACAAAAAAAACATGAAAAAATGTGTAAAATTTATGAAATGAAAAACTATTTTAAAATAATTAAATATATTATTTAATTATTACATTCTTAAATATTGTAATAAATTCCTTAATGTTGTGGATAATACTGAGGATGATATGGATCATACGGTGCGGGTGCTGGTGCTTCGGGTTCTTCTTTCTTAGGTTTTGGAGAATACGGGTTCTTTATTGGATCCAAGTTCAAACTGTAAAAAAATAATTTATTTAAATTCATCTTAATTATAAATAAAATATTTTTAAAATAATTATACGTATACAGAATTTTCTAAAGACTAATTATACTTTCTAGTGTAGCTACAAATTATGTGTTACAATTATGTAACTATTCAAAGTATAGATCGTAAAACAGTGTAAAATGTTCATAATATCTTCTTTAAGGATCTGGTAAGAAGTCGGTTGATGTTAACCTGATTATCCTAAATTAATTTAATATAATCAGTTTTTAAAAAGTAACCTCGAATATCAACGATCCATCGATCGAAGAGCTCTCGGTACCGCATCCCGTGACCCGATAGAAGGTGGCAGAGCATTGTTATAACTTAATAAAAATTTGTGACAAGTAACCGAATCGGTGAGTTACATAAAAAATGAAAAAATAGCATTTTTTATTTACTAAAGGCAGATAAATCTGCCGAACTGAGTGTAGCGAACGCTTTGGGAACTATTCTTAAGAATGTTGTTGAAGTTTTAACGGTTATGAAATGAGACAACCACTGACCGGTATTCTGAAAAATTTCTGTGAAAACTCTCACAGCCGTGGTATGGAATACGGATCTTTATGAATTCTTATGATGGTCATTTTTAAAAATTAACATATCCTTCTCGAGAAACCAATTTAGACGCAAATTATTATAAATACACTTTTTTATTAAAGTTGAACGAACGTAGCAGCTGTATTCGGAAATTGTCTTCAACTTGGCAAATTGGAAGAAACTCTGTACAAAGATTATGGACTCTTCTATATATTACTTCTTTATAATTCTTTTAACTTTTTCACTTTATTTTAAGATTATATTTTTGTTAAAGATTTGCTAGTAACATAATTTGGAATGGAATGGAATGCAAAGTTGGCAGGAGTCTATTACTCCCTACTTTATCGCAGAACCTGGACAGAGTCCCTTGCTGCTGGATCATTCTAATCGGGCTTGTTTTTAAAAGGGTTATTTTTTTAATCTCGGATCTAATTTTTCAAGTTTTGTCTATTATTATTTTAGTGAATTTAAGACGGATTTAATTGCATTCCAATCCGTTGTTAAACCAGCGTTATCGAACCCATTTCATGGGCCGACCGCGGAAGGTTAGGCTTATAAAGCCTGTCCTCCCGACGTAATTCCCCTTCAGACCGTCCACTGAAGTCCTTTCGGTGCTAACTCTTTAATAGGCTAGCAGGAATACGCCACAACGAGGCACTAGCTATAAGGAGGGAGCAATGCGTCCCCTTTTCCGGAGGAGTCGCAATTGCTGGGATAATTTGTCTTACTGTAAGTTTTTTTTTTTTTTAAATTTAGACCGCGTTTTTGTTTTATGCGCGACTTACCGTGTTTGACGTCTTCAAACTATATAACTCGCGAAAACTTTTCACTCGCGACCCCGGAAACGCGTCTGACGCACTATTCCGTTTATGGCTCATGCGATATGGAGGCCCCTAAGCCTGGTTTGTCGATTTTTAACATAATTTAGGATGATTATTTATGAAAATTTAAGTACGAGGTGTGTGAGTAAAGTAATGAGATTGGTAACACTGCGAGCTATCTGGAATCGCTGTGTCTACCAATCTGTGCCAGACCGGTTTGTTCATCCCTTTCACATGCTCAGTACGAGTTTCAACTCCGTTCAGCCAACACATTATTTTTGACAGCGCCATCAGTGAAGTTGTGTTTTTGTTGTGTCTTACGAAAATGGAGCATCGGAATTTAGAACGACTTGGGGAATCTGCGAGTCTGACGTTGAAACAGACCTATGAAAAACCTCACAAAGGAACAGATGGACAATCGAAGAAACTTGTGCGTTGATCTTCAATCGAGGATTGACAGCGATCAAGAATTCTTCAATCGTCTGATCACAGGTGATGAATCCTGGATATTTTAGTACGATCCTGAAACAAAGCGGCAAAGCGAAGAGCGGCACACTCCGTCATCTTCTCGACCGAAAAAATGTCGAATGGGTAAATCAAATATCAAAACCATGTTGATTTTCTTTTTTGAAAGTAGCGGTATCGTGCGTAAAGAATTTGTTCCTCCAGGACAAACTGTCAACCTAGTGTTTTACAAAGGTGTCCCTGAAAGGCTCATGAAAAGAGTTATTCGCGTGATACCAGACATTGCAGACAAGCTGATGCTTCATCATGACAGTGCCCCGTGTCACAGGGGTCATACGGCCATTTCCATCAGGGAATTTTTTACCTCAAAACGCATTCCTACGGTTCCTCAACTTCCCTATTCACCTGATTTGAGTCCTTGTGACTTTTTCCTTTACCCGAAATTGAAACTTGTCTTAAAAGGACGTCATTTTTGAACTCTGAAGAACATTCAAAAGACTGTGACCGACCAATTAAAAGCCGTACTAGTAAGAATGGGGAAAACGACTCCGTCGGTGCATAGCTTCCCAAGGGAATTACTTTGAAGGGGATAATATTGTTGTTTGAAAAAAATGAAAACTTTGGTAAGTAAAAAGTCAGTCTCATTACTTTTCTCACACACCTCGTACGTGGAAACATCAACAAACAAGTTTTAAACCTGTTAAAAATTAAAAATACACGACTGCTCAAAAAAAAAAACGTTGCTCTTTAATATAGGTTATTAAAGAGCGTGCGGGTGACAATTTTCTATATAGTATAATTTATTTTTCTTAATTTTTTAAATTTAGTTAAACTCACACATATTTATATAGCCTGTGACACTTCCTTTTACGTAAGGATTGCAACGCGAGGTCATACATCTAAATCGGTTCATCCGTTGAGATGCTATGGTGGAACAAACTTAAATACATACATATACCCTAAATACATTAACTCCTTTTTGGGTAATCGCGTGAGAAAGTTTTATGAAATAAAAATGAAATATGTCAATTGCACCCTTTTCTTTAAACGAAATAATAATAATAATAAAATTAAAGTATTGAATAAATCGAAAAAAGTAATTTTTAAAAACTTTTTAAGAGCATAAAATTTTTGTTAATAGAAATTCCGTTCGGACATCTACGAGTGTCAATGGTAAATCTAAGTAAGAAATAATAATCCGGTCTAGCGATATTTTAACCGCAAAATAAATTGTATGGCAAATGCAGATCAAAACTTAAAAGCAAAGCTTATATGTATCAAAATGATAACATTTTTTTTTTTTTTGTACCAATTATAAACATATCAGCAGAAAATCAGCTGTTCACCTTCATTATTGTATAAATGGATATACTGGGTTCACATTCGCTGTTACTATCGTAACCAGAAATAATAATTAAAATAAAACGTTAACGTGTTTTTCCCGTTAAACATAAAGCATTTAAACGTGTTTTTTTAAAAATATAAAGCATTTAAATTAACCGAAGAAAAACTTTCTTATTTAAATCATTTAAATATCAATACCTATTTAAAAATTTTAAATTATATGTAACGCACTCCTAGTTAAAAATTGGCTCGCCAAACCACTTGTTTTGCGTTTGACTCTGAATACAACACTCCGATATGAAGTGAAACATATCCTCTACCGTTCTGCTATTACATAACGAGCAAAATATTAAAATTTCTATTGAAATTATCAGTAATAAAGTCTATTCATTATTTACTCTAGATTTATAGTCGTACACAGTAAGACTATATCTTTAATCATTAACCTAGTACGTTATACATTTATTTCCAAATGCTTTCAGTATTATCTTACGATTAGTATTATTTTATTTAATATTAATGGTAAGTGTTATTTTATTAATGCTCAGTATTATTTTATTCATTATCAATCATCACCGATTCGGATAATAGCATTGAAAATCAAAGTAACCAAACGTGTATCGCATGCCGAGGTAGTGCCTGGAGAACCCGACCGGTGATCAAATCATACCCCGGCGCCTTCATTGGATGTATTTCATTCTTAATGACTGACTGTAGAAACCTCGTGTACTGTAAAGCGCGTAATCGGCCAGGACAAAATTGTAAAAAATAAACTTTACCTTTAAAGTAAAATGACATCTTAGTTTTGAAAATTAGTTGAAAAACATCGATTTAATCTACTATAATCAAGTTCAGCATAAACAGATAAATTAGGAATGTGGCGGATAGATGGGAAAAGGATGGGTAAAATCACCATTTTTTTTTTATTTTTTTTTTTATTTTTTTATTTTTTTTTATTTTATAGAACATATTTTGTTAATCTTGATTAGACCTTTTCGTTTATACAGAATATCAAAACCTAAAACAGAAAAATCTTACTCTTAAAATTATTTCAAAAAATTTTGTGAATTCTACCTTTAAGTTTCTTAATTCTAGGCTACGTGATAAATATTTTTGAAATAAAAGTATTAATGTGATTTTTTTTCAAGTATTATTAATGGAACATCATTGTAGTAACTCTTGTAAAGCCGAATATCTTAGCTTATATCTTTATGCGCAAGATAAAAACCGGCAATTCATTTTTCAATTATTTTTAAGCTCAGTTTGTATCTTTACGATAAAATAATTCCTTTTTGATGAAAAACAATAACGAAATTATGAATTCCAAATAATTTATTAAAATACAACAAAATACGTTTTATCCATAAAAAAGTTGAAATTGCAAAACAAATATTTTCGTTAATTTTTCGAGTTCCCATACTCGAAGGAAAACATTCAAGTAAAATTAATTTTTAAGAAAATATATTTTAAGTGTAATAATACATTTTTTAAATCTGATGTGGACACTGCATGACTTGCTTGTACGCCTATTAATTACATAAATACAATTTTTGCTGCACATCATTTAAACTTATTTCATTTGAAAGTGAGAATCGCAAAATACTAACACGCATTATTCAATTATATTCGAGAAAAATGGCCCTAAAAAATTCTTTAGTATTTTATATTAGTTCATACATTAATTTTGTTTCACGTCGCTCAAGTAGATATATGGTGAAAGTGGGAGCGTGTCGAATCCGTACCCGTCAACACATCGGTTTGAATCCGACTTCACATATATATATATATATATATATATATATATATATATATATACTTTTTTTTTATTTTTAATTTAAATATATTGATTTGTTAATAATTATTAAACTCCTGATTGTAAAGATTTTTAAATTAAAATGAAAATTTCGTAAAATGTTATTTTACTAATAACTTCTGATTTTTTCATATTTTTTTATATTGTTATTATTGAATTGTTATTTTATGTTAGATTATTTTACAATCAGAGAGAGGTTAATAATTATTAATAAATCAATATATTTAAGTTAAAAAAAAAAATATATGTATTTGTAGTCGGATTCAAACCGATGTGCCTTCCCCTTGTAAGATCTGAATATTTCATTAATTAAAATTTTATTTGGCTATAACTCTGAAATCAATGAAATTAAGTACCGATTATGATACATCGTTGAAAAGCTCTCAACGAGGGCTTATTACTGCAGTTAAGAAAAAGTCCAAAATCCAAATGTTTAAAAATTAAAAACCCCGCTTTATTTAGAAGTCTGACTGTATATGCATTTTTGGCCCAGTCGATTGCAATCAAAAGGGGAGGTGCACGACTACATGGTACAACAGTTCTAAATACAAAATTTCAACATTCTACGGCTAATCGTTTTTTGAGTTATGCGAGATAATACGTACGTAATCGATATTTCTGTTGAAATCTGAAAATCGAAATTTTTCGCGATTTCAATACTTCCTTACTTAGTTTTTTTGAATCGTTTTAAAAAATACAAAGGTACAATCATAATTCTCCATTAACAAAGTTGTTATTTTCTAGGAAGGGGTTGATCATTTTTGGCTAATTCATTTTCCGAGAAATGTTGAAGGATAAGGGCTGTCAAAAAATTAAGGTTTTTTACGTTTTAAATGCAACGGGTAACTTGCGAGATGGATTTAAATTTAAAATAGATCTAAAAAAACTTTATTTAAATCAGAAAAATATTTTTTGTTACCATAGACTGTTGGAGTGGTTTAAAGGTGTGTTGACGTAAAAAATATTGATGATTAAATCTTCCATTAAAATACAAGCCAGCACACATATATGTTCATAGACACAAACGTGCGTCTGACAAAAATTGATTTTTTTGGACTTTGGAGCATTGGAAAAACTATTTAAAAAAAATTAAATTTGTTTTTATTTTTTGGTTAAATTGTCTGTTTTTTAGTTTTTTTAACCGATTTATATACTTTCTCGTTATAGCTATAACTGCTATAGCGGCATATATCCCAATAGCTGAGAGAGTAAAAGTGTAAATCGCGTATTACCTCACATCCCCCCCCCCGCAAGTACAGTGTATGATGAACGTCCAGTTATATTAAAAAAAAGCAAAAAAAAAAAAAATGATTTAGTATACTTTACCAGTACAGTCGACTAAATAGCGGTAATCATAACTGGACTTAGAGATGTTTAATAATTCAAGGATAACGAGTTATTAAGTTTTATACTTACTTATATAACCTGGGAGCATCTGCACAGTTGACATTATACCACCAATCACAAGCAAATTCATGTTGATTAAAAAGTGTTCCGTTTGGACAAAGAAACGCTGCTCCTTGATGCCCTTCTCTGCCGTCATGGCAAACGTGATAAGCCTGAAAAAAATAATATTTGACGTTTACGATCGTGAATTCTTATACATTTTTTTTTAAAAAATTATATCAAAATTTACATATAATAAAAAATGTATTATTCATTTCAGAGTAAGCTTTTACGAGTACAATAATTTCCAACAACATTAAAGAAGTGAATCGGATAAAAATCAATGCGTGCAAAATAGTATGGATCGAACTTAAAATAACAGTGATGAATAAAGAATAAATAAGCTGGCAACGATGTTACTGAACTTTACCGGAATACGAATAAAGAATTTTAAATTTTATCCTTCCCAGTGATCGTTTGAAATTTTTTTCTCGATGATCTCGCTACGTAAGCTTGTGCTTGGGAGATGTTGGGAATCTAACCGGGATTCGAATCCGGGACCTCCGGATAAAAGGCCGAGACGGTATTTTACACTTTACATTTTTAATTAGTTTCTTATATATTTATTTACTTATTTTATTATCTAAAAATTAATAATAATAATAATAAGATTGTGTTCTGGATTTATTTGTTAAAAAGTTTCAAAAATTCGCATGTCTGATCTTGCGCTAAGGTGTTCTGTCTTGTATCATAAATATAGTTAACATTTCGATAATAATATTTTCGGCTATTTTAGTAAATATTGTAGCTTATCAGTTCTTCCTGCTTTTATGTAAACATTCACCGATTTATTGTTTCCTATCTTCATTACTTTCGTTTTCTTAACGTTCATTTTCAAACTTTTGTTTGCGTCTTTTAATTTTTAAATCATCAATCGAATACCTCCCACCAAACAATTGTAACCAGCAATAATAAGAAAAGCAAGGGACGGAGAACAATTCCCTAAGACACTGCCTTTTCTACATCTTGAAATGAGAACCTAAATTTTACATGTATATCATCAAAAGATGAAAGTTTTCGTCAAAAAACTATTTTTCACGGTCGGTAAGAATTGCCTTTAACAAATTATTATAAGTAGCTCCTCTGATACCACGCTTACTAAAGTTTCATCAATAAAAATATGAAACTAAATTTGAAATCGCAAAATAATCAAAATCGAATCTTTTTTTTATCTAATCGTAATTTTTCAAATTTTTTTAGAAAAGTTCTTCGATTCCAGCCTACTGTTTTGAGATAATTTTAATAACAACTGAAGTAATTAAGAGCCATTTCAAATTTCTCATTCAGGTCTGGTTAACTTTTAATCTTTTTATGGTAATTTTTCCAAGGTTAAGAATTATACTGGCATTGTCCTTTTTATCTATTTTGTGTTTCATTATTGTTATTTTTTTAAATTTTTATTTACGTCTAATCTATTGTTGGATTAGAACTAGATTTTTTATTATGTCCTTGTAAAATACTAAAATAGTTTAGTTGTTTTCAATGACTGGCATATTATAATGCCGTAATTTACAATCTACTTTCATTTTTTTCCTAATAGTTCGACTGAATTAATTTGGATTGTAATTATTTTTTTCCATTATATTGCATTATATTTTATTGCATATTTTTGTTTGTTTTTTTATTTATGTGCAGTTCGTAATATTTGTAGTTAAAAATTTTTAACGTCTGTACTTTACATTTTTTTCTTTCTCTGGCAATTGTTCGTGACACGCACAGAGTAAAGTTGATTTTTTTAAATTTCTCTAGTTTGGTTCAAAAGCAATGGATAACAATAATTCAATAAAATTTAATTTAAAGACTTATATTTCATCATTTTTTTAACTAGTTCTTAATTGTCTTGATGGAAATAAATTTTTTAATATTTTCTTGTTTAACTATTATAATAATACTAGCGGACCCGGCAGACGTTGTTCTGACGCGGCATTATTCTGTAATAAATGCACACACATTTTTTTGTCTTCAGTCATTTGACTGGTTTGATGCAGCTCTCCAAGATTCCCTATCTAGTGCTAGTCGTTTCATTTCAGTATACCCTCTACATCCTACATCCCCAACAATTTGTTTTACATACTCCAAACGTGGCCTGCCTACACAATTTTTCCCTTCTACCTGTCCTTCCAATATTAAAGCGACTATTCCAGGATGCCTTAATATGTGGCCTATAAGTCTGTCTCTTCTTTTAACTATATTTTTCCAAATGCTTCTTTCTTCATCTATTTGCCGCAATACCTCTTCATTTGTCACTTTATCCACCCATCTGATTTTTAACATTCTCCTATAGCACCACATTTCAAAAGCTTCTAATCTTTTCTTCTCAGATACTCCGATTGTCCAAGTTTCACTTCCATATAAAGCGACACTCCAAACATACTTTTTCAAAAATCTTTTCCTGACATTTAAATTAATTTTTGATGTAAACAAATTATATTTCTTACTGAAGGCTCGTTTAGCTTGTGCTATTCGGCATTTTATATCGCTCCTGCTTCGTCCATCTTTAGTAATTTTACTTCCCAAATAACAAAATTCTTCTACCTCCGTAATCTTTTCTCCTCCTATTTTCACATTCAGCGGTCCATCTTTGTTATTTCTACTACATTTCATTACTTTTGTTTTGTTCTTGTTTATTTTCATGCGATAGTTCTTGCGTAGGACTTCATCTATGCCGTTCATTGTTTCTTCTAAATCCTTTTTACTCTCGGCTAGAATTACTATATCATCAGCAAATCGTAGCATGTTTATCTTTTCACCTTGTACTGTTACTCCGAATCTAAATTGTTCTTTAACATCATTAACTGCTAGTTCCATGTAAAGATTAAAAAGTAACGGAGATAGGGAACATCCTTGTCGGACTCCCTTTCTTATTAGGGCTTCTTTCTTATGTTCTTCAATTTTTATTGTTGCTGTTTGGTTCCTGTACATGTTAGCAATTGTTCTTCTATCTCTGTATTTGAACCCTAATTTTTTTAAAATGCTGAACATTTTATTCCAATCTACGTTATCGAAAGCCTTTTCTAGGTCTATAAACGCCAAGTATGTTGGTTTGTTTTCCTTTAATCTTCCTTCTACTATTAATCACACACATAAATATTAGTAACTTAATTAAGTTAAAATTAGCAGGAATGAGTTCTAAATTTCATTAAAATGACTATTAGTATGATATTATTAGTTTGTGATTGTTGTATTATTGTAATGGGTTTATTGATTAATTACGTGTAGTATGGTTAATATTTATTTTCACTAAATATTGAGATGTCCGATGAAAATTGAATTAAAAAATCGAAACGTCGTAAAATTAATAATTAGTGTAATTAATACATTTTCATCCACCATTTTATTTTTATTTAATAATTTTGATGTTTCATAACCATGTAACAGCTTAATTAATCAATTAATAAAAAAATTAAAGCACTGTAAAAAAGCAACGTAGTTAAAATTTTAGTATAAATTTTTATCATTTTTCTCATTCTTTATTTTAACATCTGTTTTACCAAATTTTAGATAATTGTAAATTAAAAACAATTTTAGAAAACTTTTTATAAAATTAATCGGCTAAAACATTATAAATTCAATTTTTTATTGTACTTATAAGTAACTTATATTTTAATTTTATAAATGTTATAATTTATTTTACAAACTTAAATTTTTATTTTCAAAGAGCCGTTCAATACTTCATAAGTTGCATAGAATCAAATGAGAACTGACAATTTAAATTTGTTGGTTAAGTTGATTGTTATTGAATGCACGTGTATACATCATTAAAATTCATGAAAAATCATGTAAAATACTCACTTCAATACTGCACCTTACAAATTTGCACAATGTACATTTTTTAATTAAACTTTAAAACGTTATTTCAATAAATAATAATATAATATTCTCAATAAGCGCGCAATTCTAGCAGACTCGGCAATGCTTCGCTATTGCTAGATCTGAGTATACATACAGATTAAATGACAACAATTGAAAGTTTCATAAAACCTTAAAAAACTGAACGTTAGCAATTTAACAAAATTTAACCTTTCACTTTATAAAAGTCAGAATGTAAATAAATCCAAATGGCAAAACAACAGCACTACCTATCGGATTTAATTCACACCACTCTCTTATCACAGTATTCGGTGGAAAATAGTTTTTTAACGAAAAGTGTTGTGGCTGCAAAATCATTACAATTAATACTGAACATTAAGAAACTTACAAAACATTACGGAACCTTATAAAATTTCACCTTTAACTTTATAAAATTCAGAATGTAAATAAATCCAGTTGTCAGAACAGCACTACCTATCGGATTTAATTTAAACTATTCTCTAAATACGAATTTTAATGTAAGAACACTAAGCTACGACGCAAGTAACTGATATGCGAAAAAGCAACAAAATAAAAAAATTCCTAGAATCCGATCGCAGCACCAACTACCGGGTTTGACTGATAAACCAAAAATTAAAAAAAAAAACTTCTAAAACGCGATCGCAGCTCTGCCTACCGGACCCACACGCTGCCTACCGGACCCAATTGTGAACCTTAGTTGATCTTGTGAACCATCCCAAGATCAACAACACATAAATAAATTTAAAAAAACATTTTCACTTCAATACTGTACCTTACAAATTTGCACAATGTATATTTTTTAGTTACACTTTAAAACCTTAATTTCAATAAATAATAATATAATATTTTTCAATACGCCCACAATTCTAAACGCGATGGCAGTGCTGCCTACTTGTTACTTAATCAGTTGTGATTTTGTTTACATTGGCAACGGCCATACGGGCTCTTTGTGATTGGTCGTTGTTTTTGATAGCGGCCATCTTGCATTGATCCGATTGGTTTTCCTTTGTTTACATTTCCATCTGATTTATTAGCCTCTTATTTATTAAAAAAATGTTTTCTAGCGATTTTTTGTAACACAATGATAACACAAAATTACGAAATATTTTTCTCAATTTGATCGCAGCACCAACTCTCGGGACAAACTAAAATTAAAATAGAATATTATTGAATATTCGATACTGCGATGGTAGTGCAGTCTGCCGGATCCAATGTAAAACATTCCAAAATCAACAACTACTTATAAATAAAAAATTAATTAAAAAAACATTTTCCAGTGGACCAAATTGTGAATCTAAATCATTCTCGAGTTCCCTTGAACACACACACAAAATTTCATCAAAATCAGTCCAGCCGTCTAGGAGGCTTTCATACACACGCACACAAGAAATATATATATAAAGATAGGAAAGGATAAGCAAAGTTCATACAATTTTAATATAATTTTATCTAAAAAAAAAATATATATATATATATATATATACTTATATAATTTTACGAGATTCCACGTCCTTGCTGTAAGGTGGTTTTTCGAAGAATTTTCTCTTAGGAATCATATACACCATTATAAAAGACATAAAATATACCAAAATTCAGTTTTTTATCGTTTACGTAAAAAAAATTATTGTCTTTCATTCGCTTTGCAAAATATTTAAAATTTTAAGTTTCAAAAAACAAATTAAACAGTTTTTTAATAATGTTCCATTACTTCTGTGAAGGATTAATATATTGTATGATCTAATCAGTATCGTAAAGGTAAATCGTCTTTTGACGTTTTAGTTATCTTTTACCTTTAGGTTACGTATAATATAGTGAAATACGTATAAAACTGAATTTTGAGTAGACGATTTGGTACTATACCCAAAATAAATGGAACATAACAGAAGCTGGTAATGTTAAATCGACACTAGATGGGGCGAAGTTTACTATACTTCCTAATTCACAACTTACTACAGTTTTGTTTTTAATAATAGATAGAAAAAAAAATCATAGAATTTATAGAAAGCTAAAATTATATTTAACGAAGTACAGTTTCTAAGAGAAAAGTTTTTAAGTTCAAGAATACGCTAAGCGTTATTAAGAAAAAACTTGAACGTTGTGCAACGAACGAATTTTTTTGTCAAAGTAAACCTTTAATTAATTTTGTGGTAATTTGTGTAATCTATATACCGTTTTAGACAACTTGTTTAAAAGAAATGTAGGTTATAATTGCAACTTATTTCATGAAAGTCAACTAAATCATTTATAATGGCTAAATTAATAATATATTTGTCGATATATGCTAACGACATTAACGGAGTTGACCGGCGAGTTATGATAAAGTAGTTTGATAATACAGTATATCGAGTTAAGACATATATATTGCGGCATACCTTCTCGGTATTACATAACTCGGTAACAAACCGGGTCCAGCCGTGAACCATGACGATTGAACGATGTAGATGTCGACGTGGAATAAATAAATGTAGGGCATGCGTGAAAGCACAATATAAACTGAATACTGCACCTTATTGTACCGAGACGCTTGCGGTCTCGATTCAGTAAATAAAAAAAAAAACTCCGCCCGCTACCTTTTAAAAGACATTCACCTTACTTAACTTATTTTACAAAGGTGTGGTCGTTTTAAAAAGTAATTAAAAGGCCTAACAATTTTTTTCCTATATATATCATATAATGATCTCGTTTGTTTACACCAAATAGACCGTATGAAGTTATTTTTACTTATAAGGAATAGAATTTTTTTTTAATAATAATAAAAGAAAATGTAAATGTTGACATTTTAAGTGGATAATACTTCTAGTAATAAAATAGAGATAAAATTATAAATTTTATGTATATGTATATCTCCATAACTATTTTTAAATTACTGTAGTAACAATTAACTCCTTTTAATAAACAATTTTGAATGTAGTCTTAACATTTAAAGTTTTATTTAAAAAAATTTATGGTGAAACTGTAATATTGGTCAGTTAGCCTGTTATTCAAAAGTTTGGTTGGTCCACTCAACTTAGGAATTTGAATGCTGACGTTTGCAAGTATAATTATTTGAGGCAGAAATAGGAAATTCACTGTTTGGCGCTTTGTTGAAAATTATACGATTTCAACTATTTTCATGGTTAAGAGCATATTTGGTAAAACATTAATTTTTGATAAAAAGTTTTTAAAATTGTTACTTATATGCAATTCGTTGCGAAGTTAATTCAATTTTCAGGACGCGGACTAGAAATACTTTTAAAATTTCTTTTTTTCATTCGTGCCCTATATATTAGACTTAAAATTCTGAATGAATTCATGTTGTTCCTTCTGTTCTTGCAATTATTAAGAGAATTAAATGCAAGTAGTAAAAACTTGTGCGTTGTCAGTGAGAGCCAAAGTGGTCCGCGTAGTTAACAGTAACCGTCCCGTGATTTTGACAGTTTAAAAATCGGCTTAACGAATTATATGGTAACGTTAACGGCTCCTCGATAACGTTCGTAATAATAATTAATAAATCCTCGTCTGATAGTTCAGAATTTAATAAACTACAGGTAAATTCATTTTACCAAAATAATACTAGGCTGTGTCCATTTCATTTGTCATGTAATTTTTATTATATTGAAAACTAATTATTATTTTTTGAGAAAAATTTCTTAGTAATCTCTTGAACAACGAGATTAACATTGCCGATCTCCGTGGTGGAGTGGTAGCGTCTCGACCTTTCTTCTGGAGGTCCCCGATTCTATCCCTGTTAGGCATGGCATTTTTCATACGCTACAAATTTCCATTTGGGCTAATGACCGCAGCAGTTGGACACGTAATTTAAAAAAAAATTAACATTTTTTTTTAATCGGCTTAATTTTTTTATAGTGATAATTTACTATGAATTAAAGTTTAATCCATCTAGAATTCTGGAGTATTTCTTAATAAATATTTTTTTAATAAGCATGTTTCTTAACTACAATGATTCTTGCTTAATTATTCATTTTTTTAACTAGTATGATATTGTTCAATATTTTAATTAACAGTTTCATAATTTTAATTTGATCGTTTCATAATTACATTCTGTTAATAAAATATTTTTACCTGGATTGTAACTTTTAAGTGAAAATTTGTGAAATTGATTCTACAAGAATTATTAATTAATGGAATACAAAATTTATTTTACTTTTTATTCGGAGTGATATTGAAAACGTTTTCATTTTCCATTTCGCATAATGTTTATCCAGTGTGGTGGTACCCATTTGAATGTTAGTATTAACTTTTTGTTTGCGTTCAGACTTATAAACGTTTAAAGACCAACATAATGTTATTTTCTTAAAGCGTGATTAATTGTTTGTAAACGGAAGTGTAATAAATAAACGTATTTATCTTTGGGAGAATCAGAACTTTGTAATCGTTAAATGGAATACAAAACATTTAGAATTCTGCTACATTTTATCTATAGGTCCCCACTTTCATTTACAAAAATAAATTTTAGGCGTATTTTAATGCATTTTATTTGATTTACTCTTAGGAACATTAGCCGTTAGGCTAATTTTGTAACCGACAGATAGAAAACAGAAATTCGCGGACACATCCATAAGCAGCCTTCTAAGATCTAACTAAATTTAAATAAGATTGCATTCAATCTGCACAGCACGATGAACATAAACCTGTCAGGATCAGACCTATATCGAAAGAATTGATTATTAGAAATAAGCATTATGAAAAAAGATAAGTGGTGAGAACGGAAAATCAATTCTCAGAATAACCACTGTATAAGACAAAAATCCCTACTTTAGAGGAATACTCAAGGTTCCCTCCAGGCGGCAGTATTACCCGCCCACACTTTTTTAAGGATACATTTTTCATATTTAAATTAATATCCCAAGAACAAGAAACGTTTATGCTACTGGAACTTTAAAAATTAAATAAAAAATAAACTTTTTTTCTTAATTAAACGAAAAATTATCGATATATATTTTTACCTGGCATCCAGTTTCTACG
This sequence comes from Lycorma delicatula, assembly GCF_047948215.1. NCBI lineage: Eukaryota > Metazoa > Arthropoda > Insecta > Hemiptera > Fulgoridae > Lycorma > Lycorma delicatula. The sequence continues at coordinate 127,313,503 of NC_134461.1, read as the reverse complement.
TTTGCGTATATTCCAGGAGCGTGCGGTACGTGATCGCATGCAAAGCCGGTCGGAGGTACTTCGTGGAAAAGTGGATAATCGACTCCCGGTGTACCGGGTACTTTACTCAGGTCCTGTTGATGTTCGGATGGCTTCGGTTTCAACGGAGCTATTGCGATTCCGTGAACTGGAACAGGTGCTATACCGTGAGGTATACCGTGCGGTATTGGTGCGATGGCTATATGTCCCTTATGGTATAACTGTCTTTTAGTCTGAAACATAAAATAATAATTGTTTTATTCCGCTTATAAAATACTTAAAATATTTCGTTGGTAAATACCTGTAGGCTTTATTTACATTATTACGCAGTACGTTTCATATTTATTTTAAATTATGATATTGCTTATCAGCAGATATAACCTGCATATCCGTGATATGCAGGTTATATTCACGCGATACCTTCACGATGAAGGTACTCATAATGCGAGGGAAAAATAATTAATAGATGTGTTAATATTACATATAGACAATACGTAAAGAAATTTCGTTTAATCGCCGGTTTTCTAACTACAATTGTTTTTTAAACTGTACTAGTGAAATAACTATATTAAACTAACATATATTTAAGATCGTACATTAAATATTAGAATGATGATTTTTAAATAAGTCAATTTTTTTATTTTCACATCAATTAGAGTCATTAGTGACTAAAGTAACACTATCATGTAGTGTTACATAAAACAACAAAAATAAACAGGAACAATAAGGAACAAACATAGACAAGTAACAACAACAAATACAAACTAAAATACATAAATCAGACAAAAATCACTAAATTTTATTGTTCATTCTACTGTAGGAAAACCGCTACAGACGTTTTATACCTTCTTTCTGGTTTAATAAAAATTTGATATCTGAACCCAGATCTAAGTTTCGTCGGACGGTTACAAAGATTGGGCAATCAAAGAACAGATAGTGCACAGATCATTTGACCTGCCGAGCCTCACAGATCTTCTGAGGAGAGCCAAATAGATAAGCGTAGGTAAGTCTGTTGTGTCCAATCCTTAGCCGAATTAAGATGACTTGGTCTGTTCTGTTGCACGGATAAGAGGTAAGAGGTTAAGAGGTAAGAGGTTTCTCGAGCACATTCTCCCGGATGTTGTGTAATGTTGTGGGAGGACTCAGCAGCCAGAACGTATTCCACTGAGCCCGCAATTTTACACGGACTGATCTCATGACGTCTCTTTCACATGTCGATTGTACTCGGGTGCCAGTCATTATTTTTTGTATATTATAATCTCTCAGTATTTTTGTCTGTTGTCTCTAGGAAGTTAATTTATATAGGATTTTGATGTACTATTGTATAACGTTTTGAGGTATTCTTCGTTTCTTTTAGCAGTTTGTTCTTGTGAATTCTAAAGAATTCAGTTTGTTCATATGCGGTTTAACGAATTCTATAATCTTTAGAATTTAATATCGTTCTGTAATATTTAGTTTCTGATACCTCACAAGAAGTACTAGGAAGAAGGAAGGCACTAGAGAAGATTATGTAACATCTTGATTGACAACTTTTTCAATCGAGATTGAAAATTTTGAAGTATTTCAAGGATGATGCGGTAGCTTTTCTTCAAAGTTGTAACCAGTTTTAATATAATTTTATACACGAGAGGTTTTTTTTTAAAATATGACCCATATATAAGATGTTCTGATCTGAATAAAGTATTTATTTATATCATCTACATTAGATAATTTAGCTTAGTGATTTAATATTTTTAAGTAGATTATGATTTTGATTTTTAATACTGTATTTTTGTTTCTATAATTTTTAGTTTCCCGGCTGCAGTGATATAAGCTCCAACAACAGCTATAACGGAAAAGTACATAGTTCGGTGAAAAAATTGGTCCTTTTGTAAGTATTGTGACTTAAGGATATATTAAAAAAAATAGATGTAGATAAAGTGTAAATAATCTGCGAAAAAAATGTTTCATTCCAATTGCTCCCATGTCTAAAATATTTATTTTTGTCAGACGGACTTCTGTGGGGCTGCAGAGCCTCGTGGAAGCATGGCAGCTGGAATGAGACACCACGACTAAGGGAAGGTCCCTGTACAAGTTTATACGGGATCTGGGGGGATGGTATATCTCGAATTCGTTTTTAAGGGCAACAGTTGCCTAGGTGCTTACCAACCATATTAATTTAAACCGATATCTGTTTCTGTTCCGCCTGGCAGCTGATGAGCTGTGCGTCTGCGGGGAGGTCCAGTCAAATGAACACCTGATGTTTGACTGCCCTGCTCTTAGAAGGCAAGTGATCGGGCCACTCTGTAACTTAGAGGTCAAGGGGAAAATTGGCCACTCACAAGCGGCGAGTCAATGTGGTGAGAGCCGAACTGTCGGACCGTGTGAAAGTTCCTTGATGCGGTTACTATGTTCAACCGACATCAGTAGTTTACTTAAGGGAAAGACTCCTACCGCACTACTGTCGGCAGCTAACTTAGAGATATATGGCTGACCACCAGCCAGTTAAGGCCCCAAACGCTTTAATATGGTGGACAGGTACTTGCTGGCATTCAGCGAATTGCTGTCTAGACAAAATAAATTTTAATTTATGGATGTCATATATATTTTTAGTAGTTGACAGGGTGCGCCTACCCATTTTAGTAAATATATAACAAGTGAGCGGTTGGGACTCGTAAGCCGGTGGTGTATGGCATCGCGCTTAGTCCTCACGCTGTTAGGGAAGCTGTAGGAGCTATTTAGGACACTGTTTGCTAAATTGCTTCGAGGCTCAGTAGCCGTTTGTGTTACAGATATTAACTCTTATTCTTTAGGGCGACCGAATGGGTTGGTGGCGGGAGAAATGCCAAGCAACCAAAATTATGTTACCTGTTTTGGTCTTATAATTCTAAATCCCTTGACCGATTTGCTTCAAATTTGATAGAAAGGTATTAACTTCGAGGATAGAAACATATATTACATTTTTGCAAAAAAATTGGATAGGTGAGGAGCGTTTCGGCCGAAACGATAATTTCAAATCTTTATTGGGGCGCTTAGTAAAACATCTTGTGAATGTTGAAGATTTTTTTATCGTGATCACAAATTACGATTTTTTTTTTAATTCAAAGGTTTTATTTAATATTCATTAAATCCCCAAAAAAATAAACTTTATATATTTTTAGTTATATCTTACTTCAAAAAAGGAGTTAATGAGAGTTTCTTGCATATATGTTTTCTACATCAATATGCCTTTACACCACTGTAATAATTTTTTTCCCTTCTTATTCCAACGGTCTGTAGTAACAAAAAATATTTTTTTTAATTAAAAATTTTTTTAATAATTTACATTCATGTCGTAAGTTACCCGTTTAATTTAAAATGGAAGAAAAATTAATTCTATGATAGATCATTACTTTAATATTTCTTTAAAAAAAAAATAGCCAAAATATTTCATTCCTTCCAAGAAAATAAAAATTCAGAATTGTGGTGTATCTTTGTATTTGTAAAACAATTTTAAAAAGTTCTTTTTTAAATTTATTATCACCACTTAGGGATTATTTTCTAAAAAATTAATTTTACCGGAATGTTTTTCCTTGAGTATGGGAGACTCCAAAATAATTATTTTTTTACAATTTAAACTTTTTACTGCTCAAAACGTATTTTTTTCAACAATAAAGTGACTAAAATAACTTATAACCCCGCTCCCCGACAGGGAGCTCTCAAACTTTTAATAACAATTCCTTTTTTCAAAAATAAACTTTCCCGTCTATGCCGGTCAAGTAATGTAGTTCATATCTGTTTTTTTCTTCGTAATATCTATTTATAAGTTCTCCTTGAATCTCTTAAGCTTACTACTCTCATACAAAATATGTATAATATGTATAAAAAAAAATAATTAAAACTGCAAGGAAATTATTATATTATCGGTTAAACGTATTTCTGAATGTTTTAGACACAAACAAGAATGTAAACACAATTTATGCATACATTGAAAAATTAATGGTAACAAATAGTGGACTGTTGTTACATTAAAATAAAATGAACTTATTTTAAATACCGTTACACAATTCTTGAATAACTTAAGTGAAAGTAATACACAAATACTTTTTTTACTTTATAGTAATGTACGCCGAATGGAGAACGCTGGTCTGATAAACAGATACAGTCGTGCAGCGATGCAACTAGACACTACTTTTGATTAAAAACCTTTTTCGCATTGCACTGTTGATAAGCTTTTTGTATTGACGATCGAATTTATACAAGCACAGGGAATATCTACCGAGACGAAACTGTATTTTTACTTCGGCGGTTATAAAAATGAACTATTTATATGTATTCAACTATATTATTCCAAATTTATGAATTATACTCTTATATAAATGTAACACGTTTGATTATCATTAAGTAATTTGAAATATTTTAATTTATTATAAAGATTTTTAATTTATTATTAACAAATATTGAACTACTTTCTGGTATTACAACGTAAATAACGTAACGTATAAAAGTGTAAAACACGTAAAATAAAAACAAGTAGTTCTAAATATAAATTAAAAAATAAAATAAAAAATCATAATGAAATAATTTCCAAATTTTAAATAACGTTTTCTATATTAAGATATACAAAACGGAACCTCCAAAAAACGGAAACCTCATCAAAACGTACGGTTTCTCAAGTCACGATATATTTTTATAGAAATTAATGTCTTCAAGACTGAAACCTCCACAATCGAAACGAAAAGGAAAGATAGATTTTACTTTTAGTTTTGCATAAGAGGGAAAGGAAATTAAAAAAAAAAGATTGTAAATTGCCACAATTTGCAAATTATAAATCCAGTAGGTTATTATTATAATACAGTAATGCAACTGCTGTTTATCTAATTATATGCCGTCACTTTCTTGGCTGAAATTCCAAACAAGGAGAGAGAAAACAAAATTAACAGTTTCGGAAAAGCATTGGGTATGGTCGCACAGCTGGAAGAATTCGTGATTCGTATAAACAGCGATGATTTGCGACAGAATGTGTTAGCCGCTAGAATATATTATTGAAAACGAAAATTCTAATTGTAAATTATTGAAACAGAACGCTGTACTTGATTATTTTAGAAAATTATTTTATTTTAGAATTAGTATTAGATCGTGTTTTGTTATGGGATAGGTGAAGTTTTTCTATTTACTTGTATTATTAAAGTGTACACTTCAAGTGAAATTATAATTATTGAAAACGGAAGTTCCAAGGATGTTACTGAAACAAAATTGTACTTGATTATTTTAAAAATTGATTTTATTTTACAATTAGTGTTAAATCATGTTGTATTTTAGGCTAAGTATATGTCTTCTAATTAAATATATTCTAACTTTTAAATGAAAAATTACTAACTTGTATAAGTAAAATAACACTTTTAGTGTAACTGAACAATTTTTTTTAAAATTGGCGGTTGGTGTTCTCTATATGTAGTATAATTTCCGGATTATTCCAAGCGTAAATTCTTGTCTAACTTCATTTTACGTTTGTGTAATTCATATGTGCTATGAATGAGGTCCTGTGCGGACCTCACGATAAGGTAGCTCGATTTTTAAAAACTCTGCAAGACGGTGACCTTTTCAAAACGGAATTCTTATTCGGTCCGGTCAGATTCCGTTTTGGGGAGGTTTTACTCTAGTATTATTATTTTGTTTTTGGTATTTGCTCACGATGGTTTTTTTTTATTATAAAAGCCACATATTACAAACATATTAACGTTTTGTTTTACTGCATGTGCTAGTAAAATTTAGGTCTGGATGTGCATACGGACGTTTAGTGTAAGAAGTACGCGCGCTTAGACAGGCGCCTTTAGGAATTCTACCGATCTTTACAAATAGATACTCCACTGGCTTATTACAGTGTTTATGCATTAAGGGTACTGTTCCTATTAAAAGTTTCATAAAAGTTTAAAAGTATATTAAACGTTTACAAATTAAGTTGATAACGATCCTCTTGGCATAAGGTATTCGTACTCAAAGTAAAACTTAAGCAAAAACTATGAAATAGGTTGAATTTGAAAGTATATGTATTAAAACTTTAGCTATGTATTATTTAAAATTTATTTAATGAATTGTTTTCCTAATAATAAAGGAATATACGAATGAAATTTTAAGCGCTATAGATTGTAAGTTCATACTTATATTAAAAAAAAAAAAACTATTCCAGTTTTAAACTAAATTGCTAATAATCAGTCGTATATTTAAATGAGCATGAACGTATATATATTTTCCCTGTCAATAACGTAACAGTTGTCAGCGATTTTAGATTAGACACAAATTATTCAAAAATGTTTTCTTAGCTATTCTCAATATAACCAACAAACAGGTTTACTAGTTACGCCTTACTGCTTAGGCTATCTTCCGAATGCAATAGATATTCAGTCTTATAGATCAAAAGTAAATCGGCATAAGAAAGGAAAGCTTTCAACAAAAAGAAATCTGCTGTAATCAAATCTAATTAAATAATTAGAAATATATTAAAAATATATTTTTGTAGAACGGTTAGGGAACTTGAGAGAATGCATTATTTCCTGGATCTCCATATTAACTGGATGGTCCTAGAAGACTGGTCTATAGTAGCCGGGTTTCTTCGCGCCCTTGCGGTGTGTAGGTCTGCAGAGGGAGTTCGATCGAGGTACTCGTGGTAGGATTCCGGGTGGCTAGGGTTCCGGCTTAGTCATTGGATCGGTTGGAGGTAGGCGCATCGGCATCGTGCCACGGTTATATTTGTATTGTTTGCGATTCGCTTTAGGGCTCCCGCTGGTGGGGGTGGCCGCGCCACCGGGGTATGATAACCCGTGCGACCGGGGGTGTGGCTCCCCTACACCGGTGACGGTCCTGGTCGTGACTTGGTAATGACACACCACGAGACACCATGATGGGACCGGGGGTGCGGGGTTTGTCCCCGGCTTCTGCGCGGACCGGAATGAGGTTACGTTCCCCTTGTTAGGCGACCAAAATTGGTCGACGACTTATTTGGGTGTAGGTTTAAATTTCTACGCCGAGTAATTTTGATCGGTACGAGTGTAGCACTGATGTAACTTTAAACTCGTTCGTTTTCCGAGGCGTTCACAGTCACGAATGGCACTGTCAAATCTGGACTAGGCGCGGGGTTCGCGCTTCCGCGATTTCGGTCAGTTAGTTTGAGGGAATCATGTTAGGTCGGATGTGAATATGTTGAAGGCTACGTGAAGGCGAAATTTGATTTGTATTTTACTGATGCAAATGTCTGCCGAGGCATTTACAACGTTGGTATTCCGACCGAGGCCTGGCTGATGATGACTGTGAGATGTAATCGGTTAGAGGGTGTAAAGACGACCTCCGGTAAAGCCCCTCAGGGTTCGGAACGAAGGGGGTGGTGTGGCGACCGGTAACTTCACAAGGTCAAGTGTCTTTCCCCTACGGGGTTGGGATGTAGAATGGTTAATAGGAATATAGAATGAGCAAAGGGAAATAGATAAACCCTTTAAAGCGTTGCGTTAGAGGAGAATAATAAAAATTAAGCGGTCGGATAAATTACGAAATGAATAGGTCTTTATTTCACATGGGAAAAAGAGAATATTGTAGCAGAATCTTCTAAAGAAATAAATTATGTAGGCCGTGTATTAAAATATCCGTGTTTAGTTAAATTGTTGAGAGAAATTTTTAATTGGTAAAACTGTAGAGGAAAACAATGAGCGGAATTTACTAAACTAAAAATATAGGATGTAGAATTATTTTGTAAAAAAAATAATTTGAAATACGTAAAATGAGTTTTTTAAGGTTCATTTTGTGTTTTGTATTTATTATTTTTCTAGTTAAAGGAAACATTTTGACTTGCAAATCAATGTCAAGTAATAATTTCAAGCTAATTTGAAATTTTATTTGAATGGACAAGAATTTAAAATACAGTGTTCCACGAAGAAACGTAAAGACGAGAAACTTTCAGGACATGTTCTACTGATGAAATCAATGAAAAATGTCCATATAACTAAACGTCTGGAAACCTTTGTTTTCGAGTTACGGCTAACAAAAGATTTCGTCCTAAAAAAAAAAGCTTACTGCAACTTTTGGGACCCAAATTAAGGAGTAAAGTGGGTGGTTTCTTATGTAATTTGAGCTGGGAAAGAGGGTAAAACAAGTCCCAGAACTGTAACTCCAACAGTTTTTAAGATATTCGACGTAAAACCCAAAATTCGGTTTCGAAAAGAAATTTTTTTTAGGCTTGTAGTACAATCGTTCTTTTAAATGACTAATAAATGCGGAAGATTTAGTAACAAATTTGTAAAGAACTTAATTCTTATAAAATTAATGTAAATACAGCCAATAAAAAGTAAATAAAAACTTTTAAAATCGGGTTTTTATTGAAGCAAAACGGACGAAAAATAGACAGAAAATCGTATTATTCTTTCCATACCTAATAAATGTTAGGTAAATTATATTACCTAATATATATTTGCGTTAATCGGTCGCATATTTATTTTAACAAGTAGAATAAAAAGTGGACAAAATAAAATGTCACGGCAAGCGTGTAAAGTGTAACCTACTGTAATATATATGAAGATGAGCAACCTTAACCTTTCTTGTGACCTTTGAAAAAACTTGTCCCAGACGAGTTGTAGGATTTTAGTAAACTAAGAAAAAAAAAAGGTTGTATAATTCTGTCCTCATACAGATGTTATAAAATTATTTCTGTTGTTCAATTATATTTCTCTGCTCTAAATGAATAAAATAGTTTAGTAGTGTAATGTTTCCATCGGACATTTTTAAATTTTAAATTAAATTTTTTAATTTAAAAAGTCTTCACACATCTTTACACCTATCCCAAAGAAGTACGACTTTACTAAAAAAAAATCTAGTAGAATAATTAGTTAACCGATGGGAAAAATATTTAAATATGTATTCTTCGTGAAGATTGTATGTTGGATGTTTTTAACAGAAAATTTTTTTCAATGAGTTCATTGTTTTGCAATCGGTTGCATTCCTCTTTTCCTTAACGGAAAAAGAGAGAGGAATAAAAATCGAGGGAAGAAGAATAGAGTGTGTACGATTTGCTGATGACATGGCGATACTGGCGGAGAATCAAAGTAAACTAAATGAAACAAAATGTATAGTATTAGGCGGAAAAGAGGAGATGATTGAAATTAAGATACGAAATGAAGTTTTAGAGCAAGTGAAGAAATTTCAGTACTCGGGGAGTTAATAACCGATGACCTCACTTGCACGGTAGAAATTAAAACATGAGTATCAAGAAGTAAGCAGGCATTTAATTAGAAGGGAAGACCGCTGTCTGGAAAGTTAAACTTAGCGTTAAGGAAGAGATTATTGACATTTTATGTGGAGTGTGATGCTCTATAGCGTTGAAACGTGGAAGATGCAAAAAACAGACGGAAAACGAATTGAGACTTTATAGATGCGATTGTGGCACAAAATGATAAATAAAATATCAGATGGCAAGACCGTGTGACAAATGAATTATTAAGCAGAATCGTGGAGAGAACACGAAAATGCTAAACGTGATTGAATGTATGAAAAGGAACCGGCTAAGGTATTGTATGAGAAGGTGTTTTTTAGCGGATGCGATAGAAGGCTTGGTGAATAGAAAAAAAGGAAGCGATTTCAAATGATGGACGGCATTTTGGAAAAAAGAAAATATACGGAAACAGAGAGGTTATCAAAGGAGAGAACAAAGTGAACAGCAGCAGCCGTGACAGGACCTGCCCTAATGACAGAACATTATGAATGACTCTCCTTATTGATAAAAACTATCAATTAGTTTGACTTTCCTTCTGTTAATGTTCTTTACAAGTTTAATGTACTTTAAGTATCCTTTATAACATATGAGTTTATTTAAATAAATGCAATAATTTTAATATATAACTGGATGAATGGACGGTGTTACTTTTAATTAAGTTTACGTCGGGTCGTTCAATAATTAGAAATAAATGAGTGTAAAAAAATTCTTGTTTATTAAATGACAACGAAACTAACACTACTTTTCAACATAATCCCCGGGTGCATTTAAGCTTTTTGTTCCATCTTTCTGCGAGCTTTCTTATTCCAGTAGTAAAAAATTGTTCACTCAGTGTCTAAGCCGTTCTAACACCGCACACTTGACTCGCTCATTGTTGCCGAACTCTGTACCAAATAAAAACTTTCGAGCGGACCAAAAAAAATTCTAGTTTTATTACAAGTTACTCGTATTATACGATCTGAAAAACGATTACCTTTTGCAAAATATTATTGTTTTAAGTTTCACCCAAATGTGAATTCGGCTGTTTTTGTTTTCGAACGTACTCTAGCAGTTGCGGTAATTAAGTCTATCATGAATAACGGAGTAAACAGTGCTAATACTCTCCGTACAAATTTCATCAATTTCCCGATTTATTACAATTTATTATGCGATCTAAAAAAAAATATTACCTTCCACTACAAATCGTTAAGTTCAGTACAAATATGAATTCCGGTATCTGTGATTTTAAGTCGGTCGTTTCGGATCACACCTTGAAGATGTTTTCCGATAATTCTACTTATCGTGAATACCGGAATGGGGACAGTAACAATATTTTCTTTACAAATTTCAACAATTTCCCAGATTTGTATTCGTCTGTTTTCGCGAATAAGTTCTTAATGCGATTTTGCAAATCGTCAGTCTTAACTACTAACGGTCATCTACTACAATGAAAGTCTTTAATTTTGTTCGATTAAAACCATTTATAAAGATTTTCTTGATTAGTACACTTTTACCAAACTATTTTAACATCAACTGAATTTCGGTCGCTTGAGAAAATAAAAATCTTATCACAGTACACTGTTCTTCTACGGTACACGTTTCAAGCGGTGACGTTGTTTTGAAATAAAAGGGATTGCAAATATTATAATGTAAATATTTTTCGAACAGCTGATAGTTTCTGTTAGGAGAGCTAACTTGAACATCAAAGTTTCAATTTTATTTTATTAAATATTTTCTCGCTGTTGATATTTGTCTCTAATTATTAAATGACCATCGTACTTCGATGATTTCAACCGGTTAATACATTTAATACGATGTTAATCGGTGAATGTCTTGGGATTGATTTCAAACGTATTTTGTTAGTAATTTCTTCTTTTATTGTAGAATCTGCAAACATTTTTTATTATGTATAACATCACAAAACTTCGAAAAAAGTCTTAATAATTTTAATTGAAGTATTTAACATAAAGCGGCCGTTAATAAACGTCGCTCCTCTAATGTAAAAGTTGACTTAAAAATAGTTTATATATTAAGTGAATTGTGATTTTATTTTTACGGTGAATTGTCATTTATCAGCGATCAGCCAAAACAAGTAATCCTAATTTACTCCTAAGATGTTTTAGTTGCTTTCGTCCGTATGTTTTTCCATGATATTCGTCTACGGGATTGTATACCCAAGAATTCCATTTCCTGTAATCAGAGAGTATGTTTGCTATTCATCGTTAAATTTGTACATATTTCTCTTCTTAAAGTAAAAATCACATGCATCGATTTTTACATCATCTGTACATATTATGTCATCTATTTATCATCTGTAATCTTATTTCTTTTTTTGACATCGTACTTCGATATTATTAAGGTCTACAGCTCTTCAGAGGCTGGAATAAGTGAAAAATTTGTCGGAAGTATTATCGATTATCGGGGAAAGTCGCCATCTATGTCTTGGAATGGAATTTACGATCTCTGTCTTGGAAGATATAAAGTATAAATCGTTATATGAGGTAAATTGGGAATAAGCTTAAAATATTCTCATATATTTACTTCTCAAAATCAATTAAATTTAAAAAAAAATAAAATTGAATTGTACTTTTTAATAATTACTACCACGGGGAATCTGAAAACGGCAGCAAAATAAGTAAACCATCTAAAATAAATAGCAAAGAAAGTAGGTCTAAATATTTCCTTCACAATGATAGATATCATAATGACTGATATCAAAGATTTCCTCGAGTCCAAATATGCGAAATATGGAAATTTAAATATCTGGGGAAAATAATCTAAATCAATGGTTCAGATAAAAAATCTCATCAAACAAAAACGAGAAGAATGGAATTGGTCTACCGACTAACAAAAGATAATTGCACAAAAAAAATCAATAAAATAAAAAATCTTGGCATTACAATACGGTAATAAAACCGTTTGGTAGGCCAGCACGAATCAAAATGTATCTTCAATTTGAAAATCAGATGAAATAAATGCTACAGAAAAAAGATAGGAAAACCTTCATAAAAACCTACATGAATTACAATCTAATAATGTGTTAAACAAAGATGGTACACCAATATATAATACGAAAGGTAAAGTCGATAGATGGGTGGAATATATTGAAGAGTTATACGGAGGAAATGAATTAGAAAATGGTGTTATAGAGGAAGAAGAGGAAGTTGAGGAGGATGAAATGGGAGAAAAAATACTGAGATCTGAATTTAAGAGAGCATTAAAAGATTTAAATGGCAGAAAGGCTCCTGGAATAGAGGGAATACCTGTAGAATTACTGCGCAGTGCAGGTGAGGAAGCGATTGATAGATTATACAAACCGGTGTGTAATATTTATGAAAAAGGGGAATTTCCGTCAGACTTCCAAAAAAGTGTTATAGTCATGATACCAAAGAAAGCAGGGGCAGATAAATGTGAAGAATACAGAACAATTAGTTTAACTAGTCACGCATCAAAAATCTTAACTAGAATTCTGTACAGAAGAATTGAGAGGAGAGTGGAGGAAGTGTTAGGAGAAGACCAATTTGGTTTCAGGAAAAGTATAGGGACAAGGGAAGCAATTTTAGGCCTCAGATTAATAGTAGAAGGAAGATTAAAGAAAAACAAACCGACATACTTGGCGTTTATAGACCTAGAAAAGGCATTCCATAACGTAGACCGGAATAAAATGTTCAGCATTTAAAAAAAATTAGGCTTCAAATACAGAGATAGAAGAACAATTGCTAACATGTACAGGAACCAAACAGCAACAGTAACAATTGAAGAACATAAGAAAGAAGCCGTAATAAGAAAGGGAGTCCGACAAGGATGTTCCCTATCTCCGTTACTTTTTAATCTTTACATGGAACTAGCAGTTAGTGATGTTAAAGAACAATTTAGATTCGGAGTAACAGTACAAGGTGAAAAGATAAAGATGCTACGATTTGCTGATGAAATAGTAATTCTAGCCGAGAGTAAAAAGGATTTAGAAGAAACAATGAACGGCATAGATGATGTCCTACGCAAGAACTATCGCATGAAAATAAACAAGAACAAAACAAAAGTAATGAAATGTAGTAGAAATAACAAAGATGGACCACTGAATGTGAAAATAGGAGGAGAAAAGATTACGGAGGTAGAAGAATTTTGTGATTTGGGAGGTAGAATTACTAAAGATGGACGAAGCAGTAGCGATATAAAATGCCGAATAGCACAAGCTAAACGAGCCTTCAGTAAGAAATATTATTTGTTTACATCAAAAATTAATTTAAATGTCAGGAAAAGATTTTTGAAAGTGTATGTTTGGAGTGTCGCTTTATATGGAAGTGAAACTTGGACGATCGGAGTATCTGAGAAGAAAAGATTAGAAGTTTTTGAAATACGGTGCTACAGGAGAATGTTAAAAATCAGACGGGTGGATAAAGTGACAAATGAAGAGGTATTGCGACAAATAGATGAAGAAAGAAGCGTTTGGAAAAATATAGTTAAAAAAAGAGACAGACTTACTTATAGGCCACATACTAAGGCATCCTGAAATAGTCGCTTTAATATTGGAAGGACAGGTAGAAGGGAAAAATTGTGTAGGCAGGCCATGTTTGGAATTAGTAAAACAAATTGTTAGGGATGTAGGATGTAGAGGGTATAATGAAATGAAACGACTAGCACTAGATAGGGAATCTTGTAGAGCTGCATCAAACCAGTCAAATGACTGAAGACAAAAAAAAAATCAATTGAAGATTAGAAAATAATTATTATTAATTAATTTCGTACTGATATTAATTATGAACACCATTACGGTACACTTTGTTTATTACATTTTTCAAGTTATTATTGTTCCTTTGATCCATATGCAATAAATTTTGACACGGTCATCATCCTACATCGGTAAGATATTACGGTTCACTTTCCATACAAAGAGAAAGGAGTTCAAATTTAATTAATTGCCATTTTCGATTAGAATTCTCTAATTGTTAATTATGAATGATTTAAATGTTCTATTTAAACCTTTTCTTGAAGTACAGTATTGTTTTTAATGAAGCAATTTCAATGAGCATTCGGCTGCTTTCATCTCGACCCCGGAGAATTATTTCGTTACTTATAATAAAGTAATGTTAACTGTCCCTTTACATGTAAAATTTCTCTGATAATATCTTTTTCAAAATTATCGGACAAAAGTGAAAGTAAAAGAATATTTATAACAATTTGACGTCATTTTTTTTTCAAACACGATTGATTATTTTTACTGTTGAATTATTTTTTTTATTCAAGGCATATAATAAAGAAATATCAAAAATGAAAAATAATTAAAATTTTATACAATATTTATTTATCACATTTCGTTAAAATTTTGTCGCGATTTATTTAATTAAAAAATTACTGGTGAAAGAAATCCATCTGTGTTTTACGTTTGTCTTAGGTTTTCTTTTAAATTTAAAGGCTAGCGTACATAAAAATAAGTTGTTTAGTTCTGTTCTATGAAATAATTTCTTTGAAGATCAATAAGCTGGACCTTTTGAGTGGTGACAACCGGTAAATCATTATATAAACAAAATTCTAAGCAGTCTACTGTATATTTTCTATGCGATTATTTAGTGTATGTATCGGTTACAAATGCTTTTTTGGAATACATTTATTGATAACGAATGCTACTTGGCGTAGAAATCCGGTATGCATTTATTTGTTTAAAGGAATCAACAGCCGTGAATAATAAGGTTGATGACTTTATTAAGCTTAGAAAATCTCTGTTTAATTTTTTAACTATCCTATTGAACTGTCTGGGAGTTTGGAGAGATGCAAAAAACTAAAACGTTTGGTTGAGTTTGGGAATTCGTTAATTTGTCTTTAAATCATCCGTTTAATTTTAAATAAACTTTAGTGCCGTAAGGTAAACGTAATTAATTTCGCTTTGGTTGTATGTCCTTGTATTTTTTTTTTATTAATTCATTTCACAAAAAGGGGACGTTCCCAAATTGATGTTTTTGATTTTATGTTATGTAATTATTGCCTTTATCATACCGCCCGATTTCGAGATTTTAATTTTTGTACAGCAAATTCCTCCGTTAGTCCTGTTGTAAGCGGACGATTTTTTTTTTTAACCAAAACTTATTTGACAGTTTGAAGACATATTCATTATTTTTGTCATTGTAATTTGTTATATGATTATGATATATATTCAACAGATTTAATTATGAAATTCAAAGTATTCTAAAATAAAATTTTTTAGTAAATTGGTAAAAAAAACTTTGAAAAAATTAATCCATTCTCCTGCATTTCAGAAAGTTTCGCTGAAATTCAGTAGTCATGTGTTTACTTTCTTTTTCTGAATTGTTTTTCTTTCTTCTAAGAATAAGAACAGGTTTGCAATCACTCCGTTTCTACCGAACTTTATTTCATGTGGGTAGGATTTATTATAGGCCTAATCAATCTTTTTTTTTTTTTAATAAAACTTAAACAAAAAATGTTGAATAATAGAATGAATTTAATTAGTTCTTTATTATCGAATGGTGACACTGGTCTACAGCACAAATGAAATAGACTAAATCTCTGCTCGTCGTGCTTTATCAAAGTTTTTGCATCAATAAGGTCCTTTTTTTTTTGTATTGTTAACTAAATGTATACAAGTATCGAATTATTCCAGTTATCGAATGTTTATCGAAATAAAACTACGTTAACTTTATTCCGATTGTTTTATAAGTCTTAGAGTTGCATTATTCCAAATGGATAAATTATATGAATCAGGAATACACATATATGTACGATTCGTCATTATGCAATTTGTAAACATTAATTTATAGTAGAAATTATTTGATTTACTCCCTTCAGTTAACTATAGCCCTACGCCTAATTAAAACTACACTACTTTTTTTTTCATAAGAAGTTAATTTTTTAGCGTGTGAAAAATGGCAATCTGACAAGGGTTCAAACCTAGAATTTTCCGTATGAAAGGTATCCAATTAATATTATTTTAATTACGTTTTCCACTTTTATGACTTTATTTATGTTTTAAAATGTATTAAAACAAATGTACTTGTATTAAAAATAAAACAAATCATACAACAGTAATTTTCAAATTAAAAATTTAATAAAATTGTTTATTAAAACAATTTTTTATTTTATTTCTGCTTGCGAGTTAATTTAAAAGGAATGCAGTTGTTATTGTAAAGGCCGCACTATAAAAACAAGAATATTTTTATTGTATAATAAATCCTAGAAAGGATGTATTCAGCATTGTGTTACCTGATGTTTTATAATTTATTTTTAAGATTGCATTGTATCTACTGAAAATTGAGGACTGAAGAGGAGGCATTCAGGCGCTTATTAATAAATACTTATACTAAAAAACAAGAGCTCTTATAAATTTAGGTGAAGTATAAATTTAAATTACGTATCTTATTTTGCTTTGATTTTTAAAAAATAACATTCAAAGAAGAATTTAAAATTATTATTTTGTAACGTTTATGAGGTTTTATAAAATTTACTTTATTAAAAAGTTTATAAATAAAAATGTTAAATACTGGTATATCAAAAAGAGTGATCCGATTTCAAAACCGTACACCTGTGCTAACACGCGTGGTCCATAAATGAGATTTCCAGCATTTAAAGTACGTGAGTTTCAAATATAGACCGCCAGATCGCAATGCTAGCCGTTAAACGTAGGCTAATCTCGGTAGTAAACAAATGGCGCTTATGAAACAGAAGGCGTTTTGTGTTCTACAACTAGCAAGAATCCGTAATAACGGTTCAGCATATTTTCAACAGCGTTTCAAGTTCGATCCACCATCCGCTAAGAACATTCGTCGCCGGTTTATAAACAATTTGAAGAATCGGGTTGTTTATGTAAGTACAAGCTCTTACAAACTCTTCGTTTAAGTGACGAAAGAAAACGCAAAGATTTCTGTGATGCGATCGTAATAGACATAGAATAGAGCAGGTTCTTACCGCGGTTACGTTTTAGAGATGAAGCAGCATTTCATTTAAGACGATACAGTTTCACTTCACAATGTTCGGGTATGGGAACTTGAGAATCGGCACGGTATTGTACAGCAGTACTGAGATTCCTCAAAAGTTAATGGTTTTTTGCGGTTTTGTGCACAAAAATGTATGGCCCTTTCTTTTTTTAAGGAAATACAGTATCGGAGCATTCTTATCTAAGCTGCTGCGGGACGGAGTTTTTCTACAACTAAATGAAGGCTGTAAAAAATTAATTTTCCAGCGAGACAGGCCACACCAAATCGGTGAGTCATCGGTTTTTAGATGAAACATCACTTCGACGCTGGATATAGCGTAGTGCGTTGGCACTGCACTATTGGTCGCCAAGACCCCCTAGACGTTACGCCTTGTGACGTTTTCTCGTGAAGATATGTGAAACAAAGTGTTTGGTCCACCATTACCTGCTGATTTGAATTAAATGAAAACCAGGATCAAAGGTGGAGTAACTTCTCTGACAGAAGGGTCTGCAACGCCTTGCAGAACTCACGTATCTGAGTAGCGGAGGGAGGTCATATAGAACATTTATAACTTAGGAAGTGAAATTTAAAAAATTTTTGAATAGGATGTACGAGTAATTTGTCTTGTAATTGTAATACAGGTTTATTATGAAATATATCTGTTTAAAATTGGATCGTTCTTTGTGATACACGCTATAAATAAAAATATACTTAAAACGTATATTCTCCTATTAAGTGGAAATAGTGTTCGTTGTAGAAAGGGATTCTTATTTTTGTATGTATTTTTTATACAATTCTTTCTTATATATGTGAAAGCATCTGAGATACAAATAACACTAGTCACAGTCGTTTGATCTAAGAGTTATTGAGTGTTTGTTATACAATCATTTCTTTTCTTATGAACGGAATAAAGTTGTCGCTTGTTAGATTGAATACTACATCTATTTCGGAGGGCTTGTTGTATAGATATATAAAATTGTATTTGAATCGGAAAAGGAAATCACTTAACTCGTCACTTTCCGTTAAAAAGCGGGTATAGGATGTTTATTACTTTTGAAAATGATTATATCAGTTTTTTTGAATACGTTTTATCACGTCTACAGTGATAACTTTGCTGTAGTGTAATCGCACTATGTTGGCGTACCCACCTAACGTGAAAATATAACTAACAATTGATCTACCATTACGTTTTTGTTTATCTTAGTATAATTTAGTGAATTTTAATTTTTGATGTTTTATCTATCATAATCTTTTAAAATAATATTCGCATCTTTTGATTCATTTTTTTTGTATCATTATTATATTCATAATTAATTATTTCCGTACGTATAACAAAAAGATGAAGAAAATTGATGTAAGATAGTGTTATTGATATATTATTTTTATAATAAATTCTTTCTTAATAAAAGAAAACAATTTTGAAAGAGTTAGATCAATATTTTGATAAATAAAGATTAAAATACGTGTTATACACACATTCATCATTTAATGAGTATTCACTGTTCACTGAGTTAGGAGATAATTTCACAACTTGTTTACTTTATATGTAATCTCATATTATCATAATACTAATCTTTATAACTGAGAATAATGTAATTTATTTATTAAATGCACATTTTATGAGATAAAATAATACGATTTCACAAATATAATTAAGTGGGCAATTATTAACGAGGTGAAATAACCAAATCTTTATTAATTTCACTTCTTTGTTATTACTATTATTTTTCGCTTTGCAGTTTTTTCCTTATACTCTTATTCTCTCTTTTCCTTTCTCCTTTTTTATTTATTATTCGACGTCGAAAATGCTTTTGCATATATTTTAATGAGGAAGATGAACTAGATGAATCGTCAGATGATAAAATGTCAGACCCTTGCCGGAAATCGAACCCAAGACATTGGAAAAAAACAGTTATAGTTTTTTAAATCATGCGTTTTAGAGGTTCGTAAAATAAATCCTTTGTTATGCGTTTTGGCTTGCATTTTTGGCAATAAGCTTTCGGTCTTTCGGCCGTGGATTTCATTTTTTCTGTTTTGTCTACATTTTGATTTCGTTTTCTGCTGAAAACTTTGGTTTTAATTTTCTAGTATTTTTCTTAAAATGTATATTCTCCTATTCTGATAGATCTTGAACCGTTTGGTCTTTGTTTTTCTAAAATTGACGAATTGAAAGGTCGCTTTGTGAATTTATTATTATTCATTCTGGAGAGACGACTCTAGGATTCAATTCTTTTTCATATTATGTCTAAAAGTCTTTTCATTTTATTGTTCATATCTTTATTGGGAATTTAAGTTGATCTTTTTGGAATTTTTGACCTAATATTTTCTTAATAGCTTTTCTTTCCTTATTTTCTAGATTACCCATTAGTTTTTATTTGTTGCTAACGTTTCTCCTGCCTACAAGGCTTCTGATTTTACGACTTTTATTAATGTGTTATAATACTTAATATTAGCGTTCAGAGAGAGCGATATTTTTATATTTACATTTTTTTTGTCTCAAATTAAATTTACAATCGGTTTCATTCATGTAGAAACCGCAAGTAAATTGCATCATAATAATCACATGAAAAGGAGCTTCCATCGGAATCCCGAAATGGAATACATTCAAACGTCATGTATAGTACTTGTAAGAAAACGCTTACGTTGGTCAAGTTCAAAGAACAACACAGTAAAAAAGTAAAAATATAAACAATAATAACACATTACTACGAATAACACAAGAAAACATAAAGTAGAAATGAAACGAATAAAGAATGAATACATAATCGATTAGCTTCCAAACAAATATTGAGATGATGCGCAACGCTCAACAGGTGAAGTTCCATCCCGAGTATCAGTAAAAGTCTCCCGTGTCCTACAGTTGGAGCCTCTCCAACCACCTAACATCTTCGCTATTGTCTAGAAGGTTGACGGCCAGATAATCCACATGGTCGATGGTCGTTAAGTCTTAATTTGTACTTTGATGCGAATCGTTGGATTTAACTTCCCAAACTTACGGCTACACCAGGTAGTCGTCGATCTCTCTGTTCTTCACAAACCACAGCGCAAGGCATTTGATACTATCCCACATTCTAAACCTCTGAGGAAAATGGGTTTGATGGCCATTTGCGGCATCCCCCTTAAACTATTTACTAGCTACTTAAAAAATATATCACAATTTCTTACCCTGAACAGCAAAACCAGTATGGAAAACATTTCTGAATATGGTCTTCCTCAAAAACTGTCCTGTCTCCTACATAATTTTTAATTTATATTAATGATTTACTGAAGTTAAACGTGAACGGTTGTGAGATTATTTCCTTCGGTGATAATACAGCATTAATTTTCATCGATCCATCCTGGGATGAAGTTAAAAGATTAACTGAACTGGGCGTTGTCACCGTTAAATCTTGGTTCATAGAGCATATATTGATACTTGATACCAAGAAAAGTGTACTTCTGACCTTTTTCCCTTACCTGCCGATATCAACCGACTAATCTAAATAACGTAACTGTGCGCTTTTCAAATTGTGAATTCGATATTTTACTTAAAAAGAAAGTTATAGCGGTATTTTGTTTTTGTTTTTTTAAAACCGCCTCATTTCCACTCCCACGGTCCGATTTTGACCGTTAACGAACTCGAACGAGGATTTTGGGACGAGTTATTTTTAAGAAACAATTTGAAAGTGATTGACGCAAAATTACGGCATATATCGTGTCCACAAGAAAAGTTTATATATATAAACTTTTTGAGGTGACGTGTTTTTGGGGCCTGGGGGATGTGAAGCGCGAATATATGTCTAAATTTTCCGGAAGTCGAATCATGGTACCCATTGCAATAAGAAGCTTTCTTATTCAAATGGCCTTATCTATTTTTTTATTTAAAATATATTTTTATTGATCTTTTAAAAACAGGTTTTTGTTTACAATAGTAAAATTTTACAGAATATTGTGGATGATTCTCCTCCTCTTATGAAGTTTTTAAAATATATTTTCCCTTTAGTTAATTTTAGATTATTTAAGTAGGGTATAAATAAATGCATAACAATAAAGGTGTTGATAAAATTTCTTTAAATGTTACCGGTATATAAATAAAAAGAAAAAAAAATTAACCCGCTTTGTCTATTTCGTAGTTAATACTTTTTGTTTTAAGCAGTATGAAAGCAACGGTAAGTTTCCTGTAACTTTCTAATTTGGATTTATATACTTTCTAAGTTACAGCGGATTTAAGTTCTCCATTGCCCTTGAAATAAAGTGAACCTGTTTCTTTGAACTCGGTCTAGTTGCATAACATATCTAGGTAAACCGCATCTTAAAAAAAAATTATAATGCATATAGTAATGAATAAATATATGAAAATTGATCAGGGTTCAATAACAGTAATTGAGGTCATAGAAAGGTCCTTATAAAGGTCGTTGAACAGACGTTTCTATATCGTACAGAAAAATATATAATGTTGAAATAAAATGTAACATACTCGTAAAATATATAAAAATCTCATGGACAATTTTGATTTTACTTAAAATCTTAGAAACTTCATCCTCGAGTAACGGATAATGTTAAGAACTCTTTTTTAATTAATTAAAGATAGGAATGAGATATTCTATCGCTATTGGATGAATAGTTTCTTCTCATTATATAATATCTAAACACATGAAGTAGAATAGATGTACCGTAAGAGATAAATGCATTTTAACAATTTTATTTCCTGTTTTGATGTAATGACGTTTATAAAACCATTCATTTTTAAATAAACGAAATATGTTATAACGAAGAATCAAATTTTATTAATTATTGCAAGAATCAAATTTTATTAATTATTGCATTTGACATTTAGAGCTTATCTTGGAAAATAAGAGAGTAGGAAAGACTATGAATCGATCATTTGATATACGATTTAATTTGAGTTACTGTATTTTTACTTTCCCGTTTATAGCTTTATTGATGCTGCAACAGCATAGATTTAAGAGGAAAAAAAGCGATCGACCAAAATTTTGGGCATCGGGGTTTTTGTAAATGTCGACGTTTCACGATCCCCTTAATCCAAAAAACAAAAACGTATAGAAATCTCCCAAAGATGTATGGTGACGTACGTATAATTATTGGCTTGTACTTCCATTAATATTTCCGAATCGGTTCAACATACATTGTTCGAAAATGACCCGAATTATATCTGTACGTGGAATACTGATAGCATTAAATTTTGGACAAAATTTAAAAAGAGGGCGGAGTAGTTTTTTGTAATTTTAACTTGTTATATATTAATAGTAGAAAATTGAGCTTTACATAGATGAAAGTACTTATTAAGTTATTTAAAATTCCAAAGTTTTTATGTCGATCGGATTTAACAGCTGATTGGACGGGGAGATAATCAAATTATTCATCAACCTTTTGGCTTGGTGAAAAAAAACTTGAAATTTAGTACAAATTATATATATATATATAATTTGTTTTCACCAAGTTTTTTTTTCACCAATACGTTTCGAGATACGAAGCGAAGTTTCGAGATACGAATTATATATATATATATATATATATATATATTATCGTGAAAGACCGATATCTGGCAAATGTCGATATTCTCAAGTGAATCGACACACCAAATACGTCAAAATATTTGCTTATATCATTATACATTCGGACCTTCGCCAGTATAAGTCGACAAATACAGATAAACATTGGTGGGGGTCGAAACGATAACTAGAAATAAAAAAAAAACCACCCGATACCAATCTATAAGGTAAATAGATTGTATAAAAAAAGAAATTTAAATTAAAGTCGAATTAACGTACGCTCGCTTTGCTCGTTCACCTCGTCTTATTAACGTTAAATATACAAATTGTATATGTTTTTCTCCTACACCGGAGACGATTCATCAAATTCACCGCATTTATAAAAATATTTAATCAAATTTTCAGCATTTTATAAATTGAAAGCGCCAGTCAAGATGTACAGAATATGTTAACTGCGTGGATGAACGATAACGACAAAAAGAAATGGTCCGATGGTTTGCCCTTTGCTCAGTTTTTTTTTTTTATAAAATACTAGCTGAACCGGCAATGCTTCGCCATTAAAGTTTGATTAAACATTAAAAAACTGAACATTACGGAACTTCACAAAATTTAACCTTTCCCTTTTTCCCTTCTTCTTCCTTCTCTTCTTCCTTTGTCCCTCTCTCCCCATTTTTCGCAAAAATATTTCTTTTCACGTAACTAATATATATTCTGAATATGATCCAAATCGAACTATAAATAACAATTTTCCGAAATATCTCGACCTCCTAGCGGGTCCAAACTAATTCATTAACCTTAGCGGGCGTGCGCACAACTCACCAAAGGTTCATCGCAATCGGCTGAATGGTATAGGAAAGCATACGGGACAAACAAACATTCATTTTTATATCTATGTAAGATTTTATTCAACTTTCACCGTCAGTGCGTGCTGAATGCGGTAAATTTGATTATTTAGACCTCTTTGCCGGTTGTTTTAGTTCGTTCTTGCTTTTTTTTTTTAATAACTTAGTTTTAATACATTGTTATTGTAATAAACGATAATGAAATAATACCTGTAAATCAGTAATTATAAATATTTTACAACATAAATAAGCATTAACTTAGGTAATCGTTTTTCGTTCGGGAAAATCAGAATTTTGAAGCTTTGAAATCCTCTTTTTACAGTCCTAACCAAGCTGTTGAACAAACCTTTATCATCAGCATTATTCTTTCTGAGGCCCCTAATTAGGAATAATTACGGAAGATCTTAAAACCCCGTTTAGGAATAGTTAAACCAAATTCCTATTTTCAAAAATAATAGAATAAGTGATGAGGGAATTTGTGAAGGCAAGTTAAACTTTAATCAGATTCTTAGAATGATAAATGAGACTATGGAAACGTTTTATTCTTCTTAAGAACGATGACGTTTCTCAAGATGATTTCATGAAAAATTATGAAATAATCTTTTAAAGGTAGTTTTACGGTTTGTATATGTGACGAATTATTAATTTTTAATTTTTTTTTTTTTAGTGAATATTTGTTGAATTGTATATTTTTTTCTTGTTTTTTTGCATTTGATTGACTTCCTTTAAAGATTACATGATTTAATTTTTCTAGCGATTTGGGAAATAAATGATTTTAAGTCATAGCGGTTAAGTTAAATATTACACTTACGGAATATAAATTGGAAATATTAAATCCTTTTATGTAATTTAATATTCTTAATAATATATTTGATGGGTAATCGGAAAACACGTTTACAAAAAATTTTGCGGTTAAAATCTGCGTCGAAATTTTAATTTCTATGTAACCTTTTAGAAGTTTCCACGAGAATGAAGAAATCATATGTGTTGATTAACATCGTAAGGGGATAATTAAAAGGTTAGATTCGATTATCTTCAGAAATTATCGTAACCGAACTCTAATTTCTATCGCAGTTGAATCGTTATTGTTGAATTGCAGTTGTTGAGTTGTATATAGTTTAGTGTATTTAGTATTTCAAGTGTAAGAACCGATATATTTTTCTTGATGAAATTTTAGATTTAACGTCCGCGGTAGATTCATAACATCCGTCAAAACAAAACGTAAGAAAGAGGTAAATCAAACTATTGTTTTACTCTTATTTATCCAACCTTTCTTATGGATATGGATATGACTCGTCTAAAGCACCTGATATACAAGAGGCATCGATCAGGGATTCTCTGATAGTATTAACGCTCACTACATTGCCATTTGCGGTGAACAGAATGAAAGCGTCATTTATGGGACGAAATATCAAAATTACATTTCCTTGGACTTTGTAAGCTGACATGTAATATGTGATTTTTGGCTCGGTGGAGAATGCTACAGGAATTCCTTTCGCTCCTCAATTTTCCAAGTAATCCTGGCACGGGATGTTTGTTATTCAAGAAGTGGCTTATATCATTTTTGGGCGTATATGTGATCCGCGACTTGTCCCTTTAGCCGTTACGATTATGACACTTAACGTATCAAAACTAATTCAGGAGTATTCGGAGATAAGGGAATACAACTCAAATTTCCCATTTAATTATTTTAGGGGGTTATTTCCCAGAAAAATCACAAGACCTGGAGTAATGTTACTCTGAACATCGATAGAGTAAACATATTTCTTTGATACTGATAAAATATCATACCTTTATTAACGAGAAATGATATTACTTAAAAACGAGATATGAAGTTTCGAAAAATAATACGCATCCTTTTTTAATCCCTTAGAGATTACTAAGGAAAAATTGATTCTTAGTCCCTTATTTAAGGGGAATACCTCTACCGGTTTTCACTTTCCAGCCCTTCCGGTTCAAGTACCGTTTTTTAATTAAGCGCTTAGGAGCTGTTAAATAATTTTTACATACATTTTTTAATGAAACGCTTGAAGTAACTACTGTGGTTGTCAGGTGTCGGCTTTCTAGCCGCATTTAGAAATTTCTAGCCGCTTAGTAAAAAACGAACCAGTTTACAAATTTAGACTGCGTAATCCTTTTTTCAATATATGAAAAAAGTTAATTTAATCATGCACCTGGAAACACTTTGTTTTTGAATTACGGCTAGGAAAATCTTTTCTCGGTTTGCTGGTCTAATGATCAAATAATTCTATATTAAAACTATACGGGCGCAAATTATTGAACAAAATTGTGGTTTTATATCCAATCGTACATCAAAGGTTTTAAAAAATGGGTCCCACAACTTTATCTTCAGTAGTTTTCAAGTAAGTTATAAAACAAGAAATTGTAGTAAAAAATCATGTATTTTAAGGTTTGGGGTAAATTTACTTCGTAAATTGACAATAATTAAATAAAAATCACAGCTAAATTTGTAGAGAATTTAATTCTGTAACTATTTTATTGAAAAACCAAAAAAATTCTATTCAACTACAAATGATGAGAACTACAATTCTGAACTCGTCGCAAATCAGTTGTTTAACAGCTGATTTTCCAAGTCGAAGGTTCTGAGGTTCAAACCGTAGTAGAAGTTAGTTCCTTTTATACGGATTTGAATACTAGACATTGATAACTGTATACATTGGTGGTCGGGGTTCAATTAACCCCACGTCACACGAACGGTCGGCCTGTATCTGTACAAGAGTACACCTCATTTACATGGCATGCATATCATCTTCATCTCATCGGGCCGTGCAGGGGTTGCTTGTTCACTTTGAACAAGTTGAACGGTGCAACGTATACATTAGAAATAAAATAATTAAAAAAATCTGATATGGACACCACATGACTATCTTGTACGCTATTAATTTCATATACACATTTTTTTTTTTTTAATGAAAAGTACTTACAATTTTATTTCATTAATAACTTCTGATATGTTTTCATTTTTTCTTATTGTTATCATTGAATTATTTATCGAGAATCATTTTTACAATCAGAGGTTAATAATTATTAATAAATCAATATATTTAAATTAAAACAAAAGTTTAAAAAAAAGAGGTGAACTGGGACTCGAACCGATATTCCTCCCCCCCCCCCTTGTAAGATAAAAATAATTTCATTAATTAAAATTTTATTTGGCTATAACTCCGGTAACAATGAAAATAAGTACCAGGCTTTTTTGGAAACTTTTGGTCCAGTCGATTCTAATCAAAAGGAAGGTGCACAACTAGATGTTACAGCAGTCCTAAATCCAAAATTTCAACATCCTACGGCTAATCGTTTTTGAGTTATGCGAGATACGTACGTACGTGCGTACAGATGTCACGCCGAAGCTAGTCAGAATGGATTCAGGGGTTATCAAAATGAATATTTCCGTTGAAATCTGAAAACCTAAATTTTTCGCTATCACAATAGTTCCTTTACTTCGTACAAGGAAATAAAAATATATAACTTTATAACAAAACTAAATTATTGTTTAATTACCATTTAGTTAACTTACAGGATAATGTTATATTAGGTACTCAAAATGTATAGTAATAAAACTAATGAAATACAAAGAAACAATTTTTCTTCGATTTGACCACCCACTAGTTTTAATAGGAATGTAAGATATATATATAGGAATGTAATATATATAGATATAGGAATGTAAGATTTAATAGGAATGTAATGTTAGATTCGCCAAAAAATTTAACTTTCAAAAACAACTTTTTCTTTCTGAAGTACCTTCGGATGATACAGAACCTTCCGTAGGTACTCCGTGTATGATGGAATTGAATATTTCTATTCGAGTAGTAATTTTTTTTTCGGATTTTTTAAATAATATTCAAATTTATCAAAAACTCTGTATGGCATCGATGTAAAATCTATACGATTAAAATTCATAAAATGATAATCTACAATTTGATATGAAACTCTTTTTATATAGAGAAATAAATTCTGCTTTTCAAATATTATTTGATTGATAATTGTCATCAAAATTGTTTTACGTTTTCAAAAGTTTAGTTATTTTTTTTTTTTTTGTTAAGGAATTCAGTTTTTTGATTTTACAAATTATTCGTTCATATAATCGTAAAGCCAAATCAGTAGAACTTTAATTACCATTTATAAGTTTAAAAAACTGTTGTTTATTTAACCGTTAACAAGCGATGTTATTTTTCGAAGCCACTGGAGTATAGAAGAAACATAATTTCATGTGTTACGTACAAATAAAAAAGTTTAAATTAAATTGATAACAGAATAACCGTGAATTAAAAAGAAAAACTGGAAACAATTTTGTAATCGTGCATTGTTTCTTTTTAATTATAAAATAAATATAATTTTGATGAAAATAAATTGAATTTTATGATTATAAAAAAAAGTGTTTTAAATTAGTTAAATCCATATGTATAATGGAAATATGTTATTTATTTTCTTATATAAACGATGGATTATAGGATTTTTTAAATGTAATATTTACTTGGTGTGTTCTAATCTATTTATGTACGTTTGAGATTAATTTGAACCGTAACAAAATATTTCAGGAAATTTTTAGAAAAAAATCTTTAGTATAAACCCATATAAATTAAATCAAATTTTTATTAATAGGTATAATAAAAGTTACCGCAGTGATTTTCCTAAGATATAGCCGACCGACAACGTAGCATCTACATGTTAAACTTGTGTTGTGAATACGTTTATAGAAAAACGATTATTATTTACCGTTTAATTTATAAGTAATAAATTAATTAAAAATATTTATACGAACCAGTCTAGCAGAATCGCTCGTATATGCAGTCAATCCGAGGATGAGTAATACGGTGAGGATGAGCTGGTTATGAGAATTTGAACCGGTGGCAGTCATCGTGCGGTTTGAGCTGAACGGTAACTGATCAAAGAATATATTAAATATTATAACACCGTATCGCTCTATAATGTTGTACGTTTGCCGGTCGTTCCCTGTACCCGATGCTTATACATGTAGCCTACAAACACCGTCTCTATTCGACATAATATAATATTATACCCTCGGGCTCTCCCCAATCCACTTTCACTACTCCACTGTTTATACGTAATATCATAACGCTATTTACTATACTGCGCTATATTATTATGATTTTTATGCGGCGTAAAATAATTTCTATCGTAAAATTATAATTTAAATGTCATTATGAAAAAAAATCTGCACTGATTGTTTGTAGACATTAAATTTTATCTATCGGTCTTAGATTTAACCTATTATATTTTATTACCGGTCTTTAATTATTGTAAATAGATGAAAAATATTTTCCCACGCTGCAAATTTTGTTATATTTAATTTGAAAGCTTTATACAAATCCTCAATTCATACATATGTATATATTTTTTTTTTTGCCCTGGCTATAGTGGTTTTCCGTAGCGGTCAATTTTTTTTACTTTACATTTTTTCGTCAAGTAACCGGAGGCAGGTGCAGCCAATTACACAACAGTAACGGTGGCAGTGGCTGTCTTGGTTGCAAATTCCCCTTTTGACGTTTGAAAATAGGAAGATCGTTTGCGAAAGTATAGCAACATTTCCGAATAACCGTAATCTGTTAGATCGAGTGTGTACCTGATGGATGAAAAAATTAACCTTCAACCGACTAACAAATATCCCGTTTGAATTTTGAAAATCGGACGATTGTTTGCAGAAATATTATAAAAGAACCCCATTTCACCTCCCAAAACAGCACCCCAGAGATATCCCGTTTGTTTCCGGTTGATGGTGATGATCGGTCTAGCTTCCCATGAGGTGTTCGTATACTTCACCACTCTACACACGGCAAGCACAAGCAGTCCCCACCGGAAGCCCGTTATTGTTTAACAGAAATTTTTTTAATTTATTTAATATTATTTTATTTGACGTAAATTTAATTCTATATTTTTGTAATATTATTCATTCGTTTGATCCGAATTATTCTGTTCAAATCCAGCTCACACAGTGAGAGACTCGCATATCTCAGTTCATTAATTCAATTCATTAAAGTTTGTGCTTCAACCGGCAAATCTGCACTTTCGAGATGAAACATATCCAAAAACGTTTTCAGTTATGACAAGAAACATACATCGAGTAAAAATTTGGTTGCGATCGATCGAGTGGTTTTTTATTTATCCGGAACAAACAAAACCCCTCTTCTTCTTTATATAATAGTATAGATAGATGTAGATACAGATTTAAACTATTTATAGTTTATAAAGTAAACTTACTATTTATATATAAAGTAATTTACTATTTATAGTAAAGTAAAATATTTTCAAACAGGATTAAGTATTGTGTAAACACAAAGTAGTATACAGAAAACTCAGTAAATTTATTGCACCACCAAAAGAAGAAAATATTTGTCGATTTAAAATCTTTCAAAAAAATTTAGTTTAAAAGATTGTAAAAATTTTATGTTGGAAGGAAGCTTACATTTAATGAAAAAGTTTATATATATTTCATCGAATAATAAACGTCAGTGTTAGCAGTCAGATTTACACAGTCATTCATTTTTTCTTAGTTTATAAATTTACCAAGAGGTATTTAATTGTTTTCATGATTTACATAATTCAAGTCTGTGAAGTCGAAGAATTAAATTTAATTAAAATAAAACACAATTTTAATGTATTAAAGTTTTATAAAGTAAAACGTTGAAGTTTATCTACAATATAAAAATTAGAAATAATTATATTAAACACACAAATGCAATAAAAAAAAACTCACTTTCGATAAGCGAATACAAGGCCCTCCTAATATAATTTTCTACAATCTAACCATCAGTATTTATATGAAAAAACTGAAAAATGTAATACCGCATACAAAATTACAAAACTATATATCACAATATTAGTGGAATTAGAAAGAATAAATTTCAATACTATTTAACTTATTCCGAGAGGAAATCAAGGTCGTAATAACAATCTTCCATATTCCGATAATCCGTATTTTTATAGCTACTTCTCCTTAACCGTATAATTGAAATTTTTGAATAAATAATACTAATTAATCTTGTACTAATATAGTGTAATTGTCTTCGGAGTAATGACATATTATTATGGTACACCGTAAAATGCCAGGCTATGTTTTCTAAACTAGTAATAGTTCTAATACTTATATTTCTGTACTAGTAATAAATACTGGTATAAATACTTTATACTAGTACAAATTTACGCCAAAATGTATTCTCAAAAATATTATTAAGATCGATCTGGTAATTTCTGAGTTTTTTAAGCGAACATCGGTACATACAAACATACACGGACGTTCTGATACACATAAACTGTTTAACCAAGAAAAGATTTTACCCAAAAATTGTTTCCGGAGATGATTTTAGAGTAAAAAATTCGGAACAAAAGTCACATAAAAACTTAGTTCCGGAAATACTTCATTTTCAAGCCGACCGCCTAAAAGTCTCACCTTGAATTTTTACTCCGTAAGTAAATAATATACCGTATTACAATTTTTTGGATACTAATTACGTTAAAAAAGTTCTCTACTTTTATTTTATTTAACCTGCAAATCGTTAAAAAAAAATTGTTCCCAGAACTAGAGCTATGATTTTTTTTTAGAAGTTAAGTAAAACTAAAATTCAAGTAAAAGACACAATTTTTCGTAGGTTTTACGTAAAATGGCTTTGTTAAATTGTCGGTTAATAAATAAAAATTGTAAAAAAATTAATTCTGAGAAAATTCAAGAAGTTAATAAAAAGAAATACTAGTTTAAAAAATTCGATTAAAACCAAAAAGATAGGTCAAGCCGACAAAGCACTGATTCCCAAAGTATGCCCCGCGACGCCCTGATGAGCCGCCGCCTCTTAACAGGGGCGCCGCGAAATATTGTAAAAGCCTCATAATTAATTGAAACAAGACATTTATAATTATTAATTTAATGTTAATAAAGTAAAAAAATAATGAAGATACACGAGTTTTATTTATTTGTATCTCTTAATTACGAGTAGTCTTACGTTTACTTAGGGTAGAAAAAAAATTTAATTGAAAAAGAGCGCCGTGACTCGGAAAAGTTTGGGAACCACTGCGATAGAGAAAAGTCAAAAGCTACGAGTAATTAATACAGCTGTTTTATGCTGTATTATTATTTTAGCTCATTATACTAAAATATTTTTAATAAATTGAACTACTACTACTATTTGGCATCACTGAAACTTGTGATCCGTTGCTGTCCGTAGAATATTTTTATTTATCGATGACGTGGCATAACCTCATGATATGACATTTGTATTTAGTGTTCCTTGTAATTATAATTATTATTTTATCGTTATAATATTACTTTGATTTTTTTTTTTACCGCTATTGATTACAATTGTCCGATATAAGATTATGTTCTGGCATTCGATTTTTTGTGTAAACAACTTTTAAGCGTTTTTTAAATAGTTTAAAATTATTCTCGATAACAGTTTAGCGTAATTTTTAACTTTTATTTAAATTAAATAATTTATCAGGATAATTTGTATTTTTGGTGAAAACTAATTCTACAAATATATAGTCATCTCATTATTTCTGTGTAATCTTTGAACAATTATTTTTAATAATTTTTTGTATCGTTTTGACGTAGACATTCCCTGATGCATTAAAAACACCTACTCCTTTTTTATTCTTATTTTTTTACATGAAAAATTAAAAAATCTATTCCAATCAGGTAATATTATATGACATTAAACTAATAAAGCTTTATAATAGAGAAAAACCTGTTTAAAGTAGCTGCGGTTAGTTCTCGGTGAATAGTATTTCAGCAATGTGGCCGTTTAATACAACTGGGGCGAGCTAAAGCCGACGTTTAAAAAAGCCTGCAGTATGTTCTATGCAGGTTAATTGATATTCAGTATAAGTAGGTACAGTGTTAGATTTACAGTATACGAATTTTAGTACAGAACTCGCATAACAATCGTAAGTTCAACGAATGCCTTTTTACGAGATCATTTTATAAGACCGTTGATAACTATTATCATGAATGAATGAATCAACCTTTATTTCCCTTGTAAATAAAAATAATTACAATATATAATTAGCAAACATAGGATAACATGTGCGCAGGTAAGAGCCACTTTATATAATATTTTTACAAACGGAATATAATAATTAAAACTTCTTTAATAATTAAAAAATTCTTACGTAAATAAGTCATACAAATAAAAACATACTTGTTGAAGATTGAGATCGATTAAAATTAAAACTATTATCCTAGAAATCTATAACAAATGAACACCCGCACCAGCGCATTAAAGTTCAACATTCTAGATTTAGTAATATCAAGAAGATATAAGAATATGAATACCAAAGAAAACAGGGGCAGATAAATGTGAAGAATACAGAACAATTAGTTTAACTAGTCGTGCATCAAAAATCTTAACTAGAATTCTATACAAAAGAATTGAGAGGAGAGTGGAAGAAGTTTAGGAAAAGACCAATTTGGTTTCAGGAAAAGTATAGGGACAAGGGAAACAATTTTAGGCCTCAGATTAATAGTAGAAGGAAGATTAAAGAAAAACAAACCAACATACTTGGCGTTTATAGACCTAGAAAAGGCATTCGACAACGTAGACTGGAATAAAATGTTCACCATTTTAAAAACATTAGGGTTCAAATACAGAGATAGAAGAACAATTGCTAACATGTACAGGAACCAAACAGCAACAGCAACAATTGAAGATCATAAGAAAGAAGCCGTAATAAGAAAGGGAGTCCGACAAGGATGTTCCCTATCTCCGTTACTTTTTAATCTTTACATGGAACTAGCAGTTAGTGATGTTAAAGAACAATTTAGATTCGGAGTAACAGTACAAGGTGAAAAGATAAACATGCTGATGATATAGTAATTCTAGCCGAGAGTAAAAAGGATTTAGAAGAAACAATGAACGGCATAGATGAAGTCCTACGCAAGAACTATCGCATGAAAATAAACAAGAACAAAACAAAAGTAATGAAATGTAGTAGAAATAACAAAGATGGACCGCTGAATGTGAAAACAGGAGGAGAAAAGATTATGGAGGTAGAAGAATTTTGTTATTTGGGAAGTAGAATTACTAAAGATGGGCGAAGCAGGAGCGATATAAAATGCCGAATAGCACAAGCGAAACGAGCCTTCAGTAAGAAATATAATTTGTTTACATCAAAAATTAACTTAAATGTCAGGAAAAGATTTTTGAAAGTATATGTTTGGAGTGTCGCTTTATATGGAAGTGAAACTTGGACGATCGGAGTATCTGAGAAGAAAAGATTAGAAGCTTTTGAAGTGTGGTGCTATAGGAGAATGTTAAAAATCAGATGGGTGGATAAAGTGACAAATGAAGAGGTATTGCGGCAAATAAATGAAGGAAGAAGCGTTTGGAAAAATATAGTTAAAAGAAGAGACAGACTTATAGGCCACATACTGAGACATCCTGGAATAGTCGGTTTAATATTGGAAGGACAGGTAGAAGGGAAAAATTGTGTAGGCAGGCCACGTTTGGAATATGTAAAACAAATTGTTAGGGATGTAGGATGTAGAGGGTATATTGAAATGAAACGACTAGCACTAGATAGGGAATCTTGGAGAGCTGCATCAAACCAGTCAAATGACTGAAGACAAAAAAAAAAAAATTAGAAATTTACCTATAATAAGTTTATCTTCCTTAGTTTGGATTTAGTTCTGGTAGGATTTTATACTTACAGATGGATTAGAAGATTCATTTTCTATCATTTAGACAGGGTGGAAAAACATAATTAAAATAGTGATTCGAACACATTATTTGTCATTATCCACTCATCTACATATACTTTTTATTTTTTAACTTCCAGATCCACCGTTAGGCATTCTTCAGAGGATGAGATGAATGATTTATAGCGTGTGTGAAAATTCGATGCCTGACCGGGATTCGAACCCGGGACCTCTGGATGAAAGGCCGAGACGCTACCACTCGTGCCACAGAGGCCGGCTCATCTATATCTTTAACGAGTTTTTGTTCACCCTGTTATTCGTAAATTTAGCAGAAATAAGGTTTATTGGTTTAGTAGAAATATACATGAAATATCTTCTGCAGACCGATAGGTCGTTTCGGGTTATTATTGTAAATGTGATACTAGATGGTCTCTGATTACATGATGAAAACCCACCGGGTCGGTCTAGTGGTGAACGCGTCTTCCCAAATCAGCTGATTTGGAAGTCTAGAGTTCCAGCGTTCAAATTCTAGTAAAAGTACTTACTTTTATACAGATTTGAATACTAGATAATGGATACCGGTGTTCTTTGGTGGTTGGGTTTCAATTAATCACACATCTCAGGAACGGTCGAACTGAGACTGTACAAGACTACTACAATTCATTTACACTCATACATATCATCCTCATTCATCCTCTGAAGTAATATTTGAACGGTAATTTCCAGATTCTATACAGGAAAAAAGGAAGGAGATTACGTGATGAATCACTGATATTAAAGTTTATATTTTTTTTTAATATGTAAAAACAATGCTTTTGACGTAGAGCTGTTTCATTGTTGACACGTTAAATTCCCGGAATAGGTCAGCTGCAGGGTAAAGTCTGGGCTATTTACGGCTGTAAGTATTTTTGAAGCACATGCGCTTTATTAAAGTCCATGTATCTTGCCCCACCCCGTGAACTGCAATATTGATCGGGCATACGCAAACTATACAAGTCTAGCGAAACCGTTTTTTTATAGTTTATTAATTTGGTGAAGCTTATGACGTAAAACATAATAAATTCCTGATGTTATGATGTTTTACATATTTATAAAATGATAAAGTAAGCTACATGTAAACATATTTATAACCACCTTGGTGGCGCAGTCGGGAGCATACTTACCTCCAACATTGATGATTGACCCGCCCCGCTAAAGATTAGATAATTTTTTAGTAAACCTTATAACGTTCCGTACTCTGAATAGTCGTTATTTATCAAATTAGTTGATTAGACTTAAAAGAAGAGAAAATTGTTTTTAACTATCAGAAGAGCATGTCTCAAATGATATATAGAGTAATATCTATCATTTGAGACACGCTACCTAGTGAGGCGACATGTTAACCTATTAAGGTTAACTTCACTTTTCTGTTCGATCGCAAAAATTCTTTATAACACTACTATAGAAATTGCTGACAAAAATCAAAACGAAAAAATGTTTGTTGGTTAATAAACTTCAAAAGAGGAACAAAATTACTCAAAATACTAATGAAATCTTTTACTTTGTTAACAGAAAAGATTTCAAAAAAAGTAAAAATAACATATAAATAAGGAAATAAATATAGACCATTATATTTTTGGTTTCAGAGTTTAGGTTTTACTTACTTTATTAAGTGAATTGTTATTTCTAAGTATAAACTTCCATAAAATTAAACATTTCAACTAGAAAAAAATTTCCCTAGAAATAAATATTTAATCAAATGAAGAAACGTTTTATGCACCGACCGTTTTATTTTTTTATTTATAAAAGATTAAATAAAATGTTAAAGATTTTTTTTTATTAAACTCACTATAAACGAGTTACTCCTTCAAAAACATTTTTAAGAAATAATTGTGAATTTTAAATATACAGTGTAAGAAAAATAGAAGATTATAGAAAAATAATTTCTCTAAAACATTTATTTCTAATATTTTATTATTAGCTCTTACTTTTCCAGCAACTGCAAAATCTTAAAAAGTCATAATTTAAATATTTTTTATTTTTAGGATATTTGGGCTGACATCAGTAATTGTTG
This sequence comes from Lycorma delicatula, assembly GCF_047948215.1. Classification (NCBI taxonomy): domain Eukaryota; kingdom Metazoa; phylum Arthropoda; class Insecta; order Hemiptera; family Fulgoridae; genus Lycorma; species Lycorma delicatula. Next base: position 127,277,314 of record NC_134461.1, on the reverse strand, counting down.
GGATACCATACTCCATATTTCACATCTACCATATTCCATAGATATATCTAGAATTTTAATAAAATTTGGAAGTGTGATAAAAGTAGGTGAATTAGATGCATTTTTTATACTGACTCTTAAAGTGAAATCGGTTTTTCTTCGTCACCATCATATTTTTAGTTATGACCCTTTAAAATATTGAGAAACAATAGAATAAAAGATGTTCCGTTCTACGTCGAGCCGCCGCTAGCGGTAACCGAAAGTGAAGCCGTAGTAATATTCTACGTTAGAATCCCGCCCAGTGCGGTCGCATCATTCATTTCGTCCGGATGGACAATTAGTGTTAGTTACGAGTATATTCTACGTCAGGATACCGCACAACGCGGTCGTGTTTTCATATGAGTCCAAGTGGACTCGTAGTTTCTCGATAATGTTCAAGTTCAATTATGACTAAAGTGTCATACACACTTAAGTTAAACGTAAGTATTGTATTTCATTTAAAATGTCATGGGTGACAACAAATTAAATATAACGATTCAAGAAGAACATAGCGTTGCTTCATTTCATCATCTACCAACTCACCAAAAAAATACAATCCATACTAGCTCTAAATTCTACCACAAAAATAATAATTGTAATTAAAATTCCTACCTTTATTTTGCAGACATTTACATTTATCTTAATTTCTTTTTTCTTATTTTCCTTTTGTGTTCAGTGAAGTCTTCTCTTTTTATCATCCAGCGCAGTCGCTCAACATAGATTCCTACCGTCTGCGTTAATAACGTTGTTCCATCTGCAATATATATTGGTGGAACCTTTCTTCTCCTTGTTCGTCCCTGATGTCATCCAAGTTTAAAGACAAAAAGTTGAAATGAGAATGCAAAAAATGAATTTTCAATGAAATTCTGCAGCCTTGATTTTTGTAGTTCACCAGAGTTCATTTATAAGCCGATCATGGTTTTCAGCTTTTTTGCTTCCAAGAAAACCAGCTGCTTCCAGCATCCTGTCTTTTGCTTCCAACACCTTTGAATGATTTTCTTGCTGCTACTTCTTTAGGATTCTGTTTGCTGTCAAATATATTTTCACGAATTAATTTTCTTGTTTGTGGTACGATGAATATTTCCTATTTTAATTTGGCTTCACTTAATTGTGAAGCCTCAGCTAATATTTAAAGCCGTCTCCATCTTTATTTAATGCTTTTATAAAATTCATCATGAGGCCTAGTTTTACGGGTAGAGGTGGTAAAATAAAAAGATCTGATTCCATAAAGGAAATATTAACAACCGGTAAACTGATTTCTTTTTCGTTAATCTTTAACTGCGTAGTGTTTATCTATAGCCCGATTATCCCACAAACACAAATATATTTTGTATATCCACTCTGGAGACCGAGAAGAAGCCTTATCGCTTTTAGGTCAACGATGATTCGCCACGAGTGTTCAACGTAATTATAGCTTTTAAAATTTTTGACGTACTTTCGTATGTTTCTTTCATTACTACAGCATGTGCTATCGGTATAGAAGAAAACTTATTCGAGTTATGCAACAACACTGCCTTTATTTAAGCTTCTTTTTGACGAGTCTATAAATATCATAAATAACATATTTAATGTCCAGTTCAGGCATTAGTCCCCTAACATCACAGCAGGAACAAATTAAACCATCTCTTCTGAAGTATTTCAGTAAATTTTCATTTCGATTTCTATATGAAATTTTAGTAGCCTTGTTTAATAAATTCCATTCGACAAATAGAAGACACGAATTAGGTAGCTCAGTTCAGCTTGTGTGAGGTTGAGTATGTGATTCTCCTGGAACGTAATTAATATCTATTGAAGCTGAGGATTCATCGGTCAAGCCTTCTGGGGAATCGTACATTTTTTTCAAAAAGTTGGAGCGATCGAAATCGGTAAATCAACACCATGATATTTACTTGAATTGAAACCAGATATATTTGTTAAGTAAAAAAAAAATAGCAGTCATCGTAATGATTTGTAGGCTGTCGCCAAATCATAGGTACGCCAAAAGGCAAATGCTTTTTTTTCCTTTTAACCGCTGGATTAGTTTAACGTAACACTTGATGCGTGCTACATGTGGAGCCCAGGATTTATTTTGGCCTCCCAACGGACAGTCAAAATAATGTTTGTAAGCAGTTTTCAGCAGATTCGATACTGGTCTTCGTTGACTTTTTGTGGTGAATTCTCCGCAAACGTAACAAAAAATATTTGAAGAATTTTTACAAGCTCGATTTTATTCACTGTAAAATTCAAAACGCTTTACTGAATGAAAGTAAACTGAAATTCAAATAATTTAAGTAAACTGAAACGTAAATATCACGGAAATATTTAATTATAAAAATAATTAAATTTTAATTTATAAATACTTAATTTAATTTAATTTATCATGGAGTGCAATAAAACAGAGTACGAAACACACACACACACACAAACACATAACTTAACAAATCATGGTGTTCAATAAAATAATACCAAAAGTAGTTCTGTCAAAAATCTTTCTAAATTTATATCACGTATGAAACAATCTTTATAATATATGTATGATAAAACCACTACCACAACTAAAGAACACAGCAAGTCATACCCAGAGCTGAACTCAAACTGAAGAAAGTTATACTCGTACATGCAAAATTTTTTATAGTGGTTTGAAAGCTTATTGATGTAGAAAATTTAGATTCGAAAAACTCTCATAAACTTCTTTTGTGAAGCGTATATAGATAAAAAAATATATTTTTTACGAGATAGGTGAATATTAAATAAATATTTCTTGATAATTTGTGATCTTGGTGAAAACTTCAACTTTAAGAATTTTTTTTTGCAAAAGTGTCCCGGTAAACGTTTGAAAATTTTGTTTCATTCAAAACATCCCTACCTTATTCTCCACGTTTTGCAAAAAATTAATTTAATACATTCTTTCCTTCCCCGAAGGTAGTAGTGCTACTTTCTTTCTACTAAGTTTGAAAAAAATCGGTAACGGGGTCCAGAGTGATAAGACCAAATACAGGCCAACATACGTACATACGCACAAACGTTCATCAGACCAAAATAGATTTTTTGAACTTGGGAGCATTGATTAAGAAATCGTTTTGCAGTTCATTTACAGTATACCGTATTTAAATTTATATATTGGTTGAACTGAACTCCTTTAACGCTAAACGTAACTGTTACACGGTAACTAATATTACCGATCGCTATCAGCTAAAATAAAAGTTATCAGTAGAGTATTACACTTCTTTATTATAGTGATTCATTACGTTAGTTTTTTTTTACGAAATTGAGGGCGTGAGTATTATTTTTGTTTGTTGTTGAAAAGTATTTATAATTTTAAATTTAGTATACCGGAAAGAAATATATAATGATTTAAGAAGTACATATTATACTTCAATTTTAAGTTATATTATTTATAAGCGGAATAAAAAATAGTCGGTTAACTGAATGTGAAAAGCACTTTCGATACCTGATATTACATGTAAGATTTAATTTCGTATTTCTTATACGTTTCCTTATTTTCTAATGTAGTTGACGAGAGAATAAATCAAAACAGATTCCTCCAAATAATATTACACTATAAAAGCATAATGAACTCTGTAATTAACAAAAAGAAGATTACATCTACAAGTAAATGATTCGCAGAGTGAAAGCAGTTATTATACGTTCAGTTTTATTTTATACTAGTATAGATATTAATTTTCGTAAAATTTAGCTTTGGAGTGGTTCCTAAATTCGTACGCTATCGCTCAGATTATAAATTCGACAGCAAGAGGGCGGTTATAAAGCGAGAAAGTACTAAATAATTATTTGCACGTCCATAAACTTTTAACTAAAAATATAACAAATCATTTTTGTATCCATTTCGATAAATGAAACCACACGAGTTGTTTTTAATTTCTAATATACAACTATCTTTTTCCCAAACCTAATTTACAAATTCATATCTTGATGTCACCATCGTGAAAGGTATTACCATTCTTTTCGTTATTTATAAACTGAAAAATATTAAACAGCGAGACGAAAAGTGATATAACAGGATGAGCGATTTAAAACCGGTCCCCAATTGCCATTTATGACTGCCGCCTTTACCACGAATATAGAGCTCTATTATGGTTTAAATGCTAATACTACATGTTGTTAAGTCTTTTTCAGTTCGTACTTGAGTACAGTACGTTTTGTGTCAAATTTGTGTTTTCCAAAACGCCTTATTCCGTGTAGGAAAGGATTATTATACTAACAACTAACTCGTTATCTGATAGAAAACGTGGAACTTTAAAAATTTTGGATAGAGACCCTAAGAAGTTATCCCGTATAAACTCTTCGAAACAGTTATCAGCAATCTGAATGACTCGGATAGCGAAGGTACCGTTGATGAATTAGATTCCCGATCACGATTTCCATTATATGAAACGTTTCCGGTACTGCGAAAGCCGGGACTACGCGAACTACCAGTGAAATCGCAATCAACTTACCTTAATGGAACCTTTAACGAGACTTGGCGATGAAAGAAAACTATAATGAAACATGCCGGAAGGAGGCCGTCAAAACCTTATATTTAACGTTAATTAGACGAGGTGAACGAGCGAAGCGAGCGTACGTTAATTCGACTTTAATTTAAATTTCTTTTTTTATAGAAGGGTAATCTATTTACCTTATAGATTGGTATCGGGTGGTTTTTTTTTTATTTCTAGTTATCGTTTCGACCCCCACAATGCTTATCTTATATTCTTATTTGTCGAAGTATACTGGCGAAGGTCCGAATGTTTAATGATATAAGCAAATATTTTGACGTATTTGGTATGTGTCGATTCACTTGAGAATATCGACATTTGCCAGATATCGGTCTTTCACGATACTATATATATATATATATATATATATATATATATATATATATATATATATATATAATTTGAACTAAATTTCAATTTTTTTTTTCACCAATACGTTTCGAGATACGAAGCCAAAAGGTTGATGAATAATTTGATTATCTCCCCGTCCAATCAGCTGTTAAATCCGATCGACATAAAAACCTTGGAATTTTAAATAACTTAATAAGTAAGTACTTTCATCTTACTAAAGCTCAATTTTCTACTATTATTATATAACAAGTTAAAATTACAAAAAACTACTCCGCCCTCTTTTTAAATTTTGTCCAAAATTTAATGCTATCAGTATTCCACGTACAGATATAATTCGGGTCATTTTCGAACAATGTATGTTGAACCGGTTCGGAAATATTAATGGAAGTAAAAGCCAATAATTATACGTACGTCACCATACATCTTTGGGAGATTTCTATACGTTTTTGTTTTTTTTGGATTAAGGGGATCGTGAAACGTCGACATTTACAAAAACCCCGATGCCCAAAATTTTGGTCGATCGCTTTTTTTCCTCTTAAATCTATGCTGTTGCAGCATCAATAAAGCTATAAACGGGAAAGTAAAAATACAGTAACTCAAATTAAATCGTACATCAAATGATCGATTCATAGTCTTTCCTACTCTCTTATTTTCCAAGATAAGTTCTAAATGTCAAATGCAATAATTAATAAAATTTGATTCTTCGTTATAACATATTTCGTTTATTTAAAAACGAATGGTTTTTTAAACGTCATTACATCAAAACAGGAAATAAAATTGTTAAAATGCATTTATCTCTTACGGTACATCTATTCTACTTCATGTGTTTAGATATAAAGGGATGACGAATATGTTGCGTCTCTACGAACTGATAGAATCGGTCGTGTCCTAAAGAAACCACTATATAAAAATTTCCTTTATTAAACAGTTACGTATGATACAAAAATAAACATTGTTGGTTCGTGAGCACAAACTAATCTGACACACATTTCCGCGAAAGGACGAGTGTGTCTTTCTAGTATTACTGAGAAAGCTGCACTATTCAATCCCGACTGACATCATCAAGAGCGAAATCGAAGATCAAGGAAACAGGTTACGAAATGTAATAAACGCCCGTTATCGCGTCACAAAAGAACCGTATTGTCTACACTCTTCGTCAACCTTTATCCTAATAAAAACAATAAGGAGATATTCAATGTACGGGACATCGCGAACTGTAGCGTCACATTTGAGACACCCCGAAGAGCTCCGGGTCTGGTTCATTGCGTACGATGTTAACAATACGGACTTACGAAGAATAACTGCATGCGACTTTTCCGATGTGTGAAGTGTTCAGAGAAACGCAGTACTGCGGACTACCTTAGAAAAGACCGAAATACTACCGTTTTTTGCGCACTTTGTTATTGAGTCCGTATCTGGCTAATTATACAGGTTGTAATATCTATAAGGAGATTCTAAAGAGAAAGCAAAAGCAGAAAGTCCTACGCTCCGAGGGAAGTGCTAATCCCCATGAATGTAGGGAGAAATAGTCGACTTAATAATCTAAACAACGCCAATTTCAAGCGACCTCCGTTGAAATTTTAGATTGGCTCGGGTCTTTCAAGATATCGGCGGTTTACCGTTTTCCTAGGAATATGATATCGAGTGAATCATTCTCTGAGATTTTTGTAATACTAGGATGAACCGATCGTATCCATCGAGTTGAAATGTTCGGCTGATATAGACAATGCGACCGAATACCTGATCTTGGTGTTGCAGGAGGCAGCCTGGCGCTCAAGGTCTGGTTAATCATGAAAGGTATGAACGGTAGCAGGTATTTCCAAAGCGGGTGTCTACACTGAAGTTTCGCGCGAAGCGTAAAAAAGGTTTCACGCGGTTGGGCAAAAACGTTTTTTGCCCCTCCCCTAGTGAATGAGTCCCCTCTTCACAAAAATGTACTCCCTCTTGTATCTGCTTCTGGATTTCTTGTAATTTTAACAATCTTTTTTTTTGGAGTGTCTTATGATCACACATTTTTACAAAAACTTGCTTCTTAAACTTTACACATTAATATTGTGAAATAATGAAGGTTTGAAACTACAGAGCTCAACAACTTCAAAAAATGAGTTTCCTCGGATTCTTAGACAGCTTATCCAATATCTCATCTGCAATAACTCGGTGCATGTGCAGGTTCAGGTTCGCCAACTCCGTCGTTATGTCTGCTTGCATTGCATTCCTAGGTAAATCTTGTCTTCTCAAGATGTTGAATGACCTTTCAGAGGTTGCAGTTGTGACGGCAAAGTTACCATTACCTTGAAAAGTCGTCCACGAAGAACGTTTGGAGAGGCCCTAGATAATCACCAAGGACACTTTGACACATGCCAATGATGATATATGTAAAATTTATGATTTTCTGTTGTGGACTTACAAAGATGTAATGTTTTTTTCATTACAAGTGAATCTTGAGAGTGAATATTATAACTAAAGTTGAGTGAGATTAATGAAAGTAGTATTTTGGGGTTCTGAATATTGTCAGAGCCACAGCAACAAATAAGAAAACACCTGAGACAGTTCTAATGTTAACATTAACATTTTTTATAAAGTGAGGTTGTACATATAATAATAGCATTATAATAGTATTTTTGTGAAAAATATTTTGTAAATCTGTATATGTGTATACAGGTCTGGCCTGACATATCGGTTTAAAGTTGTAAACAAGGACGTAGAAATTTTTTTAGAATATTTCTCTCCTATTTCTGCTTGACTATGAAAAAAATTTCTAAGTCCTACGCTGTGTTATAAGGGGGAACCCTTTTCCGACTATATCTCACTTTCCATTCTTCCTTTTCAAAAACCCCCGGGATCTACCCGACCCCCTAAAACATGTTTTTCTTTAAATTTTTTGAAGGTTTTTTTGGGGTCATACATTTCTACGGTCCCCCAACATTTTTGAGACAATATATTTTACATACCCCCCAAAATTTCCCCCATCTCTCCTTATTGGAATTTTCCCAGCCCCATCGAATGGGTACCCGTTGGACTCAGAAGAGGGCGCAGAGCATAGGAAAAAATGATGCAAAGATAAGGGTTGCTCCCATTAGAAGATATGGCGTTACAAAGTTCTGGGGAGCCATCGGGCGCTACTAATAAGTTTGGCAACAAAGGCAAGAAGCGCTTCAGACCAGTGTCATCGGAAGAGGAAGACTGACCTACCAGCTGGGGATAATTATGATGCCTGTCAAGCAACATTTAGGATCAGGACTTGCAAAGTATATCCTGGAACACAAGAAAGAGCTGAAAAAAATTTACGTAGAGTTGAAAGCGTTGATGGAGATATCTCCACCAGTAACCGTTATCACACAGGCAATGCAAGCAGATCTGCTAGTGGGTGAATCAGATGTGGCAGCATTGTTAGAAAGTGATCTAAATGATGCCAAGCTGATAAATTTGTTACAAAAAAATGGCCAGATGTGTTTAATGATAAAATAAATATAGTACCAACAGATATGGGCGACACATGCATGTTACATGAAGTAGTCAGAAGACAGAGTTTGGAAGATGGCAATATGCACAAACCTATGAACAAATCCAGTGATATCCAAAAATACGAGACATTAATATTGGGAGAGGAGGTTACAGAGATTAAAGTGCAAGTATAAAATACATTTTGATACTGCCATAAATGAGAAGGCGACGGTGACGGTTATAATACGTTCCATAAGAAAGGTGCTGCAGTTGTCTTTAAACATAGCTTTTATATTACCTAGTGAACCAATAGGGAAAACCATCAAGAAGGCGTCATCTTATATTTTGAGAAATAAAATAGAGCCTACAAAGGTGATGATTCAGCAATTAAGAGAATCAAACAAGACAAGTTAGACCAGGCCAGGTACCCATCAAGAACCCACCGGGTTGGTCTAGTGGTGAACGCTTCTTCCCCAATCAGCTGATTTGGAAGTCCAGAATTCCAGCGTTCAAGTCCTAGTAAAGCCAGCTATTCTTACACGGACTTGAATACTAGATCGTGGATACCGGTGTTCTTTGGCGGTTGGGTTTCAATTAACCACACACCTCAGGTATGGTCGAACTGAGAATGTAGAAGACTACACTTCATTCACACTCATACATATCATCCTCTGAAGTATTATCTAAATGGTAGTTACCGGAGGCTAAACAGGAAAAAGAAAGAAAAGAAGGTACCCATCAAGAAAGCAACACCACCTGCTGAAGAAAATAGGACTGTGATCATTAAAGGAGCAGGTAAGTCTTTACACAGATTTACTGAAGACAATGAAATCAGCGGTTACATCGGAAGAGACTGATGTAATATCGTTGAGAAAAGGTAGAAATGAAGAGCTCCATGTCAGAATGCAAGGAGCTCAAAAAGCTGCATTGTTTACTATAACACCCTTAGGGATAAAACAGCAGAACTGATAGTCGATTTGAAAACTTGAGCTGGTAGACATAGAGTGGACCATATTAGGGAAGAAGAGGTTGACTCTCCTGAAAAAAAAATATGGGCTGCTATTTCCAACCATATCGGAGATAATGAAGATTATAATATCTCATCTATTATACAAGGTTTCAGCGAGACACAAAATGTCTCGGTCAAAATGAGTGAACAGGGCTGCATGTAAAATTTTTAAACAGCATATTAAAGTAGGCCGAATGACTTGCCGAGCCTACATAAGAGAAGAGAAAGACTGATGCTTCAGGTGTTGGGGCACAGTACATAGGAAGTTTGACTTACTTATGTTGGACTTATTTTCAATATTTTTAAATGGTCATAAAGTGTGTTTATTGTTCAGATTTAGTTGATTGGTTAAAATTGTCCAAAATATTTTAATTTGATTTTTAACTAAGTTTATAAGAAGTTTCCATCTTAGCATTATTTGAAATGTCTTAATATAAAAAAAAGTTATCGTAGGTTCCACATCTCTTAAACTACAGAACCGATTTCAACCAAACTTGGGACAATTATTAACTGAGCCAAAATACTGAAATACTGGGGTGTTTGATCTGCTGTGGAGCAAGAACCTTATAACAGATTAAATTCTGGAATATTTGAGTGTATACTAGAATATTTTTCAACACTAATACATTTTGGAAAAGTTTATAGAACATAGTGAAAAATGTTTTGACGAGAGTAAAAAAGACATCTAATATATTTGCTCCATATCTTAATGGTAAACAAGCTAGATTTGAAAGGTTAAATTTAAAAAAAATGATTTTATGTTTGTTTTTGGAAGTTAGTTTTTAAAAATGATATGGATTCTTTAAAAATAAAGAAATTGTCCCTGAGGTAGAGGTATATAAGGTAGTTTATTAAAAAAAATTATATAAATATAAGTCTGGTTCAACAACATCATTTTCAAAATTTTTTTCTGTAAGAAAATTCATGTAAATAATTTTGCAAATTTATTATCAGATGTAATGACTGAATTTTAAGTTAAGATTATCTATGCAATATAACTCCAGAAATTCTGCCTGTTTTTAGTTCGATGGTGTAGTTTTTATTTTTATTTAAATAATATTCAGTATTCTTATATTTTTTCCTTCACTGTTATTTTATTTATTAATGCTGTAATCTGTGCAAAATGTAATACTGAATATGTCAGTTGTAGATTATATTCTAACTTTTTATATCGGTTACAGGTTAAATCTTTATTCTCTGATAAGTTTTAAAAGATTTATTATACAGTATATTTTAATGATAAGGAGGTGGATGTGTCATCCACCGTAATCTTGTACAGTCTCAGGTCGATCATTCCTGAGATGTGTGGGTAATCCAAACCCAACCACGAAAGAACACCGGTGATGACAAGTTAACCACTAGCCCGATGGGCAAAAAAATATCAATGTCAAGTGTGATATTTGTTACTTAAATAATAAAAATGATTATGTAGCAACTAGGTCATTATCTAATTAAATAAATATCAATTTCACAAAAGCAGAAGTCAGTTGATTATATTTATTGATATTAATTACAAAATAAAAGAAGGCATAAAAATAAATCTAAGTTTTTTTTCTATACTTTAAATATTTACAATTATTTTAAATACAGTTTAAAAAAATATATAAAAAATAAAATATTATTTAATGACAAAATATTATAAAATTAATATAACTTTTTTCAAACATCATTTAGCCAATTGAAAACTTGCAGTATGACTTAAAATTAGACCTTATTACAGACTAGTTTTTTAATCCTGACTTCAACAATTTATTTATGTAACAGTATTTACCAGACTGATACCCAATAACAGTGTAATAGATGATAATAAATTTTGTAGTGCCTGTAAAAGCCATGTTTTTTAGGGATACAGCAGTAAATGTGTTTAAAGGTTGTGATGAATAGCGATTCAGATTAGATGTTGCAGATAAGAATGTAATAAACCGGTACACAAAAATCACCTGCTTTTTTTATTTGCCAATAGAGTAAATATGATAACTTTCGTGTTGCAAGTTCATCAAGCAACATGTTATAAAACAGTTAAAACACTTTCAAATATTAAAAAACCCTATATGAATGTATAATGATGGCTGTTGCAATGGGCCTGAAAAATTGATTGGAAAATTTAATAGAAAGAATGGTAATGATTTTAGTTACAGCATAATAATCACCATACGTCTATAAGCGCCTTGTAAAACGATCACTTTAATTTTTTCTTTTCTTGTTAATTTTATTTTATTGAAAGAAAATTTAAATCAATTAAGTAAATCATTTCAAAAAAGTATTAAATTCATAATATTAAGAATTTAATAAACAGCATTTAATAATATTAAAAAAGCATATAATTACAAGATTCTTAAAATTTCAAAATGATTAAACTGCATTGAACAATCTAACAAAACATTTATAAACTTTTTGTTGTCAAGTTTGCCATAAAAATACTAAATTCACAACAAAATAATCTGAACTAAAATATTCTAATGAGAAGTAGAATAGTACATAATATTAATAAATCATCCATACTGTTTGCAATCACTGACAAACTGACAAAAAAAATTTTGTACTTAATAATGTTTCAGAACCAATCCAAATATTCTTATACTTTAAAATAAAAATGAATACAAACGTGCAGTATTACTGTACATCAAAATAATAAAAGTAAGCAAAAATAAATTAATAAGGATTTTAAAATATTTATGTTTCTCTTATGTCATCAGTTAAAGTTTGTACAATAAGCCTCTTCTGTGAATCATATTTATAATGATGTGATTTAAATAATTTACTTTCATAAAACGGTTTAACATCTCTAATGTTGATTTGTTTTGCCTGTAACAAATGAAATTACAAAAATTAATTTGTGAAAAGAAAAAAAATTTCATGGCAAAACATTAAAACAATTTAATAAGAAAGTTCACCATTAATATTTTCAAACGTAGTATTATGAACTATTTTTTAAACTGGAAGAAAGGAGTCAAACCGTCTCATAAAAAATCAGCTATGATAACAGATACTCAACAAAGAATTATTTCATTTTTTATCTAGTCATCATAATTACTTTCAAAAATGTCCTAATAGGAAAGGGTGAAAAGAAGATTATTATATTTTATTCAGTTTCTTTTGTTTTGGATGGAACATGCATCATCATCATCATCAGTATCTTGTACAGTTTCCAACTGCTAGTCAGATCTACTTGAAATGTAAGCTTCTCCATTTCTTCTTATCCTGCCACCACTTTTCTTGTATTACCTCCTTTCATTCTTTAAATTGGTTACCTTCTTTCATATAAGAAGGTAAGGAAAAGTAAACGATGAAGTGGGCTCCACACATGCTTATTGATAACAAAGAAAAGCTGATGTTGTTTTTGGACTGATACAAAAGGAAAGGAAATTGCTTTCACACACACAATAGAATAAAACATGGCTTAATTAGCTTATGGCTTAAAATCAAGCCACACTATACTCTATGATGCTCAAAAATCTTATACTATATTCAAAATTGTGTACACAACTAGAAAATATAAAGTGATTTATGAATTTCCATTAATGCGAAGAAGGGACTAACTAATCATTTAGTGAAGAAGTTTAATCTTTATATATTATAGAGCCATATAATATATGGCTCATAAGAGTATACAAGTTGGCACAATAAGAGTATTTTCCATTATTTCGTTAATCACAAAATATTTATCGAAACAGTATGTTGCAATTTAACAAAATAATAAATTATTGTGCTATACATAAGATAACTGAAATAAAATGGATAAACTAATTTTCTTGAAGCTATAACTCATTATTATTAAATTCTGTGATAGAGTAAGAAATATAATCAAACATGTCATAAGATTTATAACTAAACAAAATGGGTAATAACAAATAATCAACTCACCCTATCAAGAAAATCATTTTCATGTATTTCAACAACATTTTCTCTTATACCTCTACCACGATTAAAAGCCAAATGTTCATTAGTCATTTGTTTTAATATGTAATACAATAATTCTGTTGAATCTTTCTTAAATGTCAAATACTTTCTAAATGTCTGAAATAAAACCATAAAAAAAAACATTATTACATTTACATTATACAAAGGTTAGCAGAAATGTAATTTGAAAATGAAATCAAAAATTGCATTGAAGTAAGTTTTATTTGCTGTTTAAACATATTTTCCATGCAGTCACCATTTACAGCAACATATTTCTAAACTAGTTCAAACTGAACTAGTTTTCTCATCCCATCAATGAAGAATGCTGATGATCCATGACCTCACTGCTCCTTCAATTCATCATTCACAAGAAATGAATACCATTAATATAGACACCAAATATATTGAGCACAGAGGATGTGGAATAAGTTCAAATTTCAACATCGCAAGAACCTCAATGGTTGCAAGTGATGTGTGCGGCCGAGCATTATCGTGCAGCAGAATTATCGGCTCTGTGGATTGTCAAGCATAGCACACGATTCATCCAAGGTGTTTTAATAGCATTATATATTCCACAGAATTTACTGTTAATCTGGTTCTCAGGTAGTCAGCCATATACATGTGTTTGGAATCTCAGAACATTGTCAACAGTTTTTTTGCTGAGGGCTAAAATTTTGAATTTTTAAGATTATGGCAAACTATAGTGCCAATATTTAATGCTCTGCCATTTTTCTTCTGGGTCTTAATGATGCACTTATGTTTTGCCTCCCGTCACATATTGAAAAAGAAGTCATCTCCGTGTTTACGATATCATTTCAGAAGCTATTCACAACATTCCTTTTGTTGTTTATACTTTCTGAGTTTGCACAGCACCCACTTCAGACTTTACAGTAGCCCAATGCAATAATGAGTCCTACTCATTCTTTTGATATGCCAGTCAAAGAAACTGTACCCACCTACTCACATTTCTTTGATCAGTACTTTCATCACTGTAAACAGTTTTTAGACGATGATGAATGTCACTATCATCCCAATCCTCCACAGTTAAAAACTCAATAACTGCATGTTGTTTTGGATGTGTTGACATAGCAGCAGCCATATTTGACTCTATAACAACAGTGAATGACAAAAAATGAGATGGAATGGATAAAATTATGGAATGCATATAGTAGGGAAAAGAAACTACAAGACTGCAGCACTTGTTGCTTTGTACAAAAATCTTTTTTCTCTCGTTATGTTCCAGTGTGCATTACATTTCAGCCAACTTTCATTTGTAATAATAGAAATTAATTATTTCAATATTAAATCTAAAAATACATAAATCTAAAATTTCTATAAGTTATTAATTACAATTATTTCATAAAACAAAATTTTCACATCAAGCCAAGCAAGATTGATTTGTATTAGTATCTAACTGATAATGGATCAAAATAAATATTTACTCTCATTATTACTGAATTTTTAATTTGACTTTTAATTTTTGTCTCATATTTTCTGAAGTTGTAATGCCATATTACTTGCTAGCAAGAATTATTATATTTATAAGCAATAATGAATGTTTACATAATGTTTTAGGGAAATATTTACTATTATCTGAAACGATTTTATTGAAATTAAAAAATGAACTTATTTTATATAGCAATTTAGACAAAAAAAAAATTAACATCCGCTAATTGAATACTAAAGGTAAATGCAAAAATTTTTTTTTGATAATCACTTCAATAAACTTACTATCTTTAGTATCTCACAATGAAACAATAATGTAAAAGAAATGTCAATAAGAATATACAATGTCGAGGAAGTTCAGCAACTAGCGCCGAGCAATAAAATGCAGCATTAAAGTAATAAAGACAAGATCAACAAATAAATGTAAGACAAGCAAAATCTGAACTTTAGGATGAAGCAGTCCAATGAGCATGTTAAAATATTACGATAAGCAGAATGACGAAATGAATTAACTTTTCAAGCATTCAGGTCGCTTTTACAAAAACTACTACTACTTCAAAAGAAAAATCTTATAACATGTAAATAATTTGTACTAAAAATTTTTTAATGCACTTTTCTCTACAAATTTGTTGCAGCCTGTGTTTTTCGGTCATGTTTAAATAATACATGCTCCATAAAATATTACTGATCCCTATTATTAAAAAAATTAGTATTTTTATAATTTATAATTCTAAAACATAAATCGTCTGTTAGAATAGCAGTGATCAGTATGAAAGTAACAAAAGGTCTTGGAAAAAATCTCGTCAATGATATACTTACATCTCTCATTGATTTCATAACACTATATTTCTGTGTATCTATAAAACTTTCTAGCATCATTCTAATAGCCATATTAACATCATCTTCTTGAACATAAGCTCTTAAATGCATGCGAGCATGAGCTTCAGCCATTCTTATCATACTTTCTATATGTCTGACAGTTATCGGTAAACTTCCAGTAGCCTGAAAATAAAATTCTTTATGTAATAAATTCAACAATGGTTTTTCTCAACAATTAATTTTCTACATCACATTCTTCAAATAAAGCTAAATTTATGAAATATGAGATTAGTAGGGCAGATCCAAAATAAATTTTTACAAACGGAGGGCAGTGCTGCCCTTCATTTATCCTCCAATGATTGGGTCAAATTTACAGTAATAAACACACTGACCTCCTCAATGGAGCAGATGTTATGGATCCAAGTTTCAATCAGACATGACATTTTTTCACACGCCAAAAATCATAACCATTAGCAATTGTTACAGGGCGTCAAGCTGTAAAATTAAATAAAGAAATGAATAATTTTACAATTGACAACCCTATAAGAGACTGTACCAAGAAAGTCAAAAAAAGGTACATAAAATAAGAAAATAATTCAGTTTTATGATGATCTAACTCTAATTAGAACTTAAACTCACATCGCTTAGATCTTAATTTAAGATCTGAAAAATTATGTTCACTGTGTTGTAAATGGCCATAAGGAAATTTTTCTAACAGTATTCATGAAACTTGGGATCACAGTAACAATATTAGTGGCTTCTAGGTCTAACCCAAAACTAACATGGTAAGATGCTCATAAAGGATGTTGTTCTACATGACAAGTAGTAGTCTCAATCTATAAGTAACTGTAATGTAACGGTAACATATATTTCAATCAACATGCTGATGTCCAATTACCTTTATGATATATGAATTTTGTAGAAAATAACAATACCAAACATGATCAGGATTGAAATGCAGAACCTACTAGACGAAAACTAGACGCTACCGCACTGACTTCTAGATAGAACCTTTTTTTTCAGTTTTGGCTTATTCCTACAAGTCAACTTTATCATACTCATATTTTCAACAAGAAGAATATGAAATCAGATCAGATCTTCAGCTTTTAGAGCAATAATAAAAGTAGCTGGTTATCGTACAATTAACTTTTCAAGAATTCAGATCATTTTGTTCAATAACTGCTACCACACTTCATCAGAAGAAATGTATCACACATGTATAAACAGTTAAATATATAAAATAGATTTTTTTTTAATGCATTTTTCCTTTCAATAAGTTTGCTTGTAGCCTATTCTTTCAATCATGTTTAAATAAAAATTCAAATATTACTGATTCCTGTTACTGAAAGAACAAAACAGCATTTTTATAATTTTCAAATCTAAAACTTATAATTTACCTGTTAGAATAGCAGTAATTTACTTAAAGAAAAGAAAGCGAGTGAAACTTAATTAATAGCAATGTAAAAGCAAAGACAAATTATAACCTATTCATAATTCAATTATGCAGTACAATGTAGTATCACATTGTAGAATAGTGCAGTTAAGAATATCAAAGAAGGTCATCATCCCGCTTCATGTTTACTGCTTAGTAACGAGAGCAAAACTAAAGTATAGGTTAGACTGGAACAGTACATTACAATTAAGATTCTTGATCAAAATTCTAGAAAATATGATTGAGTTGAGTTGCTGTGTTTGGAATTCTGAATATCAGCAAGGTCTATGTAGCATGAAAATTATCACCAAAAACCAGCATTAATATACAAAAGTATACCAATAAATCTGCAGTTGCTGACAAACACAAAATTATATGTTTGCAAATATCACAAAAATTGCTTTACAAGGAGGAAATTGCTTTTTCGTGTGCATAAAGTGCATTATGTCTCAACCAAAACCAAATGAGCTTTGATGCAATGACATCAGTCTCCAAAACCCAAAATTTGAAAAACCATGTCAGATGGGAAGCCACCTTTTGGGATTCTGAAGTAGTGGATCATTCCTCAGGATCATTACGAGGTTAACTTTGAATATTACTTGACATTCCTTGAAGGATCAATTAAGGCTGCCAAAAAGAACACAAAAAACAGGCACAAATGTTATTGTCTCTTTCCAGGGTCTCTTCCATGAAGGCTGTTTGTACCTAACCAAACACTGCCATCCATAAATTATAACAGATCCATATCCTATGTACAGACTAGACCTTGCAGCCTCAAGACTATCAACTATCTAGCACCCTAAAGGAGTGTTTGGACAAGAACCGTTTGGAGTAATAAGTATTAATAAAACTTATTACTTATTAAGTAATAAGTGATTTGACTAAGCCTACAAAACTTCTTTTCAAGTAACATCCAAAAGATTAAAAGATCACTGTAAGCCTTTTCTGTTTGTGTACTGGAGACTAGGATATTTCATTGCTAATAACCTTCAGTTTGTTTTGGAATGTGGATACTTTTTATTCTACTAATGTGTTATAATTCACAATTGCTTAATCCAAATCAATTTATTATTCTCTGCTACAATGAATTTGAATAAATATTTATCAATTGCAAGATCAATAATCAACCAATAATTTTGTTTTTACCGTGACCTTTATCTTACCAATGATTCTTGTCTAAGTTGGCTGTACATTTTTGCAACTTTATCTTGATCCATATTTTGTAACTTTGGATGAATATTTTGTTTCGCATATACAATGTATTTTTTCAAAACTTCTTGAGGTATTAATTCTTCCGATGGTTCATCATCATTAATAATAAATTCTTTTCCATCAGGTTTTGGATGATGTTTTATATGTGAATTAACAACAAATCTTGCCAAATGTTCATCTTTGACTGCATCGACTTCATCACGAACAACACAAAGTATGTCAAACCTTGACATAATTGGTTCTGATAAATTAACCTGAAAGAAAACAAATTTTCTCAGTGAAATTTATTTAAAGTAATTATTTTCAGTATATGAATTCATACACAGAGGCAAGCAAACGATTCATATAAAGAATTTCACATGCTTTATATAATTAAGATAAACCTTATCAAATACTGCAATTTGTTATTATTGTACTTAAATCCTTATAATATAAAAATCATAAATAAGTTGGTTTATCTAAATATTTTTGTTTATCCAGAATATTCAGTACTAAACAGTAATCAATATCTGAAATGAAACTGGGTATAAACCTCTTATAAGAGGTATTATCATAATACATAACTTACCTGCTAGAAAAAAATACTTTTTAATAATTTTATTCAAAAAGATCTGAGTATTCTACTTTAACTTTTAATATACGTTCAGTTCAGTCAAGAACAGACAATTTTCATCTACTTACATGAATCTACAATTTAAACTGGTTGTTTATTATGTTTACAAATAAGAACTATGCAACTTCTATAAATAATATTTTGAGAAGCGAGATAAAATTTCTGTTTACTAAAAAGAAAAAAATAGATAGTAAAGAAAAAGATAGTTTTCTTTACAAGAAAGCAATACAAACATAAAACTATTTTACTTTACATGTTGCACTAGAACTCATAGCAGATATCACAATAGAAACAATTGTGCTAATGTAGTAAACAAATTTAAAACTACCGTAACAGTACTATATTTTAAATATACAAACACAACATATCTTTACCATGTTTTGATAATGTTTGCATCTTTTTAGTTATCGACAAAATGATTAACTACCCAGAAGCAGTCCCTTAATGTTCCTTCCTCAATCCTCTTCTATACTTCATCTCTTTTCTTTGAATAATTATAAAAATAATATAAATCCTCATACCTAAGGTATGGTACAAGTGATGTGATAGAATTGCTTTCTATGAGAATAATGATATTCGTTGTATAACCTGTCACTGTCTGCCTTTTCTTTGTTAACCCACTGACGCTGACCTCAGTATTTTGCACAGACTCAACTTTCATGTTACTTTCGACCTCTAAGAAATATGGTCTAGTGCATGACGTATTTCGCACCGCCCATTTGTCCTCAAGGCTGAAGTTGGAGAGAGTCTGACTGCGTAGCATTACAGCTGATGTAATGAACTTCAGTTTCATATGTCAGTGACCCCATTAGCATTATTCTATCATTATTGTTAGCATAAACTAAGACGTAAAATCCCAGAGACCATTTATCATTATATATTATTCTATCCTTTTCAGTCTTCTAGTTTCAAATGATTGTAGAAAATTTATAATCAACAAACGTCATAAATTATAAATACTTAAAAAATAAATTAAATGGTACAAATAACAGAACAAAAAATATTAATTTAATTGACACAAGCAAAATCAACTCTCTCTCTCTCTTTCTATATATATATATATATATAGAAAGATATATATATATATATATATAAATAAAGGTCTGTTCAGAAAATAACCAGTTTTAGTTATATGCCAACTGATATTTAATGATGTGCGGTTGGCAGCACTGTGTTCCAGATAACCTCCGTAACCAGATGTTCTTGGATTGTTGATATCTCATCTAGTTTTCATGTTGTTGTTATTTGAGGGCAATATGTTTAAGTGTTAGTAGCGATTTATGATGATTGAACTTTTCTCTCAATTTCATGGCCGTAAACCCAGCTTTCTTCTCCCATTATTATCCTTTGCATGAATATTTCATCGTCATTGACTTGTTCAATAAGTTGCCGACAAACATCCATTAAATGTTCTTCCTGCTGTTCACTCATCAAATGAGGAACAAACTTTGTTGCAACTCAGTGCATGTTCAATTTTTCAGTCAAAATGTCATGGCATGATCCAATTCTGATGTAATCTCTTCTGCAATTTCTCTGACAGTCAATCGGCAATTTACACGCATCAGATTGTTGATTTTCTGAACATGGGTGTCATTAGTTGAAGTCGAAGATCGTCCTGGTTGAAGGTCACCTTTGACCACTTTTAAATTGGCTGACAACCACTTTTAAGTTGTGAAAACTATTTGTAACATTGCATATGACCTACAGCATCATCTCCATAAGTTTTTCAAAAGCTGAAACGTTTCTATGAAAGTTTTCCCCAGTTTCAAACAAACTGTTACTAACACTTAAACATGTTGCACTCAAATAATAACACGAAAACTAAATGAAATATCAACAATCCAAGAACATGTGGGTACAGAGCAGGTTATGTGGAACACAATGCTGCCATCCGCATGTCTCTAAATATCTTAGTTGGTGCGTAATTAAAAATTTTCAGTTATTTCTGAACAGACCTCGATATATATACATATATTAACAAATTCAGAAATATTAGAAATTAATAAAGATTAAAAAAAATAAATACATTAGAAAAATAACATATATAAAAGTACAAACAAAATAAGCAATCGGATAATGTTTGAGAGAGATGGTTTATGGTTTATGGTTTATAAAAACTGCAACAGAGAACAGCACTTGTATAAATTAATATGGAATTTTCATTATTTTACTATTTTTATTTTTAAATTTTTATTATGCAATAGCGGAATTATTTCAGTCATAAATGAGAATATAGGTTTCCATGAAAGTATATTCATGAAAAATTAAGGTTAGATATATCTTATCTCAATATTCTGTACTAGGTGATTTTTTTTTTTAAATTTAAATTATATATACAACTGGCAGACCTGGCAATGCTTTGCTATTGCTCTCTCTCTCTCTCTCTCTCTCTCTCTCTCTCTATATATATATATATATATAGAGAGAGAGAGAGAGAGAGAGAGAGAGAGTGAGGATGGGAGAGTTTAAATGAACACAATTGAAAATTTGATAAAAAAATTAAAAACTGAACTACACAAATTTTATTTTTCACTTATTCTCCTTACCCTTTCCCCTCACCCTCTCAAAGTGTTTTCTTTTTACCCTTTCCCGTTTTCGCAGTTTTCCATTTTCCTGTGCGTAAATCGGTCCATTAGTTTTTTGGTCTTTAGCGGACACACATACGAACATGCCTTATATATATATATATATATATATATATATATATAGAATAAAAAAGTCTGTTTGTATATTTTTTTGTTTCGTAAATATCTCAACACTGGCCCCACATAGCGGGTACAGTTTTTGTAAAAATATTTCTTTTCAAGTAACTAATATTCATATTCTGAATATGAACCAAATCGGTCCATAAATATAATTTTTCTAAATATATCAACCCCAGCGCCATATCTAGCGGGTCCATTTTTTGCAGAGATAATTCTTTCCATGTAAGTAACATGTATTCTGAATATGAGGCAAATTGGACAATAAATACAATTTTTCGAAATATCTCAATGCCAGCGCCACCTAGGGGGTCCAAACTTAATTCAGAAACCTTCCCTGGCATGCGTCCAACTATTCCCCAAAGTTTCATCACTATCGGATGAATGGTTTAGAAAGGCATAAGAGACATACAGACTGACAAACATTCATTTTTATATATATAGATTGTGTAGGCCAAGCTTTATTTTACAAAACATTTCTAATCATTACCGCCATCAAAATGAAAAAGAAAGGTACTACTATTTATTTTAAATAAAAATCACTTTTGATTCAACAAACTTACATTTTCAGAGAAAGTCATTCCAGGATCATATCTACCACCAATAGGATTTGCAGCTGCAATAACAGAGCAACGAGCTTGAAGTGAGGTTACAATACCTGCTTTACAAATAGAAATACTTTGCTGTTCCATAGCTTCATGAATACTAGTCCTATCTTGATCATTCATCTAAAAAAAAGGAATAAAATAAATTATAAGATTCAGTGAACAAGAAAAACCTAAGTTACGTCTTAATTGACAGCATGAGTAGGATTAACAATTTACTACACAATATTAAATAAACATTTGAAATATATTGTAAAATAAATAATGCAAAAGAATATGAAGATCCAAACAGTGAGAATATGAGATAATGTAGACAGTAAATATAAAAGAATTATATTAACAATGAAAAAATAAAAAATGAACAAAGAGAATATCTAGCTAAGTAAGACTTATTTTAATTAGCTACTCATAATTTGTTTTATCATAAGAATGTGTAGAAGCTTTTTGATAGTTATTACCCAATTCATAGAGCCAATCTGAGGATGGACAAACCCGAAATCAAATACAAATGAATGGAAAATAGTCCAAAGAAATAATGGCCAAAAAAAAAGTTATATAGTTTCATTTTTTCTTTTGTAGCAATATGTCTTTTCAAAACACATCTTACAAAGTAAGTCTTCTACCTGCTGAACTAAAATAATACCATGTTTTGTTGTGGAATTAGTTACGAACACAACTAACATAACATAAGAATTTAGGGATAACATTTTAAAAAATTATACGGATATTTTTAATCCCTTTATCCTATTTAATTCAATGAATTATAACACTTTAATGTTAAATAATTTCCATATGTTCAGTACTTAATACATTGTTCAAGACGTTTTTATCATGCAATTAAAAACTTTATACTCTTGCTCAACACTTATAATAACAAGAATAGGTAATATCTTCTTAATAAAGAAAATATCTAAAGATTTTTCTGTCTTAAGAAACAAAAATGATAACATGAATCCAATTTTAAATTTTATAAAATCTAATAACCAATATTATACTTAACACAAAAATATTAGCTGCTCATAAAAACACTATATATAAAAAAAAAAAGTTAATATAAGTGAAGTAACAAGCTTAATGTTATTTTAGCTGTTGTAGAAGACAATTAAAAACAAATGATACATTTTCAGTCTAATCCAATCTTTACTGATATTAAACAAGAAAAATACAAAAAGATTACCTACATGTAAATTAATGTTTGAAGAAAACAAAATAATACTCAAAGATATAATTTTCTTTAATTCTAATAAACTATTGACTTTTATTTTTTTGCTACATAATAAAAATTTTTAGAAAATGTCGTAACTAATGTTTATTTATACTAGTGACAGTTTGCTAAGAAATAAAATAAATTACCTTATCAAACTCATCGATGAGGCAAACTCCCTGATCAGCCAAAACAAGAGCACCAGCTTCCAGTGTCCATTCTCTACTAGCTGGAGCTCTTTTTACATAAGCCGTTAAACCAACAGCAGAAGCACCTTGGCCTGTTGTAAACACTGCTCTTGGAGCCATTTTCTCAGCAAATTTTAAAAACTGAGATTTTGCAGTTCCAGGATCACCACACAAAAACACATTAATATCTCCACGGACTTTATGTTTATCTCCTAAAAAAACAATTATCTTCTATAAATACATGGAGATATTTTGTTTTCAAAAAGTAGAAAAACATTAGTAATAAGCAATAGATGTTAGGAACAAGTAACACCATTAGACTAAGTATATATTTTCTAAAATACTAAAAATAGATTACATCATTCTACATCAATTCTTTCTAACTTCTAAAAAATTACTTTAAGAGCTAAATGAATAATCAAGAATAAAAATATACATGTATAGTTGTATTTCTTTTACCTAATATTAAGTAGCCACTTGGGACAAGAAGTTACTGAGAATAGTTCTGATGAAAGTAATCAAGATATTATGAAAAAGTATCAACTGGTTTTCAGCACTGCCAATTTTAACAATTTTCTGCTCAAAACAATCCATATTTTTGTCTGTTCCATCAAAAACCCATAATAATGTTAAAATTTCATGCCTATAATCACATACATAGTTTCTTACATGTAAAATCAATTTTAATGCAATGTAGAAAAACCATAACAGCTTTTTTAAACATTCTCAATGACCTTTATCAGGTTTTTGTATCCAGGAAAAAAGTGTGTATACTGAGAGTATACAGCCATAAATACTTCTCTGCATGGGTACGAGTCATTTAACGTTTGACGATTTATTACAGTAGTAATGTTAGGCATACAACATGTGGCTCAACAAAGGTACAACCTATATGCATAGTGATTGTCAGTGTTTATTTTTTTCATGATTTTTTTTTGTTTGTTAATATGTCAGTCAGTCATATATATATATTTATTTGATATCCACAAAAGAAAAACTGATCTAGAGTATAATGTAAATAAGCAATAGAATTTCCAGTGTATATTTATGTAATGTTGCATATCTTTTTGCAGCAAGGAAAATATGCAGGAAAACTTTTTTATATTAATTATAATTGTAGTAGATACTAATGTAAAATTAACAATCTACAAAAATCTGTAGATTAACAATAATAAATTACTAATCTACAAAATCATGTAATTAAGTTATCCTTGAAAATTATTTCTTGTCTATAAAACTCATATCTTGAAAATTTTGGCAAAATAATTTTTAATAATTTGAAATAAATATAACGTGCTTTACGTAATAGTACAATCATCCTATATTAGAACTAATAGGACATTGTTCCAAGCAACATGTTTTATTTATTCAACAATGTCAATCAAAAGGGTCATTTTAAATATTCATAGGAGAAAAAACGTCATAAAAATGTATAAATCTGTAATGGAATATACACTACGAGGTGTGGCTAATAAGTAACGAGACTAATGCTGTAAGACATATTTTATCTTAAATTTAAACATATTTAGTTATTATCCCCTTCAATATACACTCCTCCTCTATCCCCACATCGCTGCATGCAAATTTTCCATTGTTCAAAACAGTTCTGGAAATCTTCTTCCTTTAAATGCAGATTTGACCTTGAGAAACAGATATGTCACACATTGTGCCAGGTCAGGCGAGTAAGGTGGATGGTCTAACACTGAGATGTTACACTTGGCTAGAAACATATTAACAGACAATGCAGTGTGAGCCGGTGTGTTGTCCCGATGAAGAACCCATGACTTGTTCTTCCACAATTCCAAGTTGTTTTTTCTTATTTTTTCATGGAGTTGAGCAAGGACCTAAAGGTTACTAATGGTGATTAATAGTTTGACCTTCAAGAACCCAATGAAGGTACACAATCCCATGAATATCGAAAAATATAATCATCATCGCTTTAAATTTTGATTTGCTCATTTGAGCTTCTTTAGTCCTTTGTGAAGTTGGGGCCTTTCAGTGCGTAGACTGATGATTCATCACATGTTATCACTCTTTCCAAGAAGTTTGGGTCATTTTCAAAGGCATTCAAAGAAAGTGTCAGAACAAAATTTCATGTGCTTCCTTTTGTTTGATTGTGAGAATTTTAGCACACTTTTTGCATGTTATTACGTAGAATTTGCCTTACCCATTCATTGTCAATTCCTACAGTTTCAGCAATCGCACGAATAGTTAACCGACAATCAGATTGGATCAGATTACCAATTTTTTCAATATTTTTATCCATTTTTGACATGAAAGGGCGATCCAGGTGAACATCATCTTCGTCTTTTCGGCCATCTTGGAAACACTTAAACCACTCAAAAACCTGATTCATTCATTTCCATATGTTTTTTTTAATAAAAAATAAGTTTCAGTAGCAGTTTTTCCAAGTTTCATAGGAAATTTCACAATTATTTGCTCTAATAAAACACTTATAATTTTTTCAGCAAAACAAAAAAACAAATGTTATTCAAACGAAGGCCACGACCAGAATAATATGACTAGAGAAACTGGAGTGGTAGCAATTGAAAAAGAAGGCTTCTCACTACACAGCTGTCAATACGAATTTGGCACATGCGCAGTTCTGCTGAAGCAGCATTAGTCTCATTATTTAAAAGTATAATAAATAAAACTGAAATTAATTTATAGAGACAAATCATTGCTACTGGAACCTCTTTCAATTCTGTCCACTGTATAGTTAAAGAACATTAAAAAGGGTAAACCATTATCAGTATATTTTATCAATTTCATAAATAATCATATTACATTAGTTTGTTTACAAATTTTTAGTGCATCAAGAATGACCTTACAGAGGAGAATAGTAACTTTATTCTTACTCAGGCTGTTTAAAAATAACATAATTTAAAAGGCTAGATGATGGCATGCAATTACTGTACGTTGATTAACTAAATAAAGACAAGATAATGAATATTTTTGCATAAAATCATATATTTTCATTTTGGAAAATCAATTCATTAATTGATTTTTAATAATAATTTTAACAAAAGTTAAGTCATGAAATCAAAGGTATTTACCTGAGCAGCCCTATCCTCACATAAGAATGAATCCAGTAACCTACTCTCTCTTGAATAAAAATAATTCAATACAAAATTGATGAAATGTAATTTTGATAGTCGCTTGGAAAATGAATGAGCTATGTCAGGCTTACACACCAGTACAATAAATTTAAAAATTACAATAACTCCACATAAATTATGTCAATAAATATTTTAATCCAGTCGGTTAAGTAATGTTACTAGAGTAATGCAAATGAATGTAATGTGTACAATTTTATTTTCAGGTTCTCCCTTCAAGAAAGTTAAAAAAAAAATAATACAGTAAAAATTACATCATCTTGCTTATGAAACTAAAAAACAACTGATTATTACATTTCGCATAAAATATTTCCCTGTTTATAATTTATCTTTTTAGATTACCATGAAAACAGATTTAACAGATAACAGATTTTTCTTGTGTAAGATGTATGTAAAATGAATCATTATTTGAGAGAATGAGAATCTGTCTTTCTTATGGTTAAGGCATATATAATTTAACTGTGGTATAATATTCACCAATCAGAGCTCTTCTCTCTGAGAGCAACAGTGCTCTATTTACAGTGGATTACTGAGTGGATTCATCACCATATTTGACTAAGTTAAGGGCAAAAGGAAGCCAGCCACTTTACTTCTCGGTTACTTTAATAAGCCTTAGTTTATTAAAGTTCATGGCATCCATCAAACTGATTCACAACCTAAATCAGAATGAACTAGGAACAAGCAATAAATTTTAATAAATTTATTTTTAACTTTAAAAATTATTTTATAAAACTAAAAATTATTATATTCTGAAGACATACCAGGATTTTTGGGTTCTCCGCCGAAAAGAGCTAAAGCCAGAGCACATTTAATTTTTTCATGTCCATAAATGGATGGAGCAATGCTTGCAAATATTCTTTCACTGATCCTATGATCTTTAGATAATTTTATTATCGTAGAAATATCTTCATCAGTTAACGATTCAACAATTTGTTTACTATCTCTTACAGCTACATGATTAGCAAGAATAACAGTAGCAAAAACAGGAAACCCATGTTCAGTATTTAATGAACCATCGTAACTGTTAGTGTAAATTCCTGTTACATCAATCTCATCACCAGGTTTGCATCTATCACACAGATCTCCCAACATAATACAGTCCTTAGACCTAGGAATTCTTCCGGCTGGTACTCTACTTGGAGATTCCTGAAGTGTGATTTTTTGATAATTCCGATATAGTGTTTGTTCCATGTTGATCTACAAACAATAAATAAATAAATAATGACATAAAGCCAATAACTTTAAACAACATAAATTATTGTTGAAATTAATGATGAAATCTTTTTTATTTTATTACTATTTCCTCTAAAAATGAGCATTTCTTTTACAGCTGCAGTGGTTTTGACACTAATAGTTTATTCAGATAATAAATTTATGACACATTATTGAAATATTTTCAAACAATAACATCAGGCCTTAACTATTTTACCTTTATAAAGGTACAGAAGAGTAATGTGATAACTGAGAACTTTTAAATGTTTATAAAACTTTAATCTGAAAAACAGATTTTTGTTAAGTCTTTTTTTATTATTTATTTTTTACTCAGTATTTTTTTAAATATTTATTTAGTTAATAAAAATAAAATAAGTTTAAAAAACTAAAAAGTTTACTAAATTTCATAAAATCATGATATTACTTTAAAATTTATGACTGTTGTAAATTTAAATAAAATTAAGCTTGTCTTAACTATTATCAAAATTTTTTTTGAATTTTCATACACTACAATAGTTCCATACTATATCACAAAACACTGAGATAATTAGGTGAACTAATAAAAATAAAGTAATAAAAATAATAAAAAATAAAATTAATACAAGGGCGATCCAGAAAGTAACTTATGTTTGTGCCTAGCGTGGAGATGGGTGGGGATAGAGCTGCCTGGCGTCAAAACATTTCTAC
Organism: Lycorma delicatula; assembly: GCF_047948215.1. NCBI lineage: Eukaryota > Metazoa > Arthropoda > Insecta > Hemiptera > Fulgoridae > Lycorma > Lycorma delicatula. The sequence goes on along the minus strand of NC_134461.1, from coordinate 127,248,881 downwards.
CCTCAGTACACACCAATTTCTACCAAGTATACACCAAGTCATAGCATGTGAACTGTGATGTTTCTACTTTGTTCAATGTGAATAACTGAAATGTGTGCTTCAATGAAAAATCCCGCGAGTTGTGAGGTGCATTCAGTGATTAGATTTTAACTGGCAAAACACCTCAAACCAATTGAAATTCATCAGCAACTTTGAAAGGTGTGTATGGCGATGGAATAATGAGTAAAGAAGGAGTGAGGCAATGGTGCATTCAGTTTAAAAATGGCTGCATCAGTGTTCATGATGAGGATCGCAGTGGTCGGCCTAACCTTGTGACTGATAAATTAACAATGAAAATCAATGATAAAATTTGTGAAAATCACTGCATAACAATACAGAACTCTCGCTTCATTTCCCCCCAATTTCACGAAGTTTACTTCAGGAAATTGTATCAAGGAAGCTTGGTTATCAAACGTTTTGTGCAAGATGTGTGCCAAAAATCTAAGGCGGCAGATTTCACAGAGAAGGAATTAAAAAGCTTGATAAGTGCCTCAATTTAAATGGCGATTATGTAGAAAAATAGTTTAACATTGTCCTTTTCAAATGTATATAATAAAATTTCTTTTTTTTATTTACTTGGTTTTTTTCCTTCAAAACGAACATAAGTTACTTTCTGGACAGCCCTCGTATTCAATCACTATATTCCTCAAAAATAAATTTGATCACTTTAAATTACCTGGTATATAAATGAAATATGAAAGGGAGATATCAAGTTTTAGAAAAACTCAACATGTATTCTGTACAGAATTTCAGATGAAGATAGATAAAAGCTATTGGAAGGAAGTAAAGGAAAAGAGTTAGTTAAAGATGATAAGAATTTGATGGGAGAATAGGATGAAAGTAAAGAGGTGCCGTAAAGGGATAGGTGATGTCAAGATAAAATTGAAAAGAAAAATTCATCAAGGAACTGAACTATGCACTTCTTGATATTGGAATATTTATTTATGACAATAATGATTGTGGGGATTCATGAGAAGAAAGAAAAGGATATCAGATCCTGTACAACATCAAGGAAAAAGAAAAATACTGCAATATGAAGACAAGTCTGGGGAAGCATACTAATCGTCGGCACAAAGTATAGTGGAATCCTAGAGAGAACCTCCAAGAAGCAAAACATTTACAATCATTCAAATAATTCAACATGAATGGATAATAATAAATAATGATACCATGAACGGTCCAGAACTCTGACACTCAGGGCAAGAGCCAGGTTTTACTTCAGTATTTTGTGATTGTACAAATGGACCCATGACATATCCACATTTACTACAGTCATATTTCACGACAGACAATTGTGGCAAAACTCCAGTAGTAGCTGTTACAACACCATTTGTACGAACTAACTGATTCAAATGTAATTTCCTGAAATCAAAAATTTTCTTTAATATTTTCATAACATTGAAAGTAATCTTATATATATATATATATATATATATTATATACTTAATATAACATATATTATTATATACTTATCCACTATAATTATAGTAAAATGAATGGTAATGTTTTAATTATAAAATCAGTTATTAAAATATTAATGCTAAGACATTTATTGTATTTATTGCCATGCTGACATGTACATGAGTGGGATGATTTTTACACTGTGCTGTAAATGCATCATTAGTTATGGTATATGGTATTTCAAATTATATCAACTCTGGTAGAAAGAGCACCTTTTGAATGTTTCAATATAACAACATAGCAATGAAAACCACTTTTGAATTTTGAAATTAGAATTTTTTTTAATAAGCGTTTTAATTTTAGCAGATTTTTTTCAAAAAGGTTTTTTTAAAGTTTCTTTCATTCTATTAATTTCTTCTTTTGAACATTTTATTTAGGATTACAAGGTTTTTTAATAGAAATTTTTCTAATTTATATGTAAAAAAAAAAATGTTATTTTAACATATATTATTTGGCTCTACACCTGTTTTTAGGTGAAAAATAGATAGTTTTATTATTTTTTGTAGGCTCCATATATGTAATATGACCGTGCTTTAGTTTCACCCATACCAATAATATTCTGTTGGTTTCTACTATTACAGAATCAAAATCATTTCATACAGTTTTTTGTTTATAGAAAATAATAATTAGTACGTGTACCACAAATAAAAGCAGGAATTACTGGTATTGAAAGTTAGTAAATTTAATATATTTTATTAAGTAAAAATTACTCAAAAACAGCAAAACACATTACTACAATAAAACATAAAACTTTTGCTACGTAATTCTATATAATTTGACTAAGTCATTTAACCTCTGCTACAATAAATGATTTATTAAATAGCAGAATTAATTAATTACTCATTAACTTGTTAACTTTTAACAATTACTCATTGTTAACTTTTTTCATACTTTCAATACTTTTGTGGTAATAAACACTTTATCAGACAACAATAATTACAGTAGATAATACTAAAAAACTAGCTTTCTTTTATTATAGACTGGTAAATCCACTCTCATTCTAACTTTTTTTTTTTAAAGTTACCTTTTAAACTTTAAAATACAAATTGTTTTTAATGTTATATATTTTAATTATAAGCTGATAAAATGGTGATCACCATTAAAGAATATTAAATGCCATAACCATAATAGATGCAGGCAATATGAAATAAGTTGCAAGTCGATCCCTAAAAATGACTGACCACTTTCAAGAAGAGCACTGAGAACCTTACCATTAGCAATGAAAGATTTATGAGGGAGAATGGAATAGTTATTTTTCATTGGATTCATAGAGTTGAATAAACTATTCCTTACATGCATGCAGTCCACCTAAATGCAGGGGATTTATGGGTTGAAATACAAATTGCTTCTCTGGTTTTGGCTCAGCCTGAATGGTTTATAGTTGGATTCATCCACTTGCCATACAATTCTAGGAAGTCTGTTCCTTTACGAACCTTCAATCTGTTCAAAGGTAGTTGTGCAAACAGCAGTTTTTGTTGCAGCTATTATTTAATTTTGCTAACACTATCATTGATCAGTTATGCATTAAGTTGCTTTTTCTGTTCTAGGTAAAAGTCTCCTAATGGAGGTGGGAGAGAAGATGCTTGCTGCTGAGGAATCTTTGATCTACCCTCTGGGTACTTTGTTTGCCATTTTTAGATAGAACCGTGCTGAGAACGGCAGGACCTGTAAAACATATATTGTGATTTGATGGGGAGAATTGTGCTTCCCCAAGAAGTGCTTATTGAACAAAGCAAAGGCTCTTAATTTCACCTAAAATATAATTTACAAAAATGAGTAAAATTACAAACCTAAAAGTCCTCAAATCCTCAATTAATGGTAATTCAGATATTCGTACGTGAATTTCAGAAGTAACTCTTTCGTAACTGGGATAAATTGTGAGCACCAATTCTTTTGCGACTTCATCAAATATTTGAAGCATTTCAAGAGGAGCTTCTGGTAGAAAATAACCCAATGTATTCTCCTTTGATGATAGAACTGGATACTCAACTTCAAAACTCGAATGATTACTTTCACACATCCTTCTGATTCTATCTTTATATATATAAACACCTTTTGAATTAACATGATTACGTAGAAAGTTTTTGAATCTATTAGCGATTTCTGTTTTAGGTCCTAACATTGTAACCCATTCTTTTACAGAATGACCTTTAGTATCATGAAGGTTTTCAATAGATTCTATCATCTGAAATAATAGATGAAACAAATTAATTAACTATATCAGAAAATAATTACTATAAAAAATAATCAATATTAACATACAATTTTTATTAAACGCATCAATTTTCTTCTTTTGTATAAATATTACAATTTCATATTATTTTGTTAACTTCAAATAACATTTTAACATTTCCACTTTTAATAAAGTAAAACCACACAATTCATCTATCCAGTTGCATTTCAGTTTACCCTAAATTTCATAAAATTATTTGAGGGTCAGCTCACATACAGTACTAGGCTAGTCTGTACTAGGCTAGTACAGAGGGATATTGGCTCACACATGATAATGAGTAGGCAGTATAGAGGGATATTGTCTCTAACTTAAAATCTAGTTTAAATTTATATACAAAACAACAATTCTTAAGATTAATATTCTCTTGTAAATTTCTAACTTATGAATATGTTTATATAAACTCATATTTTATGTTAGTACTGATAATAAACTATTAGAATATAATGTAAAATATAAATAAATATTTTAGTTTAATTCATCTGTAAAAATTTAATAAAAATTAAAAAACCTAATAATCAGAAAAATATTCAATTTAAATAAATGGACAACCTTGAATTATTTTTTAAGTCAATGACTATACAAATTTATTAAAATCACAAGAAAAAAAAATTTTGTTTAAAATTGTTTCATAATTTTTGAGAATCTTTTCTAAATTAACTTCTTTTAAGAGACATGTCTCTTTCCATTACTCCAGATATTATCCAACCCTAGTTAGTTAATTAAAATTTTACTGCAACAATAATAATTTTAAAAAAAACAGAGTATCTTAATGAGCTTAATTTACTTTTAATATATTATAGTAATAAAAGATGGCATGCTAACAAATCTGGTAAAGAAGTTGACTTGAAGAAAAGCAATACATTAAAAATAGGAAGAATATTAATAAAGATCAGAAAATATGAATCTGTGGTTTAAAATTAAGAGCTGATCGGTAATAAAATGAGAACAGTTGAAAAATGAAAAATTTATTAATGGTTTCAAATACTTATTACTTTATTTTTCTATGTAATCACCATTTCATTCCAAACACTTCTGATATCGTGAAAAAACTTCTTCAAATCCACTGCATAAAATTCCGCCACCTGGAATTGTGGCCACTTTTGCACTGAGATTTTCAACTATTATTCACTTTCCTTCCATTGAGATACAAGCCAGTTTTTGAGGTATGGGAAGAAATGGTAGTCACTAGGCACGAGACCAGGATTGTAAAGGACATACAATTTTCCATCCAAATTTTTGAATTGTTTCTGTTTGCATGCAGCCTTGTAAGGACATGCATGACTGTGAAAAAGAACAATTCCTGATCCCTGATCTCAGTATTCCCCATAATCGGTTTTGAATGGCCTGATGCAGTTTAGAAAGTGTTTCACAATAGACTTGTGATGTGAAGGATGTTCTAGATTCCAAGAAATCAATCAAAAGCACACCCTTTTGGTCCCAGAATACAGTTGGTCATGATTTTCCTTCGAGGCTGGGCTTGTTTGAATTCTTTTGGTTTAGGTGAACCAGAATAATGCCACTGCATGGACTGTTTTGTCTCAGCATTGATGTACAAAATCACATTTCATCACAAGTGATGATATAAGGAAAAAAAATTTGCCTCCCTTGTGGTTAAAATGGTCAAGTGCAGATGTCATTCCGAGCACTTGTCAACATTTTCGACACCCACAGTGCACACAGTTTACAACAGTCTATAGTGTCAGTCACAATTCTCAACAATGCTATCTTAGAAACTGCTGGAGATTCTAACTACCAGAGAAAATTGCTAATTGTACAGCAATGATTTTCTCTCACTTTTGCATTCAAATGTTCACGTTACATGTTGATCGTCAGTCCGGACACTGGGCCTGCCACTTCTTTGTATAATCATTTGAATGGTCTTCCTTAAATTCATTACACCATTGCTTCACTTTTACTTTATTCCGTGTGGTAGGTCCATATGTTTCTAGCATTATGTCTAACATTATGTCCTCTAGCATTTAGAAATCTAATTGCTGATGTGTTATGTGCTGATGCGGTGTGTTATTAGTGCACTCATTTCAGCACACTGTCTCGCATAAAGGCAAAAAACAATAGACTGTATGGTTCTATTCATCAATCACTATTTGCAGCCCTTACTTTTTAACCACACCTTGTAATTTCAAAACATTTTATGAAATTATATAATAATCTTTAATTTTCTATATAGTCAATGAATTATTTGGATTTCAAGGGATTTGGTTACACAATCATATTAGCACTGCACTTATGTTCTTTAACTTTCTTAGCAAGTAACTTCCTCAATGCAAAGACTGGATTGTGGGAAGAAACTGCTAAATGAGGCTTTCTAAAAATTTCTGTATAACACAGTCACAAGGAGACCAGCATCATCATATGGTAGGCAAACTCTCCGGACAACAATCTCAGCATTCAGTTTTCTACCATTTAACAATTTTTTAGAATATAATGGTAAGCATCATTATTTGTGTGAGTCTACAAGAAATTATCCTTCATGCCCCAGTAGATGACAAGCAGAACAAATGCCATAACAATCATGATTAAAGGTAACGAAACGGGAACCACAAATAACTCTTTAAAGGGGTTAATACATTTTAAGTGACCCAAGAGTGACCAATCCAAAAAAACTGAAATTTATCCACTTGTTTCCTACATGTCTCAGATCCTTAAAACTATTTTTTTTTTTTAATTTTATTTAAGCAATCTACCTGTTGCAGCCATTTTTGTTAAAGTGTGCTCATCTATTTTTGTGATTGCAAGGGTTTGCGGAAAAAATCTTAACTAGAAAACTATTGGTCCTGGAAGGATGAAACAAAAAGCAATTTATTCATATTTTCTCAAGTTAAAAAGATTGGTCCAGTGGTTTATTTACCTATCCCTTCACTTTAGGTAATTTTTTTAAAAGAGGCAGGGATGGCATACACAGTTTGAATTATTTTTTTACATAGGTATATGTTAGTAGTTTTACCATAAATAATATTATTGGTGATATACTTATCCCTAAACTTTTATAAATTTTTGAGTACTAATGTTTAAACAAAAAATGCAAATTTTGGCTTCAAATAACTCTGATGGCGCAAGTAATAAAATCTTAAATTTGCATAAGTTAAAGTGTTTTTGTAGATGTTTATGGTAAATAAAAAAGTTTCTTGTGTATTGCACTAATAAAAAAGTTGTAACTCTCAAAAAAACTTGTTAAAAGCGATACCATTTTAATTTTAAATAAGTTCTCCAGGACTGTTTCTTGTCTTCTTGGCACTTTAATATTTCTATACTTATTACTATAGTTGAAATAGGCTTGTTTGAACCATTCAACTGCAGTGTTCATGTTGTAACAAGTGCTTGAAGTATTTCCAGTCGTCAGGAAAATTCATGTTGCAACATACTCATTTAGCTTTGCAGTTACAGACTGGTCAGTCTGATATTAGTCAGTGACCTGTACATATCTTTACCGAGTGTCTCAAATTTCATCCTGTGTTTGGAAGTGTTTAAATAAATAAGTTTTACTTAATAATATTATATTAGAAAATTTTAAAATCAGTTAAATTTTTACATTATTTTCAAGTAATTTCACATACAACAATGGAAGAACAATGTTCCATAGGAATTTATGTGAATGAAGAGTGTCATAAAACAGTGTATGATACAGTGCCAAAAGAACTCATTAAAATTTGAGAATTTAGTGATGAAAACTAACAACTTATTTTTTTACATATTAATTGAGATGTCGTCACTAGCGTTTGTAAATATCATGGAAAAGGGTTTTTGTCAAAATTCAGTCACCTGTATGGACAGTTCTTTGTGGCCCTTTGAGAACTCATAAAAAACAGTTAAAAAAACCTATAAGATTATAGCAAGCTCTTAAAGAACACATTTTTCCAAATTCAAATTTATTTCCTAGGAAGTCTCTTTGTGTTAACTGTTTCAAAAGTATTTATTCTCAGAACAAAGAACTATAAGAATGCAAAGACCAAAATCAATACATTGCCCCTCATCACAATATTGAAGAATTGGATGCTGCTTGTAGTATTTTGGGTGTACCACCTCCACCAAAATTTAAATTTTAAACAGGGTTCAAATGCCATCAGCATTAAAGATTTCCTTCAATTTATTTTTTCTTTGATAGTGTTTACAAAAATAAAAATGAGTTTTTGAAAAAAGATGTAGGCTACTCATTGAAATCTCAGTTTGGGTAAGTTTTTCAAGCACTTTGAATCAAAATTGTATTAGGTTTCTGGTATTGGTTAAGTTATCATTAAATTATGACCCATCATTAATAATTTAAAAAAACTTACATTAAATATATTGAAAACCCCAACTTCAACAGACAAGCTAAATAAAGAAAATATATAAAAAATGTAAAGTGCAAAGAAGACAAGAAACCCCTTTAGAGCACTTATTTAGCGAATCAAAATGGTATCCTTTCAACATGTTTTTCATGTTTTTGAGAGGTTATAACGTTTTTATTTTTACTATACACAAGAAACCTTTTTATTTGCCATTAACATCTAAAAAAAACACTGTAAGTTGTGCAAAATTGAGATTTTTAGCACCAGCAGCCTCATCAGTTACTTGGAAGCCGAAATTTAAGTTAAAAAAAATTAGTTTTCAAAAGACCAATAGTTTTGTAGTTATGATTTTTCCCATAAACCCTTACAATCACAAAAATAGGTGAACACACTGTAACAAAAATAGCAACCACAGGTAAACCACTTAAATAAAAAATAAAAAAATAATAATAATTTTAAGATCCTGAAACATGTATAGGTAAGTTTCAATTTTTTTTAAATTGTCAAGCCACCAGCTAATGTTTTTTTTGGACACTCAAATGGATTAACCCTAAAATTAAGTCATCCTTAGGAATAACAAGCTTCCAGTGTCAGTCTTCCACCCCACCATAATTAATTACACATTCTTGATTCCTGTGAATTCTTGGTGTCACTGAATATGCAAGAGCCATTTTAAATTTAATTAAATATATGTAGGGCCATTTTACCTCACATCATCTATTCATGTCATCTAACCTCAGCATAAATTTACTTTCAAACAAAAAATGATCTTTTTAAACACATATCACTGAGACTGAATTCTGCTTAAATGCATATGATGTGCAGGCTCGTCTGACACCAACTTAAATTTAAATTAAAAAAATTTTTGTTGCACTTTAATTAGCTCCATTGTTATCTTTATTTTTCAAATATTGTTTGTGCTTTGTTAAAAAAGAAACCACATAATTTTCATAAGAATTATTTATTTTTAAATTAAAATTATATTTGAGATATTACAAAGAAAAAAATTAAAACAATCTGGAGAAAACACAATAAACTAAAAACTTAATACATATAACAATAAATTTTGATCATTTATAAGTAACTTAAAAAAATATTAAGTACAGGTAGATTATTTGATATATATGTACAAGGGTCATTCAATAATGAAACAAACATTTTTAGTGAAGGAAATGCTTAATACAGGAAATTGAAACTTTTGTAAGTTTTGGTTGGCAACCTTGCAAAGAGCATTACACAGCTGTTCGATTAATATTTATGTAAACATTACCTATAAAAGTCTTAGTTGCAATGGCATGTCTGCTCGAAGTACTTTTGAAGAAAAGTGTTTCATGATCTGATTTTTACTTTCAAAAATTGTACAACTGTCATATATATTCTCTTGGATGAACAATACAGCAGCAGTTGCATGAACCGTGTGAATTTTTATGTGCAGCTAAAAACGTTTAAAAGTGGCCACAAAATCGTGACTGACGAGTACCACTCTGGGCAGTAACAGTGTTGACCTCACCATTAGATTCTTGTATTAATTTAGTTATCCAAGAAGACCAACGACAATACAGTTAACAAATTGCTGAAAAATGTCGAGTAAGTGTTGATACAAGAGATATCTCTCTTTTTCAGTTTCAGTTTAGCCTCTGAAACCACCATAAGGTATTACTTCAGAGGATGATATGTATGAATGTAAAAGAAGTGTAGTCTTGTTCAACCTCAAGTCGACCATTCCTAAGATGTGTGGTTAATTGAAACCCAGCCACCAAAAAACACCAGTATCTACGTTCAACTATTCAAGTTCATATAAAATACCGTTCATCACAAATCAGAGAGATTTCACATTTGTACCGAACTCAAATATCATTTCAGTAACAAAGGTGACACATTTTTAGAAAGATTTTAACCTGTATACATCAATTTGAGCTGAAGTCCAAACGTCAAAGTATGCAGCAGAAACACCCTGAATTGCCTGCCCACAAGAAATTTGAAATTTTACTATCATCGTAAGGTCATGTTAACCATCTTTTGATCACAAAAGATGGCCATGATTAATCACAAAATCAAGTCCTAGTTGAGGAGGAAATGTCCGGGATGACAGAGGAAAGGCGTGCTTCTTCTTCAAGACAATACTCGACTTTATACAACTGATGCTAGAAACTACTGGCAAAGTGGGTTGAGAACTCCTACCTCATTCTCCTTACAGCCCTGACCTTGAAAGAAGTTAAAAGAAACCTTGCATGCCATCAAATTCAATGATAACAAAAAGGTAAAGAAAAAAAGTACAAAACTGGCTTCGAGATCAAAGTAAAGAATTCTTCACTGAGGGGATAAGAAGACTTGTAAAAAGATGGGACAACTGGAGAGAAGTTGGTGAGGATTACGTGGAAATGTAGAAAAAAAATTGTATTTAATAAACAATTTTTGCTGTACAGCTATTTATATGTTTAATTATTAAATGACCCTCATACGTATAAATTTTTTTCTGTATGCAATTTAGGAAACGCTTGACAAATAGATTCTGAATAAGTCAAATGCAAATTTCTGTACTAAAATAAATATGGAAATCTTTTTTAAAAAATCTTAAATTTGTTTAGTAGTAATAGTGTCTATACAAGTTCAGTCAAGTATTATCATATGTTTAAACTGATAATAAAGAAGTTTTTTATAAATAAAAAAGACAACTATAATTTATTTAGTCCACAAATTCAAATTCCTAATAAAATTAAACATTTTTTTACTACTTCAATATTATTCAAACATTTCTAAAAAAAAATAAGTAAAATAGTTTTTTTAGAACAAAACTACCTTCACATAAACTAACTAAAAAAATAAGCACTGCCCTTTTTATTTACAATTTAGATTTTACAATAGATTTATTTTACAATTAGATTTTACAATTTTGAAGGTAGCTCTAAATTAATGTTACTACTTACTTACCTCTTCATCATCAACATCTCCAGCAGCAGCTCTTTCTGCCATTCGGCGTTTTCTTCGGGGAGCTTCCTCATCATCACTCTCATCTAAAACAAAGTGAAAGACGATGTTTGATTAACTTAAAAATCAGAATATATGTGAATAAATTAAATTAAATTTATATATAGTGATTGATCCAGAAGTCAATACCTTGACTGCAAAATACAACAATACCCAAACACCTGTTATTAGTTTGTGGAATTTTAATTTTCCAGTTTATTTCCACTCCTTGTCTTACTACTAGTGCAGCAGTAGTATACCTCTGAGTGGTAAATCATGTGTGTCAGAAAAATTATGAAGAAAACAATTAAGAATAGTATTTTTCTTCTTTTTTTTTCTATTAATTTTTGCGAAGACTGGTGAAGTTGGATATCCACTAGAACATCCTCCATGAACAATTTTGCAGATTCCATTGCATTTTTCTGTCCCTGAGGCAGTACATGTGTTTTGCAATAATTGTGCATGTCCTTATACTTAGGGAAAGGTATGATAGAAAAAGAACCCCAACCACCTCTCATCGTTCTGACTGACAGAAAGAACAACACACAATATTTACAGAAAGTAATTTTCAGTCACATTGAGTAAGCTAGCCAAAGTGAATATGCATCCAGCCACTGGTGATTAAATTTCCGATTTAGTCGCAAATATCTGTCACAAAATCAGTTCTTTGAAAGTACCCAAACATTTTCCAAGATGTTTTTTCTTATCACCTGTCACAGAGCTCGCCAGGACGACAAAAACATTCCAATGTCATCTTCATGGCAACAGTCATCTTCAATTTCACATTCACCGTGTTACACATCGGTCTGAACTATAGAAGAAGGCCCAGCAGTCGCAATGTTTAAACCAGATGGTGGTGGTATTTTTTTGTTTTAAATTCACTGCAAAAAAAATAAATTTAATTTGACCAAATGATGTGGATGCAGACATGGCATACCACTGCACTGGTTTGACAAGGTTCTAACTTGATGTTTTCGTCAAAATTAAGTTTTATACAGTATATGACTATACTAGCTGAACTTAAAAATTTAAAAATATGACTCTTAAAATTATAACATTAAAAACTTATGGAAGAATCATCAATGGAAAGTTCATCAGACTTGCACACATTTTTTTAAAAAGCACTTTTTTGGCCTCAGGAACCCCAAAACAGATATTTTCATACATCTGTATCATAATCATAAATTTGTCACAAGGTAGTTTACATGTTTTCCTTTTTTTACTGACCCCCATAGGGGAAGACACCCTCCACCGCCCCTTCCATTCCTAGCCCTTATGTGCTTTACTGAAGGTCATCTTTGAAACCTCGGCTTTTGACATATTCCAGTCCACCTCAGCCAGGATGCCACTGATGCGAATGCCACAAATGGCATTCCCATCGGTGTACTACTATTTAATAAGCACATCTTACCGAGTTTTAAGTACAACTGAAAGGACTTAACTAAACAAAGGCACTGAACTACCTACCCGTAGAAGGTAAAAGTGAGTTCAACACAAAACATAGAAATATTACACAGAACAATAACAACACAGTAATATTAAAATCAAAACAATGGACAAAAATAACAACAAAAACATAATTAGTAAAACAAAACATCAACAAAAAACAGAATACAAGAGAAATGCAAACAGGACTCTAGATCCCCTTGGTAATCCTTTCCTTTGCTTAGTACACTATAAAACTCTCCACTATTGCCCATTTGGCCCAGCTCCTCCAGTTTACAAGGAGATCCAACACCAACTCGATAAGATCAAGCCAACAGATGGTTTCAATGCGCAGTAACTCGTACTTCGAGCACTCATAAAGAGTATGGTAGGTGTCATCCAACTGACCACACATCTCAGAATCTATCAGGCCAAATTTCTGCAGTCTGAACCTAAAAGCACCATGGCCAGAAGAAAGAAACTGCATCACATATTTATTAGGGTGCACCCAAGAGGCATCCCGCAAACCAACAACATTTGGAAAGAAATCATGCTTATAATGCCTACCCTCCGTCTCATCCCATCTGACCATGTAGTTCAATTTCTCGAATTTTATCCGAAGTCAACTCACTGGACTTCTTGGCAACATACCGCTGTTGCTTTTTAGACGCAATCAGGTCTATTAGTTTCACACCTGCAATCACCAAGACTGCCTCCCATAAAATAGTACGGTAACCACCCATTACCGTTAACAATATTAGGCATTGAGACCTTAACAATAAATCCCGATAACTTTTATATTTTAGCCTATCCGCCCAAACAGGCACTGCATATAGCAGAATAGCCTCGCACACGCCTTTATACAAGATGCTCATGGTCTTAAAGTTAAAACTCCAATCAGAATTGACCACATATCAAATACCGAAGGCATTGCAGGCCCTCTCTGCGGTGTATTGAAGGTGCTTCTTAAACTGCAGTTTCTCATCAACTGAACCTGAACATACTTTATATGCACATGAACTTGCCGACTCACTGCCCAATAGCCTTTGAGGAGCATCATCGTTTCTTTTCCAGGCTAAACGCCATCTTGTGTTGATGACCCCACCACTCAAGCATGAGTGGCTTGAAGTTCAACCTCCCTCTGTGATTAATTCAAGATAAACTATAAACAAACTGATTTTAGTGATAAAAACTGAGGAATTGCCAAAAGCATTAATGGTAATTAATTAGGCCACATTTTGGATTATTTATAATTGATCATCAAAGGTATTGATTGTTTAGAAGAACATAACAAAAATTATAAACTTAAATACGAAATTCTACTTTATATTCAAGACCCAAAAAAATCCCTAATGGCATAAGATAACCAAAAGATAAAAAATAACGAATTTTAAGTTACATGCTTTTAAAAAATGACCCATGCTTATGTAAATTTACGGTACGTACATTGCAAGTTAAATAAAAGCATGTAATAAACGTTAACAGTAGGCCACTTACAAAAAAAATGTTCTAATATCAATTTGTTATAATAAAGTGGATGCAGGTGGCCAGCATGAAAAAACAAACTGTAATCATAAAAAATTCCACACACTACTTAGACACTTGTGTGAAAGTAACAACTGCACTGACTCGCAGTGCAGTTGTGAAAGCATCCAAACATGAATGCTCACTTATATACATGGTAAATAGCTTTTGGGATATTCCTGTTGAGTCGTGAAATGAGACAAGAGTGAAAAGACCATTCTAGAAAACTCTTGTTACTGCAAGTAAGGTAGCGCTAGTGTTATTTTTGTCTTCAGTCATTTGACTGGTGTTCAGACTCCGTGCATGTTATTAAAAATTTATTTACGAAGGACTTTAAAATTTAAAGATTCTATCAGTTCACACAGCTCCTTTCAGATGCTCTCGGCTCCTGACAATTCAGCAGCTCCATACACACTATATAAGCTGGCTCCGCACTACATTCAGGCAGTCTTCTTCCGTCCTTCTTCTATCAATCTTCATGGACTCAATGTACAAACATACAACGTATCACTTATGGAATCATTAAAAGCATTTATATACACTTACACATAATCTCGTATTATTCATTCAAATATTAAAGGATCCTATCTAATTATCAAGTGATAAATGTCTATATTTATTTATTATTTGAACCAGTGGTAAATACATAGAGTAATTATCCTAATCAAGGCAGAGATATTATCTCAACATATTTTTTTGATCCTCTGACCGCGAATTATATAAAATTACATTTTTTTAAGAATTCATCATTTAATCTACCAGAACTGCAGATAAAATCTACACTTTGAAGAAACATCATTCAAGAATCTACTGCATAAAGAGATTCAAAGCTTCTAGATGTACATCGTTTATGTAACATCTTTCTAAAATTATTATACATTTAATTTATTTTGTTAACATTTCATATTATTAATTTAAGTTATTTAATACCATTATAGAATTGTAACAATTAATAAGACAAAGAGGGTCAGTAAATCCTCTATAACAAGACCTTGCAACTTTACTGACAAATTTGATCCTTCACAAGATGATAGAATTGACTTACAAATTAAGTTAAGAAATCTTCTTGATTTGCAAAACAGATATAACATCATTCAATCTAAAATTGAAATGGAATTTGATGATGATTTATTTTTGGATTGTGAATAAGTCGAACAAGACTTGTGCATTACAGAATGCAAATTTAATAAAGAATACCAATAATAATCAAAAATCATCTAATAAAGAAATTAATTCAAATGCAATATTTAAACAAGCACAATTACAGCCAATAATGTAATTAGTAATACCTGTATTTAGAGGTAATGTGTTAGAGCGGCAGTATTTTTATAACACATTTATTGACTTAATACATAATAATACTGATTTAACAAATTTACAAAGACTACATTATTTGCATGCTTAGTTAAAAAATGAAGCATTACCCATCATTAAAGATCTGCCAATAACTAACAAAGTTGCTTAATACATTATTGCTCTAGAATTATTAAAGGTACGATTTGACAACAAATATTTAATCGCATCTCATAATGCCAATTGCATCATAAGTTCAGATATAAGTCATAAGTCCATAAAAAGAAAATCTGTGTAGATACTTTGTCTAATTTTATTAACAAATTATCCTCACATGTAAATTCACTTGAAGTAATGCAACTTCCTGTTAATAGATATTAATTTATCGTAGTCCAATTGCTAACATCTAAACTGGATTGCAACACTGTAAGATTATGGAATGAGAAATTGTCAAATCATAAGTTTCCCACCTTTAAAGACTTTATAGAGTTTCTTAATTCATGAAGACAACTTCTCAAAAACATTAATAAAGTCACTTCAAATACGCAAGTGAATACAGGAAACAATGTCAAAGGACAGTGTTATAACAATCCAATCAAATCTTTTACCAAACGCATTACTTTAAATCATAACAAACAATATAAAAGAAAAAATTTCAGTTTTTATTCAAAATTTAACTTTAACCAATGTTCATTCTGTAATTTACATCATTATCAGTGTAAGGAATTTTTAAACTTGTCTATTGATGATCGTAAAGCCATTTTGGAAAATAATAATTGTTGTTCTTATTGTCTGTGTGAAAGCCATTCCACTAATCAATGTTATTAAAAAAACTTTATGTAAGATTTGTGCTAAGAAACACAATACTCATCCATATGGACAAATTTAATGATTGTAAATTAGAAAGTAATAATTCTGAAATTAATACTTATTTTTTATCTAAAAATCAGTCACAGAGAAAAATTGGTAGAGTTCAATCATACATATCATGTGTTGCCAATGTAATGAAGAAAAAAGTAATCAAAGGAAAGTTAAAAGAACGTAATTCATGCTACTCTGGGCATCATCAACAAATCCAGATGAGACAACAAGGGTTGAACGTCGAAAGACAATTTATTATCCTCTCAGACTGCAGCAAATTATACTACTACGCTGATAAACTATGGTAATGTAATCAGATTACAGGGCTCTACAAAAATATCACAAAGATCACAAGACCTCATACCAATGGATTTTTACTTCTGAAACACTGCAAAAAAAAAAACTATCACTTAAGTTGAAACTACACAGCCTTCAAAGAAATATAAATCAATCTTATAACAGCTTACTACAGTTAATTAAAGAGTACATGAGTTAATCTTATTATAAGTAAATAAAGAAAAACACAGTTTCATTATATGGTTTATAATTTTTGATCCAGTTAGCAAAATAATATCTAAACATGGATTAATATCGAATGAAAAGAAATAGTAAGAATGGTACTGCCACGATATTAAAAACGGGAGAGGATTGATGGATGATCTGCCCGGATGAAAGTTGAAAAGGAGGCAACAATGCTGTTGACAATGACATACAGAAAACCTTAAGTCATTGGGACAATCTGATTCTAGTATTCAATAAAAAATGCACTATCTTAATTTATGTATTGTCATAGTACAGGATTAATAATCTTTCCTTACAGACTTTACCAACTATTCTTTATTATCCAATTATTATTGCTATTAGTAACTTTACAGATTTCTTCACCATGAGATATTGCATTATGCTCCTCTACTTTTATACGTAAACATAAAAAATCTCATTACAGGAAACATAGTACAAAAAGGATTAAATTTCAATCTTACCATATATAAGATCAAGATCCCCTCTTCTAGCAGCCTCTTCTCTATCTCTACGATTTAGTTCTTGTTCAGCAGCCATACGATCACCTTGAGACATTTCATCATAATCAACATCATCCATTGCTTCTCTATCATATCGATCCAATCCAGGCATAGGACGATAGTCACTGGATACACAGAAACACAAACTACGTTTAAGTAAATGATCTTAATAACAATTACCCCTTACTGTTTTCTTTTTTACATAATACTCAACCACAAAGTGTATATAAAGAGCCCCTATTGCATTAACTTATATTTTTTCTGGTTTTATTTCATTTTGCATCAGTTTTATATATGAATTTTAAATGAAGTTCTAGTATCTTCCACAGAGGAATACAGCACTAGTATTAATTTATAGAAGTAATCTAAAAGAATATTATCTTTGTAATAACTAGTAGGAGTTTAAAACTAGAGTGCTTATTTTTGTCAAAAGCTGTGATTTAGTATTGTCAATTACTATGTGAATATTTTGGAAAAAGAAATATATTGCATAAATTTATGAAAAATGTATTTTTGTGTAACTTTTTTTTAAATTTATAATGCAATCCAAAATAACATTATTAAATTATTTTAGTTACAAATTACACCGATTTAAATTCATGCCATAAATACAATACCAATGAACAGTGAGGTAGATTAATTTCAATTTTTTTCTAATTAACAAAAAATATGTTCTGCATGCTAAAATTTTTTTAATAATAATCAGCCAATTTCTGGTAAAATAACTCTGCTTACGAGAAAAAGGATCAAAATAACATTAACTTGGATGAAAAAAAGAGACTATTAAAGAATTAGTAGTGAATGGTGTATTGTGATAAAACAAACCATGTTTGCTGTGGTATTTTTATGTATGATAATTCTGGAAAAACATATTGTTAATTTTATTCATTCATTCTTCAAGTTACGACATATACCTAGCAACATGTCATAAACCTGATAAGACTGGACTCGGACACACATAATCATCAACACGTAAGATCATTCATTCACTCTTTTCCACTTGTACCATAAATACACAGATCTTCATTTAATCAAAATTACCATCACAACAGAAATATATTTTTTTATAACATGTTCTTCATGAACTACCTTTTTGAGATCAAACAATATTAATTTATTTTCCAACCAGTACAAAATAAATAAAATAGTATCAGCCACCTGGGGTGTTTGTTAAGTCTGTGCTAAGTTAAAAGTTGTTCATTGTATATTATTGAGGTCATTCGTAGTCTTTCACACTCCATTAGGCTAATGTATTAGTTAGATACATTCATATATCTGTTGTTGCAAACTGTTTGAGTCGATCAAATATTGTAATTTGTGAAAATTGGACAAGAAAATTTTGTGTGTTGATCAAATATTAGTTTTTGAAAGTCAAAACCACAAAGGAAAATAAAGCCAAACCAAAGTGGTTTGGTTATTTTAGGAGTAGTACTAAGCATAAGCAAAGTTAGATGTTCCAGGTCTGCTGAGCTTAAGATTACAAAGAATATTGAAAAAAAACCACACTTGATGGAGCACAGGAGATTGAAATTGCATGAGATCATTAAGATAATAACACAAATAGTGCATCATGTTATACACATGCAATGTTCAGAAGGTGGATGCCATGTTTGCTCACAATTATCAAAAGAATAAATGAGTAAACATTTCTAAATATGGTTTGGAGTTCTTTCCATGTAGTCAAGAATAATTTTTACGTAATGTCATAAAATTGATGAAACTTAAGATACATTTATTAAAATGGAACCGAGGAACAATCAAAACAGTACAATCACAATCAGCTAGATTGGTTGCTCAGACTGAATGAGACTAGTCAGAGAACTTAATATAAATCAATCAGCTACAAAGGAGATGGCCACACCTTTTGGGACATACGTTTTTATTCACCTTTGTGAAAGGCAATATTATGCATCTTATCTGGATTGTCTGTATGAGAAAATGAAGAAAAATTACCACAATTGATGAAAGACAATGCACCACCATCTCACTCTTCTGAGATTGCGACAATGAAATTGTTCAAATTATGCTACAAAATTCTTCTGCATCTCTCCTAATCCCCAGATCTAATATCTTGGAAGGAAATATTGTTTCCAAACATTAAGAAATGACTACCTGAAAAGAGATTTATACAAATTGATGAGGTTATTGGTGAAACACCCGCTTATTTTGAAGATATGGCTAAATAATAATATAAGTATAAGATTAGAAGAATGTTAAGATTTTAACCCAAAAATTTGAATTTTTAATCTTAGCACAGGCTTATCAAACACCCCTTGTAATCACAAAAAGATACCTTTTTTTATTTTTCAATCATTTAATAAAACCGATTAACTACTAACAGTGCTGTAGATTTTGGTGGAATAGAGTTATTCTTTTAAGGAAGTCTGGGTGATAAAATTAAATGTACAATCTCTCCAATCCAGTCACAAACAATCAAATTTCATTTCTTCATTTATTACATAAAATTTATGTTCACTACAGATGTGACTGAATCAAAGATGCAGTCTTAAAGGTCGAAGATGGAGAATTAAAGTTGCATATTTAATTATCATTCAAACAAAAACAAAACTAATCACAATACCAGATATAGATAATCAATTTTATCAACTGACCTTAAAAAAGATGTCTTCTCCTTATTATTTTATATATATATAATAATTTTTTATTATTTTCTTTTGTGACTTCAATTATTTCCAAATTAGTTTCTGAGTCAGTAATAGAATGTTTATTGACTATAAGATGGTCGGCAACACCCAATTTTTTGTTTATATATTATCTAAAATGTTTTGCAAATCTTACTTTAAAAGATCTATTACTCTTCCCAATATAAATTTCATAACAATCATTACATTTTATTTTATAAGTGCCACACAAACTATTAAAATCATTATTATAGTTATGGTTTTTTAAATGTCATATGGTTGTAGGGTTTAAATGCTGGTTTATATTTTTCATTATAAACCTTAATTAAATATTCAATAATAATATTATTAGAATAAGAATATTTTATATAGATATTATCAACACTATGTATTTTATTTATAGGTTTCAATGTTGTTTTTAGATTTTAAATTTTGTTTTTCACAAATATTATCAATTAATGATGCTTTATATCTATTTTTTACTGCAATACTCTTTATATTTATTTCTGCATCTAATTTTTCCCTGTTGTTCTGTGTGTAAAGTATTGCTCTGTTTAACATGTTTATAAATATTAATGTTGTATGACCATGGATGATTGGATTTTCTATTAATATTTTACTTGCTGCAGGTTTTCTATACACTGACGTTAAAATATGATTCTTTTTGTTGATTTTAATACTAACATCTAAAAAACTCATTTTTCTGCACTTAACTGTTTCAAATATAAACTTTAAATTGTCATGAAAGGAGTTGAGTTTTTTCGATATTATAAGATGTTCATCATTTATAACAGGTTCAAAGATAATGTAAATGTCATCAACATATTGAACCCATAATAGAATTTTATGTACATGAATATCATATATATACTATTTATTTATGTATATGAGTACCATATACTATCTTATTTTCGAATTCCTGCAAATAAATTTCAGACATAACAGCCAATAAAGGAAAACCCATCAGTAAAGTATTCTCCTGAGTATAATATTCATTATTAAATTTGAAATAGTTCTGTTGACATATGTTTCTAATAATGGTGAGAAAATTATCAATAAATTTTGGGTTATCATGATTTTTCAGTTTATTTTTTATTATACAAATTATTTGATCTGTAGGAATACTTGGCTACATATTAGTTATGTCATAACTTATAATTGTAGTATTTTCATTTACTGTCAAATTATTAAATTTGTTGACCAAATCATACCCGTTTTTTATATTACATTAATATGGTAAATTAATCTTAGATCTAAGTATTTTATCAATTATTCTGATAATAAAATAACAAGATGCAGATTAAAAGCTAATTAATGGACACAATGGATTACCTTCCTTATGTATTTTAGGAAGACCAGTAAGTTTCAGGGCAAATGGTTTAAATGGATACAAACTAGTTTGACACTTAAATTTATTATCATAATCAAAAATTGTCTTAGAGTTTGTTATTAAACTTCTTTTCATCTCTAGAAATTTATTAGTTGGATCTTTTATTTGCTGATAATAATTATCGATTATATACTTTTCCATTAAATTATTAAACAGTAAACATAATAACTGGCAGGTTTGTTTAACCTGATTTTAGTATAACACTTATCTTTTTAATTATATATTGTTCTCTTATTAAAAAGTGGTTTTTTATTTAAATACATATTTTTAATTTTATACCAATAAAATTGGTTTTATATTATTACCAATAATATTATGTATTCTTTCTTTATCTTTAAGAGGGGGAGAGAGAGAAACTTCCAAAAAGATGTTTAGTTCTGTCATAAAAAAATATATCTAGTCCATCTGCTGTAAAGGGCAATAGTAAACTCATCTCTCAATTTTTATACATAAACCTGTATCAAAATTGCCTTTACAGGTAACTGCAAAAATATTTTTAAAAGCA
This sequence comes from Lycorma delicatula, assembly GCF_047948215.1. NCBI lineage: Eukaryota > Metazoa > Arthropoda > Insecta > Hemiptera > Fulgoridae > Lycorma > Lycorma delicatula. The sequence continues at coordinate 127,227,233 of NC_134461.1, read as the reverse complement.
ACATATTGCAAAACTATCCCTAATGAACTAAATTAATAAAATAACTAAAAACATTTATTGTACATATAAAGGTGCACAATCTATAAGTAGTATAAGTTTACGATACCAATAAGTAGATTTAGCTATCAAGTCTAATAAATCATATATTATACTTATTCTTACGCTTCCATCTGGTCACCAAAAAGTTCCTCTCCATCTTCTTCTTCTTCTTCCGCATCTGGTCCAACACTCAAAGGTTCACCACCTAATAAATCACTTTCATCCTCAAATGGTTCTTCTATCTCTCCTCTAGCTGGTGATGTCTGAGCTTCGGATCGTGCACCTCCAATCCCAGTGCTCTCAGAAGCAGGTGAACTTGGTCGACTCTGAAAATTAGCCAGACATATATACAGACAGATTCATGCTTTAATGATTCCAATGAACAGCAATCATATGATAATTTTCATATTGTCTATTAGTCTCACTCAATAAGATTAAACAAGGCACTCAAAAGTTGATCTTAAATCTAATCCAAAATCTACAAATACCAAACTTCCTTTTGATAAGAGAAAATAGGCTCAGAGAATACTTCAATGATTGCATTGAAGTATTCTTCAATAAAAAAGGGCTTTTATTGAAAAGCCCTTTTTTAAATTAAATCTTTAATTTTTTTCGTTATCACAGGTACTAACATCACACAGGTAATGACTTATACATATAAAATGGTTCAGAAAGAAATAATGTTGACACATCTGCAAACCTACTCATCCCAAATAATTCAATTCATATGAAGTTCAAGGGAACTAAATCGAAATTAATTTTCATAACGAAGTAATAAACAACATTTCAGTCATCTTATATAACAAGTTGAATTACAGATGATAACTACATAGACCAAATTCAACATTCTGACAAACATGATTAATAATAATGCCCATGCAGTTGTGGGCCTAGAATACAACCATGGCGCTCTCCCTGCCTGTCAACAAATGGCGATCCAAATCCCAATTTGATTTGATCATCCCAGTTAGGATTGGGATGATCCCAATCCTAAGATGTAACAGATAGGCTGAGAGGATCATGATATAGGATCAATGTGTATCTCTACTGTGGAACTCAGGGAACTGGACAACCCCCTATTTAAATGAACTCTTACCAGTGTACTGCAGGGCTCTCTTGCTGGCCAAGCCACCCTTTCCTAGGTGCTTGTGGGAATATGACGAATGATTCAAATAACCAAAATAACCAACGACAGCTTAGGGTACATCACTTAAACTCACCTGAACTAATACCAAGCACAGCAAGCATGACAAATACAAAACCACAACCACCTACACCATACCCAGCTGTGGATGTTTTGCTGGGACAACCAGCAACTACCGAAGCTGTCAGACAAAGGCAGGAGAATGGACCGATGAAACAAGCTGTAATGTGCTGTTACTTCACCGCTACCAATCTAAAAACCATCTCCTTAGGCTACAGACTTGAATTATATACTCTTTTCACCCCAATACCCACACCTCCAACTGCCTGTCACAGAACAGAGATTAGTTGATCAAAAGTCATCATAAAGAACTACCACCTTACAACACTTGGACTTCAAACAACTAAAAACAGTAGTCATGGAAATAAACGTGGCCCAACACAATGATCAAGTAATACAGCAACCAGCAAACGAATTACACACACGCACACACACAACCAGGTCCAACCTCTGACAGGAACATAGCATCCAACATCAACACACAACAAAGAACAAAAGCTCCCAAAAGACATCCCAGATACAAATACTAACCACCCACCAAATAGTTACAAAATCACTCTTGATCACCCACACAAGCAACCACAAAGTGATGAAATCACAATTGACCCAATAACCAGGCACCAATCCCACACTAAGAAACTCCATTCCCCGATTAATCTTCAAGCAGAATTCAACAAATGCTCAACACAATCAACTTACATACACTCAGTACATAACAAACTATAGCAAGCAAGACTATAGCACTATAGCAAGACATCCATACAAAAACATATGCAGCAGCAATCACCACACTACAAACAGAAACTAACACAAAGACCAAGAAACCCTAACAGCACAAAACCAAAGTCCAGGTGATAAATAAGAATTGAAAGTAAAATCAATAGCATCAAAAAAGACTTACAGCATCTCACCCAACTTATAAACGGCAATACCTCAAGACGCATTACAAAAGCTGTGAACAACTTCAAATCCAAGTCATCCCAACAAATACCTCCAGAATTTATATAAAAATAGAGTATCCACTTACCAACAATTGTATTAATTATAGAAGTGCTTTTGAATTATTCTTCCGTCATCAGGGATTACTGATCAATTATGAATTTTATAGTTGTGCATAAAAATGTTTATAAATAGGAGGAATTAAAATGAAAATATTATATTGTATAAATTAAATTTAAACTTATATATTGCAAAAATTTATATATTGTATAAGTATACTATATTGGGATGTCAACATTCATATGGATAAAAGAATCCCTGCCAATAGACCAGACATCACCATCCAATGAAAAAAATTAAAATTTACCTACCTAATTGACAATGCCATCCCCAACGACACAAACATCTAAACCAAATGCACTGGAAAGGTAAATAAATGACCTAACAATAGAGATGAAACGCTCTCACCCCCTCCCCCCCCCCCTCAAGGACCTCACTCCACCAATAGTAAGTTAGGACTCAACTCATACTGACAGAAAACTTCCAGACATCTGTCATCCTCAAAACATGAAACACTGTCAGATCTTTCTTTAATACAGTATTTGTACTGACTTGCCATAGCCCGTCAATGCATATTACGGCCGCATTCACGGGGGAAGAAGAAAAATAAGAGTAGTAGCTACATCAAAATAAAAATGTGGAACAGACTGGGTATTAATTAGAAATAATTGCTATTCTAACAATAAAATGAATGTGTAGAATTTAAAGAATTCTACACACCTTTATCTTACTTGTATGTATTTTAACACATTTAGAAGAAAGTGTTATTTAAGGAAATTATTAATATTCTGAAAAAACAAACTGTTTAAGGCAATTCACTGTAAATTTTTTATAACTTAGTTTTAAAAAAATCAAATCTAAGTTTATGATTTAAAAGAAATTTATTATTTTACACTCACAGACATAGTTACTGATGATCGAGATTCCTCGAAAAGTTAAATAAACTCTTCAAAGGTTTTTAATTTCAAACGCACTGTATCACTGAAAACAAACTGTTTGATAATAGCTGAAGTGTTACTAAATTACAGAATTTACTGTAGAAATTGTAAATAAAAATTATAACAACACAATTAAAATAATCAATCGGTGAATGCAACAAGTTAATATACCAAAAAGCAACAAATGGATTCCAAGTGTTGAGAGCGCAAAAACCGCGGGAAAAGATGTATCTGATCACCAGCTGTTTACAGCTTAAACCAAACCCAATAGTATATTTACAGCATTAACTATTTATATGCTTATATTTTTAATTAATTTACTAGTAGTTATTTATTTTAATTATATAGAGTGTTATTAATTCGATTTCACGAGAAAATGTTTATATATATCATTCAACGTAATAAAAATGTTGAATATTGTTACACAAAATCTCTATTATCAGCAATATTAAAAGTTAATTTATTCTTTAAATACATTATTCTTTCATCACTCAGGCGATAAGGACAAAAATTTGAACAAATTTTTATCACAGCGTATTTGGTTTCCTGTAACTTCGATGTAGGTTGAAACGAACGTGCGTGAAGTGAGGACGGTTACATATGTGTTGTGCTGGATTGATGTGTTATTTATGTGAATACTTCTCCAGTGGTTATATTTTACTTGTGGAGGTTATGAGTCCTTAAAAACTTAATTTTTAAGAATTACGTTACTTAAACGCTTTTTAATAGAATGCCGCCAACTATACAAACAAATTTAAATGCAGATAGGGATAAAAGACCTCAGAGACCTGCTGAAAAAAGGTAATTGTTTATAATAAAAAGCTGTTAAATAATTTTTTAAACCTGTATAAAGTACGTGACTTGTGTGTATACAATTAACGACAGTTGTGGCGTTTGTTTTGATCTTTGGAAAACTAACCTAATTTATTATTATGACGAAAAACAACCAATCCATAACTTGATTTTAATTTTAAATAAGAACTGTCTATGATCATATTTCATAGTTAACTATTATACCACTCGCGTATACACATAACCGCGAATTGTAAAATGAAGTTCCATTTCATTGCTTACTGTAAACATTATTGTAATCCATAACATAGAAACCAGATAAACAAACATGTAGAATAGATAGTATTACTATATTTTGTGTAACCAAACTCAATTTTAATTATACTTTTTTTTCAGTATGTTGGTAAAGTCCAAGAAAATTTTAATCAGAAGGACTGTAGCTTGTCAGTATTATAGTGGGAAATTACATTTATGTTTATAATGTTTTAGTATAGCTCACTTTGTAGTGTGCTATTAAACACACTAAATAAGTTAGTTGTCATCTATTAGCAGTTTGACTGCTTTTAAGTTGTATGGTTGAGTTAGGTCATCACTATCAAATCCATAATCAATGTTTTCTCTCTATCACCGGAATTAATATTGTTTTTGCTACCTCTAACTGAGATATTAAGGTATTTTCTTGCATTTTCATCAATCTTTCAATAATATTTAGGTTTGTATTTTCTGTTACATAGTCCTTTGTTCTTAAGAATAGATTCCAATTACAATTCTCATTATCTTTCACTTGGGCCTAAGCATTTTCAGTAAGATTTATGTCACATGTACAATGGAATTTGCATTCTGTGACAACACAAATGTATCTTGGTCAGTTTTATAAATAACGTTTTTAGTTTGTAAACTGTTCATATAAACTAGTTCTTATTTTCATATCTTGTTTTAGTTAACTTATATACATTGTATAAAAGTTACTTTTTAGTGCTAACTGAATGTTAGGGTGTGTTGTTTAAAATTATTGTAGGTTCTGGCAGAATTAAAAGCTACCAATTTCTTTTCTTGAACCTTTTCAAAATTTACTTAATTCATTTGTACATCATAATCATTGCTGCTTACCATATTATTTACAACCTTCAAGAGAATCCTTTTCAATGAAAAATGTTTGCTGTTTCTACAAAAAGTTTTTATATTTTCTCTCGGTAAAGTCAACAGTGTTGAAAGGTAATTATATAAAATTATGGACTCCAATTTTGATGAAATTTGGAACTATACCTTATTTATTACCTAATTTTTTCAACAATTGAATTTATTTGTTGGAAATGCCTTTAAATTGAATTAGGTCTCTCATAAGTTACACAGTACAGTCACTCAAAAATTTGTAATTCACCACTCTACAAATGTAATATACATTATTTTCGAACTAGAAAGAATAAGAAGTGATATCTTTATTTTATTTATTATGTATAATAATTATTATATACTGCTAGGATGCTAAACAACAAATTCATTGTGTGTGTATGTGGGTGTAATTAGAAACACATTTCTACTGAAGTAATAAAAATATGTTTATTTAAATGTTTTGTCTATGTCATTAATGATTTTTTTTTCAGATCAGAGTTGGTTTGCAGGGTTAAATATTGTAATACACTGCCAGATATTCCATTTGATCCAAAATTTATTACTTATCCCTTTGAGTCTACAAGGTATGTTATTTTTTTATTGTTATTAGTTAAGAATTTATTTTTTAATTTTATAGAACTACAGTCTACTTCTTAAACTAGAAAAAAATTCCATTTTATTTGGCACAAATTTTGTACTTTTATTGACCTGTATATTTGTGTCTTTGTCCGCAGTTCATCAACATGAAGCATAACAGTATGTCAAACAATACTTTTCTAATTCTTAAATTTGTTTACAAAACGTGCAAATATCTCTTCAGATATCTCATCCTGCAAAAATCAGCATACATTGGCAGCACTCTGAAAGTAACAAAAATACATTTAGAAAACAGGGCTAGAGTGAAAAAAATCCCTGGAGGATGCCGGCAGACAAACAAAATAAATGTATAAATTTGCCATTGTAAAACAGCAATTAGTAGATAAATAAATAAAATGCTTAGAACTTTTTTCTAATTGGTACATAATAATATATTATATATACCATTATGTCAGAAATGGGTAGGTGTGCATAGATAAAAAGTTCTTTTATGCCCGAAAGCTTTCCTTACGTGTACCAGTTCGCATTTGTTTTCTACATTGCTTCACCATTATTATACCTCTGTATCTAAGAAACAAAATTAAAAAATTTCTTGTTTACTTTGATATGTAATTCCTTATTATTCTCCTTTTTGTTGCATTTCATTGCCACTTATTTTAAAAATTAATTTCTTTTCTAGCAATAAATCCATGATTTTCAGTGTTTCTTCTATCATTTTCTTGCTTTTACCAAAAAATAATGCTGTCAAGAAATATTAACATTTTTACGATTGGTTTCATTTCCCACACTTAAGATGCATCCTTAAATTTCTGTAGAAGCTCTGTGTACAAGTTGAATTTTTAAACTTGTTTAAAAAAATTCTCCAAAACTGTACAAAAAGAATTAACTTAGACATTAATTTTAATTCTTCAACAAATCTCATAAAAAGAAATTGATAAAAGTATTAAAAATAAAAACCAATAATGTTAATAATAATAAATGGAAAAAAGATTATTAATGGAAAGGCATTTTAGGAGCATGTCATTTAGTCATGGCAAGCAAGTAACCTGGGTTATAAATTTCAATGGTTTTTTTTTTAAGTAACTTTTCACTTTTAATTGGATTGCCCGATAAGATAACAGTTTGTATTTTTTACTTTTATTTTTTTGTGGACTACTTTCTTAATATTTATTCAGAATAATTGTTTGTTTAACAATCAGAATGGCTATTTCTAGTTTAGCCATAAACTAAATTTTATGTTTATTAACAGTTTTTGAGCATTTTCTTACCTAGTTTACTTGGATAATCATTTAGTATAGCTTTTTTATATTCCAATGTAGGAGGATAAATCAAATATAAACGGGATTTTATTTTTTTTTTTTAAATTTATTGAAAAAGAAAAAGCAAATATAATTTTTTTCCCTACATAATTTCCTGCTTTAGAAATACATTTTTCCCAGCAGGAAGGAAGGTTTTTTATTGCAGCATCATAGAATGAAGCTAGTTTTGCATCAGGAACCAGCATGAATCCCTTCACACACTCGTCACCTTCAAATCATTACCCTCCTAGAGCTTCTTTGAGCAGCCCAAACAAATGAAAAGGCTGTAGGGAGGTTGATCAAATTGAGTTCAGTGCATTTCTCTTTTAGTTTTGAGACCATTAGAACTTCAGTATGGGGCCTGACATTGTCATGGAGGAGGATGGCCTCTTGAATTGGTTGGTCTCATCTTTTGCGGCGATATGCAGCCCTTGCCTCATTCCACAACTCACAGTAGTAAGCAGCATTTATTATGTGTCGCTCATGCAAAAAATCATTGAGCAAAATGCCTCACCAGTTGAAAGAACCATGCAGCTGACAGTTAAGTCTTGGCTTTCACTAGGGCTGCCTCCCCTTTCCCCCACCACTCCATATTGGCTTGTTTTGACTGGGGAGTGTAGTGGTGGACCCACGTTTTGTCACAGGTGATGATCCGAAAATGCATTACCTTCTTTCACAAACCTTGCTGTAAGCCTCTTAACAGACCTCCAAACGTATGATCTGCTTCTGATCTGCGGTCAAAAAACAAGGGACCCATCTGGTGCACACTTTATGGAGCTGTAGGTCGTTTGTGATGATCGCTTGACAGCTCTCATATATTCTGACCTGTTTTGCAGTTTCGGGTACTGTCACTTGTCAATCGTCCTCAAGAATGTTTTCATCTGTAATGCTGGTCCAAGGACGGCGATCATGTTCCTGATTTTCCAAGTTCTCGTCCTTCCTTGAACTCTTTATGCCAGGCAAACACACAAGTCCTTGACAATGTTTGGTCCCCGAACTGTGCAGTCAATCTCCGGAAAATTTCCATCACTTGAATTGCTTCACGAGCAAGAAATTTTATAATTATGCATTGCGCACTCGATGGATGCACCTGTTGCTCTGACATCGTAAACATTACTGACGAATTGGTTGAAAGTGTGGAATGGCTGGCTCTCCCCACTACTAATGACCCCACCCGAGCATACTAGAAGTGCAGGCCCAGTCCTACCAACTATAGACACTGAGGAAGGATAATCCCAATTATATTTGATTTATCCCCCCATATATAAGGTCTACATTCAAAAGCTCCTTGGAATTACCTCATACAGCTAAAATTGCAATCATAATAAAGAAATTTTTGTAAATCCACTCTTGATATCACCATATAGCAGCATCAGTGTTTCCTGTTTCACGTACAACAAATTCTGAAGCTGCTTGTTTTGTATGTTACAGTAAAATATGTCAGGAATTGAACAGCTTACAATATCAAATTATGTGTTCTGCTTCAAAATCATTGTTCAAAACAAGTATTGCTTCAACGTGCATATGAAGAATTAGTAATGAAGAACTGCAGTTTATAAATAGCATAAGCATGTTAATGATGACCATGTTAGTGTTGGAACACATTGGTGTTGTGCATCTTAACATTCGTAGCGGGCAGCTGACTACTTTAACAAATTAAGAAAATAAGGAGCATGTTGAAAATGTTTTTAAAATGATAGAAGAAAAACTGTCACGGAAATGGCATCAATAGTCTGGTTATCAGTCAGAAGTTGCCATAGTATTCTTTATTATTAGTTGAGCGTGCGTCTTGTTTATCAGCATATTGCTCCAAAAATGTTGTCTACAGATCTGAAAGAAGTTCACATTATACTAACGAGAAACCTCATCACTAAAGCTAATCAAGATCAAAATTCAATGAGTGAGACCATTTTTGTACAATCTATAGACAAAATTCCAGCCATCGAAGTAGTAATTAACATCATTTCCACAATCACATTTCATGTGATTGTGGATAGGAGCAAATGAAAAGTTATATTGAAATTTTTTTTATTCATTATGTAATGTTCACTACAGATTCATTCCTGTCAGGCAGACATTGAACAAGGAATTGTACATCATAACCCTTCGTCATTTATGGAATGTTAAGAAGGAAGCATCCTGAAGACTGGAAAGCAAAGAATTATATTCTTATGCCGGACAATGTACAGACACATCAATCCATGCTTGTCAGAGTAACTGACATGACCACAATGTAACGACTTAGGAGGATCTACCATACTCTCCCAACTTTGTACCATCTGATTTATCCGTGTTTCCTGCTTGATAAATGTACAAGCGGAAAAGATATTTGAATCTTGATGTGACCGTCAATACGAGGAAGCAGCAGACAACAATATCTCAAAATAATTCCAGGAATATTTCCAACAACTTCATTAATATTGGCAAAAGTGTGTACCCGCCTAAGAAAACAACTTTAACATAAATAAAGTCAAAAATCTTTTCATGTATTCAGTATTTGAAAAATAAATTAATTCCGGAAACAAAGGTTTCCGGAATTAACCTTTGTTTCCTTTGTTTATAAATGTCTTATATTTATAATTTACTAAATCACTATAATCTAAAAATATTGTCTCCTAAAAGTGTTTTTTAATGGAAAATAATAAGACTACATAAAATACCTGTTATGATTACTTCCACCAACTTATAGCTTCGTCAGTATCTTTGTGTAAAAGGTATTTTATTAAGAATTTTCATTCTCCTTCAGTCATCAGTATTAAAGTTTTACAGTTTATAACTCAGCCTTACTGGGTTTTTTCCATCAGTTCCTATAGTGAGGCAGGTACAAAGACTGTTTATACTGTATTCACATCAGAATTGGATATATATATATATATATATATATATATATATATATTCTTATATAATCTTATGTCTCTTCATCACCGGTTTTTTGTGTAACGTTTCAATCTAAAGATTTAAAAAATTATTTATTTTTTCTTAAAAAACTTAAATCAGTAATAATAATATTAGTGTTTTTTTTTTTTTTTTTATTAATTTGATTAAAAATCATTAGTAAAAATCTAATTGAATTATTTAACAGTATTCTCCATGCTATTTCTATTAATTTCATATATGGGATGATTAGTTGGTAGATGTATTATTGGTTTTGAAAGATTTGTTAGTATAAAGTATAATAATAAATTTTTTCATTAACTTTTAAAATATATTGTGAAATTAATAATGGTTATATAATTTTATTTATAATAAGAATTTCTTTAAAATGTTTAATAACATAATTTTTTTTTATTCTTATTAAATAAGTTTTCTCAAACTAATAGAAACATTGTATAATGCCATTGTTTTCTGTCTAAATGCGTGCATCAATTTATTTTGTTACACTATCATTCCCATCCTTTCTTACGGTCCTGAAGTGTTTAAACTATCTGAGGTAAAAGTGGATTACCCAAAGTTGAGTTTTCTTCTTTTATTTCCTGTTTAGCCTCCGGTAACTACCGTTTAGATAATTCTTCAGAGGATGAATGGGGATGATATGTATGAATGTAAATGAAGTGTAGTCTTGTACATTCTCAGTTCTACCATTCCTGAGATGTGTGGTTAATTGAAACCCAACCACTAAAGAACAGCGGTATCCGCGATCTAGTATTCAAATCCATGTAAAAATAACTGGCTTTACTAGGACTTGAACGCTGGAACTCTCGACTTCCAAATCAGCAGCTGATTTGGGAAGACGCGTTCACCACTAGACCAACCCGGTGGGTTAAAAAGTTGAATTTTCTGAGAGAACTGATGTTAGCCAGATTCCTTGATTAACTTAATGAAGGTATTGTTTGTTGAATTATTTAATTTACGGGTTTGGAGAGTTTGACTTGCTTATTGTGATGGAATATTCAACTTCATGAAAAAGGCAACAGATCATATCACTCTTCAATTTTGTAATAAGCCTATGATGGGATGTTTGCTACCTTAAGAATAGTTATTCTATTTTCATAAGTAATTTGTGTCTGTCAGGTTGCCTCACCGTCATCGTGCAAAACAGATATACAAAGAATAATGTTTGAATATTACGTAAATTTTTGTAGCGTATTAGTATTGTGCTCTCATTAGCTTCAATCTGCTGAAATTGTTGAGTGCTGATGCCATACAATATTAATTACTGTTAGTGTAAAGCATATTATTAAATATTTGAATTATTATTTTTAAAAATGAATCCTAAAATTAATATATTGAAATCATGAAAGATTTACTTTATATTACTTTGTTTATGTTAATAGATTTATTCAATACAAACCGACTTCATTAGAACGTAACTACAAGTATGAAGTACTAACAGAACATGATTTAGGTGTTACTATAGATCTAATTAATAGAGATACTTATGCTACCGATTATAATGCAGTATTAGATCCTGCCGATGAAAAACTATTGGAAGAAGATATCCTTACACCTCAGGATTCCAAAAGGTATTATTCCTTTAATTTATTAATTTTAAGCTATACAATATAACTTCTTTATATATTTATTCAGCTACTGCCCATTCACTAAAAATAGTTCTGAAACACGAGGCTGATGCCATATGTTTCAGAACTATTTTTTGTGTTTCAGATAAGAAGAAATTACAGTATATACTTACAGACATGCAATATATATATATATATATATATATTAGTAATACTTCTAGATCTTTTAAAACCAGATTCATGGAACATTTTAGAAGTTATAAAAAAGGTAAACCGGGTTTTGCAAATGTATCAGATCATTTGATTAAAAATAAGTACACAATATCAGATATTCAGACAAACTTAAAAATTAAAAAATGTAATATGGATAGGAGTAATAAGGGTTTTGACATTTTAGAAAGGTATTGTATATATAAACATAAGAATACCTTCAACCTTCTGATTATGAAGATGACTGTATTTAAAGGCTGCAGCAGATAGCACCACTATCTGTTGGGCTAATAATGTTGAATAATTGATCTTCTAATCTGGTTAGTAAAGTAAATTCAGTGAAACGATAAGCATGTAATTTTACTTTACTTAAGTTTTAATTTTTTTGTTTTTTATTTTAATTTTAATTTATTTGTTTATAATGTTGTCAAATTGTTCACATACAAGGTGCTACCCAAAAGTTCAGGGAATTTTACCATAAAAATAAAGTAGCTTACCATAACTTATAATTTCAACTGTCTCCTTCAAAGTAATCTACTTGGGCATTGATAATAGTGATCCCAGCGTTTTTCCCATGATTCCATGCATCCCTGGAAGTCTGCAGTTGTAAGTGTTCGAAGCACGTTCTGTGTTTCTTCCTGAATATCCTCAATTGAAATTTTTATTTTCGGAAAGAGAAAAAAGTTGCACGGGGCAAGGTCAGGCGAATAGGGTGGGTGGGGAATTTTTTGGCTGAATTTTTCAATTCACTACAGACAGCTACGCGATTTTGTTTCTGGTCGCTGTTCAACAGTCTCTGTACGAATTTTACAGCAATGCATCTCATGTTCAAATTGTCCAACACGATGCATTGCACGGATCCATATTACATTTGTACAATTTCACAAACATCATGGATTGTTTGTCTACGATCTGCAACAATAACCTCTCACACTTTCGCGATGTTTTCCAGTGTTGCGCATGTTGATGGTCTTCCTGAACGCTCATCATCATCGACTGTCGTTTGTCCATCTTTGAATCGTTTGTACCACAAAAAAGTTTTACTTTTATTCATTACATTGTCACCAAATGCTTCCACAATCATGCGATTGGTTTCTGCACCAGTTTTTGTAAGCATGAAGCAAAATTTGATGCAGGTTCTTTGCTCTTTAAAATCTGCCATTTAGAACTTCGTCGAAGCAGTAAAGCACAACGTTACACAACCGCACGAAAGTCAACAATGCAGCCTCTCACCGTCACAGCTGCTGGAACACTGATTCACAAAGAGTACTGTTAGCCACATCTAGCGGCAGCAGGTTGTACCAGCAGTGGTTCACGTGCGAAATTCAGATTCCCTGAACTTTTGGGTACCACCTCTTATATAAAATTTTTTTAACTTAATTTTAATATGTTTTAATTAATTAATCTTTATAATTTTTAAACAATTTTTTATATTTTACATCTTGTTTTGATTATAATTTTAAATGTTTAATTTAAATGGAAGTTTTTAGATTTTTGTATAAGCTTTTAAAGTATGATAAAGTAAATTTAAATTTAATTTAAAAGTTTTTAATAGAATCTAATTAGTTTAAAAAATTTTAACATAAAAAATATAAGTGATGTATGTATTACGAGTTTATGATGTTTTTTGAAATATATAATGCAGCTGATAATGCGAATTAAGATCGCAAAAGCACTTCTGCTTATGAAATGAAATAAGGTTAGTCATCCTATTTCAATTGTTCTGTACTTGTTGATCTATTAAATATAAATTAATTTGTATTGGTACAGAGGAGTATGATTATTAAAAGAATTGATTTAAAAAAATTATATATATATGTAGAGAGAGAGAGAGAAAATTTAATTCATAACTAAAGATATAATAAAGCCCAGATAAAAAACTATAAGCAGTTGTTGGCTAGAATATTTTACTAGCACCGCAGAAAATTTTAATTTAGAAACTGCAATGCAGTAATATGCCTTGTATGAACATTTTTTTTTTAAATCTACTTTCATCAATCATCTTAATATTTTTGGTCATTTGTAGAATTTATTACCCCTTATTTGGATTTCTCTCATAATACCTAAACGGTGTAAAAAAAATTTTCTCTGATCTCTAATGTGATGAATATAAACCAAAGTTCATAAAATAAATAAACAGTGTACTGAAAGTATGTTTAGGTTATGTATTTATGTAGGTTAAAGGATGGATACGGGCTACACAACCCTAGTCATATATACATCTACTACCCTCACCTAATAATGAAAAACTATTATGTCTCAAAGAGTGATAAATTTCTTCAAAATTAAAATAACTGACTTATACTTCCTGATTAGACAGCACAGCCAGTTTGAATTACAGTTAGCCACTTGATTATGCAGGTAAGTGCCTGCACACCATCACCCATCAAGATAAAATTAGATGCGACTCAGACTGCCATGCTGAAGAGCCAAGACTAAATCACTTTTTTGATGATTACTTAATGTTGCAGCCTTATCAACGAACTCCTGCATTGTCCAGCAGTGCAGATTGCACCACAAAGCCATTGGTTATTTTTTCTCTGATTTGAATCTTAATTCCTTCATGAAAATTAGATTTATCAGTTGACAGCCCAAATTGCTTCATATACTAGTTAAAATAACCATGTACCATGGTTTGACGAAACTTTTTTTTTCGCCAACAGGTTTCGCAAGATGGTATTAAGTATGTATGTGTTCCTGCGCATAACCGACTAAACCTCCAACCCTCACTAACCACTCCTCCTGGAAACCGCTGATGTGGCGTTACTTCAGGAGGGGATTAAAACACCCACACACATAATCAGACACTGGTAACATGCATGAAAACCCATATGATCGACACACCTGAGGAAACATGTAACAACCAAAAACATCACATGCGCATCACACAGTCACACCTCTAGCAGAAAAGAAAAAACATAAAACAAAAGCAAAGGAAACACCTGCAGCAATCACAAAAAAAATCACACCCGTACTCCTCACACACACACACACACACACACACACCCACACACCCAGCAGTATAACCAAATAATGCTTAACATTTACAGCCTCTAGCATTGCTCCAAAGATGCAGCAAACACACCATCAGGCTTCAGGGAGTGCTCACAGCCTTATCGCACCAAGGCGACCTCCGGATGCTCAGGAGGTCTTCTTTTGCTTGATGATCAAATCTATAGGCATAAGCCCTGCCAGGGCTTTGGCCGCTTCCTTGGAGACTGTGCGATATGTGGATATTGTCCTTAAATAGCTTCTATGCAGTGCCTCCAATTTGCTTAAGTATTTGGCATATCTAATCATACTAGTCCATATCTCGATCCCGTTTAACATCGTAGAGTATGCCGTCCTGGCCAGCAACCTCCTCCACAATTGTGAGGTCCCTCTGCAATTAGGAAGGAGACCAGCTGTCAGCCTCATAGTCCTCTCCACCTTACTTGATAGCCTCTATGGCCAGGGCTCCAAACTTCAACCTTGCATCCACCCAAAGACCAAGGTGTTTTCTGGGGCCAGCGTTACCCCAGCCCCAGCCATCCAATCTTTAATCACTTGGTAGGAGTGTTGTATCTTGGTTAAATGAAACGGTTGGACAAAACCTTGGCGAGTGTTACCACATCTGTTTATATCAGAGTTGTATCACCCATCACCCTCCCTTCATTCCTTTCAAATCTTAATCTGAATTCATAGATGGATGTTCCTCATGGTAAAGTGTTTCACTCATTTTGTCAGTTTTACAGTTAGGAATTGAACCAAATTTTCAGGGCCTAGACAACATATGGAAATTTGGAGTAACTGTTGGCTATTGTAGATCACCATGCTTTTGAAAACTCCCCTGTACACCATCTTGAGGCTAAACCCCCCCCCCCCCTCCAATCTTGATAAACTATTCTCTTTCATTTATTCACAATCATGGCTCTGTTCACTGCTATATATGATTTCAGCTTTTGTTCTTTCTAAAATACTCTAGTTTACAGTTACTATTTTGATGATCTGCAAAGATATGTTGTAAACAGATTTCACTAAAAAAATTGTACTTAACAACTGTTAGAAATGAAATACAGTCACTGTTTTCTCCAGCTTAGTATTTGTTTATTTGCACATTATTTAAAAATAAATCAGATTTTGTGAGTAAAAGTTTATGTGAGTTTTTAAAAACCTTCCCCACAGTATGTATGTATTACATTCTAAAACATAACTTATCAAAGATTAAACTTTTTTACAATGTTTGTTTTTTTTAATTGATTAAATTTTTTTTTAATATTAGTAAGAATTGTTTTGCTCTCTTAGACTCTAATGCTTAAAATTGAAGCATCTTAGTGAACAAATTTAATTTTTTTTCAAGTTAATAATAGGCAGACCATAAACATCTCACAGTTTAAAAAAAATGTAAAAACTACTTTTTCAAAAAGGTAGTGCAATGAAAGTCACGTCTGACAGACCGTTGTCAGAGGTTCTTAATCGTATCATGGGCCTTTACTTTATTTACAGAATCTAATATTTCTAACTAAAATTATTATAATTACATATATGTTACTATTTTAACATAATTATTACATCAGTGAAATACTCCAAAAATATGCAATGTTTACATATATTCTCATAGTATGTCTCTTCAAATAGACATATGTTATATATAAATATTAATAATAAATTTTGGAGATAAATAATAATCTTTCTGTGTAAACTTCCAGATCACGTCATCATGCACGTAGTGTCTCTTGGTTACGTCGTACAGAATATATTTCTACTGAAGTTACTAGATTTCAGCCTCAAACTATGGATAAAGTTGAGGCTAAAGTTGGTTATAGTATTAAGAGAACACTCAAGGTAACAAATTACTCTATGTTTTTATTAATCTAATACTTTATTTATTAATCTAGTTCAGCTTATGAAGTAATCCCAATAAGTAAATATTGTTAGGTATTTAAAATTAAATTTTATAAAATTCATAATTAATTATTACAAATATAAATAATTATCAAATTGAGTAAAAAGTATTTATAATGTTGATTTGTTTTTTATGTAAGTGTCGAACTACTGATGTCAATCTACTGATTGTAGAACTTTTGTTAAATTATAACCCGTTCAAACTCTTTTGGATAGTTAAAAACTGACCTGACAATTTCAAGCAGAAATCCTTATGTTGATCACTTGTAAATCTGTATTAAAAACTGCCGCTATAGGTATCAGTTAACTGTTATTACAGGAAACAACACATATCATCAACCTTCCCCTTTCTCCATTTTTATTGGATCAGACCGAAGATCTTTAATTAATGCTGATTTCTTTCTTTGTACTATTCCTGTCAGTTATTATTTCAAAGACTTTTTTATCGATGTACTATTTCAGGTCTTATACATAATTTAATCATCTTTTGGCCTTCCTTTAATACTTATTTTTATCTTAAATTAAAAATCTCTTTCTATCTTTTGACTTGGTTATGCTTTTCTCAAAGTCCCAAACTATCTTAGTCTGCCTTTTTCAATTTTCCTGCATCTTATGACTTTTCTTATTGCAACATTTTTTCATCTTTCTTACCGTGCTTCTTAAAAACTGAAAAAGCTGTTATTGGAAACAGGACAAGCATTCTTATGGTATTGCAGACTTATGAAACTATTATTTTAACATAACAGATAATAGTAAAAACATTTTAATTTGGGTCTATAAGACTAATAAACATTTTTTTTATTTTTAGGATGAAACATTGTATATGGACAGAGAAAGTCAGATAAAAGCTATCGAAAAGACATTCCAAGACTCAAAAATGCCTATTGAAAAACATTATAGTAAACCGAATATTACACCAGTTGAAATATTACCAGTATTTCCTGATTTCAAGGTACTTATTTTTATTTTTAATGTCTTTAATTAAAATAATAATTATTTATAATGTTCTCTTTTATTAGCAAAATATGTTTTATGTAATACTTATATAAAGTGGCACTGAATTTTTGAATTAGCGTGCCAATCGGTGCACAGAACATGTTCCAACAAGTGCTTCCAGTTAGTAGCAATTTTTAAAAAATGCCATTTGAAAGTCTCCTTGCATTGCTAGTTTTTGATTTGTAACAGATGGACTACAGATTTTTAACCGAGTGAAAATAAAAGCTCTTGAAGAACAACATGTTTATGTTTGAGTTTACCTTCAACTCAGTACAACATTCACATTCATTTAAAATACTTCAGCAAGCATTTGAGAAGGATTATATGAAAGAACTGCAGTGCTGCGAATGGTTTATTAATTTTAAAGGAGGCAGAACATCAAATTATGATAATGATTTAATTCACTCTATGGTTCATGAAGATCACTACTTAACCATCCAAGAGATTGCTGAGGAAGAGGATGTTTGATGGATGCTATATGCAGAAAGAGGCCATAGTTCTAGGAATACCAGAGTTGGATGTTACATCATATCAGCATAAAATAAATGTTGGCTGAAGTAAAATAATTAATCGCATGGAGAATGTGGATCCTGGTGCCATTACTGCTGTCTAAATTTACTCAGTTACACCCCTGTTCAATCTTCAAAGTATTGTCGCAACTCTTCTTTCAAATTAAAATCCATAGTGCTACTAATTGAGTTTGCGTTCAGTAAAAAAAAAACTACTCCATTTCACTATAAATTTGTTATATGTGGTATTTTTATACATTGCAAAAAATGTTTTCCTTAGATATGTAATTTATAAAGAAATTTTGTGGTAGTTATAAAAAATCATAATTTTTCATAGCGTCTTTATTACTGGATGAGAAATTTATCCATTAAATTTAATCTGTTCACTTATTAGTTTGTTATTATTATTATGTATGTAGTATTTTTTGAGATTAAAGTTATTAAAAAAATTATTAAGAGTAATCCAATACTTCTGTTAAGTTTTTAGAGCTAGGATGGACTGTCTTGATTGTTGTATGAACGAACAATATTCTTCTAGGATAGTTGAATTTAATTTTTAAAAGATACTAAATAACATGCTAGATAATTAAACCACATAAGTCACATTAGACGAAGAGATACATGACCGTGCCAGATGGGATTCTTAACTCGAATGAATTGTATGAACTGGCTCGCAGGTCAGCGCTAATAGAAAACTAAAGAGCAGCACTAGCTGGCTCAAACTAAGAACCGAACAACTTCCATGAATTTATTTGTATTATAATTATGTTTAGTATCCAGAATGTGTTTTGAAAATTTTAAACGGTCTTTGTATTTCTTTATTATAAAATTGATATGTTCTCTTAGCTCTAATTGAAAAGGTATGATTGGTCATACCGTAATTTGTAATCTTCACATTTTAGACAGTATACACCCTGTCCATTCATAGTTGTTATGTTTAAATAATCAATGCTATTGTTAGTTTCATGATTCATAGTGAAATTAATGTTTTCATCCAATTAGTTGATTTGATTAGTTATTACTCATTGAATAAAAATAGTAATTTCACTTGAATCAAGAAACTAACAATAGCATTGATTATTTAGATATAACAATTAATATAAACTTCAGTAATAATAATAATAAATTGGACATAAACATATATAGGAAACCAACCCACAAGATACCATAATTCACTTTAATTTCTTTCATCCATGGAACCGAAAATGGCCACTTTCAATTCCTTAATGTACAGAGCAATCAAATATCTTAACATAATACTATAAAATTAAATAATATTAAATACATTGTCACATCGAATGGATATAGTGATAATTTAATAGATACATTATACTTCAATTTAAAAAATAAATTATATACGAGAGAAAATGCGTGAAAAATAAAATTAAAATAATAACTCGGAAAACGAATATGTAAAAATAGAATATAATTTAAACTATAGAAAATTTAATAAAATATATAAATCATTTAACAGCATATATCACTAATAATAGAATCATAAACTATATAAATAATAGGGATTCAACTAAAACCAGAATAACTGGAAATAAGTATAATGTGAATAAACAGGGTGTATACTGTCTAAAATGTGAAGATTTCAAATTACGATACATTGGTATGACCAGTCGTACCTATTCAATTAGAGCTAAAGAACATATCAATTGTATAACAAAGAAACACAAAGACTGTTCAAATTTTGCAAACCACATTTTGAATGCCAAACATAATTATAATCCAAATAAATTCATGGAAGTATTGGATTACTCTAATAATTTTTATAACTTTAATCTCAAAAAATACCACATGTATAATAACGATAAAAAATTAATATATGAATAGATTAAATTTGATGATGATATTTTATATAAGCAAATAATTAACAACAATTATAAGTTGGCTAAACTAATTCCACAATCTACTGATATAACAATTGTGATACTCTTATAAAACGACGTATTTACTTTAACATTACAAAATTATGATCAATTGTTATGTAATTAATTTTATTAAATACATAACAAAGGCGAATTTTATATTTTTTGTATATTTTAATTATAAATTATAAAATCCTCCTGAAGATGACCAAATAGCCGAAAGCGCTTGTGGAAGTCAAATAGAATTTTAGTAAGCTGTTCGTAAAATTGTGTATAAAATTGTTTTTATTTAAAATGGTAAGAAGATTAGCAATGTTACATTTTTAATTTATTATTATGTACACATGAATACTTGTCAAATTACAGACCTTTTATTCCAAGCATATATTAGCCTCAAATTTAAGATACTGTTTTTCAATTATTCAAGTTTTAAATCATAACAGATTCATAATGTTCAATAATTTATTCATGATTTTTTATTTGTGACAATTTTTGATATATGTTTTAGGTGTGGAAATATCCATGTGCACAAGTTATTTTCGATTCTGATCCTGCTCCAATTGGACGACCTGTACCAGCTCAAATTGAAGAAATGTCACAAGCTATGATCAGGTAGAGTTATATCTATTGTTTGTTACTTTGTTGTCGGCATTATTTTAATAAAACCAACAATAAAGTAGCAAATTAATTTTAATTCTCCAATAATTATGTTATATATTACACATTTCAGCTCTCGATTAACTTATGTAGTAAATAGAGAAAAAGATTTCTTGAATGAAAGTTATATACAAGGGCACAGTGCTCTGAAGTAAAGGCTATTCCTAGGTCAAACTAAGTCCAAAATCATTATTGATTTTTATATAACTTTTTTACCGAATTTCTAGTTCATTTTTGCCAATAAAATAATAAAAAATATAAACTATTATTTTATTGGCAAAAATGAATTTCGAGTATTATTTGTATTTTAAGAGAGTTTATCTTGATGGCTGTTTATATGTATTTACAAACTGAACAACCTGGTGTACCTCCCGATCTCTTATTTACTCAAAAAGACCCTTAGTTAAAATTCCATGTAATATTTCATATGAAAATTGTTTCACATGTTATTTGCTTTAATTCTTATTTTCCAAAAACTTTACCAAAATCCAAATGCAGCAAGTAGCAAGCAAATCACAAAAAAACTGTCTCCTGAAAATTAGTGAGGAAACACCCTGTTTGAAATTTCAAAAACTATTCTGTGAATATTGCTTACATTAATTTCATTTGGTTTAATTTTCATTGCCTGAATCTTCTTTTTTTGCAAAAATTCTCCCGGCATATTAAGCATAAAAAAAATAGTGCCATTATGAAGGTTGAACTCCCTTTGTCTCGTTCAAAATGAAAAAACCCTTCCTAGGAAACTTGTTAGTCAGATTTTATTTCCATTCACTGAATCCATTAAAATTATGCTAAAAAAAATATCTGTGTACATTTAAAAAAAAAAGTTCTACCAAAAGATGAGTAAATAAACATATTTATTTTTAAATTCATTATAAGTAAATGACATAAAATTTATTTATTTTTCATCAAGAGAAAGCTTCCATTAGAAAATATTTTATATAAAGAAATATTAGAAATTGCTAATATTTCAATTCTATTAATTGTGATGTTTAATAAAATAAGTTTATTTTGTTTAAAACTAGTTATTCTACCATGCATAATTTCATAGAAAAAAGATTGAGCTGTATACAAATTGAAATATATAAAGCCATTCAAATAAAAATTACATACTCCTTTATAGTAACTTACAGACAATTTAATATTGTGTGTGCGTGCATGCGTGCGTGTAACATGATTGTGTGTAACATGATTTTTATATGTAAAATTTTAAAGTAAAATTCAGTTTGTTTTCTAAATCTCACTCATGGGAACCATATAAATATTTCCCACAACCATGATTTAATCAGTCAGTAAAACATTTAATTATAAAAAAAGTGAAGTGTAAAATACAACTCTTTAAGCATTATGTTAATCCAGTTGTAAAGTTATTTGGGTAAGTACAACTAAAACAATCCTCAAAGTTCAATAAAGACAGTTAAATTAATTCAGTGGTTGGTGAGTTTTAAGTAAACATCAGATAATAAAATCAAATATACATACGAATATTATGATCTACATATATATAAAGATTTTAAGGTATTGAAGTTTTTATTTTAGTGAATAATTATTAATAATCTAAAATTGTACTATAATAATTCTTTAATTTTTTTCTAGGGGTGTGATGGATGAAAGTGGTGAACAGTTTGTTGCATATTTCTTACCTACTGAACCAACATTAGAAAAAAGAAGGAGAGACTTTATAAACCAAATGGAATATACTGATGATGAAGAGTATGAATATAAAATGGCAAGAGAATATAACTGGAATGTTAAGAGTAAAGCAACTAAAGGCTATGAAGAGAATTATTTCTTTGTATTAAGGAATGATGGTGTTTATTTTAATGAATTAGAGACAAGGTATTTACCATTTTGTTTAGTAATTTTTATATGTATAAAATATACAGAAATATTTGAATTTATTGTAATTTTTTACCAGCTCTATCTATTGATTTTTGTTTTATTAGCTGTAAGAAATTATAAGAAATCAATTTTAGTTAGCACAGGGCAATTCGAAATGCTGGTTAAATTTGATATCTCTAAAACTACAAAGCTCTTCGCCTTTCCTAGAAAATATTAAATCTGTAGTTTTATTGGGTAAATTTCTTTAACAATCTTGTTACTGTGGAGGGAAATTTATCTATTTATTATAGCATGTTTGCATTGTGAAGTTTACCCGTTTCACCAATTATAGGATTTTTTTGACAGCTTATGACCATGCCTTTATTTAAAAAATTTTTTTTTTTAAATAATTCATTTAACCCTGTTTGATTAATTTCTATGGTATTCTGGAAATCTCTTGTCTGCTTTCTGCACAGAAGGCAAACTAAAACATATATTTAATACTAATAATCTACAGATATAATATTTATATAATGGTAATTTCACATTACTGCATGATTAAGAAAATACATATTTCATGTCAAGCACATTTTATAAAGTCTTAGTTACTGCATACATCATTTTCATACAGTTATGATACTTTTCAGTATAAAATAAAACATATTTTCTGTACATACTGTATCCCTATAAGTAAGAGTAGTTATCTATAACTTGTACACCATCCAGTACGTTTTTTTCCAGTATACAGTCACTTTAATTATTGATGTTATGTTGAAAAAAGTTGTAATATTATTCATGTATTTGTTATATTAATTATTACTTTAAAAATTCTCCAAAAAAATAATAAATGTTGAAAATATTTTTATAACATTTAGGTCATCCTGATAGCCCTTTAAATAATCTAAAATTAGAAGCTGGGCAAGGGTTTAGAAAATTCATTTGTATTATTTTAAAGTGATAATTAATATGACTAAAATATTGCAAAACCATAGAAGAATTTAAAAAAGTCATTTTTTTCACAAGCAGAGTAAACAAGTTAACTAGAATGTAGTTTTATCAAATAATCACTTCTCAACAAGAATAAACTCATTGACCAATGAGTTTGTTTACTAATAGGTACTACCTATATGGTCCATTGATCTGAACTTTTTTAATAACATGTACTACTAGTGGTAGTAGTATGAAATTCTAACTGCAAAGTTAATAAATTAACAGCTTGTTTAATTTATTGTTATCTTTTATTTACCAAAGACTTTTTATGTTTCTCTTTTCCTTTTTTAATTGAATTACGCTTATTTTTTAAAAATGTATATTATTTCTCTTGATATTATATTTTGTGGCTATATACTCATTCCTTCTTGCAGTTTAGTATACTGTCCTAGTAATGTACACTACACAGTTATATATCAACTTCCTTGAATTGTGTACATCTCTCTCTCTCTCTCTCTATATATATATATATATTATATTATTATTATCTTTTATGACTGCATAGGATCACTTTAGTCAGTCACTTAATGCAAGTCTCTTTGATAGGACTCTTGTGAGTGTGAAGCGAGAGTTTTTTTTTGTTTTCTTGTTTAATTTTATCTTATCTGTTGTGTCTTGTGTTGTAAGACCAGTTTCCTTCAGATCCTCTCTTATTTCTCTGATCCATCTGGATTCTCTCTTGGTGTTTTTCAAGTCAAGATTATACTGTGCTCACTGTTTCAAAAGTCTTCAATCTTGCATCCTCATGATATGTCCAAAGAATCCTAGTTTCTTCTTATGCATGATATCAGTGATGGGTTCTAACTCTTTGTACATGACTTTGTTAAGCACAATCCACCTCTGCCCTTTCTGATACTTTTTATCAATGCATGTTCTTCCAATTCTTCTTTTGATTTTCTGAAGTCTGTCTGTTTTTGATTGTTTGTTCAGGGGTGGAAGAGTTCTGCTGCAAAATGGCTTCTGTTTTATAACTGTGTTGCAGAGTCTTATTTTTACATTTATTGATAGGGGTTTTATATTGTGAGTGTACAAGGTTAATTTTTGAGCTTATTTGGATCAAAGTTTTTTCGTTTAGATTGTTTATTATTTCTCTGAGGTATTTAATCAGGTTACAATTTTGATGTTATTATTGTTTATGTTTAGTTCTTTTAATCGTGTTGGTTTTTGGGGCATAACTTCTGTCTTTTCCAATGATATTTTGAGGTTAATTATATTTTCAGTGTTTTAAAGTTCTAATATCTGTGATTTAGCTTCATCAATGTTGTTTGCTAGCAGTGTCATATGTAAACATTATACATTTTGACTAGAATAGGCTCATAGGGCTTAATTAAATTGGTTACTTTATTTGTATTATATACTTTTTATTTTATAAATTTTGTATTACAAAGACAAATTAAATAAATTTTAAAACTTAAGGTTAAATGGATTTATTCTGAGAAGACTGATTGTGAATAATCATGGCATGACTCATTTCTTATCACACATTCTTTCTAAAAATAAAATTTTATCGTAGTATGACATCATGCTTGCAATGGGAACAAACTTTTCCCACAGAAAGCGTTGTTCTGCGGCAAAACCAAGACAGTTTTGATTTTTCAGCCTATTTTTACTTTTGGAGATGTTTTTTGAGCCATTCCTTCATTACCATTTCTAGAGCACAGTTTAATAATAGCAGTGAGAACCCATTGCTCTGGCGCAATTTTGTTTTAATCTCAAATGGTTCCGTCAGCTCGCCTCTGAATTTTACCTTCGACTTAGTGTTTGTGAGGGTTGGTTTTATCATATTTATTAATTTGGTATGTAGTTCAAGGAGTCCTAGAATTTTTAAAAGGAATTCTCTGTGGATACAATCATAAGCTTTCTTGAAATCTACAAATGTTATCACCATGTCTCTGTTTCTTTTCCTATTGTAATCTATTACTAACTTGAGACTCTCATAATCTGGTCTGGACAGCTCCTCCAGGGTCTGAAACCACCTTAGTATTTTCCTAGTTCTTTCTCAAGTTGTGAACTGATGGGAACTTGCAGATGATTCTTGAAAGAATTTTGTATGTTGTGTCTTAGAGTGAGATTCCTCTGTAGTTAAGGTTTGTTTTGTCCCCTTTTTTGTGTAGCGGATGGATAACCATCCATCCATCAGTGTTCTGATGGTTTTTTGATTCAGATTTTGACAAGCTGTTGATGAAGGGCAGTTTTTGCAATATTCCTACAAAAGTGTGATCTTCTCCCACTGCTTTGTAATTATTCATCTCACCCAGTGCTTGGTAGACTTCTTTTATTGTGGGAGGGTTGTTGTTTTCTGGTTCTATTGATATTGAGTTTTTGGAGTTCTGTCAGTTCTTCACAATTTAGGAGTTTGTTGAAGTGTTAAGCTAGGATTTCCACATTGTTTTTAATGTTATGGGCCAGTTTACAGTTTTCATTATAAGTAGGGTTGGGGGTTCGTATTTTTGGAGCTGATGTTTTAAGGTTTTATAGTAGTCTCTCGACTGTGTTTTATTGAATTCTTCTACTGACTTCAGTGTGTCTTTATGGTGTTGTCTTTTTATTCTTAGGGTTCGAGTGGTTTCTTTTCTTTGTTTTACAGATTTTTAAATTATGATTTTGATTGTGGATTGGTGAAGCAGCCATGCTTTTGATGTGTTTTCTCAGCATTCTGTATCATTCATTGTCTGTTTCATAACATTCACTGTTGCACCATTGATGCTTTTGCAGGATTTTATTGGAGCTAATTCTTCTGCAATTTATTTAAGGTTTTGACTAGATCTTCGAGTTGATGCATGATTGTTATTTTTTGGTAATTTTCTTTCTTGATTTGTTGTGTAGGGTCCATTTTTCTTTTAGTTTTAGATGCTTGGTTTTGTTGCTCTCTTTGGGAGGTAAATTTAATTTTAATTTTGACTATATAGTGATCTCTCTTTCTTTTTCCTGTTTAGCCTCCGGTAACTACCGTTTAGATAATTCTTCAGAGGATGAATGAGGATGATATGTATGAGTGTAAATGAAGTATAGTCTTGTACATTCTCAGTTCGACCATTCCTGAGATGTGTGGTTAATTGAAACCCAACCACCAAAGAACACCTGTATCCACGATCTAGTTCTCAAATCCGTGTAAAAATAACTGGCTTTACTAGGACTCGAACGCTGTAACTCTCGACTTTCCAAATCAGCTGATTTGGGAAGATGCGTTAACCACTAGACCAACCCGATGGGTTGACTATATAGTGATCTGATCCTGTATCTTCTCCTCTGAGGGCTTTTACGTTATAGATCTCCTTGTGATGGCGTTTGTCCATGAAGACATATTCTAGTTCTCCTTTAATGTAGTCAGGGTATTTCCAGGTTTTGAGGTTTCCTCTTGAAATCTACATATTTCAAGGTTATATTGTGGTTTCTGCAGAGATTGATGAGTCTCTGTCCATTTTTGTTTGTTTACTTTTGAGCAGGCCATTCTCCAATAAGTCGCAGTATCTTCTTTCTCTGCATAGTTGAGCATTGAGGTCTCCAATTAATTGATTAACATGATTTTTGTAAATGTTATAATCAGGTCAAGTAGATCCCAGAACCTTTCTCTGGAGAGTTACAGTCTTTTGTGAATTATTTTTATCATTAGTGGGAACATGGGCATTTATTATAGTGTAGATTTTATTAGATGCTTTTAGGGTGAGTTTTGAGATTCTTGGGGATTGTGACTTCTTGTATGGAGTTTATTGTTTTGAGGCAGACTAAGAAGCATGTTCCAAACTGTGGCATTTTTCACCAGGTGTACCTTTGTAGAGCCTATCTCCTTGACATTCCATGACGTCCTGGGTAATATTTCTTATTTTCTGCAAACCCATGATGAGAATTTTGTGTTGGTGTATTAAGCCAGTTATTTTTAATTTACCAGTCTACATGAGCTTATTTGCATTGTTTGTGAAAATGTAGGTGACTTGCTTTGGTTTGATTTTGGACTTTGTATTTTTCTTGTTAGTGTGTGTAGTGTTAGGGCATTCCAATAGTTTCAATCGCATGTTATCTTGTAAGTGGCAGTCCGCCATATCCGAATTCTGCCTTCCCTGAACTGGTGTTGCTTGATTCAGCTAGTAGAGTATTCCTTAAAAAACCTTTCATGGTTGACTGACTTTTGTTAAAATTCTTATTTTGGAGAAAAGTTACAAAGTCCAATCCTAAACATTATGCTCATATACACACACACTCACACACACACATGTGTATATGTGTATGTATTATATATATACACACACACATGTGTGTGTATATATAATACATACACATATAGTTTTTTTTTTTTTTTTTTATATACACACACATGTGTGTGTGTATATATATAAAACATTAAAAAATATTAAAACATAAGCAGATGAAGATGCGCATCTAGCTGTAGGTTTTAATATTGTTAAACAGTCATTACACATAGATTTTAGGGGCTTTAAAACCAGATGCAAAGAATATGAATCTAGTTTTGAATTACATTTTTTTTTAATGGTTTTTGAGTGTTTATTACACTAATCCAATTAGATTATAGACAAGAAGTATTTACTAAATTGATGTTGAAAGTAATAAATGATGTATGTAATTATTCACGTTGTCTTTCTTTAATAATTGATTTTACAGAAGCTGATGGATGTTCCTTCTCCACTTAATAGTTAAAGTAGTATTTCTTAATTTTATTGGCAATTATCTCTATTTTGCTATATTTATACAGAAATTTTCCCCCTACATAAAGAAATTTCACATCTTTATTTCCATAAAAAAATTGCTGTTTCTTTAAAGTTAAGTGGCTTCTCACTGATAAACCCCTTGATGCTTATTGCCAAAACAGCTGTCATTGTTTATTTATTATGGACCATATGTGATACTATTATACTACAATTTTTCCTTTATGTTTTAGTGTTAGCAAAAAGTCATCTGATTTTGAAAATTAGTCTGTTAGTCATTAGAAATTAATCATTTTTCACAATGCATTAAATATACTATCACATACACTGAATGATAAGCTACAAGTAATTTCAAACATTAACAACACTTTTTTTTTTTAGGGTACGATTGAATAAGCGTAGACAGAAAGTAGGTCAACATGCTAATAATACAAGATTAGTTGTTAAACATATTCCACTGAATGCTCAAGAATTTAAAGTACAGCGATATCGTGAGAGACAACTTGAACCTCCCAATGAGGAAGAAGAAGAGGAAGAAGAGGAGGAAGAGGAAGAAGAAGAAACAATGCAGAACACACAGACAACCAATGATGAAAATAAATCAGGTATTATTTATTTACTTTATTTTTCCTTCATGTTCACATTTTATTAGAATTTTTGGGCACAGTTCCAAAGCTTTGATGCAGGAAACGTTTCAAGAATCATTTCCTCTTAACTTGTTTCATTATAATTCTAATAATGGATAGAATATATCCATTTATGTTTATGACTAAAGTTATTCATCTGATAGGAACAGTAGTCTTAGTTAATAGTAGTAGTAAACTTCATAGTTAACACTGTGCAGTTTTTATGATATAGATTTCCATGGTAAATTTTTTTTTTGTAGTATAGTATTTTTTTTTCTGTATAGTTTTGTAGTGTAGAACTGTATCAGGATACAGTTGATGCATGAAATGTAGTCTTATATGTTCAGTTTTACTCTGTGGTAAGCATACTTGCAGGTACTTGTATACAGGGTTTTATGATACTTTTTTCTCAAACATTTTTCTCAAGTTTTTTTTGTTTTTTACATTGTGTTTGAAAGAAATGTTTGAAAATTAAAAATTGCTTTTTGTTGTAAATATATATTTAAATTATGTTGCTCACCCATAAAAAGTATTTTGATGTATTATTTATCATTTCTTCTTCAGGTTTTCCATAAATAATGAACAGTATGAAATTAATTTTATACCATAAACATAATAAAAATTAGGACTACTCATGGTATTCATGAAGGTTGAATAAAGTTATTATCATACATTCACTGAGCCTAGAAAAAAAGAAATACGTAAAAGTTTTACTTCAAGCGTGTGAAAAAGTGCAGTACTCGCTGTTGGAAATCATGTGAATATAACCATTTTTTAAACTGGATACCAGAAAACAGCTCTTAAAAAACTGACTAATACTAATAAAGTTAGTTATAGAAAAAGAAATCCTACTTTCAAATAAACATTATTATGTAATGTTATTGAAGAGTACACAAGTACCCTCACTTTAAATTACCCTAACAAATTAACTAATGCAAATTAATACATTGCTTGTCTGTCAATTAAATAGGCTTCTACTAGAAGTGTATGCCATCAAAATCATATGAAGTGTGTTTTAAAAAAAAGGGTCAATAGGTCATTAAAAACAAAAACAAAACAAAGAATAAAAATCTGATTTCCAGTTATATATTTATACACATCTGTTTTATTTTTCTACATCACAGTTGTTTACTAAGCATTTTGGTATGTAGAAACAAGCTTTTTAACACCCTGTTCAAAAAATCTGCCATCTGAGATTTCAGCAGCCAATTTTTAAGTGAAGGAGTCTTCCTTGGTAGTCATTAAGTACAAGATCCAGAGAGAAAGAGGTTGATCAGAAGATACTTGTCTGTATTAATGAACCTTCTCAACAGTGCTGGCAACAGTTAGTGAGCTTGCTATCTTGAATGAGAAAAATTCCTGACATCTCAAATCATTAGTTTTGAATTTTATACCTTAGTTTTGAAAGTGTTTAATCATTGCTTCTATGATTTTTATTCCAGACCTATTGGTGATCCACAAGTAGGACACTTTTTTTTTTTAATTTTTTTTGCTTCAGTGAACTTGAATGACTTTACAGCATGTATTGTTTGGAGTCAACATTGCCATATGAAATCCATGTTCCATCATCAGTTATAATATGAAAAAATTTGAGAAAAATATCTCTTGTAACAATCTAAAAATGCACATATAGAAGCCATTCTTTGATTTTTTTGCACATTAGTCAATTTCATGTCCAGAGTTTATGATAGTATAGTTTTGCAGTAATAGTTCTGTTCTCTGTGAAATGTGTGGAAATTCTGTTGCAAGAACACTATTGTAAAGCATTGATGATTTTCTCAAATTTTTATATTCATCTTTTTGAACTCTAGACCTTTCACTCCTCTCTTCATCATGAACATTTGTATAACTTTCATTATACTTGTGACACCATGTAGGCCAATAAATTTCAAACAATTCACAATGAATTTTGAAAGCACTACTATCTTTCATGATGAGAAATCAAATCATACTCTGGATTTCAAAATGGTAGAACTCTTTATTGTTTCACCATCACTGATCACTGTTTATTACCAACTGGCCATTATTTTTTTAAACATGCCTTGCATCTAGACAAAAAATAATAATAAGCCTTATATTTCCAGATGAAAGAAATGCAATGATCGCATAACCATGTTTTTATAAAATGCAGAATTTAATTGTCGGTTACAATTTTGTAATTATTCTTGCCTAAAAAGAAAAATTCACTGAATGCGAATCTTTCTGCAGTTAGATTTGCAACAGTGTAGCTATGTGAAGCTTAAAATTTAATTTATGACAGCCCAGTATACAACCACTATCTAAGAACTAATATATCATTATAGGAGGAATGTAGTATACAATAGAGAACTACTGGATCATTAATTGGAGGTTACTTGTACAAGTAGTATGTGCAAATGTTCATTACTTTATAAATTCGCTCACTTTTTTACTTATTTTTGCATCTCTACTGTTTGTTTATTTATCTTTTTGTTTAGCTCAGTTATTTACTAAAAATAAATAGTGCAGAAGTTTTGCAACTGAAAATTGGATGTATGATACTTGCATAACAGTTTATCAGAGTATTTTGATAACGTGTAATCAAAATTTGAACAATACAAGCATAAATTTGCTTTGGATGAGTAAATGCTTATTGTTTGAATCCAGATAAAAAACGATTATAGTAATAATTATTGATGTTTATCTTTGATGTAAAAAATATATTTTAGTGGCATATTATATCCCTGAATGTATTTAATTGAATTTTAGCAGAAATTTTCTTTATTATATATTAATTTTAGATGCAGAAGAAAAAGAGGAAAATGGTGAAAAAAGTGAAAGTGATGGAGAAGCTGAACAAGACAAAGATGATAAAGCTGAAAATGAAGCGAGTGGTGATGAAAAAAGTGGAAGTGAAGGAGGTAAATGTATTTCATATTTGGAGTTATGCTAGTGAATGTGAATTGTAAAATGTTATTTTATAGTACGTACATTTATTTTTCTGTGCATTAATTTATTAGATATTTTTTCAAAAGAGGCATAACACAGAAGAAGCTGTGATAACAGTTGTTGAAGTGGATTTGCAAATAGAAAATCTTCAAATAAAAAATCTAAAACTAAATACACATTTCAACTGTTAAAACAATCATCAGTAGAAACAAGGGTTTTGACAAGCAAACAAAAATATTCTAAAAGAAAGAAGCACGCTAAATGGTTATTTAAATAAATTAAAACTAGGAAATTCAAAACTTTAACTATAGTTAAAAAAGTATTTATATTTAAATTAAAAAGGTTGATTGCCCTTTTCATAATTAGAAATTTTCCATCAATTGATAGTAGATATAGATGGTTCCTTCTAGCACAAACCTTTCTTTTTCCTGTTTAGCCTCCGGTAACTACCGTTAAGATAATACTTCAGAGGATGAATGAGGATGATATGTATGAGTGTGAATGAAGTGTAGTCTTGTACATTCTCAGTTCGACCATACCTGATATGTGTGGTTAATTGAAACCCAACCGCCAAAGAACACCGGTATCCACGATCTAGTATTCAAATCCGTGTAAAAATAGCTGGCTTTACTAGGACTTGAACGCTGGAACTCTCGACTTCCAAATCAGCTGATTTGGGTTGCATCAAACCTAACCTAACTGCTAGTATTTTACAGGCAAAATTGAGGTCTTTCCAAGATTCTTTGATGGGGGAAAAATGATTCTTGGAATTCCTCATGCTTTTTTGCAAGCATCACTTTTCATGTATATGTTCCTTCAGATTTGCGAGACGTTGCAAAATACAGTATCGAAGCCCGATCTTTTGCAAAAAAATAAAGGATTTGATGCCGCTCGCATCCGGATACTGGTGCCTCAGCACGCACTGCTGCCAGACAGGGGGAAAACCGGTTCAATGTCGAACCAAAACCCTTATCAGTTTCGCTTTCCATCCACGATATGCGTTTGTATTTCGATATTACCAGTTGCGCGATTCTCATCCCCATCTGCACCGTAAATTCTTTGTCATCCAAATTTATGAGACCGACTTTAATTTCATCGCGATAATCAGCATCGGACATGCCCGGTGAATTCACAACTGTAATGCCGTAGCTCATCGCCATACCCAATCTAGGTCTTATTTGCGCTTCATACTTTTTAGGCAGCGATATAGCAAAGCCGGTCGCGATTAGTTTTATTTTGCCCGGCTTTAAAATCATATCGCTCGTTGAAACCAAATCTAAACCGGCGCTTTGTTCGGTAGCATATTTAGGAAAATCAACGAAATTATTCAATATCTTAATTTTAAACACTTCCATCTTAAACGTCTATATTTAATAACAAAATAATATAAAACAAATAATCTATACGCGTAAAAAACAAAAAATTAAAATTATATATTTATTTTGTTCCTTCACTTTTGTGAGACGCCGCAAAATACGAATTAAACAGCAAACTTGATGATAAATGTATCTATATGTAAGTCATTTATACGAATTAAATAACATAATAAAGCGTGTGCACGACATCATGGGGATTCCCCCGTCTGTAGCATTGACCTTTGTTTGCGCAATAGCATTTTCCATATCATTAATACAAAATTATACAATACTTTCCTCGTTTACATATATAGACACCATGGATTGTAAACGTGTGTCTTTAGAAAATGATTGCGCAACCGCTAAAAAACGAGCCACATTAGCAGTCTGTGATGCAAATTCTTTCATAATTTTAGAAAAGGCGTTTAAAAAAGATTTAATCACATATTATTATAAAAATGGAGATGAAACAAATAAAGATATTTATTTATTTTTAAACAGTAAAAGAAATTGCGTTCTCAACATCTTAAAATCACACGTAACAACGGACGCTGTAAAATTTAATATATTGTTGGAATGTACATATGAAAAAAGTCGGGGCAACCAAATCGATAACCAAGACATTGCTTTTAAAATTAAAAATACACCCATATATAATTGTAATGATTTAGATCAAGTTACAGACGAAGCATTTGAAAAACTATTTTTTAATAGCCGAAGAATCAGAATTTCAAGGTAAAGGCAGCGGTTGGTCTTTAATCAGTATCGACGGTTTAAACTTGCGTATAAATAAATTTAAACCGTTATGCGGTTCTTCATATATAGATTTACCCGATAAAATAAAACAAAGAAAGGCTGTGATTAATGTTAACACTAAAGACATATACTGCTTTAAATGGGCTATTTTATCGAAACATGTATCTGGTAATAATCTGCAACGCTTAGATAAGCGTTATACTGTTGATTTAAAAAGTACATATGACTTTAGCATGTTAAAGTTTCTAGTCAAGATAAAAGATATTAAAAAATATCAATCTACCAACAATGTTTCAATAAATGTATATACGCTGACAGATAATGATGAAGTTAGACCTTTAAAAGTTTGCGTAATTGAAAAACCAAACCGTTTTGATTTATTGTATTTAAAGAAAAATGATGTTTCACACTATTGCTACATAAAAGATTTTTCACGACGTATGTATGCAAACGTTGTTTTACATTCTATTATAAAAATAGAAATAGCGAAGATAGAATGAAAGCTCATTTAAAACGTATTCACAATGAACCGGCACATATAAAAACACCAAAACCGGGTGAAAATATAATGAAATTTAAAAGATACGAAAATGAATTTCCAATGCCTGTGTAGCATACGCCGATTTTGAATCCGACGCCGTATCATCCAACGTATTTAAAATCATATAGTTATACAACCCATGTGCACGAACCGATGAGTTACTATTTGTATTTCGTCTGTCACGAATCGGTTTTCTACAAAATAAAACAAGTCCTCCCACAAGAACCTGTACTTTATAGAGTCAAAAAAGCGGCTGAAAATTTCTTAAATGTTCTATCCTATCTCGTGAATCAAGTTGCGGATGAAATGATACACGTTGCAATGACACCTCTTTCCGTCGATGAACAAAGAAAATTCGACAACTCTAAGCGATGTGAAATGTGTCATGAAGGATTTGGTTTAGATTGCGAAAAAGTTCGCGATCATTGTCGCTTAACCGGTCGTTATCGAGCCGCGTTATGCAATAGCTGCAATTTACGCAGACAAGCACAAAATACGATACCGATATTCATTCACAATTTAACCGGTTACGACTCGCATTTCATTATAAGACAACTGGATTACGATAGAGGGGATATAAACATCATACCTAAAACCACCGAAAAATATACAATGTTTACGAAACGGATGTCTGATGTTTTAAGCGTAAAATTCGTAGACACTTTTCAGTTTATGGGGTCGAGTTAGGAAAAATTAGCGTCCAATTTACCAAAACAATCATTTAATCACGTCAAACAACACTTTGCAGCTGACGATTTACAATGGTCACGAAAAAGGGCGTGTACCCTTACGAATATACTGATTCGTGGTAGAAATTGGATGAAACACAGCTGCCGTCGAAAGAAAAATTTTACAGCTCCCTCACCGATTCGCATATTGCCGACGATGAATATGAAAGTGCGAAAATAGTGTGGGACCATTTTAAATGTAAAACGTTGGGCAAATACAGCGATGTATATTTAAAATGCGATGTGCTGTTGTTGGCTGACGTTTTCGAGAATTTCAGGTCGTTATGCCTACGAGAATACCGCCTTGATGCCGCACACTATATTTCAGCACCCGGTTTAGCTTTCGACGCCATGCTATATAAAGCCGGCGTTGAATTTGAACTGTTCACAGACGTCGACATTTACATGTTTATTGAATCGAGCATCAGATGTGGCATTTCAACGTGTGTGCAAAAACACGCTGTGGCAAATAATAAATGCCTCGAAACTACAACCCCGACGCCTCCAGTAAATATATAGCTTACGTTGATGCCAATAACTTATACGGGTTCAGTATGAGTCAGCCTTTACCATACGGCAACTTTAAATGGGTGGATAAAAAGCGTTTTATAGAATTTTAGATTCTCTAATGATTCATCGTCACGATGCGGATACAGGCTACATATTCGAAGTCGATGTAACGTATCGGACAAACTTGCACGATCATCTTAACTATTTGCCGTTTCTACCGGTGTCGGAAGCACCGCCCGGTTCAAACAGTAGAAAATTATTGACCACTCTAGACGATAAAACAAACTACGTCTGCCACTATGTAGCGCTCAGGTAGGCTATAGCGAACCGGTTGATTGTCAAACAAGTGCGCAATATATTGTCCTTTGATCAGAAAGCGTGGCTCAAGAGCTATATAGATTTGAATACTGAAAACCGAAAAAGAGCCGCAAACGATTTTGAAAAAGACTTTTTGAAACTGATGAACAATTCCGTGTTCGGTAAAAGTATGGAAAACGTGAGAAACTACAAGAAATTTAAACTGTTGGTCGACGAAATCAAACTGAGAAATTTAATCGCGAAACCCACCTTTATAGTCAAGATAATATTCAAAGATTCTTTAGTCGGCGTACAAATGGCCAAAGATACGGTTCATTTAAATAAACCGATTTATGTGGGCTTTACGATATTGTATCACAGTAAAACCGTAATGTACGATTTTCATTACAACGTTATGAAGCCAAAATACGGATCGAAAATCTCTACTGTACATGGATATGGATAGTTTCATCTACGACATTGAAACCGATGATTTTTACGCCGACGTGCGAAGTGATCTGTTTCAACATTTCGATACGCGAGATTATCCGAAAGACCATCCGAATTATTCTGTGAAAAATAAAAAAGTACCGGGCAAATTTAAAGACGAAGTAAACGGTAATCAAATCGTTGAATTTATCGAATTGAGATCGAAAATGTACACATTTAAAACGGCAAACGATAAAATTACGAAAAAGCAAAAGGTGTAAAAAAAAATAGTCCAAAAAAGTATTACGTTTGACGATTATAAAGCATGTCTTGACGATTCAGATTTGGAAACTTACAAGACTATGACGCTCTTCAGAACGAGTAAACACACCGAAAACACTGTAGTTACGAATAAATTAGCGCTGTTGAACTACGATGACAAACGGGTGGCCACAGATAACATCAATACGCTGGCTTGGGGTCATTACAATATGCCGTTAGAATTGAAGCGTTTATATGGAAAAAATAAAAATTAGTCTGCATCCATTTTATTAGCGGAAACGAGAGGGTACAGAGAACATTCGTCAGCATCAACCAGGGAGCTAAGCTTCCCGCTGAAAGAGCGGCCGACGAACTGCGGAAAGCTCCTCCGCCCGTCCGGCCGACGGGAACGCCGAAGCGACTCCGCGGCCGGCATTCCGCATCTCGTCGGGCTAGCCTTGCTACCGAACCGCAAAACTTCATCACAATGATAAGTCTTAAAACTCGTGGATAGATGTGGAAAATGATGTTGTAGTGTGAATATATTGTTACGTGGAAAAAGTTTTTCATAATATAGATTCCATTATAATGTTGGAATTTATTGTTTTGGTAATTTTTATTTTACTGATGTTTTGGATATGATTTTCAATATTTCATGATAACTGAAATGGCGTTGTATTTCGCATAAAATAGCACTGTTTTATCCGTATGATTTTGATGACATAAGATAACAAATTTCACAATGATTTTATCATGAGTCACCGAAATTGATGTGAGTTTAACAGACTAATAGTTTGTTAAAAATGTAAATATTTTTATTTTTACAAGAGAGAGATATGAAGGAAGTGCAACAGAAAACAAAATTTCCCATCATGAACGTAATGTAGGGATACGGATTCAAAAAACGAAGTAAGCACGGTTCCCTCTTGCCATACACGATCAGATGTATTGTATGCGGTCCATCAATTGCGGTAAAAGAAATGTTGTTTTCAATCTTTTAGTTCAAGAAAACTGAGTACGCTTTCAGAACTTGTACATTTTCTCTAAATCCCTCCACCAACCTCTATATAGAATGTTATCAAACCTGATGATGTTGAATCTAGAATTGGGTTTCTATGAATACAGTGAAAACGACTAGGTTCCACAACCGGAAGCGATTCAACCCCATTCGATAATGGTGTTCGATGATGTGATCAAAGAAAAGCAAAACAATATCGGTGCTTACTTTGCGAGGGGCCGTCACAATAAAATTGATTTCTTCTATCTGGAGCAAACGTATTCGAAAATACCAAAACAACTCGTGCGGGACAATTGCAATTTTCTAATTCTGTTCAGACAAGACGGTTTAAATTTACACGTAAAAAAAAAATGAACACGTAAACGTCGACATGTCCTTTAACGACTTTAAATCGGTATGCGAACATGTTTGGAACGCGAACCGATAAGGTTTTCTAGTTATCGATAAAGAAAGCGATAAAAATAAGTCTCTATCGGAATTGTATGGATAAATTTATCATCATCGATTGAACGCACCGTCGAACGCAGTGTTGAACGGGAATAGATTATTTGTTTCAATTTTTTATTTTTTTTATATA
Source organism: Lycorma delicatula (assembly GCF_047948215.1). Lineage (NCBI taxonomy): Eukaryota > Metazoa > Arthropoda > Insecta > Hemiptera > Fulgoridae > Lycorma > Lycorma delicatula. Next base: position 127,189,186 of record NC_134461.1, on the reverse strand, counting down.
TTGAACAATGTATAAGAAGGAGAAACAAATGGTGGAAATTGATAGATTGAATAAAGATTTTAAACGTAAACACGCGGCTTTCGTGTTGGGTTTAGCCGAAGAAGAAGCTTTATTCGCTAAACGTTTCAAACCGATAATTGAACCGATCCAAGAAATTAGAGAAAAAAATAGATAAACCAAAACCGCCTCCTTCACCTCCGACCGATGGAGAAATTGATATAGATAGAATAGGACGCGAATTGGGCGATAGACTGTTGAGTAATTTAGAGAGTTATCAAGAGAAGTGTGGATAGAGTTTGTTGGAACAATATTTAGAACTTACAGATGTTGAAGAAGATGTAGCTTCTTCTACCATGTTGTCTGAACAAACAACTCTACCATGCGAACAAACTCAAACTGCGTATGAAGGCGGCGAGAAACCTGTTAAATTTACAAAATATACAGATATTTTGCCAGACACTCCAATTTCTGAGACGCAAGAAACAAGTGAAGATTATATAAAACCGTACATACAAACGTTGAAGACTGGTCCAAAAGTATCTCTAGATCATGTATACGGTGTGAAATATGATAAAAATACAGATACGGCGACATTGGGCGGTATTAAAATTGAATTTGTCGGTGATAAATGCATTTGGGAGGGATGATATATTCGGCCACACCGGGCGATCTCGAGCTGTTGTTAAAAAATCCAGATCTGACAAAAGTTCACACGGCAGATATGCAAACTTATGGTGAAATATTGAAGCGTACCGGTCCTCACTTGACGGACGCCGGCGCGGTAAAAACGAATAAATCTTCCAAATACAACGAAATCATCAGAAAGCTGTTCCCTTCAAAAAGACCCGTCAGATCAATTTCCCCATATAAAACACCATCGTCATCGTTAAATGGCACCGGGTTGTTGCACGCGCAACTCAGTTATAATCCGGTCATTTATATTGGCACGATCCAAACGATCTGGTAGCTAGATTGCATACTCTTGTAGGCGAATATGACGCCGGAAACAAGGGCGTTTCTAACGAACTGATATCCATAATTAAAGAATTGAAACAAGTTGAATTTGAAGAATAGATTATTTGTTTTTAATTTTTATTTTTGCAAATATAGAAATGTCACAATTAAGATTAGGTCGTAATGGTCATCGAGGAAAGGAAAAACGAGGGCCTCCTGGGGTAGGTTTTTTGTTGACTGGTGATGGAAATTATAATATAATTTCCATCATAATATAATTATAATATAATTTCCGGGTTTCCCCATCACAACCGATAGAAATTACGATATAAAAAATCAGGTTGTGTAACGTGTCCGATCCTATCGATGACGCCGACGCGTTGAATCTGCGTAGAACCAAAACTGTGTTTGATGAATACACAATCAATCTGTATGAAAAATTTATAGATTTGGAAAGATTAAATGCATACGATGTGGTTATTAAAGAATACATAGAATATGAAATGGTAAAGTTTGCTGATCATACTTTACAATTTATAAAGAATGAAAGCATCGAGCTTAAAACAAAAGTTGACAGATATATAAATGACGCGATACAGACAGCCATTAAGGAAATTTCGGAAGCGATTTATAAAAACAATAATGATGGCATAAAAGTAAATTTGCTTCGTTACGATGAATAATGTATTTCAATGAAAAAATAATTTTATATATATATATATATATAGAGAGAGAGAGAGAGAGAGATATGAAGGTGTAGAAGAAGAAAAATATTTCCAAAGAAAAAAGGGGGACGCGGTACAATCGGGTGGGTAAGTAATCAATAAGGCTGTAGATTTTTTACCGTTTGAAGCTCATATTCCAGGTTGCAATTATTGCGGTCCGGGCACGAACTTGGATGAGAGGTTGAAGCGGTGTGATAGAGGCATAAATAAATTAGATGAGGCGGGTAAACTGCACGATATAGCTTATTCGAAATATTCAGATAATAAAACAAGATCTCAAGCCGGTTAGCAGTTTGACTGAAAGAGCGGCCGCCTACGCAGTAACTAACGCGATGAAACTTAAATCCAAATTTGGCGGTAGACTGAAAAGTGGTGGTCGATTGAGGCTTAAGAAAGGCGGCGGTACGGCTAAGAAAAAATAAATAATTGATTCAATACCAAATCGCGCTTTGTACGATCACGAAATGATTGAGTACGCGAAACAATTGAAAATTTCACACTTCCGCGGTGTTTTTATGTTGGACGCTTTACCGAAAAAGGTTTGGAAAAATGAATGCTCGATAGTGAATTTAGACTCTTCAAACGGCTGCGTACGCATTGGGTTTGTTCCGAAAAATCGACAAAAACGTAGATTATTTTGATAGCATAGGCGATGCGCATCTGCCTCCAAAACTGATGAATTATTTCAGAAACTCCAACGTAACGTACAATTATGACAGATATCAAACCGACGACGATGTGATTTACGGTCGATTATGTTTAGAATGGTTATCTGAATAAATTATACGTTTTTTATTTTTTCTAAATAGATATATCGTGTCTATTATCGATTGATGGTAACAGTTCGGAGATAAAAAAATCATTTTTTTCACCGATCGACCTTTCAAAAGGCCAATACGAATTGGGTCTCAAATGGTTGATGACCGCCAATGCTTTGGAAAAGGATATCAAAAAAGATGAAAATAATAATTATGTGTTGACAAAAAAGCAATACATAACAATACCAACAGGTAGTTATGAAATTGAAGATATCAGTAACTATATACAGTAAAATGAATAATCAAACCATCACATTGCTAGCAAACCCAAATACGTTACAGTGTGAAATTAAAAGCACTGTATGGGGTAGACTTTTCGGATACAGATTGCAGTGTTGGTAGGGCTGTTGGGCTACGGCCCGAGAGTTCTGAAAGCGAATGCGACGCTTCTTTCGGATGAAATAATAAATATCGCTCCCGTGAATGTAGTACGCGTGAAATGTAACATTACTTCGGGCAGTTATAGAAATGAAAATCAAGACCGCATTTTATATGAGTATCCGCTGAGTGTAGATCCGGGCGATATGATTGAAGTATATCCCCCTTATATTGAATTTCTACCGGTAGATGTGAGAACAATTTACGATTTATGTAATATCGCTGACCGATGAAAATGATAATTTATTGAATTTGCGAACGAGTAAACATGATGTTGGTTTCGAAAGAATGTAAATAAAGTACTGCAATTGAATTTTTATTTTTTTCTATATAGACATGCCGCTGATATTCGAAAGTGATGATGAAATGATGTTAAAAAACGTTACAAATTGACCGAAGAAAGCGTTAAAAAATTAAAATTTCTAGGTTTTGAAATCGTCGACGGGAAACTCAAAATCACCAATACGTTATTGAAATAAAAAAAATAATTTTTATAATATAGAATCCGCGATGAATTATTTAACAGTCAATAAACTAGCGCGTTCAGATGAGTCCCTAACATATAATCAATTCCACAATTATTATACCTTAGCGAATAAAATCGAAAAGGAGATTAAAATCCCTATAAATCAACCGGACATGTATACCGTTTCGGGTGAAAGTTATTTGATTGTTTCCGGCAAACTCGTCGGAGCAGACGGAAAAAGATCTACTACTTCAGAATTGGTTAATTTTGGTGTGGCTTTTTATTCCAGGATATACGATATCTTATTAACACGCAAGAAGTAGCGTCGGTGAGAAATGTAGGCGTGACAACGGTTATGAAAAACGCTCTTTCAATGACAAATTCTCTGTTGACATCTGCCGAAATGGATGGATCAGCGGTGAAAAAAATAAAGTCGATTTAGATGAAGATGGTAATTTTAATTTATGCGTACCGTTATCGATGCTGTTGGGTTTTGCCGAAGATATAAAAAAATAATCATAAACAACAGACAGGAATTGGTGTTGAGACGTTTTGATAGCGATGTAAACGCAATACGCGCTACGGTTCCCGAGCACAAATCTAAGATAGAATTAACAGACTGTGGGTTGTCCCGTACCTCAAGGCGGCACCCGAATATGAATTGGAATTAGCTAAAATGAGAGATCAAAATAAAGAAGTGCAGATGGCTTTCAGAGCGTGGGATCTTCATGAAATACAGCGGTTCCTCAAACGAATTCTTTTATATGGAATGTGACAACGTTGTCGCAAATAGATAAACCACGCTGTTATTGTAGGTTTTCAAACCGATAGGAAAGATAAAGCCGTGAAGGACGCGTCAGAATTTAATTCTTGTAACGTTAAAAATATTTGTGTAATGATCAATTCGAATAAATACCCGTATGAAGATTTACGAGGGAATCGAGCGTCGATGTATAAAATGTTTATACATTTTCAAAAATCGTATTAGAAAAATATAGATTCGCCGTACACGTTTTCCCATTACAAAACCAAATATCCTTTATATGTGATCGACTGCTCGCGTCAAAATAATTCCGTAAAGATTGGTGTAATCGATTTGAAAATTAAAGTCGAAGCGGAAGAGACCTTCAAACCAAATGCAGTAGCGTATTGCCTATTGATTTACGATAATGTAATCGCCTATTCTCCGCTGACCGGCAAAGTGATAAAGCAAGAACAATAGGCGAATTTGAAGATATTTTTTTTTGTCATCAATAGATTATTTGCATTGAATTATTGATTTTACAATATAGACGTTTCAGATGGATGTGTTTAAAATTAAGAAATTGAATAATTTCGTTGATTTTCCTAAATATGCTACCGAACAAAGCTCCGGTTTAGATTTGGTTTCAACGAGCGATACGATTTTAAAGCCGGGCGAAATAAAAATAATCGCGACCGGCTTTGCTACATCCCTGCCTAAAAAGTATGAAGCGCAAATAAGACCTAGATCGGGTATGGCGATGAGCTACGGCATTACAGTTGTGAATTCACCGGGCATGGTCGATGCTGATTATCGCGATGAAATTAAAGTCGGTCTCATAAATTTGGACGATAAAGAATTTACGGTGCAGATGGGGATGAGAATCGCGCAATTGGTAATATCGAAATACAAACGCATATCGTGGACGGAAAGCGAAACTCCTAAGGGTTTTGGTTCGACATAGAACCGGTTTTCCCCCTGTCTGGCAGCAGTGCATGCTGAGGCACCAGTATCCGGATGCGAGCGGCATCAAATCCTTTATTTTTTTGCAAAAGATCGGGCTTCGATACTGTATTTTGCAACGTTTTGCAAATAAATCTGAAGGAACACTTACATGAAAAGTGATGCTTGCAAAAGAGCGCGAGGAATTCCAAGAATCATTTTCCCCCATCAAAGAATCATATATGAAAAATGATGCTTGGAAAGACCTCAATTTTGCCTATAAAATACTAGCAGTTAGGTTAGATTTGATGCAATTTTATTAGGTTAACTTAGGTTAGGTTAGATGTAAAAGATTTTTGCTAGAAGGAACCATCTATATCTACTATTGATGTTAAAGGATTAGTACAGGTGATCCAAAGAAACGGGAAATTTTAAAAATTAAATAACGTTAATGAAAAATTTTTTTTAGAAAATGAATTTTATTTCATGTAATTGTACAAATGTTGCCATTTTAGGATACATGCATTTTAGTTTATTTTTTAAAGATGACATCTTGCAGGTGACCTCCTCTTCTACGTAAACACTCACGAAGTATCTTCGTTAAATTGTTCATGGTTTGACGTAACATCTCAACTAGAATTTCCGCAATTGCTTCTCGGATCTTTGCCTTCAGTTCTACGTTGTAGCAGGTCTATTGTGGAACACTTTGCTTTTAAGGTGACCCCACAAAAAGTAATCGCAAGCTGAGAGATCAGGCGATCTGGGAGGCCATCTAATGTCACCATTTCGTGAAATGACACGTTGTCCAAACAATCGGTGTACAGCTGCCATCGATATTCGTGCAGTATGTGACGTTGCTCCATCTTGTTGAAACCAGGCTGTGTTAAGAATCGGTGGAAATCTCTTTAGTTGTTCCACAACAAAGGTTTCAAGCAGGGCTACGTAACGAGCCGACGTCACTGTAATCGCAAGACCGTTGTCATCCTCAAAAAAATAAGGGCCTATAACACCGTAAGATGACATAGCACACCACACGGTCACTTTCTGGCTGTGCAATGGACGCTGGCGTAGTTGCGTAGGAATTTCTTGTGCCCAGTATCTGAAATTTTGCTTGTTAACAAATCCACTGAGGTGGAAATGCGTCTGACATCCACAGTTCGTGAACAAACTCTTCGTTATCGTTTATCTTCTGAAGCATTACATTACAGAATTGTGCTCGCACAACTGCATCGTTCGGTTTCAGTTCCTGGACGATCTGCAACTTGTATGGATGGAATTGCAAGTCCTTCACTAACATTCTTCGAACACTTGAACTATATGCAATTGTAAAGATGCTGAGAGACGACGGATTGACCGATGTGGACTTCGTGTGACAGCATCTTGTAAAGCTTGAACATTCTGTGGTGTACGGACGGTTCGCTCACGGCCTGGAGGTTTCTTTTTCATTGCCGAACCAGTTTCCTCTAAATTAGATATCTATGTTTTAATTGCATGTCCTGATGGAACACGGTCGTGCCGTCCCAGATTAAAATGACGGCGAAATTCTACGCGCTCCCTCCACACTGTCATTGTTTTTGTAAAACGCTTTGATAGCAAATGCACGTTGCGCACCACTCCAAGGATCTATGACAACTAGACGGCAGGTTAGGTTAGAGAGGCTGGCGCCATTTATCAAGTGGTACCAATCGCCCACGGCTACCAACACAACTTTCAACATTTCCCGTTTCTTTGAATCATCCTGTATAAAAAACTAAATAATAAAAATTAAAAAATAAATCATGTTAAAATAATTAACTAGATAAACAATACTTACAAAAATCTACAAAATAGTTTTTCTTTATATGAAGTATAATTATTTTTATACAATCCCAGTCAGAAATGTAAAGTTAAATCTTGTTTAAATTTAATTTTTAAAGAACAGTCCAAACTATTGAAACTATTAACTCGGACACTTTCTGTGACCTACTTCATGCACCTCATATAGAATTGGATGTGATAAAAAATTATTTGAAGAAAGACAATAGTACTGTGCTGTTAAAAACAATCAAACAAATATCCTCCTTCCCTTAAACAAATTTAAGATAGAGGATTATAGTTTAATGTTGAAATAGAAAACTTTCACAAAAAGATCATTTAATACATTTAAAATTCTAAAAGGCTGTAAAATAATGAAGTTTATCCTTATTAAAAAAGTCATTTTCTAACTGTTTCATTTATGTTTTTTTTAATGAACAATTTTAAAAATTTTAATTTAGAATAAATTATTTTTAATTTATTTTTTCTGTTAAAATTACAAAAATAATTCCTTTGTAAAATTGCTTAAAAACAGCTTAAAACACTGAACAGTTGTCATATATTTACACGTATCCCTTAAATAACTTGAACTATCATAGAATTCTATTAAACTTCTTAATTAACTGTTGGTTTATTTTTATTTTATGAACACAGGTTGAAATATATTTGTAGTTTTTATATATTTATGTTTTCTAATTCCTCTGAATCTATTCTACTGATAATTATTGTTTAATAGTCAAAATGCACATTTAGTTTTATATTTTTATTTATTTACAATAATCTCTTACTTTTGAAAAGATATCACTGAATTCATTCAGAACAATTATTATTAAAATACATTTTATAGATATTGTAATTAGCTACTTGATTTTCAGATTCTTCATTTGTACTTCAAAAGATTCCAGTCTTTCCCCAGAACTTTTTAAATTTGATAATATAAGTTATGAAATATAATATTCTACTTGTATTTCTTGGAAAGCTAAAATGAACTGTAGAGTTTTTCTACCATAATAAAAACTCATGTCTTGTTTGTTAATAATACTTATGTTAAAAAGTGAGCTAACAGTACCATACTTTCATTGAAATGATTATCTATTTAAATAAATCAAAAACTGTTGAGAGATAAAATTCCAAGAGCAATTTTTGTGTATACATCTGTTTAATTCATTAATTTTATAAGTTAATTAGTTTAAAGGTTTTCAAAAATTTCTAATGGATTATCTTTATCAAGATGAAACTTTTTATTTCAAATTTTTTAGAAGATTCAAACTGAAATATATGTGTTTATAAATTTTCTAAATTAGTTCAAACTTCCTTGTATCATTACTAAAATATTAGTAATGATAACTTCTGTCACTTCGTCTTAATGATAACTTCTAACTTATCACTTCTGTCAAGTTCGTCTACTATGCAGTATAGAGGTTTCATTATTTCTGAATTACGTTAATTGTACAATTCATCTCTTGAATAAATAAATGTCAAAATATCACTGTTGTCATCTTTATTAATCTTTATGATTTCATTTATATGCCACAAATGCAAATGTTTGAAAAAGCACAAGATTTACTTCTATTTAAAAATTTCACAACCTTTTTTTTACCAAAATTTTATTTTATTCTAATTGGTACATAATAATATATTGCGTAGATCACATCAATATAAGATAATGAACAAAAACATAAATTATAAGATAAAAAAATAAAGTGATTAAAGTTCATATTAATTTATAAGCATGAAATAATAAGTGAAACATTAAATATAAAAAATTACTGCAAAATAATATACAATTCAGAAGGTATTATTGAAAATTATTTTAAGCTCATATTTTCAAACACGGTGTGCAGAATGTAGATAAATCAGGAGGAGTCTTTAAATGTTTTAATTAGTATTATTTAAAAATCCATTGATAACGTAATATTTCTTGTAAAAAAAAAAGTTATATTTTAAATAAATTGTAGGAAGATTTTCTATATGCTTTTGCTTATTTATTAAAAATGACTGTAGAGGCATAATAAGGCTCTTTCTCATAAGGTGGAATTATTGTGTTGAGTTATTCAAAAACCGTTTTAATTGTCTGATTTGGTAGGATTGAATATTGTTACATCTTCATGTTTGAATGGTCAAACATTCACTTTAGAAAAGATTACACATTCATAAATATAAATACAAGGATAAGTTAACATATTTTCTAAATGTAGGTCTGTATGATTCATACTTAATGGTGGCAGACATTGTCTGATAGCCCACGTTTGTATCTTAAAAACTTGTTCTGAGTTTTTAAGGGAGCCAAACAAGATGGGATTCTTTATACAAGGGCATATGATATGTATGCATAACAAATGTTTAATAATGATGACATTGCTTTATTCCTCATTCTCTTTGACAGCCTAACATGGGATATTATTGTTTTTTTAAAAAGGTTATTCTGTTTTTGTAAGTGACTTCACCCACTATGGTATAGCACCTTAAGTTGTATTAATAATGTCCAGGAAAACATGACTTAGGGCACAAGAAAGGATATTTTTTCAGCCAATGAGCTTTGCTGTATACAATCTTATCTTATGTGCTGTGAAATCACACTGACAGTATTATCAGTAACACCAGTTGTAAAATATCATACAGTTCATTATTACTTCTTCTTCTGACTTTGTTCATTAATTAGGGGTTATAAACATTTTAATGAACATAAAATGTCCTATGTACATAAAATGGTATGTATGTGTAACACTGTCACAAATAATTTTTTTCAATGTATATAATAACTTTAAAAAGAATCTATGAATCATTTATAAAGCAAAAGTAAGATGTTTTTATATTGAAACATATTCAAAGTGTGATAATTGATATTAACAAAGTTAAATGTAAATTTGTGTTTTAAGTGTTAAATAATATCCACAATTCTTTTAATCCAGGTGATGATCAACAGAGTAAAAGTGGTGATGAAGAAAATAAGGAAGAAGAAGAGGAGGATAAAGAGGATGATGCAGCATCAGCAGCAAGTTCAAAATCACAGTCTCGTAGTTCATCCACATCTCGATCAAGATCACAGTCACCTGCTAGATCTCCAACACCCGCCGGATCAAAATCTAGGTCTAGATCCAAATCTAAATCAAGGTCTAGATCACAATCACCAGCCAGATCAGCATCACCAGCTGGTTCAGGATCACGATCACCGTCACCATCAAGATCACGATCTAGATCAAAATCTCAATCGAGATCACGATCTGCTTCTAGATCAGCATCGCCATCTGGAAGTGGTAGTAGTAGTGGAAGTGCTAGTGGTAGTGGTAGTGGAAGTGACAGTCATAGCGAAAATGAAGATTAAGTCTTTTATAAATTATCATTTATTGAGCGAGATTAATAACTAACTCTACCTTCATATCTGATGCTATAATTTTAATTTCCTGTTTCTTCATATATATATATATATATATATATATATATATATATATATATATTTAGTAACAGTTCACTTTACTAATGAATGACTGATCAATTCTTAGATATTTTGATTAGTTGAGGCCTGAAAGTCAAAAACACCAATGATTTGTTGTAAAAGTAAGAGTAAATATGAATCTTAAGTTGATTTTAATATAATTGATTGATTATTTAGTAGGGAATATTAACTGACCAGTTGGCTACAGCTAGCTTCTATTAAATGATGTTTGGAATTAAAAAGTTATTGATTTTTTCCAGACTATTTTTACAGTTTTAAAAATAAATTGCAGAATTCAGGAAAACTTTTCATAATATTTTTCATTAAAATTAAAAGAATTTCTGTTTTTAACATTTCTGAAATAACAAGTGAATGCAACTTAATAAAATGTATTAATCTTATGTTAAAGAGATACATTTCTAACACATATTACTGTATTATTTAAAGCTTTTCAAAGACTTTTATGTTTAGCTATAATTTTAACGGTCTTGTGAATTGATAGAAGTGAATGATAAGAGTTCCCTCATTTATAGGAACCATTTTTAATGTATTTTCTAATTAATATTGATGAGTATACTTGAACAGGCATCTGTACACTCATAATTGTATTCGTAGACTTTTTTTATTTATTGAAACATTTTATAAGAATTATTTCTTTTATTTACATGCAGATTTCCTGAAATTTCTTTGGAAAGAACCATTATACAGCTGAGTCATACATAGAGTGCCAGAAATAATCTTCTGCTGTTGTGGGGGAATTGAATATGTTCAGGATTTTACAATCCTTCAGTACTAGAATTTTTTGGCTGAGAACTGCTAAGTGCTGTCACTCAGTGACTGGGTACTTTATCTCTTAGTGTTTACTGTGTGTCTCTATTTTTTTTTTAATCTTGATTTTGTTCGGCACATTGTGTACTATAAATATGTCAAATAAAATACTTTCATTTAGCATGTGTAGTATGTATCTCTTGTCAGATTGCTGCACAATACTTTTAGCATCACTGTCATATCTTCCTACTTTTTATTTTATCATATAGCTTTTTTGAATATATGGGAACCTGACTGACTACTGAGTGGATGAATTTCTTTGTTCTCTGTTCACTTATAAAACAAAAATATCATCACCAGTCTATTCTCCAAAAAATAATCCTGTAAATATTGTAAAAGAAAATCTTATTCATATTACAAGTATTTCATGCAGATGTCCAGCATCTAGTAATATTAATAACCCTTTTTCTCTTTTAGAATTCTGTAGCTAATTAATATAATAAAGTTTTTTTTCTTAAACTATAGAATGGGGTTCAATTTTTATTCATGCATTCTTACAGATTTCTGCAACTGTTTCCTCCACATAGCAAAAAATATTTGTTCTACAGATCTATCTCCATACTTTACAATATTCATTTCAGTATGTGACTAAATGAGCTTTCATTGCTGAACCTCCAAAAGTTATCTAATGCCCTGGTAAAATCAGTATTGGCCTGAGGTAGTTGAGAGTCATTGATACTAATGGAATAAGATTATTTGTTTATTTTAATAGGATTGGTATATTAATGCAAATACTAGTTGATTATTGAAAGTAGCCGTATATAGTATCATGAACATGTCTTCAACCAAAGTTCAGTGAAATGGGGATACTTTGATCTTTTAGATAGAAAATGTATAAATGTGTATTATTAACTGAATTTTATATTTTATTACTAAGGAATTAAGTTTATTATTTATTACTTAAAAGAATTCTTAATTGTTATAATTAATAAGACATATTAAAGTGCTTTACCAGCTGAATAAATTAAGAAGTAATGTTTTTTGTCAGGAAGTTTATATTTTGCAAACAGTATATTCTATTTGTTCATAAGATATTATTAACTTCTTTGGGACTGAGAATTTTTTTCTATTAGGAGTGCAGGTTTCTAGCAAATACTATGTTAAATTAGAAGGGAACTAACAAACTGCAAACTTTGACGAGAATTCTAAGATTTTTTTTTATTGCCCCTCACTTTGAAAAAATAAATTAATTCTCCTTATGATTAAATTACTCAAGTGATTGAATTATTTTCATAAAATCACTTTTTTGATTATTGATTATTGCTTTTGATTATTGTAAATTTTAATCACGAAAATGATGGCTAACTTGATTTAATGAAAACTATTACACACACACCCAATGAAAAAAACCTCCATTGTAACAATTGTAAAAAAATATTTTACAATGTACTAAAAATTACATTCTCCATGTTAATTTAAGTGCTTTGCTTATTATTATTATTATTGAGAAAAACGTCTAGATGTAAGTGAAGTACGTAGTTACACGAATGAAAACATTACATTCAGGTTTTGATAGATACTGTTAATTTTTACAAAGCAAAGGAACAGGAATCTGTTTGAAAAATCGCTTAATAACCATAGTACACAGTAGTCAATGTTATTTTTAAAAAAAGAATAATGACTTGGTAATGGATATTTTTCTTTAACTTCAAAAGATTAAGGAATTTTATACTACATGTATTATTTTTCTCCTTATTTATAATCTCATAAGTATTTTTTTTATATTCAGGATAAGATATAAAGCATTAATTACATAGTTACGTAGTATTACTGATAGCAATCTAATTCTGTAATGAGCTAGTGTTAACAAGCTTCATAAACTGATAGGTGGTTGATGAGAGTATTGACATCCTTTCTCCAAATAAACTAATTAATGTTTGTTTTAAACACAATATCTTTATATGGTACCAGACTACATTAAAATGGGCAATTACTCTTATTAATAGAATAAGAATATAAATTATATAGAAATCCATTGGTCAAAGAGATCCAGTTTTAGTTTTTCAGCTTGTCACACTCAAGCAAAGATCAATTTTCTGTAATAAATTATAATAAAAATCATCCTGCATGCAAAACGTAATAATGTAATTAACACTTAGGTAAACATAGTGTTCTAACTGGTTTCCCATAAATACTTGACAATGTTTTAAATAAAATAGTCAATGTTATTTTTTAAAAAATATTAACTCGATAATACATATTTTTCTTTAATTCCAAAAGATTACAATCTTAAGGATTTTTATGTTATATGTATTATTTTTCTCCTTATTTATAATCTCATCTTCAGTATTTTTTTATATTCAGGACAACATTGTAATTTTAATTAAATTTATATCAAATACAAAATGGATATTTCTTCTATAATCATATCTTCACTGAAATTTTACTCTGCAGGCTACAGAATGGTGTACTCCTTGCCCCTGAACATACCTCCTTATCCCCACAATCTTGAAATCAACAGTTTTATTTACAGCATCTGTTAGAACATGAAAAACAAGCTAAATATGTTCTATAAGTAAGCAAATATTAGGGTAATTAGTATAGTGCTAATACAGCATCAGTCAACATATTACTGGAATCCATTAATATATTATTTGAAAATAAAGTAAGATGATTTAAATTTCAATATATAAAATTAATTCTTCTTCAGGTGAACTCACAGCTCCAAAAATAATACCATGATATAATTTTATTATATCATAGGAAATCTTCTTAGAAGAATAAGTGTTACTTTTTTGGGTATACATGTTTGTTATAAGTTAATCCTCTCTCATGATTCATTATTATTATTTTTTACAATATCAAGACTAACTCCTGCTTTGGCAATTTTTGTTGTTATATATATTGTTAATATATTTATTTTTTTAACATGTTTGTTATATATCCTTTTATAACGGGTGTTTTAGAAAGGATGCAACCCCTTTGTTTGACGACGTGAATTTATTACAAAAATATTAATGTTAATAAAATACTTATACAGTATTCAAATTATCTTTAATAACTTTACAGTAGATGTTCAAAATGATTTCCTGTAATTCCAATGCAGGTCGTACACATTTCATAACATTTTCAGTCACTTTTCGTAATGTTTGAAATCTCACTTTTAATGTTAGCATTCAATTATCAAGTTATGAGGATTGTTTTTAAAAACTACACTTTTTAAATACTCCAAAGGAAAACGTCTGCTGGTTTTTAGAGGCCACAACCCTCTTTGTATCAAAAAATTCCCATAACATATCCAGCATTTCATTAGCAGTATGACACATTTTGTTATCCTGCTGGAACTAGCATTCTCATTCGAGTAAATCTAGCATGGCAATAAGTTGTTTGATTAAGTTGCGCTAAACCACACCATCTAGAGATTTGTCAAAAAATAAAGGCCCTATTACACGCCAGGAGATTGCACACAAAGTACCAATTTTATTTGTGTGTAATGGTCATTTATGAAACATATGACAATTTTCAGTGCTACATATTCGGCAGTTTTGGCGTTAATCCAAGTGAAACCATGCCACATCGCTGAAATAAACATGATCAAAAATTTCAATACTGTTGTCATCAACAAGAGAATGAAATCGACAGCATTACTGTTAACGTTTTCTGTGGTATACATTTTTCAGTTCTTGAAGGACACTGATGCAATAAGCAAACAATTGTAATTTTTTAGTAGCCCTGGAAGCCCAGCCTGTGAAGATAACTTTCTGAACATTTTCTGGGTGAGAGAGGACAATCTTTCACGTCCTCCAGAACTTCTACTGTTAATAGTGATGGTCAACTGTGCTTTTCCAATCATGTATACTTCCAGTCTCACAAAATTAATTAATCAAACACGATATTGTCAACTTATTAGGAACTGAAGAATTGGGAAATTTTATCTGAAACTCGTCTCATTCATTCGTAAGATTTTTACATGCAATAAGTCATAATAATAAATACATTCATCCTTGGAAAATGACATAGTTAACACAATAAGTGACGAATTTATACCGATTTAGCACTAGTGCATAAAAAGGACTTTTCAACTGTTAGAGGCTGCTACTCTTGAGTTCAGTGTTGCCAGCTGACATGTAGGGAGAAATAAAATTTACCTATGCGTGACTTCTACCATCTTAATCTGACTGTCAACACAATTGCGTAGTAAATCCAAAAAATTATTCTGCTGTTCTTTCTTCACTCTGTTTTTAAAATAGTTCATTATGTTTTATACAAGTGACAGTCAATAAGAATAAGCTGGGAACCTATACACTACATTGTAATACATGTAAGTGTTTAAAAAATATTTTGTTAATTTAATAAAAGTTTTACTTTTCTGTTTTAAGTTTTTTTATCATGTATGTGTTTCTCTGACTGCCATCACAGTTTAGTACCAAGTTGGACAACATACCAACGTATGGTGTATTTTTCAGGTTCAGTTGAATTTTTTTTAATATAATTAATTATAGTAAAGTGAATTGTTCAGATTTTAAAAGACATTTTGCTGGCTCATTTTTCTATTGTTGAAATGTAAATGTCACCTCAAAATCTGATTATTTTTAATATAATGTCCTACTTATTCTGTGTTCTTTTAGTAAGTAATTTAAGTGGTTTTTTTAACCAGAATTATTATTAATTTAGTTGTATATATGTTCATTTTACTTTAGTATTCATTCACTTTGATCATAAAATAAGAGTTTTAGTATTAATTTATTTTTTGTGTATATCCTTTTATTAGTTTATGTTTAAGTTATTTCATCATTCAGTTAGTTCTTCCTTTATCATTGTGTAAATATTCTGTACATGTATTGATTGGTAATTTTTAATAAATTTTTGAAAACTTCTTTTTTAATATTTTGTTCACTTTATTTTTTACTTAAATCAGTTTTACCAGTTTATTTATTAAAACTATGAAACATCTAAGTGGTTTTGACATATATGGTTAACAGCTTCAAGTTATATTTCCTCTTTGCAGAAATTTTGTTCACTTCTAGTTCAGATAATCTTTTAGTAAAGATTTATATTCATTTTTTATGAAAGAATTGATTGTGTTACTAGAAAATATAAGTTTATTCTGCAATAACCATATTTGCGTCATATGTATTCTCTGAGATTTCACATTTTCTCTTCAGTCACAAAAGTTATCATGACTCATTTTTAAAATTGAATTTTTCATTCATCTTATTTTTAAACAAAATATTTAAAACATTTAAATTGTAAAAAAGTATATATATTTGTATAATTGAAAATATAAACTTTTTAAAATTTTTTATAACTATTTTTAATAGCTTCTCTGAGAATTTTTTTTTAAACACAATGTAATATAGTAAATTATCAGTAATTGTAGTTTTCAGTAAAAATTTTTTTTGGATGGAAAAAGATTATTTTTTTGTTATTACTGCTTATTTGAGTACCCTACAGCTAAATAACTACAGTACATTCATAAAGTCATGCTGCCCAAAATAGATGCTGATCTTGCATCCGTAAGTTTGTTTTACAGTGTTTCTGGTAAAGCAGATATTGTACTGAAATTGAGACTGTACTAGACAAATCAAAACTGAGATAAAGTTATTTGTCATTCTTCCCTCTGTATCACTATTTTCACAGCAGTACAATAAGCATGCTGTTTTCTCAAGCCCTATGCTTATTTATTGTGAAGTATTATTTAATCCCTTTGTCTTATTCTGAAAGTCAGAATGATTTTATTGTTAGATTTTCTGATAGTGCGGTACCGAAAAAAATGTACAAAAGAGTACCTTTTGTATGGTCATTTTTCAATGCTGTGTGGGCAGGCAAGTTGTCATGATGAACCAGCCAGTCTCCTGATCGTCACAATTCAGATCGTTTTTTTCTCACTGCCTCACAATCACCTCAGCACTTGCAGATAGTAGTGTGGGTTCACTGTGATGCCCTGAGAAACAAATTCAATGTGAATGACTCCTTTGATGTCAAAAAACAAACCTCATGAACCTACATTTGATTTTATTTGGCATGCTGTTTTTTGTGTAAGCAATGAAGTTTTCTTCCAATGGATAGACGGCTGTTTAGTTTCAAGGTCATATCTGTAACTCCAAGATTCATTACCTGACAAAAATCAGTCAGTTTTTGCCTGTTCCAATTATTTTATTACGAGCCCAGCAACTTCTTTTGTTAGCTGTTGTCGGGGGCTACAGAACTGTCACGAGAGGCAGTAACTATAATATCTGGCATGAAACTTATTGACATCTTAGCTACGGAATGCAGCAAGCAGTATATCTCTAAAGAAAGGAGGTCTTCTTGCAATGGGGTGTATGTGAGAAATTGAAGACCAAGGTTTTGACTCTTGGCAGGTTAGGTCGAATGAATCTTCTACTGGTGGATACATGCATGTTATATTCCCAGATCTTAGGAGTTTGCAAGCTGTTTGGTGGGTTTCCTCCAATCGGTATATAACTCAATTCCTTTCAGGACATAGTGCCTTTAGGGATAGTTTGATTTGGTTGATTCGAGCTTGTGCTCGAATTGTAGGGTCGATGATACTGTGGACTATGTCCTATATATTTGTCCCCGGTACGAGGCTGAACATACCAGAGTTGTTAGGGAGCTTGATAAAGTAAACTCCTTTCTTGATCTGCGGGTCAACTGGAAGGCCCGCAGAGAATGGACTATAGTGGTTGGCTTCCTCCGTTTCCTCGCACGGAGCAGAACAGCTGAGGGTATAAGTAGTGTAGTACCCCAGTTGGTTAGGGACTGCCTGGACAGTTGATTGCCCGGAGGTAGGCATGTTGGCATCGAGCCACAGTTAGTCAGAAATTGTAATGTGATTTGTAGCATATTTGTTGTTGGCAGAACGGCGACTGCACTGTCGAGGGTATAGTCATCCATGCAGCTGAGAGGTGTAGCGCTGTTTTGACGAGGGCAGTTAACAAACGAGAAAGTATTGCTATCAGTGGGATGGTGAACACTGCCAAGGGCATGGATCCCCATGTAGCCATGAGGTGTAGCGCCATCTCAATGATGGTAGTTTTATGTGATTAAAGTAAATGTCACACAGGACTCTGCAATGGACCTAAGTGGGAGTAGGAGGTCTGACCTCTTCCTGGTAGACCAGGTCGGAGTCTGTAGTTGAAATTAAACTAGGGGTTTGAACTATAAAGTTGAGTTCACTAAGGGAACTAGGAATAAATTCCATTGTTGCGAGCAAAGTTTTTGTGGTATGATTATTACTGAATTTGCCTTGATTTTATGAGACATTTACTCACTAAATAGCTTAATGTAGAACTAGGCACAGGGTTCGTGCTTCTGTGAACTCTGTTAGCTAGTTCCGAGGGCAACGAAGTAGAACAGTCAAGATGTCCGAAAGAAGCGAAGACGAAGGCTGAGTCATAATTCACAGATGTAAATGTCTACTGAGGCATTTACATTGGTGGCATCCCAGCGAGGCCTGACTTATTACTGTGTGATCTAAAAAGTTAGAGGGCCAAAAGACGACCCACTGGGTTGGTCTAGTGGTAACGCGTCTTCCGAAATCAGTTGATATGGAAGTCAAAATTTCCAGCATTCAAGTCCTAGTAAAGGCAGTTATTTTTACATGGATTTGAATACTAGATCGTGAATACCAGTGTTCTTTGGTGGTTTGGTTTCAATTAACCACACATTTCAGAAATGGTTGAACTGAGACTGTACAAGACTACACTCATACATATCAACCTCATTCATCCTCTGAAGTATTATCTGAAAGGTAATTACCAGAGGCTAAACAGGAAAAAGACAACCTTCGTTAAAGCCCATCAGAGCTAGGAATGGGGCAGGGGTGGCGACCAGAATCGTCACAAGACTGTGTCTTACCCTAGGTGGGTTGGAAATTCTTTTAATTCCTGGCACACTCTCGGACATTTTTCCTTCTGCACATTGATTAGCAGTCATGGAACAAATTTTGCTGCTATGCATCTCATGTTCAAATCTTCAGTTATGATTTTTTAGCATGAATTCGGTTATTTCCTCTTAATTCACTGATTGTTCTGCAATGATCAAACATGACATCATACACCTTTTGAACATTTTCGTCTGTTCTGGATGTTGAGGAGCGATCCAGTTGGGATTCACCATCAAGTGATATTTGGCCACCTTTGAACCAGGCAAACGAGTCATAAATTCTTGCCTGGCTTAGAGTTTTCTTCCCATAAGTTTCCTGAAGCATTAAAACTGTTTTCTGTAATAGGAAACAGATTTTGACATTAACATGTTGCTCCATAAAGTTTGTCATTACAAAATCGCCAAGAATGTTGGACGGAACTTAAAAACACAATAATTCTGTCTGCTGCAATGGTTTCTCACGAAAGCTACCTGGCCAAATAAGCAGGGAGAGTGTCTAGTAAACATACCTAGCAGGAAAGAGCGCACAGCCATCCCACTTGCCTACAGAAAATAATTTTTTTTTTGGGGTACCCCTCTCATAATAGACTCTTCATGTATCAAATAAATAAATAGTTTGTTTTACACAGTAATTGTTTACAAATATACCATATATGAATTGATATATACTTCTTAAAGTTAATATAACAAATTAAGTTGGGATTTTTAGATTTTTATTGAAACAAATCAATTTTTGAAAAAATTGAGTTTTATTTATGTACCTTTCTGCTCTATTCTAGAAAGCTTCAATTTATTTAAAGAAACCGTTTAGGAATTACAGCAAATTGCACATAAAAGTACTCCATTACTTTCCTGTTTTTTGAGGTACTGGAGTTCAACATTAAAAAACTAAATTAATACATCAGAATAGGCAAGACCCTGTGCAGATAGTTAGGAAATAGTAAGTGTTTTTACATAATCATGAAATACATAATTGCTGGTGTTATACTGTATAAACACTGTTTTTACTATATAGAAAGATGAGGCAATTTTATTTTTCTATATAAAGCCTAGATAGCCATCAGTTTTATTGGAAATTCTTTCCTTCACAACTATTCTTTTATCCCGTCCTTCATTAACTGAAAAAAATGTAGTATAATAATGTTAAAATACATAGATGAGTGTAAAAAAATTGTCTATCTCTCAAGTCTATATAAAAAAAGATGATACACCTTATTCTGTGGTTGTAATAGTAAAATCAAATAAAAACATTGCAAGCCACCATCAGAATTTTTTTTAAATTCTTAAAAACAAATAAAAAAACTGATCTTAAATGTACTTAAAACTATTTTTTTATATAAACTATTAACCTCCTTTTGAGGAGGACATCGCAAGAGGTCTGAGTAAAAAAGATAAGGTAGAAAATGTAGAAGAAGAATGGGAGAATGTTAAAAAGGAAATTTTTAAATCAGCAGAAGCAAACTTAGGCGGAATAAAGAGAACTGGTAGAAAACCTTGGGTTTAAGACGATATATTGCAGCTGATGGATGAACGTAGAAAATATAAAAATGCTAGTGATGAAGAAAGTAAAAGGAACTATCGGCAATTAAGAAATGCTATAAACAGGAAGTGCAAACTGGCGAAAGAAGAGTGGATTAAAGAAAAGTGTTCAGAAGTGAAAAGAGAAATGAACATTGGTAAAATAGACGGAGCATACAGGAAAGTTAAGGAAACTTTTGGGGTACATAAATTAAAATCTAATAATGTGTTAAACAAAGATGGTACACCAATAACCAATATATAATACGAAAGGTAAAGTCGATAGATGGGTGGAATATATTGAAGAGTTATACGGAGGAAATGAATTAGAAAATGGTGTTATAGAGGAGGATGAAATGGGAGAAACAATACTGAGATCTGAATTTAAGAGAGCATTAAAAGATTTAAATGGCAGAAAGGCTCCTGGAATAGACGGAATACCTGTAGAATTACTGCGCAGTGCAGGTGAGGAAGCGATTGATAGATTATACAAACTGGTGTGTAATATTTATGAAAATGGGGAATTTCCGTCAGACTTCAAAAAAAGTGTTATAGTCATGATACCAAAGAAAGCAGGGGCAGATAAATGTGAAAAATACAGAACAATTAGTTTAACTAGTCGTGCATCAAAAATCTTAACTAGAATTCTATACAAAAGAATTGAGAGGAGAGTGGAAGAAGTGTTAGGAGAAGACCAATTTGGTTTCAGGAAAAGTATAGGGACAAGGGAAACAATTTTAGGCCTCAGATTAATAGTAGAAGGAAGATTAAAGAAAAACAAACCGACATACTTGGCGTTTATAGACCTAGAAAAGGCAGTCGATAACGTAGACTGGAATAAAATGTTCAGCATTTTAAAAAAATTAGGGTTCAAATACAGAGATAGAAGAACAATTGCTAACATGTACAGGAACCAAACAGCAACAGTAATAATTGAAGAACATAAGAAAGAAGCCGTAATAAGAAAAGGAGTCCGACAAGGATGTTCCCTATCTCCGTTACTTTTTAAGAACAATTTAGATTCGGAGTAACAGTACAAGGTGAAAAGATAAAGATGCTACGATTTGCTGATGATATAGTAATTCTAGCCGAGAGTAAAAAGGAATTAGAAGAAACAATGAACGGCATAGATGAAGTCCTACGCAAGAACTATCGCATGAAAATAAACAAGAACAAAACAAAAGTAATGAAATGTAGTAGAAATAACAAAGATGGACCGCTGAATGTGAAAATAGGAGCAGAAAAGATTATGGAGGTAGAAGAATTTTGTTATTTGGGAAGTAGAATTACTAAAGATGGACAAAGCAGGAGTGATATAAAATGCCGAATAGCACAAGCGAAACAAGCCTTCAATAAGAAATATAATTTGTTTACATCAAAAATTAATTTAAATGTCAGGAAAAGATTTTTGAAAGTGTATGTTTGGAGTGTCGCTTTATATGGAAGTGAAACTTGGACGATTGGAGTATCTGAGAAGAAAAGATTAGAAGCTTTTGAAATGCGGTGCTATAGGAGAATGTTAAAAATCAGATGGGTGGATAAAGTGACAAATGAAGAGGTATTGCGGCAAATAGATGAAGAAAGAAGCATTTGGAAAAATATAGTTAAAAGAATAGACAGACTTATAGGCCACATACTAAGGCATCCTGGAATAGTCGCTTTAATGTTGGAGGGACAGGTAGAGGGGAATAATTGTGTAAGCAGGCCACGTTTGGAATATGTAAAACAAATTGTTAGGGATGTAGAATGTAGGGGGCATACCGAAATGAAACAACTAGCACTAGGTAGGGAATCTTGTAGATCTTGGAGCTGCATTAAACCAGTCAAATGACTGAAGACTGTCAAATTGGATGTACTAAGACATGCTATTGTTAAAGCTGTAATTGCAGTGCTATAAACATCCTTTTCCTTCTCCATTCTAATAGAACTGATATGCTGCAACCTCTATGTTATTCTGTGTAAATTGATAAAAAATACAAATTGCTGATCACTAACTAGATTCCAGCTGTAACCTAAGTGCAACATGCCTTCTGAGAGGACATGAGTATCAAATTTTCTGTCTTTCAGTGGTGCTGTGTAAAGATCAACTGATGTTTGTTAAAAGTGGACTTCCAGAGCTCACCATGGGTTTCAGGAATGGCAGTGTTCTGTGTGAACTGTCGATAACACAGAACATTAACTATGTAACCCAACTTTGTATGTTACAAAGACTACCTTCAACAATTCAAGCCAAAGCATTACTGGACAGAGCAGAACCTGCCTTGATTTTAAAGCTGCAAATAAAGGTTAACTTGCTTCTCAGCTGATTTTGGGGTGCCTTATATAATCCACTCCCTTATTTATAAGTTTAGACTTTGTGGGTCACTGGCCCAACAAACCCCAAATTAGTGTACTTGGTATTTACTTCTTTATTATTACCATATCACTGTGGGCAGTAATTGACTCCCAGTTGACTGCTTCTCAAATTTGACCAGAAGTGCGCCTTTGCCCAAGATGGTGAAGGTAATATAATTTTTAATACATATATTGTTGACAGTTAGTGCAGATCTTTTTTAATAAAGTATTAATGTAATAAAATTTAATGAGTGTTTTCCCTTGTTTGTACATATCCAGTTTAGGTAACATAATGTTAACAATTACAGAAAACCTGACATGAGATACTAGTTACTCTCAAAAATAGTATAGTCATTTTTTTATTTTTCCTGTTTAGCCTCCGGTAACTACCATTTAGATAATACTTAAGAGGATGATATGTATGAGTGTAAATGAAGTGTAGTCTTGTACATTCTCAGTTTGACCATTGAGAGATGTGTGGTTAATTGAAACCCAACCACCAAAGAACACCGGTATCCATGATATAGTATTCAAATCCGTGTAAAAATAACTGGCTTTACTAGGACTTGAACGCTGGAACTCTAGATTTCCAAATCAGCTAATTTGGGAAGATGCATTCACCACTAGATCAACCCGGTGGGTTAGTATAGCCATTCTTAAAAGTAGTATCCCATGTCAACCTTATTTGAGAAGTTTACCATTAAAACAAATAAACCTTTATACGTAAATGAGGCAAACTGATGAAAATGTGATTGATTTTCAGCCCAAAATTAAATTACACCATATTGTTCACAACAGAATAATGAATATCATTTTTTGGAGAAGGCAACTGTAACCCATGCTTCTTGAATCTGACATACTTTATTTATGTTGCAACTTTATAAAATAGTGTTAATGAAAATATTAATGTGAGACTTTCTGTGGGAAATAATATATGTGATTGATTCAACAGATATTTTACCAAACAATGTATTCTTTAAATCTTGGTTAATATTCTGGATGGGTTCTTATCAATCTGATCAACTACATAATTCTGATATCATAGGTAGTGAAAGGGAATGCATTTACATCCTTGTTGCAATGTCATATAACTAAGTGATTTTCAATTTTATTAATATTTAGATTTATAAATAAAATTATTTGAAAATCGCGTATCAATTATAGTAAGATTTATAAACTGATAAGTTTTTCTTTGTATTTTGTGGTCAACCACATTGACTTCAAACAGTGTGTTGTTCCTTTATTTACGTTATTGTAAACCATACAAATTAATGCTAAAACTAGTATTTCGATATAGCAAGTATTGCCATGTGGATGTGAACATCTGATTGTGAAGAACGTACTTTTTCACAATAACAATCATATAAATTGCTCAAAAAAACTGTCCGTTTTATTTTCATATGTATCAATGATCCCTAAAATACATTTTTTTGAAAGATAATATATGTATAGTTATGAAAAGGCGAGGGGTTGGGTAGAAAACTTAAGTAATTTGAAAACACTAAGATATATAGAGTTCATAATATGCTTCTTAACATTGAAAGGGCTCTTCCCGATTAATCGATTTTAATCCAAATGACGTATAAGCGGCACACATCCAAACCATTCTGATCAACTGTTCTCATTTTCGATTCCTTTTTCTATTCCTATTACTTCAGAGGATGAGATGAATGACAATTTGTCTAGCGTATGAAAATGCCATGCCTGACCTGTATTCGAATCTGGGACCTCCGGATGGAAGACCGAGACGCTACCAGTCGCGCTACGGAGGCCGGCTGCTGACAACGATCTAGATTATTTTCACTTTTCTTTTTTTTAATCTATTTATAAATAGAAACTTGTAAATTTACTTTTTGACATATAATAAAACTTATATTTATTAATATATGTTGAATGTAGTAGTATGAATGTAGTATAACGAATATTTCTCAGAATTAAATGCATTTCTTATAAAATACGTAGCATGCGAAATCATATCTGGTAAATATCAATTGCTAGAGTTTAACAAAATTTTAGCAACAATAGTTTTTTTAGATTGGTATCACTGACGGCTGTTCGTTTCCTTTCGCGTGTTCACCGTCTGTCTCGTGGACGGTGTGGTTATAATTTTTGTACATTTTTACAATTAATTGCAGTAACGTTTTGTGCGACAAGAATTTGATAATTTGTTAATAATGGTTCAAAAAAAGGTAAATATTCTATGGGCTATTTTATTTTGTTATTGAAGCCGTTATGTATGTAGAAAATGAGTGAACGTTCCTCGTGTTTGAAAGTCGGTGTGCATTAATTCTCGAAACAATAATACTTGTATGTACAAAGAATCCACTTTTTCTTCGCGGTTTTCACGGATTGTTATATGTTAATATTATTTCATAATTATTAGTGTTTTTAATGCATAAATATCTAACCTACAAAATTTCGATTAAAAATTTTGACTGGAGAGCTTAATTCTTAATTTTCATCAACATGGGCCTTTCCGAAAAAAATTACTACTTTAGCATTTGAAAATTTTTGTAACGCGGTGGATATACATTTTACGAGGAGCCTAAATATTACATTGAAATGATAATTGCGTTACCACTTATTTAAAATCATGCTTAATTTGTTTTTTTTAATTACAGAATGATCAAAGTTTAACAACTGTAAAACCAAATCTAATTCTGCCTTTCAAAATTATATTTTAAGGAAAAAATAAATTGTTTATGATAATCACTAGAGTAACCAAGAAAATACAAATTCCCAAACTAAGAAGATATAGGTAATTAAATATTTCACATGGTAAAAATCATTTGTGGTTATAGTATTGCTTTGTGTGCAAGTCTTGTATTTTGCACACGTATACATCAATCTTTTTCTTTTACCACCACTTTTAGTGCTAGCATCAATGCACACAGCAGTTTTTCCCTCCCATGAGGTTTTTTTCAAAGGGTTCCTGTGGAATAGCATCACCATGCTTCTCACCACCTTGTTCTATGTTGGGGTTTTCTGCTTTCTTTTACATCCAACCATACAACTAAAGAAAGTTAAAAAATAACTAGATAGTGGGTTGTCTGTATTAGCTTTATATAGGTATTTAAAACCAATCTTCCAAACATACAAAAAATTTTTTTTCCAAAATTCATTTTATCATCATTGAGACTGATATAACATTTGGTCACTTGCATCAACACTACCTGTATAATCAGTATAGTTTCATATAATAGTAGGCTTATTGGTAACAAACTTTCTACTGCCCCTTCTTTTGGACCTTTCCTCAATGGAAGTTGATGCATCATCAGTCGACAACAAAAGCACTGGTTTTTTTTTTTTATTGCTTTTATTTGCTTATAACCTAGTATCAGCATGTTATTTTACCTTACAAATTTTGTACTGCTCTTTCACCTCATTAGGAGTACCTTTCATGTTCATCCATAAGATTCTAGTTAAAGATGTACACTTCAAATTCAGATCTTGGGCAAATTTAATAGAAGTAAAGAAGGTATCTGGAAACAAATAGTATCCTTTATTTAAGTATCCAAAGCTTCATAACTATGGTGTAAGCAAATCCATTATCTTTGATGTGTTTTCTGTTGGGGCCTTTTGTACTTGTACAAAAAAATTTAAACGATAATGACAAACAGCATCACAAACCATCCAAAGCTTTATACCAATGCTGGTGTTTTTAGGCATGTACTACATAATGGATTGTGTGATTTAGTAGGATTCATACTAACAGCTATTTTTCTGGTGTATAATAATACTTGTTTTTAAGTAATGCGAGTCAGTGAGCAGTTGAATTCATATACGTGCGTTGTAATTTGATTCATTAGGCGTTAGTAGGTTTATGGTGACTGTGAAAAAATCTCAAAATGATTTAAACATATTACCAAACCATGGACAACATTGGTGGTTTTTATTAGTCCACCAATAACTGGCAATATTGGATTTAATTTTAAGTCCCATATTTATAAGGATGATTATGAATGGTGGAATGTTAGTATTGTAGAAATGCAACTGTAACTTTCATCCACCATCCTGAGTTATTTCTTCCTAATTCCAAACTTTTAAAATTTGGAACGCATATAATTCTGGCAGCGTACATATTAGTGTACTTAACAATCATTTATAATAGTGAAGAAAAGTTAAAAATATGCGACTGCTGATGAGTTATAGAGAGGACCATGTTTGATTACAGGTAATTCAGAAAAAGAAGATTTATGATGTGTTAAGTTTTAATATCATGTTTTCTTATTCAAAATATTGTAATGGTAGCTTGTTGTAGTTACATTTCACGCCGCTAGGGCTGACCAGATGCGTACACTTCCGTTATACATTCGGGGTGTGGTCACACGTTGCAAGATGGTGTAGTGGGACAGTAACATACAATGCATTTAGTTATTCAATCATTCATTTATGTTAATTCGATTAATTTACTTCAAGTACTCTGTGTTATTAATATTCAGTGTGTTATTACTAAACTGAAATCAATCTACAACAAACAAGACTACCAGATATATCTAATCAAAAGTGTATTCTACAAATGAATAAATGCTACATAAGCTCAATATGGATTCGTCTACTTATTCAATCTCCAACTAATCACACACATATTTTGGTCCTCCAGGCCAGATAGTGAACTTCAGCAACGTATTCGATTAGACGAATTCAATTTTAGATTATAAGCTTCAAAATGGACTTAATTCGTATAGACATTCATTCATATAGTTATACAAGCTACTCCAAAAACTGTAATGCGCACAAACATTATACGCAGTGAAATTTAACCATAAAAGTGTGATTTTAGTGATATGTAACTGATTTCCAAATTGTACGTTTCTTTCTTTGTTTCTTACTAATTCTATTGGAATTGATGTGTCAGAAATTTCCAGATTGAACTGGATAGTGGTTTTCATGTGTTATCCTACTTCACTAAACTATAAACACACACAATTATGTCACTTTGGCTAGACAAATATATCACGGCCAAGTTCAACTATCTACGATTACGACAATCTACAAGCTATGAGTATCAACATTCATCATATGCGTAACCCATTGTTCATCTTATTAATTAATTTGTTTACCTTATTATTATGTCTAATTTCTTATTATCATTAATGTTTACGTTAATATAATTAATTTCAAAATGACTGACAAGGAATCAGTAAATAGTAAGACTTTGCAGACTAATAGGCAGGAACTTATTAAAAACGTAGTATAATTAAGGCATCAATCACACGATAAACACCATTGTTATAATTTCAACCCCGCAAAAAATGAAATATATTCTTTACAAATTAAATTAAGAAATTTATTAGAATTGCAAGTTAAATATGATGACATTCAGTCTCAGTTGGAAGCTATTGATGATACGACAGAATACAAACTGAAGATAATTTATGTAACATAGAATGTAAATTAAAATCTTTGTTAGATAAAATGTCTATAAAACTACCTGATAAATCAGATGTTACTGATATTAAACCAATTATTAATAATCAAATGCAGTTTTTACAGCCAATTAAATTGCCATGTTTTAGTGGAAATTTACTTGAATGGCAGCATTATTTTAATACATTTAATGACTTAATTCATTCTAGAAATGACCTTTCTGATATTCAAAAATCACATTGCTTAGTCATCTTTGAAGGATGAGGCTCTTAATATCATAAAAAATTTACCAATTACAAGGGAAAACTATTTAGTCGCTTTAAATCTCCTAAAAAAAAGATTTGATAATAAATACATAATCTCTGTTCATTTTATTGAAACTATTTTAAAAATTGGTTTCATTGAAAAAGAATCTGCAGATAATTTAGATCATTTTATTAATAAAATTAATTCTTGTATAAGTTCATTGGAGGCAATGAATTTACCTGTAAATCATTATAAGCTCATTGTTATGCAATTACTAGCATCAAAAATACTTGCAAAAATTGGAAGGAAAGACTTTCTAATGAAAACTTTCCTAATTTCAAAGATTTTGTGAAGTTTCTTAACAATAGAAGACAAAATACTTGAAAATGTTACAGCTAGACTTGAGTATCAATTCGCAATCAAATAACACCCACTCTATTAACAAACAAGTATTTAACAAACCCTTCAAAGATCAAGGGAAATATAACAATACAAATATAAATTGCAGAAGAAATTTAGTTAGTTAACATGCAAATTCAAAAATTATTCAATGTACTATGTGTAAATTCGATCATTATTTATATACATGTAAAAAATTTCTTGATTTAACAGTAGATAAACGCAAGGAATTTTTAGTCCAGAATGAGTGTTGTTTTAATTGTTTTCGAACAGGTCACTATATTAATAATTGTATGAATAAGCATGTATGTAAAATATGTTCCAAAAAGCATCATTCCTTAATCCATACAGAGGAAATTAATAAATCTAGATCTGAGCCTGAAAATAATACTTACTGTGCATTAAAATTACAAACAAAAATGTTCTATTATCTACTGCTGTGTGCAATACTGTGGACAAATATGGAAATTATCAGATGTGTAGAGTGTTGCTTGATTCAGGCAGTCAAGCCAATTTCTGCACAATGGAATTTGCTCATAAACTTGGGCTAACCTTTACAAAAAATAATCTTCCAATTTCTGGAATTAATAACTCGTTATGTCAATCAAATTACAGTCACTCTCATTACATTACTACATTACTATACTCTCGCTATGAAAACTTCACATTAGACATTGTTTGTGCTGTATTACCGAACCTAACTGACAATCTTCCTGCTGAATCATTTCATTCATCTCATCTCAATTTACCTGAGAACTTATTTCTTGCGGACCCAAACTTTAACATTTCTTCTAACATTGATGTTCTTTTAGGTGCATAGTACTTCCTAAACCTTATTCTGCCGAATAAATTTGTACATAACCACCATTTTCCCTTGATACAAGACACAAGACTAGGATATATATTAACTGGAAACCTTCCTTTATATGTCACACGCAATAATTCCGTTTCTTCTTTTTTCATTCGTAATGACAATAAACTTCTTTCATCACAGATAGAAAAATTCTGGTAAGTAGAAGAACCTATTTTAGTCAAACAAACCTCTCATGATAACTCAATATGTGAAAGGAATTTCATAGAAAATACAATTAGAAACAAGGATGGTAGATTTATTACCTCGTAAATCAGATAACATCAAGCTTGGTGATTCCTTTAATAACACCAATGATAATAACGATCAATTTCCTAATGCTTGCAGAGCCATATTAAATGATTTTTATGTTGATGACCTTATTACAGGAGCTGATAGTGTACATGAAATCAAGCAATTTAAAACTGATGTATGTAACTTATTAAAACAGTATGACTTTCCCCTTCATAAGTGTTTCTCCAACTGTCAAAATATTTGTTTTCTCAACTTATGATACTATATCATTAAATAAAAATGAAAACATACGTACTTTAGGTATATTATGGAATAATTACTTAGATAAATTAACTTATGAAGTCAATCAAAAGGAAGTTAAAATATTCACTAAAAGACATATTTTATCAATTATTTCTGGTATCTATGATCAATTAGGTCTCATTGGACCCATTATATTTTTATGCAAAGCCTTTGGCAAGTCAAGTGCAATTGGAATGATACTTTACCCGATAATTTACTATCGCATTGGCAAATTTTATACAATCAATTAAGTAAAGTTAGTTCTATAAATGTTGACAGATGTGTAAAGTTAAGCATTGATTGTAGCATGAAATTCTTTCAACCCCATGGATTTGCAGATGCATTTCTTAAGGGTTTCGGATGTTGTATATATGTTACAATTACTTACTGTAATGATAAGGTTTCATGTAATTTATTGTGTTCCAAATCACGAGTTGCCCCTTTAAGATAAATGACTCTTCCAAGACTTGAACTCTGTGGTTGTTTGCTCTTATCACGTTTACTCAATCAAGTTACATTAGCTTTAAATGAAAAAATCAATGAAATTCATTTATATTCTGATTCCATGATTGCACTCCATTGGATTCATGGTCAATCCACCAATTTGAAGGTGTTTATAGCCAATTGAGTTTCAGAAATTCAACAGTTGACTTCTAATGCGAAGTGGCATCATATTGAATCACCTTCGAATCCTGCCGATATACTCTCTCGGGGATGTCTTCCGGAAAAATTAATTAATTTTGTATTATGGTGGCATGGTCCAAGCTGGCTTTTACAAGATTCTTCCTGTTGGCCAACCAAACTGTTCAGGTATCTCTTTTGACCTCTAATATTACTGATTATACTGAGAAATACTCATCGCTGTCTAAACTAATCGTGTTTTTACTTATTGTTTTAGATTTATTCAAAATATTAAGCATAAGTCTATTAACCATAGAAAATTTGATGCATTGTCTTCAAATGAATTAGAATTCACTCTTGAATTTTTCATTCATCAATCTCAGTTAGCATATTTTCAGTCTGAAATTAATGATCTTCAAAACCAATGTTTCACTTCGAAACAAAGTAAACTCAGTTCACTAGATCCATTTTTAGACTGTAAGGGTTTACTTCGTGTAGGAGGTAGACTGGAACATTCTAATTTGCCTTTCGATAAAAAACATCAATTAATACTACATCCTCATGTAAACATAACAAGGTTAATCATCCACAGTGAACAGTTACGTCTTTTATATGCTGGACTCCAATTAACTCACAGTTCACTTCGTCAAAGATTTTGGATTGTGAATGCAAAAATAGCTATTCGTTCTATAGTTAGGAAATGCCTAAAATGTTTTCGTTTTAATGCTGATAAGCAATCTCAGCAACTTGGTCAATTACCCTCTTCTAGAATTACACCTTCGTGAGCCTTTTCTAGTTGCGCTATTGACTATGGTTGCCCTGTTATGATTCGCCATGGCGGACAGAAATTAAAATTCTTTCAAAGGCCTATATTGCGCTTTTTATTTGCTTAGTTACTAAGGCTATTTATTTAGAACTTGTTTCAGATTTAACAACTGAATCCTTCATTGCTGCTTTAAGACGATTTATTGTTCGCAGAGGTATTTGTAATCAAATGTATTGAGATAACGCTACTAACTTTCGTTGTGCTAGGAACACTCTTTATGAATTGTTTCAATTCTTTGAATCAAAGGACTTCAATTCGACTATTCAATCTTTCTCAAAATTTCAAATGGTCATTTATTCCCCCTTCCTCGCCCCACTTTGGTGGCTTGTGGGAAAGCGGTATCAAGAGTGTTAAATTTCGTCTTCGCCATGTCGTTGGACAAACCATTCTTACCTTTGAGGAATTTTATACAATTTTAACTCAAATCGAAGCATGTCTTAATTCTCGCCCACTTTTTGCTAAAGATCCTGAACTGCTTACTCCTGGCCATTTCTTAATCGGCTCTCCTCTTACTTCATTTCCTGACCCAGACTTTTTCGAAATTCCAGAAAATCGTTTAGGTAGGTGGCAATTATTGCAGAAATTTATTCAAGTTATTTGGAAAAGATGGTCTAAAGATTACTTGCATCAATTGCAACAACGCAATAAATGGCGTTTCCCCAATAGAAATCTTTGTGAAGGCGATTTAGTTTTAATTTGTGATGACAATACTTCTCCATTATTTTGGAAATCTGGAATTGTTACTCTTGCCTTCATGGGTTCTGATAATTTAGTTGTTGACATTCGTACATCAAATTGTGTTTCGTAGACCA
Source organism: Lycorma delicatula (assembly GCF_047948215.1). Taxonomy (NCBI): domain Eukaryota; kingdom Metazoa; phylum Arthropoda; class Insecta; order Hemiptera; family Fulgoridae; genus Lycorma; species Lycorma delicatula. Next base: position 127,156,763 of record NC_134461.1, on the reverse strand, counting down.
ATAAATAAATTGTGTCTGCTACCTTTATCAGATAAATAATTAAATCTTAATGATTTTTATTCAATGTTTTTTATTTTTATATGTATTCATTTTATTACTTGCGTATATCTCATTAACTGTTATATGATATTACCTAATATTGTATTATTGTCAAGGTTACATTATGTTCAAAAATTATTTCATATTTTTATTACATTTTACTATGAATTTTCTTATAACTTAACTATTTATGTATTACTCAATCGTTTATATTCAAAATCTGCCGATTTTGGCGGGCAGTTATGTTAAGTTTTAATATCATGTTTTCTTATTCAAAATATTGTAATGGTAGCTTGTTGTTGTAGTTACATTTCATGCCGCTAGGGGTGACCAGACGCGTACACTTCCGTTACACATTCAGGGTGTGGTCACATGTTGCAAGATGATGTAGTGGGACGGTAACATACAATGCATTTAGTTATTCAATCATTCATTTACGTTAATTCGATTCAATATACTTCAAGTACTCTGTATTATTAATATTCAATGTGTTATTACTAAACTGAAATCAAACTACAACAAACAAGACTACCAGATATATCTAATCAAAAGTCTATTCTACAAATGAATAAATGCTACATAAACTCAATATGGATTCGTCTACTTATTCAATCTCCAACTAATCACACACATGATGAAAACCTGGATCAGTGTCCTCAGTAACTTTTTCCTATTCACTTAAGTCAGATGACGAGTCACTGGTATGACTATAACTGTGAGGTCAACGCCTAGACCTAGTCCCGCTACCTAATATTAGTTGAAAAATTATTATCACAATCATCTGACTTGCTAGAGGGTAATGAAATATTAAAGTAAACTCCTGAAGGGCCAGGAACATCATTTGTTGGATTGTACATCAGATCTGCTTATCTGCATCGCAGCTGTTATAAGATAAAATATCAAAATCATATTTTACAGCTTGTCTCTAAGTGTGAAAATGAGCGACTCATTAACAAACAATTTTTTTCTATAAACAGAAGACATATAATAAAGCATAAAACAAAATACAAACATGACCTCTCTTATGTCAACTGACAACTACATAAACCCTTCAAAAACATGATTCACTGCCCACCAAATCATTGATATGTAAATGAATTAATGTACTAAATGATGTGTTTATTTATGAGTATTTTGATGTTTTGTTTTTTTTTGTCCAGTCATTTGACTGGTTTGATGCAGCTCTCCAAGATTCCCTATCTAGTGCTAGTCGTTTCATTTCAGTATACCCTCTACATCCTACATCCCCAACAATTTGTTTTACATATTCCAAACGTGGCCTGACTACACAATTTTTACCTTCTACCTGTCCTTCCAATATTAAAGCGATTATTCCAGGATGCCTTAGTATGTGGCCTATAAGTCTGTCTCTTCTTTTAACTATATTTTTCCAAATGCTACTTTCTTCAACTATTTGCCGCAATACCTCTTCATTTGTCAATTTATCCACCCATCTGATTTTTAACATTCTCCTATAGCACCACATTTCAAAAGCTTCTAATCTTTTCTTCTCAGATACTCCGATTGTCCAAGTTTCACTTCCATATAAAGGGAAACTCCAAACATACACTTTCAAAAATCTTTTCCTGACATTTAAATTAATTTTTGATGTAAACAAATTATATTTCTTACTGAAGGCTCGTTTAGCTTGTGCTATTCGGCATTTTATATCGCTCCTGCTTCGTCCATCTTTAGTAATTTTACTTCCCAAATAACAAAATTCTTCTACCTCCATAATCTTTTCTCCTCATATTTTCACATTCAGTGGTCCATCTTTGTTATTTCTACTACATTTCATTACTTTTGTTTTGTTCTTGTTTATTTTCATGCGATAGTTTTTGCGTAGGACTTCATCTATGCCGTTCATTGTTTCTTCTAAATCCTTTTTACTCTCGGCTAGAATTACTATATCATCAGCAAATCGTAGCATCTTTATCTTTTCACCTTGTACTGTTACTCCGAATCTAAATTGTTCTTTAACATCATTAACTGCTAGTTCCATGTAAAGATTAAAAAGTAACGGCGATAGGGGACATCCTTGTCGGACTCCCTTTCTTATTAGGGCTTCTTTCTTATGTTCTTCAATTGTTATTGTTGCTGTTTGGTTCCTGTACATGTTAGCAATTGTTCTTCTATCTCTGTATTTGAACCCTAATTTTTTTAAAATGCTGAACATTTTATTCCAGTCTACGTTATCGAAAGACTTTTCTAGGTCTATAAACGCCAAGTATGTTGGTTTGTTTTTCTTTAATCTTCCTTCTACTATTAATCTGAGGCCTAAAATTGCTTCCCTTGTCCCTATACTTTTCCTGAAACCAAATTGGTCTTCTCCTAACACTTCTTCCACTCTCCTCTCAATTCTTCTGTATAAAATTCTAGTTAAGATTTTTGATGCATGACTAGTTAAACTAATTGTTCTGTATTCTTCACATTTATCTGCCCCTGCTTTCTTTGGTATCATAACTATAACACTTTTTTTGAAGTCTGATGGAAATTCCCCATTTTCATAAATATTACACACCAGTTTGTATAATCAATCAATCGCTTCCTCACCTGCACTGCGCAGTAATTCTACAGGTATTCCGTCTATTCCAGGAGCCTTTCTGCCATTTAAATCTTTTAATGGTCTCTTAAATTCAGATCTCAGTATTGTTTCTCCCATTTCATCCTCCTCAACTTCCTCTTCTTCCTCTATAACACCATTTTCTAATTCATTTCCTCCGTATAACTCTTCAATATATTCCACCCATCTATCGACTTTACCTTTCGTATTATATATTGGTGTACCATCTTTGTTTAACACATTATTAGATTTTAATTTATGTACCCCAAAATTTTCCTTAACTTTCCTGTATGCTCCGTCTATTTTACCAATGTTCATTTCTCTTTCCACTTCTGAACACTTTTCTTTAATCCACTCTTCTTTCGCCAGTTTGCACTTCCTGTTTATAGCATTTCTTAATTGCCGATATTTCCTTTTACTTTCTTCATCACAATTTTCTACGTTCATCCATCAGCTGCAATATATCGTCTGAAACCCAATGTTTTCTACCAGTTCTCTTTATTCCGCCTAAGTTTGCTTCTGCTGATTTAAGAATTTCCTTTTTAACATTCTCCCATTCTTCTTCTACATTTTCTACCTTATCTTTTTTACTCAGACCTCTTGCGATGTCCTCCTCAAAAATCTTCTTTACCTCCTCTTCCTCAAGCTTCTCTAAATTCCACCGATTCATCTGACACCTTTTCTTCAGGTTTTTAAACCCCAATCTACATTTCATTATCACCAAATTATGGTCGCTATCAATGTCTGCTCCAGGGTAAGTTTTGCAGTCAACGAGTTGATTTCTAAATCTTTGCTTTACCATGATATAATCTATCTGATACCTTGCAGTATCGCCTGGCTTTTTCCAAGTGTATATATTTTGATGTATACAGCAAAATTATAATTGTTCTCTTGAGGATTAATTTTATAAATATTCTGAATAAGAATGTTGAGTTTTATGTTCATGTTATGCTTACATCGCTGTTATCCTGAAAATCAAATGGGATTCAAAGGGTTAATAAATCTGTTTTTTATATAGTGGAAGCAAATCATTTTTTAATTAGGAAAAGTTATAAATGTCAGTAAGTGGTATGCAGTTTGTTTTTGTATTTCACATTTTTTAAAGTTTTTTTTTTTTTGGGAAGTTTTATTAAAAAAGAGACCTTGTCACATCACATTAACTTGGTCAATTAAAATAAATATTTGGGACGGGTTTTTGTGTTTTCATTAAGTGAAATAGTTTAAAATATTAATATTTTACTTAATTGAATTTTGGAAATGAAAGTTTGCTAAAATAATATTTAACTTGCAACTTAATACAAAAAAAGAAGTTCTTAGTGAATCCTTGAAGTAATAATTATCAGATTACTTTTATAAGTAAATTTATATCTGAAAATAGATGAAAAGGATCTCTCATTCATCATAAATATGAACTCCATGAACTGGATCAATTTGGTTTTACTTTTTCACCGATAAAATTCTTAATTATGCTATTCCAAATTTATTAATTATGTAATTAATTTTGTTTGTTAGTTTTTATTTTCTTGGCTGCAATTTTAGTCTCAAATCAACCTGTGACTAATAAAAAATTGAGATACTTCATCTATCTTAAACTTAAAATTTATTACCGCTTAAAATAAATCGTTTACCTACATTTGATTGTACCATGTGAACTTTTCTTTTTGTTTTGTTTTAGCCCAAGAAGAAGGTTGGGAAAAAGGTAGCAGCTGCTCCATTAGCTGTAAAGAAACAAGAAGTTAAAAAAGTTGTAAACCCTCTTTTTGAAAAAAGGCCAAGGAATTTTGGAATAGGTATGTATTTTTTTAATTTATAGCTTATATATAGTTATGTAGTTGATTATAGTATTGAAACATTTTTTATTATGAAAACTCCAGCATAAATTTTTTTATACTCGCATTTTTATGATTGTTTCCCCCACCAGTATATTAGATCATCCTGATTTAATGTTTGATTAAATGACTGCTATGATGTAAACGAATTTCTTCACCTGAAATTTGTTTTTTTTCTTTTTAAAAAACATTTTTAAATGTTGTTAACTGACATACTGAGCAGTCATATTCTTTTAAGTTTCCCTTATCTGTATATCTTAATATATTAAAATCTGGGTGGTTAATTATATATACATGATATTAATTTTCTAAATAATGCAGTTGAAAATGTTCTTTAAGGCTAGTTTACATTAACCGTTGAACCACAATCTGATTTTTTAATCGGATTGAAGTGGTATTACAAATGAATACATATATAAACATATTATAGTAGAAGAAATAAATTATGGACATAGCATTTTGTTTTGTGGTTATGAGTTTTTATGATCTTCTTTGTGGTATCACAAACTCAAACCAGTGGTATTTTCTTGTTACATTCAGCACTTCCCTAATAGTGGGTGTGTGTTTTTGTTAGTACATTAAGAAAGTTTAGGTCCAATCCATTTCATTTATTGTTATATCACAGTGGTAATGTGTTCATTATGAAAGTGGCCTAATATCACAACCCTTAAATTTTTATGTTTGTGAATGTGACTTTTTTTATCAACTGTAATATTGTGATCAGAGAACAATTTAAAATAAAAATATCTTAGAAAAATAGAAACTTTATGTAACTTTAATTATTCATTTATGAGTAAAGTTGTCATGGGGATTCTCAGAATATAATGAAATTTTAATATATAATCAACCATCTGGTAAAAACTTAATGAATAAATTGTATGGGGTTTATTTTGTTAACATCAGATTGTAAAAATTGGTCTGAGGATCAAGCTGTAAAAAATTAAGATATTAATGCGGCTGCCATTTTGAAACTATGAACATGTACACCGTAATTTTTTATTTTATTGGAGAAAGTTTGTGTAACCATGTGTACTAAATACTGAGTGATTAAAAAAGGACTTCATAATTTTAAAAGCATGTAAAAGTTTATTTAGATAACTTGCATGCAGATTTGGTCAAGATCTCATTTCATAGAAAACACATCAAGTTCGTCACCCAACATTCTCACTTTGGTTTGATGTGGCTTCCATATGCAATGCGACGCATCCCACCTGAACTTAATTTCATTCCAGACTGTAGCCAGCAAGTCTGGCATTACCTCTGCAGTTTCGGCGTTAATTCATAGTCTTAGCTTAATAAGACCAGCAGAAAAAGGTGTTGTGTAAACCCTATCTTTAATGGAATCCCACAAGAAAAAATCCAACTGTCAAATCTGGGGAGCGAGGTGACCACCCAGTTGGATCTTCATGACTAATACACTGACCTGGGAATTAAGTATCAAAAAAATCTCTGATTTCTAGGTGATATTGAGGTGGTGCCCTTTCTTGCTGATAGTACTGGCGGCATCCATTTTGGTCATCATCTAACGGAGGAATTGGGTACAGTCTTAGTTTACGTAGAGCACAAAAAACATTGACTTAAGCTATCATGAATGTGCTGCAAATTTTTATGAGCGTTTTCAATACCCCATATTCAACAGTTATGAGTGTTCACCTAGCAACCAATGTGAAATTTTGACCCATCACTAAAAATGACATTGTTTAAAAATGTATAGTTTGCATCTCTCCATTATTTCCATACTAAACTGCAGTCAAGCAACTTTGTCTTTATCTGTAATGTGTTGAACCACAGTTAGTTTGTACGGCTTCAGTCGGTGCAGTTGTTTATGTAATATGCTCCAAACAATTCTTTTGCAAGTCTCATGTGATGCATGTTGAGTTAATTTCTTTAGACTACATGCAAAGATTTCTTTAGACTTGTTCCGTAACAGCTTCAAGGATGCATGGACGTCCTGGTGATTGTATGTTTAACAGAGAACAATCTATCTCAGTGAAGGTTTAGTGCTAATAGTAAGTAGTATGCTTAGTAAGAGGCTCCCTACCGTACTCTCCTAGAAAATTACATTGAACTGCAGTTGCTGACTGCAAATCATGGAACCAAAACTTGCAGCAAGCACATTCCGCACCAGTAAATGTATCCATTTTTAACAACACTAGTGGCTGAATTCAGTACTAATGAACTGCATGTGGGTCAAAACTTCATGTGGTTTACCATGAAATGAGACTTCAACCGAATCTGTAAGTTATCTAAATAAATTTTTATATGCTTATAAAGTTGTGAAATCTTTCTTGAATCAACTGGTATTATAATGATTTATCAATCTGATTTTTTGATGTTTTTTTTGTTGGTAGAATATCTTTTGTTCATTTTGATGTTCAGAATCAGACATTTTTTTGTGTAAGCATTAATTGTAGCAAATAAGTGTATCTAGATAGGTATACTTTTTTTTATTACAGTCTGAGAAAAACAATTTAACCAAAACAAAGAACAGCATACAAATTTGTAATAAACAGCTGGTTAAGAATTGAATGCAGAAGGCGACAGTTTGCTGTATCACCTTCCTCAACCATCTCTGAGGAGCTAAAAAAAGAAGGCACTTGAGGTGCAGTACTCATGTGCTGCACTGTTGTTCACAATTAGAAATAAATTGTATATATCAGTGGTGTTATGGAGAAAGCTTTACAGAACTCCACTGATAGTTGCTATTTAAAAAAAAATTATTTCATCAAAATAATTAGATTATTAGTGTATTTTGATAGCCATTTTTTCAAAAGGAATTTTCCTACTGGAATAATTCTGAATTAAGCTGGTTTTCCAGGTAGAAAAAGAGGAAGACGAATCTGATGGAAATATATTAGCAATATTTTATTAACTGATTAGTGTGATGTTTCTTCATCTGAAATTTGTTTTACTAAAAGAAAAAAATACCTTAATTTTTACATATATAATAATAATAAAAAATATATATATATAATTAAGTATATATTGTAAAAAATAAGTTTTTTTTTTATGTAATTAAGTTTTACTGTTAGATTTTATTTTTGTATCAAGATGTTACATACCTAAAGACTATATATATAAAATATGAGAGTTTTTAAAAGAAAAAATTCTGTTACAGGTCAAGACATTCAACCTAAGAGAGATTTGAGCAGATTTGTCAAATGGCCAAAATATGTCAGAATCCAGCGCCAAAAAGCTGTATTACAAAAACGTTTAAAGGTTCCACCACCAATAAACCAGTTCACACAAGCCCTTGATAAACAAACAGGTTAGTTATAGTGGTGAGTAGAAGTTAACATTTTATAATAATTAATAATTGTCATTAGTTTCTATAATTGAAACTATAGCTGTATGTCTATAGCAGTTTCTATTTATGAAACTGCAGTATAAGTATGTGTAGAAATTTGATATGGAGAGAGTAAGCTTGTCGTCTTGTCCGTGATAAATTAATTAGGCAGGATTTGTTACTCATTTGAGGATATCCACAAAAATTTTTACATGTTTTTAATTGTCCTCATTAATCTCTGTTATATTAGTTTTGTGAGGGTTTGCTTCTTATTTATGTTTTGAACAACACAAGATAAAGTATGAGTGCTATATTGTTTTGAATTGATATGTTCAGAAAAAGATAAATTTTTAATGTGTATCACGACACTACACTGGAAAACAGATGTGTTAGTCTACGTGATGTGGTCACCGTCAAAAATTGAGTAAGAAATTTAAAGCAGATGTTATAAACACAAAAGTCATGGCAATTGAAGATTTTACTTTTCTTATCACGTTCTCAAAAGGAGAAAATGCTTATTGCATGTTATGAAATGCCAAAGTGATTTTGATAGGCAATTCAAAATTGCAAAAGAGATCCATCCTCCAGTATGGATTAAAACCAGCAAATTGATTGGTGATGGACTTACAAAAACAAAAACACTTGTTATGTGTTATACATAAGTAAATGTTTGGTATAAATATGAGGAAAATGATCTAGTTATGTAGAAGTAAAATGTTTAGAGAAATTTTTACTGGCTATCTTCTTAAGATACAATAAGATAAGATTAATATTATTTGCTTTAGGATTATATTGCGAATTTGTAATATTTTGTGAAATTGTAAGTAGCGTGTGTATGTATGTATCTTGTACCTTAAAATATGAAATCGAAAGCTGTGCATTAAATCTGCATTAGTAAAGCTATGATAACATTGCATAATTTTGCTATGTAATTAAGTTATGTTAAAGTAAAATTGAGAAATGTTATATTTTTAAAAAATAGACAAGTCCTGCATAAAATTCAGTCTGTTACTTTCACTTGAAATATATTAAGACATGTATTTTAAACCATGATTATGTGAAATCATATTTGAAAAAATGTGTCATTTTGTTATCAATTAAATGTTTAATATCTAGGTTATCTAATAAACCTTTAACAGTTATAGGTATATTACCAAAAGAAATTATTGTGGTTATTTTGAAATTAGAAAAAGTAAAATAATCATATTTGCTTGGTTATTAAGAGTTATACAATGTGTGCCAATAATTTTATAAAAATAGCTTAATCTGTTCTTAAGGTATCAAGTTTTATCATAAAAACAAAAAATGTAGGCAAGAAACTGAACATATACAGACCAATGATTATAATAAACTTTTTTCTCAAAGTGCTGAACATACAACAGAGAGATGAGAATCTTTTTTTACCTCCTTGTATGAAGTAAAGGAAGTATTTTGATTACAAAAAATGTTGGTTTTCAGATTTCAATGGAAATATCAATTTTGACCATCCCTGAATTCATTTTGACTAGTTTTGTCATGACATATGTATGTATCTTGCATAACTCAAAAACAATTAGCCATAGAATGTTGAAATTTTGGATTTAAGACTGTTATCTATTTGTGCACCTCCTTTTTTGATTGCAATCAACTGGACCTAAAGCATCATAAAGAGTCCAAAATCCAAAAAAATATTTGGATTTTGGACTTCTTCTTAACTGCAGTAATAAGCTCTCACTGAGAGCTTTTCAATGGTATATCATAAGTGGTACTTTCATTGGTTTCAGAGTTAAAGCCAAATAAAATTTTATTAATGGAAATATTTGCATCTTAGAAGCACATCAGTTCAAATTTGACTTCATCTCCTTTATTTTATTTTTTTTTTTAATTTAAATACACTGATTTATTAATAATGATTAACCTCTGATTGTAAAACTTATATGTACTTTTTAAAATGTGTATATGTAATTTAAATAGCGTAAAGAAAGTCATGTGGTATCCACATTAGATTATTTTGTGAACATATTATGTAGTGTTACCTTATAATGCTTGTTTTTTTTTTTCATTTTAATTTTTATTAAGTTATAAATTATATCTTAATGAATGTTAAAATTTTTTATGCTGTATTTTATGTTTGATCTTAAATTTCTTACTTAATTTGGTTTATTCTGTTGAAATTGATTTCTTTTTCTAATTACAGCTACCCAGTTGTTCAAAATATTAGAGAAGTATAAGCCAGAAACAGCTGAAGCAAAGAAAGCTCGTCTTAAAGCACGTGCTGAAACCAAGGTTGCAAAGAAAGAGGATGCACCAACCAAGAGACCTAACGTTCTTCGTCAAGGCTGTAATACAGTCACTAAATTAATTGAACAAAAGAAAGCTCAGGTTGTTGTCATCGCCCATGATGTAGATCCTATTGAGGTAATGATTTTAATTAAAATATGTATTGTTTCTTTGTGTTTTGGGTGTATGATCTATGCGGATAATTTTTATTTACGCACAACAAATTGAGAATATATCTTTTGCAGTATTAATGTATAATATTAAATAATGTTACAATTGCTGGTAATTATGAGCAATTACTTGATCACCTTGAAATTTTTTCATACATTAATACACCTTAGAAAATATGCTTGGTATCAGAACACAATATCTAAACATCAAAAAAAGCAGAAAATCTATTCTTAGAATTGTTATATAATACTTTGTAATGTAAAAAATTATTACTCTGTGAAGCTCTTTCAGAGTATTAATATTACTTTATTAGTCAAAATTAGGAGTGCTTGTTTGCCTTATTACTCGTAAACTTTACTTATATCTTACATATTTTTTGCTTCATCTTTGGTATATGTCAAACGGTTTTTTAATATATTGCAAGCTTGTATACCTTTAAGTAATGAATTTCCCCTCCAAAAAAAAAAGTGAAAAGGTTCTTAATATGTTAGTGAAGAACACTAACATATTATATGCTTTTTAAATACATATACTTTTGTTTATGAAGAATTTTGTTATAAATTTATTTTTCTTTACTGGAATTAAATTTTGATCTCGTTACTGTTAGCCACCATGTTTACCAAAACGTATCGCTCAAGTTCAGTCAGATTTGTGTGTGAATTATTCAGGTTCAGTGGTGATACGTTAGTCTCAGTTAATAGTTGATATTTCCCTTGAAAAATTAATGACTAGATCTATATTAAGCTGGGTGAATGCTATCTTAACTGATGAAAATGTGTAAAATTATCAATTTTTTTGTTAGTATGAAATCTTAATTTCAATAAGTTTGTAAATAATTCATTTTTTTTCAGCTTGTTTTATTCATGCCAGCCCTTTGCAGAAAGATGGGTGTACCATATTGCATAATCAAAGGTAAAGCCAGATTAGGACGTCTTGTGAACAGGAAGACATGCACTTGTGTGGCTCTGACGCAGGTAGGTTTTAGTCTTAGGATTCTATCTACAAGTATCAGCTTAATTATTTTAGTTTATATGGTACATAATATAAATGAAAATGTTCTAGCAGGAGTGTAGACAGGATTATTATTGTATTTTCATTTTCTCTTCTTTTACCAAATAATATTCAAATCTTATAATTATTTTTACCAGACTGACTGACCAGTGTTTGAAAGTCACTGAAAGTCGAGCAAGTGATAGCGTCTCTGCCTTTCATCCAGAGGTCCCGAGTTCAAATCCTGGTCAGGCATGGCAATTTCACACGTGCTAAAAATTATTCATATCATCTTCTGAAGCAATACCTAACTGTGGTCCTGGAGGTTACACATAAAAAAGTTTAAACTGCTGAGCCAGTTTTAATTAAACAAATTTCAAATTATTTGCATTTTCTACCTATTATTATTTATTTTATTTTTTGTGAAAATATGGTTGACACAGGAAAGATTTATAAAGACTGAATGCAGAAATTTATCCGATTGATTTTTCTGTCATTTTTATAAAATCAAAAATAAAACTGAATTGTTTGCTTAGGGCCAAAATTAATATTAATGTAAATATGGTATGGTTTTGATAGTAAAATAATGGTTGCTGGTTAAATACTATTTCATTTTTTAATTTCCTATATGGTTTTTTCAGCATTTTATTTATTGAAGGACATGTTAATATTAAGTAAATATTGATTGTGCAAAAGGCTTTTTCTAGCAGGTATTTTTTTTTTTTTCATTGATTTTAGCTACTAAATGTGCTATTTATATTTTCCTCATTAGAAAGTTATTTTTAAGTGAATTCTCTTGTATATTGTAAATGAGGAATTTGACTTAGATTGCGAGAGAGCAATGTCTAACGTCTCCAAAAGCATGAATTTATCAGAACTATAAACTATTCTGATTTTTCTACTATTTATGCATTGCCCATCCTTCTATAGACCGTTTATTCAATTATCGCATTATATTTATCGTCTTGGCATAGTGATGCAGTGTTGTGTCTTGGGAAAATATCTGGGGAGAGTTTAAAATAACATTTTGATGAGTCATAAAAAATTCTCTAGGACATTCAAGAAAGCTGACCTGACCATCCTGTCAAATTACAAATAAACCAGCAGCATAGCATGGTAGGAGGGAAAAAATAACTGGAAGAGCAAATAATGTTAAGCAGTATTAGTTTGTTCTTTTGGTTTAACTTAATAATGCAAAGAAGTTGAATTTCTATATTCATGGTGATTTGACTGACTGAGGAATTCAAATGGTACAGGACTGTGTGCGTGTGTGCGCGCGCATCCTTAAGGTGTATAACAGTATAAAAACCGTGTTTATATTTTATAATTTCCCATTTATTCTTATATTTTATGACACACAAGAACAAGCTCTTACTATAAATTAAATTAACTATGGAAAGTTGTTAATGTAACAGGGCAATTTTATTCAATAAACTCCATTATTTTGGCATCTTGTGTCCTACTATATTCAGAGAGAGTGTAATATATTTCCTGAAATTGGCTGTGTTACTTCCTGTAAATATTATTTAGAACATAAGTAAAATATTTTATATGTCTGTCATTAAAAACTGTGACATTTATTATTATTATTATACTATATTATTGCTGTCAAAATTCTTAGTCAAATATAACAATTTTTACAAGAGTCCACAAACTGTAAGTATGTACTGTTTTTCAAGAGGCGACAAAAAAATCAGCCATAGCAGTTAAAGAGCTGCAATTTTGTAAAATGGCATTTCAGACGATGGGTAACCTCCATCAAAAATTTGATGGTATTTGGAGATGGTCAACTGGGGATGATTTTTGAAACTAGACCACTTGACAAGGAATGATCCATTCAGAATGAATTACCTCAATTTTTTTTATTTATATACTTAGTTGATGTATAAATAATTAAAATTGTTTGTTTCTAGGTTGATTTTGGTGACAGAGCAACTTTAACAAAGGTTGTTGAAGCTGTGAAAACAAATTACAATGACCGTTATGAAGAAATCAAGAGACACTGGGGAGGTGGTATGCTTGGTTCTAAATCTGCCGCTCGTATTGCCAAATTAGAAAAGGCAAAAGCAAGAGAACTAGCTCAGAAACAGGGCTGATTATGTAATTCTTTAATGTTAATAAAATACCTTTGATTAACAAAAGCATTTTCTTGACTGAACCTAGTGTCATTAATCTTAAGTAGTATATCCAGTTTATAAATTTTCATTCTATCGTCTCAAATTCTAGTTTTTCAGAATATTACTAGAGTCGTTTTAAAATTAATGTTGTATAGAGCTGATACCTTCTACTCCTACACTGGCACCATTTTAGTTTTTCTTTAAGCCCTCGCTGTTTCTTTTTTAATTCTCATTGTAACACACACTAATGTTTCATTTTTTCTTATGGTTGAATTTATTTTTTGTAATTTATTTCAAATAAAATTGAAGTTTTGTTCATTTGATTAAAAATCTTTCAAGGTCATTTTTATACATTTTAATTCTAAAATGTATTTAAAATCATGAAAAATGTATCTTCAAAAATTAGAAATGATTTCAAGATAAGTTGTATTGGTGTAACGGAAAAAAAATCATATAAATATATATGTAAACACTATATAAAATAAACACATTTTCAGTTTTTGTGACTCCTGTTATCTTCTCTATTGGTTAAATAAAGCTTTACTGAAATTCTTGGATACAGATTATTGAATAAGATTTTTTAAAAAACAAACTGGTTCCTTCAACTGTCCTAATAGTTGTAATATTGCCAATATTAAAAAATAGCAGTAAAGAAGTACTTTTATAAGTTGAGTAGGTTTATTTTGTTAAATATTCAATAAAGTACAAAATTTACAAAAAATAAATTCTAAAAACATTTTTGTAAGCAAAGCCAACTAAGAAATGAATAAAAGTTAAGGAAATTTTATTTTTAAAAAATACACACTAGAAATATATAATTTTAAACTAAATCAAACATTTACATACACAAAAAGATTTTAGAAACAAATTTTAGTCTTTCAAAATCATGTGTGTGTACTTTTCAACAGAAAAATTACAAATTAAAATTTGCATGTGTCAGGGTCAATTCATTTATCATACATTACAAATTCTCATCGCTAAAATTTATTTATATGCCAAAAGCTTCATATGATCCACGAATATTATTCCAGTGGTGTTCGATCAAGTAACCTCAGAGGTTACGCTTCCTACACAAGAAATATACACATTTCCTCTGGAATAAAATAATGATAATCAACCATATTTGTTTAATTGATATTAATCATTAAGACAATAACATTAATAAAATATCATAACATTGATAATCCTCTCCGTCGAATACATATTAAATATCAAAATGTTCATTATATCAACGCAATTATTTTTAATATGATTTACATTAATTATCTTAATCAACAGTCAATTTACTAAAATTATCGGTATCAAGAGGTCAGTATTGGTATTGAACATTGAAAATAATCCATCCAAAAGATTAAGTTGTGTTATTATTATTTGTAATAATTACCAGAGCTGTGATCTGGTAATTTATAACTGCATTATATTTTAAAATATTTTACTTTGTTTACAATAATGAAATTATATTGTAGACATTGACATTACATTTAATAAGACATATTATCGTATGAAGTTTGATATTTGTTTCAACATGTTCATCTGAACATAAAGGCCTTTATAAAAATTTCACAGCCGCCATATTAATTATATAATTGTTCTTGTCATGAATTTTTATTTTTTCTTTAATTAATTTTTCATAATACGTTAGCTAATAGAATAGAAAATGGTCTGTAGATTGTCAGATTATTATCAAAATGTGTTTTAGAATATTTAATGTTATTGTCTATTAACTATTAATATAAGTTATAATATATTTAACCAAGTTAGCTAGATAATAACTTTTTTAATAATATAAAATGATTTGGCTGGTTCGAGGATTTTTGATACTAATATCGAAAATATGTGTTTAATAAATAATGGAATCTTCTAATAATGAATAATATCATTGTAAAATACATAATACATTGTAAATACATAATTTTTTTATTTTAAATGACATGGTTAGAGGGAGGGGTAGTTATCTGTGTTTGATACATACACCTTTATAACCATGATGTGTTTTAGAAATTTAATGTTATTGTTTATCAATAATTAATATTAAATAACATAAAAGTAATTATCTTAGAAAAAAATGTAATATGGTTTAAAAGATAAGATGATGGATGTTCAATAACAATACTAAAATCTTTATAATGAAAAGTGTATGTGGTTTATTAAATTTAATGTCACTTATTGGTGATTAATATAAATTACCAAAAAATTTGTTGAAACAAGTAAGGTTTATTAAAATTAAGAATTATAAAGAATATTTTTTTAGTATAACAAAGCTTTAGGTTTGCTTTTTTGATTTTTTGGACTGTTTAACCATCTAAAGATTGTTAAACAAACCAAAAATGAAATGAAATGGTTTAATTAATGATGTTTCAATAATTGCTGTTCGATTACAGTATCAAACTTTTCATTATAATTTCATCGTAAAATAAGTAAAAATAAGGATGATAAAATTTAAGATATAATGAAATTAATATACAGGTGAACAAATGATTCATTGTATTTTAGGGGTTAATAAAAAAGGAACAAAGCAATATAGCACCTATTTTTTCAAACAGTGTAGGTAGTTGTGTTAACTGATAATCTTGAATAAGCATAATGGTGCAGTGTAATAACAGTAGATGGTCAGTTGAAAAATAGCTGCCGTGCAGGAGAAAGTAATTGTGCATACTATGGTTTCATGAAATCAGATCTGTTATTACTGTTCATAAACTTTTCATTAAGAGTATGGCTGTGATCCTTCTAAAGACTGTTAAACTAGTGGTGGGATAAATGATTCTTTTTCAGGAATCGATTCGATTCTCAGAAAGGATTCGTAAAAAGAATCGTTCGTCCGATTCAATGATTCTTTTCCTTCCCACCACTACCAGAGCTGTAAAACTCTAATGCACACGTTCTCTTTCTCTTCTTCAGCCAAGTTAAGCGGTTCATCCATACTGCTGTTCGACTCAACTGATGCATGCATACATACTAAATGTCTTCAATTCTTCTCTTATTCAACTCCTTTGATTCTTCTCTTTTTAACTCTTATTCGACTTCTTAAGTAAACATCTGATTCTTTTTCAGTTCAATACGATGTTTAGTAAACTTAGAAGCCTATCGCTTCTAATGCGTATGCTTTCTTTCTCTTCTTCACCCATGTTTAGCGGTTCATCTCTCTTCATACTCTTGTTCGACTCAATTGATGTATACTTTCTAAATGTCTTTGATTCTTCTATTTTTAATTTTATTCGGCTTAAGTAAACATCTGATTCTTTTTCAGTTGAATACGATTTTTAGGAGCCTATCACTTCTAATACCGATAAACATTTAGAAAAAAATATATTACTCTATTCCCTTCATCTACCCAATGATTCTCCTTATTTCATCTCTTATTCAATTCCTTTACGAAAACAAGATTATATCAACAAACCTCATCGCTAAACAGAGAAGGGAAAATTTAAACAGTTATGCACACATTCTGTATGACATCATTATTCTTTTTTCTTAATTTCATTCGGGCGGGAAACTATGTTGTACAATATTAATTACTATCGTACTTTTGTGCATACTGTCATGCTCAAGACATACTTTACAATTATTCTTAGTAGTCTGATAAAAGATGACAGTAGATTCTGTTTTCATGGTGCATAATTTTTGCGTGTTCTATTTAGAGTTGTGTTTTTAGTTTGTTTATTTTTTTATTTGGGTCTACACATTTTGTAAGATTTTTTTACTTTACATAATCAGAAGATGATTTTTTTTCTAAATGTTTATCGGTATTATTTTTTTATATCATTAGTGTTTACATAAGTAGATATTTTATAAGCACTTTTAAAAAAGAATATTTTGTTTTTAAGTTTATAAACATGAGCTGCAGAAAAAGAAGTCACATCTGGACTTGCTTTTCCGAAGCAAGCCCTGGAAAAGCTTTGTGTAATCTTTGCTGTAGTTCAGTATCCTATGCTGGTAGGACGACTAGTAATCTATCTTGTCATATTAAAGTTAACCAGGAGTTGATATTACAAGACAAAAAAATCCTTGTCTTCTGATTTGATTATGCTTCAGAAATGCATTATAACTTAAATCCTGCTACGTTTATTGCGACTGAACCAAATGAATCGCAGCAATTGGCCGTTAAATTAACATGAATTTGAGTTGAATCGCCTAATTCTTCTGTGCATCCAATAACATTTTTGTCCTCAAAAAAAACAACAGTTGTCCCTTACTTCCTTTGTTACTAAACCTGTTCCTCAAAGTAAAAGCCGACCATTAGATATTCAATTAATTAGGTCAATAACTAAAGAATATCAACTTATTTCCCTCGAGGATGAAGAATTCAAGAAGTTTGTTCACATGTTAAACCCTGGGTATTCACTTCCTTGTCAGAAAACAATTACAACTAGTTTAATTCCACAATTATATGATCATTTTATATAGGATATTTTGTCGAGCCAAATTTGGCCCAACTAATTGAAAAGTTTAAATTATTCATCTACAAACCAGAAATTACTAAATCTAATTTATTTATTAACTACATATATAGTGTTTGGTCCATTGGAATTCCAAGGAGCCAAAGTTTCTGCATGAATAGTGTTTGCCCCATCTAAATTTGAGCCGATTAATTCTTTATTTTGAAACCAATTTCTAAATCGTTTCCCATATAGGCGATTAATTAAAAAATTAATTGAAGTCGAGGCTCGTATGTGAGCATCGGCTTTTTATAATGTTAAAGGATATGATTAAGTTGAACTAACTTAAATTATTACCAATACAAGAATTATTATTCTCAAAAATTAGTTGGCTCGAATTCGAGCTGACAAAATATCCCATATCCATAGGGTACAAATCCGTTAGATTTGCTGATATTTTTTTAATGCACCTAAATTATGTATACATGGTGGGAAACGATTTATAAATTGGATTTAAAATAAAGAATCTATTATTATTCACAAAATTAGTCGGGCCAACAAAATATCCTATATAAAGTGTATTCAAGGGTACAAATCCATTTTTATGGTTGGATTTAAACTTTTCAATCTATTGAAAATATTAGACATTTCTGCAATTTTATATAATATTTAAAATTAACATTTTTAACAATAATAAAGCGATTCCTCATATACGAGGAATCGCCTATATGGGAAACGATTTAGAAATTGGATTCAAAATAAAAAATCTAAACAATTAATCGACTCGAATAAAGATGGGGTAAACACTATTTATGAAGAAACATTGCCTCCTCGCAATCCGATGGGGCAAGCACTCTCCGGTGCCAGTAAATTATTCTTTGTTTGTGCGGATGTGAACGCTAGGTCACGTTTAGGGGGCTTACGTTGCACAGATTGAACTTGGCGAGATCGCCATGCGTAAGTGGTTCGATGATGTCTTGGTTACAGCATCCTATGTTGCATCTGGTGAACTCCCAGTTATTTCTCGTTGGAAAAGATTTTATTTTGGTTCTGTTAGCATGTCTGCTGCACTGTGCAGAAAGGAACATCATTAGACAGTTCGCAAACGATCATCACGTTGTTGGCCGTGCGGATGATCAGAATTTGCATCTATATGTTGCAAGTTCATATTTTCAATATAGAGATCCCGCTGATCATCATTTTGAGATGTGGCAAAAAATCCTACGATTTTCCGGTGCCAGTCGATTCTTAGTTTGTGCGGATGTAAACGCTAAGTCACTTTTGTAGCATAGCGGGTCCACCGAATTAATTGTGTGCTTTTTCACACGACATAATTTGCAGGTATATAATATACCTGGTGAGTTGCCACCTAAGCAGGTATGGTAACATGCGTCGGATTTTTTTTTTGGATGAATGAATTCATGGGCAGCCATGAGTTGGGAAGATACTGTAAAAGGGTTGTCCGCAGGGCAGTGTATCGGTCTGTTATTGTGAGTAGTGGAGTTTGATTCACTTCTGAGGCTGAGGTTGTTCAGCGGGTTCGCATCGTTACTTATGCTTACGATGGTCTCCTGCAGGACGAGGGAGGCTTATGGAAGGTGGTTGAATTCCATGCGGGATACACGAGCTTAAGGGTCATCAATATAAGACGTCGTTTCGCTCGGAGAAGACCATGATGTTTGGAGATGATGATGTTTTGCACCTCAAAGACCGTTTGGCTGCGAGGCGGACAGTCGACGTATCGATGTTTACAAAACGAAATATATTCTGTCCTCAAAGGAACAATTATAAGGGGGATCACTTTTTCTTATTTCGTGTACGTCCCAGACCAAAACCACCCCGGATCTCCATCGATCCGGGCCTCCGCTATCTCCTGACCCCAAATCAAAAAACCCAAAAAATTACCCCCTCACCCAAAAAATTTTCGCCTGGCCAAATATTTCCGTTTCTAGGCGTTTTACTTTTTTTTTGGGTAGGGTATTTTAGGTCAGGGGTCGAATAGGTCAGAAATGGCATGAAACGCCTAGAATCGGAAGGATTTGACGTGACAAAATTTTTTTTGGGGGGTGAAAATTCATTACCTAACATGGATCTGCACGGTTAGTGTCCTTTCTAACGTACTCTTAACGGTTAATATTTAATTTAACGATGTGGATTGATTTGTTACTTGTAATAATCTTATTTGAATGCTTACTGTTTCTGCGAATAATGAAATACTATTTTGCTCGGAGGTTTTCTACTAAAAGTATGTAATGAACGACATATAGTTAATTTTCTTAATTGTACACAATATGAATGTGAGTTTAGAAACCCGTTTTACATTAATTATTTTCAGTTGTACTAAATACTAATTGTGTTATCTAAATAATATAAAACTGTAAGTAACAAGACGTCATGTTTATAGTCAATTAAGATGTATCTTTTATTTGAAACTTTAATATTATTTTTTGTGCCCGTGGACAAATTTTCGTTTTATTATTCACGCCTGTTGTTAGCTCTACTTTCCGTGTTAATAATTATTTTTAATATTAAGGCTTTAATATTAAGGTTATTGTTGCTGAAATTATTTACCCATCCCAACTATCTATTTTAATGGTTTGTTTAAAGGGTTTAATATTTTGTACTTTAAGAAATGCTTGAACATTTACTTCCTCACACAAATTATATAAATGTAACCACCCTCAAAAACTTTATTTATAAGCTCAAATTTGTAATAATGCTTTTGTAAAATGCATAGTGCATTTATTCATCGAAGGGCATCACAAAAATAACATAAAACTAAAGTTATTAATAATTGAGTTTAAGATTTCTTAAGTTCTTTCTTTTCCAAATTACTTCATTTTTCCCTAAGCTTTTCTTTTCTTTCTTTGATCCATTCACTGTGTTTCCTCTTCTGTTCCTCTGGAAATGTAGATTCATCCACTAGTTTTCTGAAAGATTTCATCAAAAATTATTTCTTTGGAGATATTTAATAATTAGAAATCAATTCTTTTGAACTAGCTTATTGGTTTTCTTTTTTTTTAAACAAAGTTAAATATTTGTTTTATTTATTTAGATTCAACCATTCCATTGAAGTGACCATATAAAATTTGAGTTTTTCTAATTGTATAGCTTTTCAAATTTCATCAGATTTGCTTAATTTATAAGTATTATCTTTGAGTTTTCTTAAAATAATTTTTGCACATTTTTTAAATTCTTGAATTTTCATTCCTCTTTATCTAAAGTCTTCCAAAATTACCAGATCATCAGCTAAAAGTAAAATGTTTACATTTAAATATTTAGATGTTGTGTCCCCATTTTTATATTTTCATTTTTATTAAGTATTTGTATTCTCCTATTCTATTCTCCAATTAATTTTTTCCAGAGAGCTATTGAACAATTTTGTGAGAGATCATCACTTTGTCTCGCTGCAGTTTTTATTTGAAAGGGTTTGGAAATTCTACCCAAAAATTAACAATTTTGAGTATGTCTATTTTATAATGTTTTAGTGTTATTGACATAAATTCTCTCGATATTTTAACCAGAGATTCTCTATTGAATCGTATGCTTTATGAATTTCAGAAAAATAATATTAATTCCGAATCTAAAATTTTTTTGTAAGATTAATATTTTGGTAGAATTTAGAGTTAGTGTGTACTGTAGTTTTGATGAGATAGTAGATGATGAATGAAGCAACGCTGTGTTCTTGAATCATTATATTTAATTTCCTGTCGCTCTTGTCATTTCGATTGAATTACAATATTTACATGAAAGTTAAGAACGTATGACGCTTTAGTCATAACTGAACTTGAACATTATCAAGAAACTATGAGTCCCTTTGGACTGTGCGGGATTCTGATGTAGAATGATCTTACGGCTTAACTTGCCGGAGAGTGTTAACACCCATTACATCACAGCACCGGACGGCTCAACGTGGAATGGAACAATCTTATAATTATTTTTTTTGCAAACAAAAAAAAGTTTGAGATTTTTATTTTATTTATTTTCAAACCATCTATGGTGGAAATATGTGGATCTTTTAAAGGCAAAATCTATCAAACCAGCTGATATTTTAAATTTAACTTGGGTTTTCAATTTTTATATTTACTAAAGAACTGTCTTCAATAGGCTTTTAAAATTAACCCACACTGAATAACAAGTGGTTTACTTTTTTATCTAAAAAAAAACTGGATTTTTCGATTTTCTAATTTTTTACAACCGCACATAAAGTACCAATCGCTTGTGAAAACTGTGTAATAATTTTCAAAACTAATTTTTTTTTAAAGCAAAAATATTCCGTGTAAGTATATTGCAACTAGTATTTCAATTACAATAAATGAAGTTAATAAAATATGGTAGGAATTAGTGAGGTTCGGTGGGAAGAGGAAGGCGACTTTTGGTCGGGTAATTTTAGAGTAATTAACTCAGCGTCAAATAATGGGCAGGCAGGAGTAGGTTTCGTGATGATCAAGAAGATAGGGAGGAGAGTGGAGTATTTCAAGACGCATAGCGATAGAATCATTGTAATAAGGATAAAATCAAAACCTAAACCGACAACGATTGTTAACGTCTATATGCCTACAAGCGCCCATGATGATGATGAGGTAGAGTGTGTATACGAAGAGATTGATGAAGCAATTAAACACGTAAAAGGAGATGAAAATTTAATAATAGTTGGAGATTGGAATGCAAGCATTGGAAAAGGCAAGGAAGGAAATATAGTGGGTGAATACGGGCTGGGCAAAAGGAATGAAAGAGGGGACCGACTTATAGAGTTTTGCACGAAGTATAATTTAGTAATTGCCAACACCCAATTTAAAAATCATAATAGAATAATATACACTTGGAAAAAGCCAGGCGATACTGCAAGGTATCAGATAGATTATATCATGGTTAAGCAAAGATTTAGAAATCAACTCGTTGACTGCAAAACTTACCCTGGAGCAGACATTGATAGCGACCATAATTTGGTGATAATGAAATGTAGATTGGGGTTTAAAAACCTGAAGAAAAGGTGTCAGATGATCGGTGGAATTTAGAGAAGCTTGAGTAAGAGGAGGTAAAGAAGATTTTTGAGGAGGATATCGCAAGAGGTCTGAGTAAAAAGATAAGGTAGAAAATGTAGAAGAAGAATGGGAGAATGTTAAAAAAGGAAATTCTTAAATCAGCAGAAGCAAACTTAGGCGGAACAAAGAGAACTGGTAGAAAACCTTGGATTTCAGACGATATATTGCAGCTGATGGATGAACGTAGAAAATATAAGAATGCTAGTGATGAAGAAAGTAAAAGGAACTATCGGAAATTAAGAAATGCTATAAACAGGAAGTGCAAACTGGTGAAAGAAGAGTGGATTAAAGAAAAGTGTTCAGAAGTGGAAAGAGAAATGAACATTGGTAAAATAGACTGAGCATACAGGAAAGTTAAGGAAAATTTTGGGGTACATAAATTAAAATCTAATAATGTGTTAAACAAAGATGGTACACCAATATATAATACGAAAGGTAAAGTCGATAGATGGGTGGAATATATTGAAGAGTTATACGGAGGAAATGAATTAGAAAATGGTGTTATAGAGGAAGAAGAGGAAGTTAGGAAGATGAAATGGGAGAAACAATACTGAGATCTGAATTTAAGAGAGCATTAAAAGATTTAAATGGCAGAAAGGCTCCTGGAATAGACTAAATACCTGTAGAATTACTACGCAGTGCAGGTGAGGAAGCAATTGATAGATTATACAAACTGGTGTGTAATATTTATGAAAAAGGGGAATTTCCATCAGACTTCAAAAAAAGTGTTATAGTCATGATACCAAAGAAAGCAGGGGCAGATAAATGTGAAGAATATAGAACAATTAGTTTAACTAGTCATGCATCAAAAATCTTAACTAGAACTCTATACAGAAGAATTGAGAGGAGAGTGGAAGAAGTGTTAGGAGAAGACCAATTTGGTTTCAGGAAAAGTATAGGGACAAGGAAAGCAATTTTAGGCCTCAGATTAATAGTAGAAGGAAGATTAAAGAAAAACAAACCAACATACTTGACGTTTATAGACCTAGAAAAGGCATTCGATAATGTAGGCTGGAATAAAATGTTCAGCATTTTAAAAAAATTAGGTTCAAATACAGAGATAGAAGAACAATTGCTAACATATACAGGAACCAAACAGCAACAGTAAGAATTGAAGAACATAAGAAAGAAGCCGTAATAAGAAAGGGAGTCCGACAAGGATGTTCCCTATCTCAGTTACTTTTTAATCTTTACATGGAACTAGCAGTTAATTATGTTAAAGAACAATTTAGATTCGGAGTAACAGTACAAGATGAAAAGATAAAGATGCTACGATTTGCTGATGATATAGTAATTCTAGCCGAGAGTAAAAAGGATTTAGAAGAAACAATGAACGGCATAGTGAAGTCCTACGCAAGAACTATCACGTGAAAATAAACAAGAACAAAACAAAAGTAATGAAATGTCGTAGAAATAACAAAGATGGACCACTGAATGTGAAAATAGGAGCAGAAAAGATTATGGAGGTAGAAGAATTTTGTTATTTGGGAAGTAGAATTACTAAAGATGGACGAAGCAGGAGCGATATAAAATGCCTTATAGCACAAGCTAAACGAGCCTTCAGTAAGAAATATAATTTGTTTACATCAAAAATTAATTTAAATGTCAGGAAAAGATTTTTGAAAGTGTATGTTTGGAGTGTCGCTTTATATGGAAGTGAAACTTGGACGATCGGAGTATCTGAGAAGAAAAGATTAGAAGCTTTTGAAATGCAGTGCTATAGGAGAATGTTAAAAATCAGATGGGTGGATAAAGTGACAAATGAAGAGGTATTGCGGCAAATAGATGAAGAAAGAAGCGTTTGGAAAAATATGGTTAAAAGAAGAGACAGACTTATAGGCCACATACTAAGGCATCCTGGAATAATCGCTTTAATATTGGAAGGACAGGTAGAAGGGAAAAATTGTGTAGGCAGGCCACGTTTGGAATATGTAAAACAAGTTGTTAGGGATGTAGGATGTAGAAGGTATACTGAAATGAAACGACTGGCACTAGATAGGGAATCTTGGAGAGCTGCACCAAACCAGTCAAATGACTGAAGACAAAAAGAAAGGTTTTAAATAAAACAACACAGTCATTAATATTTCATCTGGTGCTACTGTACTGTATGTACAACAGCGAGTTTGAACAAAGTTGGTGTTCTCTTCAAAAATTAAGAGTTACATTTACAAGTAATAAGTGCAATATTACACCATGGAATTTTTATTCGTGAAGATTATACTAATTTTATAAAAAAAAGGAAAAATATGGTATGAAGTGAATGACATGACATCAACAAAAAAAAATTGGCTGAAAAATTCAAAAAATGTATATTTGTTTGTTCTACAAAGGCAATAAATTTTAATAATAAATACATAAGATAACAATCAGTAATTCATAAAAAAAAATAAAAGAATAATCTAACAAAATGCAGTGATATCCAAAACAATTACAATGAAATTGTAAACCATATGGTAAGACTCTCACGGATAAAATGATACTGATATCAAAAAAAGTGAGACTACATTTCTATTATCAAAATCTCTTATTAATTTAGAATTTTGTTTAAAAAAATACATGTTAAATATATAGAAAATAGATATGCAATAATTTGTTACAAAACTCTTATCGGCACAATTTCATTTATTAAACAACGAATAATCAGAACGTCAAAAAAACTACGCTAAAATATATTTTTATAAATAAAAAATACAGGTTAATAAATAATCAACACATCTCCTACTAAAAAAAAGATCAGAATATGAAAGAAAGTAACACAAAACGCATTTACATGATTTTTTTTCTGTTTACATCCTTTAGTAAAGATATTGCGTTAAAGCATACATTCAATGAAAAAACCAAATTTTCATCACGTTGAAAAGTTAAAAACTTGAAATAATATTAAATACTTAAAATAAAGACAAGTCGTAGTGAAATATAAGGTGAAAATTACTTTCAAAACAAATATGTAATTCAAGAAAAGATGTTGAATCATTAATTCAACATGCAATATATAAACACCTATAGATGATAAATTTACTGTCACAAATTTATAATTGTCAAATTTAATCAAAATTGTTATAATGACTTTATACTACCCCTGCTAATTATATGAGTTTGTTTAATAAATGAAATCGGGCTGGTAGGAGTTTTGTAACAATTTTTCTATATTTTGCTTATTACATGGATTGCTTAAACATTTTTTATTATCTATTATTGTATATCTATGGTCTATATATTTAACATCTATTTTTTTAAACAAAATTCTAAAATAATAACAGATTTTAATTATAGAAATGTACCTCTCACCTTTTTTGATATCAGTATAATTTTGTTATCTGCGAGACTTTTACCATATGGTCCAACTGATTAATTATTTTTAAATTAATTTAAGTATCCATTTCAATTTATATTTTTAATTTGGAATTTTATATTTCTGTTTCTACTTATGTCTTTACATATTATCTTCCAATTTTCTGTTATTATAAAGGAAATGGGTATGACTATTTTAAATTTAAAACAAAGCTAAGTTCAATTTTCTTAGTCTTAATCTGTTTAAATCGCGAGGAAATTCTGTCAGTATAATTGTAAAGTCTGATAGTCTATTTAGGTGCTTTTGGGTCCATTTTTTTTAAGTATAACATTTTTTCATAAAAATAATATAATTTTTACCATTATTAAAAGTTACAAGTTACAGTCTAGTTCAGATAGGTTGAAATTATTGTTTTTATTTGCTGAATTATAAATAATAATTCATAGGGATTAGGTCTCCCAGTTTTTCTTTGTAAGCACTTCAGTCATAAGGCTTATTGTGCAAACAAGATTTCCTGGATCAGTCCACAGAAGTGCACTGCCAAATCACATCAAGGATGAACTGCATCTATGGGTTTGACAATCACACGATCTAGCAGTTAGACCAACACTCAAATATTGAAAATAGGGAAGAATGTATCTAGGATAAGAAAAGAGGTTGGTTATAAGAAAGGTAATCCACCCTGGAGGAACTGCAGTGCAAGACCAATAATCCCCCCTCAGAGTAAAGTTCAAGGCCCTTCTAGGAAATAATGCTCATCCCATCCCACAATCTCTCAGATCAGAAAATTTTTATCTGGAAGAGATTAACGCATCTGAAAAACAACAATGATCTATTTAAATAACTGCTGCAACAAAAATAGGTGGCTGTGGAGGAAATGTAGAGAACAAGTAGGAGTTCCTAAAAAAAAAAACCAAAACAATCTTGCCCATGCTTGGAATAGTGTGACATTGGAATTATCCAAATTATCCCTGCAACTTAACATTTCAAAATAATTTTGTCTATTCTACTCTATAAAAAATCTGCAATCATTCAAAAACAGTTAAAATCTTCAAAATCCATTTTAATAACTGTTGCCTGTATAATTTTACAATTAAGATTCCATTTACATTACTCTTAAATTAGACAGAACCAACTGGCTAACTATGTTTTTATTTTTACTTCAGTTTCATGATTTCAGATATGTTAAAAATGTATTTAAATGAGATAAAACTGGGCTTAAAGCGTGTTTAGAAGTAGAAATGTTGAAATTTAAATAAATTGTTTCAAAAAATCTACAGAAATTTTAATTAAAATTTTAAATCTCAAGACTTTTATAATAGGGCCAACAGAAAATAGTTTTTACATAATTAATTAGTTTTCTACACCAAATGGCAAATCTCCTGTTTATATTTTATTTCCAAACAAACTAGTTCAGATGCTAAATACTTATTTCTACATAATTATTTATTTCTGTTGAAAAAGTTATGACTTCTTGCTTCAATTTTATGATTGCAAGTATTAATTGTGAATCCTGTTTTACATCCCAACTAGATCCATTCCCTTATTTCTGTCTCATAATGAATTTCAGACATATTAAAGGTCAAGGGGCCTATTTATACCCAACCTATATCTCTTAAAATTACAAGAGAAGAGATGCTCAAAGGAGGAGATGATTACCATTATAGTCAGTGTACAGATGATGCTGTCTGCTGTGATAGTATCTACCCCCCCTGCTCTTGGTTGAGTGAATATTAATTCCTTTTTATTATTTCATTAAGTCCAATATTTTAATTTTTGAAAAATATTTGTTTCTAAAAGGCAATAGATAAATTCTGAAATGGTAAATTCAGGACATGGACTAAATTAACCAAATTAAATGGATAAAAATTCATGTTTTAATTAGTATCCAATATAATAAAAATTGTGTTGAAACCAATTAAAATATAATCATTATTAACTTATTATTATCAGTATAAGTCAGAAACAGCATTTTTGCTACAATATTTATTTTCATTTCAATAATAAGATGTATGTACATGCACCAACTCATATTATAAAAAAATACATCATTAGTAAACATTCAGAAATTAAATTTACTTATGTTAAAAAGATTTTACATATTTAACCTACCATAACAATGTTATTTAACATGTGTTGATTAATAAAAAATAGTTAATAAAAAAAAAGTAAAGAAAAAACAAATTTCAACTTTTCATTTTACAACATTAGAAGGTATTAATTAAAAGAAAATGTTTTTCAGAAATAAAACATTTATTTTTAAAAAATCCATAATTAAAGTAATAGTTAAAAAATTAAAAATTTGATAAGAAGAAAAAGACATAAGTTAATGGTTATGAGAACAGAATAGGAATGCTCAAGATCAACTTGAAAATATATTAATATCTATAACTAGATGTGCATTATGACCATCAGACAGTTATCCTCAGTAGACATTAAAATAATCAGAAGTATCATGAATAAAATATTAAAAGAAAAAAATAAATGTCTAGAATAAAAAATCATTAACAGGCACGAACAATTCTTCCTGTATTTAAGAAATATACCAAGTAAACTTAAAACCAAAAAATATATGACAAATAAGAAAATAAATAAGTAAAGAAATAGAAACTTCTGAATGCCAGCAATTAAGAGAGATATTAACTAGTGGTACTGTCCATGGCATTTCTTTATCCATGTATGTATTTTTCTGAGTATGTATTGAGTCACAACAATGTGACCAATACCTTGCTTCACCAAGAAAGGGCCAGATTTAATTTTACTTTTTATTATCTCTCTAAATCTACCCAAGCTGTGCCTCATGAAGTAGGCATGAAAATCCCTGCAATAAACTACTTTTCTCATTTGTTCTGAATATTTAAATTTATTTAAATCTTATGAGGATTATTAAAGTAATAATCAATTTAGTAGTTTCAAAGTTATAAATTTTCATTTTTTTGTAAACACTTCTTGGGCATTTCTATTTGCTATCATAAAAATGTGAATTTTATGTGTACAGTCAGTAGTTTCATTACTTTTGTAATCAATATGAATATGTAGTATAGTAACGTTGAGTTGAAACTTTGATAAAATTTACATTGTTTTATTTTAACAATTACATGAACAGTCACATTTCTTATCAAAATATTTATTAAATATTAACAGAAGAACTAGAACTTTAAAAATACAGTCTTGCAACATTTATACATGCATATTTTATAATCAGAATAATTAAGCCAAAGGCTTATATATGTAGCACGTAAGCTGTATCATTTTTAAGGATTAAGTTGAAATTTGTTATAAGGTACATCATTCAAACGCTACAGAAAAACTGAGAATAAAAGATATGATATTTTATAGAAGCAAACATACGTTGTACATTATCATATTAATATTATTATAAGTAAAATAAAAACAATAGAAAATTATTTAAATATAAAAAAATCCTTAACCAATGCATATAAAAAAAATACCCATTTAAGCAATGAACCAGTCCACCATCAATCAGTTTTCAAAACCAATTAAAGCAAACATTTGACAATGCAATATTCACAGTTATTATATATATATTTTATTTATGAATTAGAATGAAAAATTAAAAATACAAATTTTAAACAAACCACAAACATTATCAGCCTCAACCATTTAAAACAATACAAAAAATATTTACAAAGATAATTTAAAAAAAAAGAAGTTATGACAGAAAACGTGTATTATAATTAATTAGGTTTAAGAATTTATTACATGTAAATAAAAAATAAACAACATATACTTAAAAAAAAATACATCAACCAATCCAAACAAGACCAAAAGCTCTCTGACTAATAATGGATCTACATAATTGCTAAAATGTTATCATAAAACAAAATCGCACTTCAATTATAAAGAATTTAAAAAATATAGTCCCCTATGGGTTTCCAATATACTGAATGTATAAAAAATATATCGGAATTTCAAATTCATAATCTTTTGGCTGTTTTACAAGTACGCATGGATGTGATTCCCTAACTTTCTGCTTGCTCTGTCCATAAATAAAATACAAAAACCTATAAACACCACTAAATAAATAATGACCTGCCCGATAAACTAAAGACACAGCAGCAAGGGACATTTGTCAAGGCTCTGCAGTTAGTAGGTAGATAATAAACTCTAGTTATCCTTGTGTTCCTTTCTGCTTGACAGAACAGAACAACTAACAAAGACGGCAACTTCTAAATAGAAAGCCTTCTGTGTTTTGCAGTTTTGTTAAATTGGAATCTGTAGTTATACATTCCGATTTAATTCAACATGTTTAATTGTTTTAAATAATTGTGTAAAAATGTTTTAATTCAACATGTATTCTATAGAAAGTTTAACTGTGATCCTCCAAGAGACAATAACCTTTATCAATGGCAAAATTAGTTTGAAATGATCGAATGTTTGTGTAAAGAGTGAGGGATGATTGAGGTTCTGAAGAAAATGTTGCACAAGTCAGGGAATCTATACATCATAGCCTTAAAAAAAATCTGTTAAGGTCAGTTGCAACAGCTGTTGCAGGTTTTAAGAGCCTACTGATTACGCTGTGTGTGCTGACTTCAAAATCAAAATAATGCAGCATGAAAATGACTGTCTTGATCATATAGTGTTGCGATGATCAGCATCTCATCTTAATGTAAAGTTAATATAAATAATGTAATCCATTACTCCAAATATGCTGGTTTAAGTATGGGACGAACTTTCTATCAGTTGAATGTATGCCATGTGATGAAAGATGCTCACATTGAACATCTGAAGGGAAAAATTACTCTTAAAAAAAGAGTTACTCTTTCATTTTATTTGAGATTCATTAGTTTTAAGTCAAAGTTAAATTGACAGAATTTTTATTGTGTTAAATCGTACCATATAAAAAGAATAGTAAGCATCAATAAATACCAAACTAACAAAAAAAAAATTTTAATACAAAACTTTAAACTATTTTTTACAACACCCATCTTAAGCATTCCAGCCAGATTCAAGGTTACAAAACAACTAAACAATTATTTATCGCAATGTTTTCAATCACAAAGAACTTATTCCCAAATAAACTAAAGGAAGATGTATAGATTATTTAAATTTTATTACTCGTTAAAGTTTAGAAAACTCAAATAACTATGATGTCCTGTCATGGAACACTATTTCTTCCACTGTACTAGTGTTAACAATCCTTCAGAGACTAAACATAGAACTAATGAACACTAAGTGTTTACGCTTTCTAAACTTATGAGTAATAATAGGCTTATTTTTAAAGCTTGTTCTTGAGCATCATAGTAATCCTGCATAAACGTTCAACAAAACTTTAACACCAGAGTTGTCTTGAGTTGCTTGAGTTGTCTTTAATCGATCATGAATTCTTTCCCACCTCCTTAAGCAACCATTTACTCTATCTTTCAATACTTCTAAGTAGAATGGATCAAAAAGTCCTGCAAATTCTCTATAATTGGTTTTAACCCTATCTTTTACTTCTTCCCATTTACTACAGCATTCTTCTAAGGTTTCCTAAAAAAAATTAGTATTTTACATAGATTACAAAAGTATATGTAAAATGGTAATCATTCACAATAATCCACAGAAATTTATACGGGAGAATGTCAAACAATGTTAAACAGTTATATCTCCTTATTCCCTGAAACTGTGAATAAAAACTTTTCATGAATATATATAAAACTATTGAATGGAAAAAATTATTGCAATCACAGGAAATCAAGCTCCACAAACGTAATTTTTGAAAAAAATTGCATACATATGAAGGCTGTTCAGAAGGTTCTCAGCCTGACAAAAGAAAACACATTTTTGTCACGAGAATTCAAAAGTTTTTCAGAATTCCTTATTTATTTTTAGACATTTTTAGAAACTCAGCAGAATCATTTTAAAAAAGTTTAAATGTCCTCAAATAGTTCAACTGAATGTGTTTTTGCTCAACCTTAATAAACACAGCATCCATGAGTGAAAAGCTTTTTCATAATTAAAATATTGTGTAAAATGTAGTTGGCACAGTCTATAGAGATGTTTGCACTGTCAGTAAGCTATCATACCTTCAGCTGGTGATCATTACATATGACATAGGATGTAACCATATTCAAATTCAGCAGCCCACTTTTTTTACCATCAAAAACAAAGATGAAGAATCTTTTAAAGTGGAATCTCACTCTTTTTGTGTATTTTTTACGGTTAAACCTTTTAAAACAAAGTACTTTATACTGGCTAGAAATTAAATTATATCAATTTTTTAGAAAATTTCAAAATTTGTTTGCTTTATTCGATTACCATCGAATAACTGATAAATCGATTACCAAAATAACTGATAAATGCACATGTCAGAAATTTCACAGCACGCAAACTAAAAAATCATCTTGAATTTAATTTATATAAAAAAAATTGTAAAATTTGGTAATAACTACATTACTTAAAAATTAAAATAATTTTAATAATATAATAATGCTTAAATCTTACTTCCACAAAATGTATTTCTGCCTGAAGATCTCTATCAGAAGAAGGTGTAGCTTCAATCTGTTCAAGTTCCCCTTCAGATTCTGCCCAAATTATCAAAGCTGGTATATCTTCTTGTAGTTTACGTGACAAGTCTAAAGCTCTTTCCAAATTACCTTTTGATTCGGTAATCTGAAATCCCAACTACAAGAAAAAAGTAAATCAGGAAAATGAGTTAAATTTGAAGAATTAAACAAGAATAGATACTGAACTTTGACATTGCATATATATCGGAATATAATACATAAATTAAAAAAAATTATGATTGTAATTTACAACTCCAAGAAGCTAAACATTTTAGTTGCTTCAAATTCTGTATTATTATAAATTTCAGATATTTTAACAGTGAATTAATGTGACTTGATACTGCAATAATAGTGCTGTTTATCAACCTTCTTTAGCATTAATCTATCTTTCTTTAAATAATATGTTGTTTGCTATGTCATTTTTTTCTTTGGTTTTCATTTGTTTTGTGACTTGTTTTGTGACAGCTTCTTAGTACAAACATCTGTTTAAGTAAAATAACATTTGGTGTTCATGAAACTTTTGAGTGAAAAAAATATATATTTTTGAGGAGTAGCATATTTGTTGAAATTTTATTTCAAACAGGAGGACAGGAGGAGAAGACATTTAGGTAAATACACAAAAAAAATTTGCTATGATAAGGAAGGATATATTTAAATATATATAAAAAAGTTGTTGAAGTTGCAGAAATGCATTTCTTGATATGTTGATATTTTTTGATTAGAAAGGCATTGTTCGTGTAGGATTCCTCCCACAATAAAGACTTTTTTATCAAATAATATTGACATGCTGGAGGGGCTAGTGGAATCACAGATGCAAGATCACAATATGTACTTGTCATGCATTCATAATTTCTTCCACAGAATCTTTTTGACTCTCTATTCACCTTATTTAACTTTTGTAGACTTCTTTATATACTTTTGAGGATGAGGTTAACAATGAAATGTGAAAATTTTCATTTGATAAACTTTGACAATAGGATGTATTATTTGATGAAATAATCAAGTTGACAGTTGAAAAAATGCAGAGTATAAAAGTAAAGGGTGAACTCTGAAGACCTGATTAATTCATAGACATATATGCAAATAAATGCATCTTAAAAAAGTCTGGTCTTTTTTTTAAAGAACTTTGATCAATGATCAAAAATTATAAATTAATTATCTCAAAAAAAAAAAAAACTAATTCAAAGTGCAGAAAAATATATGTGCTAGTATATACGAATATGACATTTTAAAAACAAAAATGTTAATCTAAAAATTAGAAACACCTTACCTTATTATAAAGTTGTTTTAAGGAATCAAGGCGTATATTGTACTGGATCAGAGACATTACCTTCCTCAACCATCTTTCTTCCAGTTTTGATGACACTCTCAACTTCAGATTTGATATCACTCAAGGTCTGATAGAATCTCTGTAACATTACAGTAATAAAAATAAATTGAAATAATAATTAGAAAAAAAAAAAATAAATAAATAATTTAAAGGAAAAACATAATACAATAAGTATTAAGTTATTAAATAGTCACAAACAATTAGATAAATATTAATTTAAGATAAATAAATATAAATTCAAAGTCAACAAAATACATTAAATAAGAAAAAAAAATATTAATTTAAAAAATAATATACGATGCATATTCATGAAGTAAGGGCTATTAAATCATTAAAAAAAATTAAGTTAGAGAAAAGGATTTTACTTACAGTTTTAGTTTATTACATATCTATTTTACTTTTCCACATAATAGCACTTTTTGTAATGCTGCACCAGTTTCATTAACCCCTCTGTGTAGAAGTTCACCGCCTGGGAATTGAACCAGCTGACAATGGCAATCTTGAGTTCCTCATAGTTTTCAAACCATTGTCCACCAAGCCACTTTTTCAAATGCAAGAAGAGGAAGAAGTTGCTAGGTGCAAGGTTGGGGCTATATATAGGTGGTCAAAAAGTTCCCAACAAAAATCTTTAATCATCTTCTTGGTTAAGGCAGCAGTGTGAGGATGTGCGTTGTGAAGGATTACACTGAACAACAGTTTCCTATATTGACAATTTTGGATCACACATCACAGTTTGGTGAGCATTTCACAGTACATGTCAGCTGTAATTGTTTATCCATGTTCCATGAAATCAACCAAAATGATACCCTTTTTGTCTCAAAAATGGTAGCCAACATTTTTCAACTCGAGAATGGAGCTTGCTTAAACTTTTTCGGTTTGGGGAAACTTGAATGGTGCCGCTGCATTGACTGTTGTTTCGATTCTGCATTGGTGTAGGATATGCATGTCTCGTCGCTTGTAACACTGTGGGAAAATAAATCATTCTTCATCTTGTCAAGAGCGGTCCAAAAATGCTCGTCCATTGCACATTCTTTGCTCTTTGTGTTGGTCAGTGAGCATTTTCGATATCCACTCTGCACACAATTTGTGATATCCAAGCTTTTTTGTGACAATCATGTAAATAGAGGTGTATCCAACATTCGGAAATTCATCAGCCAGAGCACTAATCGTCAATTACTGATCACATCGCAGTTTTCAGTTTACTTTATCAACAATTTTGTCGATTTGAATACTGGGCTTGCCAGTGCACTCTTCGTTATGCACATTTGTGCGACCATTTTTGAAATTTTGACACCATTGTCTAACCTTTCCTTTACTCATTACAGTAGGTACATACACTAGGCACAACTCCCGATGAATTTCAGTAGCTGAAGATTTTTTTCAATTTCAACACACAAAAATTGAATCACACACTTCATGACTGACAAGAGAAACGATTATCGCAGACATTGCGATCTGCATTTACTGGTAGGCAAACAACTCAAACTGCAGCGGCTTCATAAATAGCCGATAAATGGTCCTGCATGCGTGAAACTTTGTCCAGACCTTCTAATATTTAAATATAAGCTGATGACCCTTACTTTATGATTATGCCACGTAAATGTAAATCATAAATTACAAATATACAAACCATGCAGTGTTTTAATTGTCCCTGAATTCCTTCTGAATCATCAGAATCTAACTCTAATAAACAAGTAGCTTCTTCAACACCTCTTAATTCCCTTAGAGCTCTAGATAGTCGTCGTTCAAGATCAGTAGGAGAACGAAACTGTTCAAATTTTTCAGCAACATCAGTAAATTTTTTCTGCAATAAAACCAAACATGAATGAACAATAGGGGAAATACTTAAAGAGCAAAAAAGCATTGTTAAGTATTTCTTTAAAAACTTTTTGTGAAAGAGTTGTAAGTTGTTTTCTGTACAAGCTACAAAAAATTTTGGTTAAAATTAAAAAACACATTCTTTTCAAAAATCAGCTCAGACAACTTATTAAGGTTTTTTTACCTGCAAAATTTGGTGCAAATTCATAAAAGGAAGTTTGGTAAAACTATTCTAAACAAGATTTTATCCCCAAGATTAGCGAAATGATTATTACACCCTAAAACCCATAATTCATCATTTTAAAAGCCTAACACCAGTTCCATTATATAAATTAATGAAACTGATAAAATTTTGTGAGTTTTTTTAACAACTCATAATAAAAATACTAAAAAAACAATAATGGTCTCTAATCATTTTGATTATTTCTTCTGACCCCAAAAAAACATGAACTGCCAATAGTGAGCTTCCCAATAAATTTAGACTGTTGTCTGACTATCATGTGATGCCCATCATGCTAACAGAAACAACTAAATAATAGGGCATCTTAAGGCACATCTGATTAAAGGTCTTGACATGACATATTTTAAATCTTGCTATATTAATTTTTCAATTAATCTACTGATATGGGGGTATGAGCTACCAAAAATCCCCAAAAAATTAATATTACTTTGTAGTGAGAAATTAATTATCTGATTGGGGAAAACATTTTGAAAATGTATTAGGATAACAAATTTAAAAAAATTCTGAATAACAAGATTGCTGGTTGATTTTTACTTCCTCGTACAAAGTAAAGGAAGCAGTGTGAACCAAAAGTGTCCAAAAAACCCCACCACCCAATTTTTTTGGATTTTAAACTTTTTCTTAACTGCAGTAATACGCCCTAATTGAGAGTTTTTCAACAATGCATCATAAGTGGTACTTATTTACATTGGTTCCAGAGTTATAGACAAATTAAATTTTAATTAATGAAATATTTGAATCTTAGAAGGGGAAGGCACATCAGTTCTAATCAGACTTTATCTCCTTTTATTTTTTCACTTTTTTTTAATATAAATATATTGATTTAATTATTAATAATTATTAACCTCTGATTGTAAAAAAAATTTACAAATAATTCAATAATAAAAATTTCAGAAGTTATTAATGAAATAAAATTTTACGTACTTCTATTTTTAAAAAATGTGTAAATGTAATTTAATAGGCATGCAAAGAAGTCATGTAGTGTCCAGATTTTTTTTCTTAAAGAAGATTCAATTTTTTAAATTAATGATATGCAGATTGGCAATTTTGCATCTGTTCTATAATTTATATAGATAAAAATGTAAATGTTCCTTTGTTCAAAATCTTAAATCTCTGGAAGTTCTTCACCAATTGCTTTGAAATTTTGACACAACACTGCATTCAAATACACGTGGGTGTCACACCTATGACAGGTAAAAACATGCTTTTTTTGAACAGTGCTGTGTTCGATGTAAAAGCAACACACGCTATACAAAATATTTTACGATTCAATTTCAGTGTTTCCGATGCGTGTGTCCGCTATAGGCTAAAAAACTACTGGACTGATTTACTTGCGTGGAAAAGGAAAAATTGGAAGAGGGAAGTAGGAAAAAATTAGAAAGGGGAAAGGGTGAAAGTGAATAACAAAAAGAGAAGTGGGGGAGGAAAGAGGGAACTGGGAAAAGAGAATGTGGTAAAAATGATGGGGAAAGGAAAGGGGAACAGGGAGAAAGAGTAAAAGGGAAACTTAAATTTTATGAAGTTCTGTAATGTTCAGTTTGTGAATGTTTTATCATATTTTCATATATTTATATTTCACTTATATCTTAGCTTTTTATCAACCGATTTCAACAAATGATGTATAATTTTATTCATAACAAAAGGTTTTATATTCTATCTAATAAAACATACCGTTTTTATTCAAGTACCCCCCGCACTTTTTTTCTTGGAATTGGAGAGGAAAAATAAGGGTGCGGGGCTTACTTGAAACACAGCCTTTTTAGCCAGGATAATTTATGTAAAGTAAATGTTTTCTTAGAAGTACCTAAATTCAATCACATAAATATAGTTACATTAGGCTTTCGTTTATCAATATCGGATGTCACTTATACAGTATTATCGATAGGAACAAAGTTACTGTATTTTTATAAAACTGATTCTTTCTGTATAAGCTGCATCCG
This sequence comes from Lycorma delicatula, assembly GCF_047948215.1. Classification (NCBI taxonomy): domain Eukaryota; kingdom Metazoa; phylum Arthropoda; class Insecta; order Hemiptera; family Fulgoridae; genus Lycorma; species Lycorma delicatula. The sequence continues at coordinate 127,118,958 of NC_134461.1, read as the reverse complement.
GTTCTAATGACACTACAGTTACAGTATCAGTTACCCAACATCGTCTTATCTATTCGCCATAGTCATTGTACAGTTTATATATCTGGAGGGTTATGTGCATTTTATCTGTTTAGTTTATCTTGTAAAGTTTAATACAGTGATTTATTTTAATTACGGCATTAAAATGAGTACAAAAGGACAGCGTCTACGATCTTTTACAGTAAATGAAAAACTGAGCCACGAAAAGGCCTTTTATTACCAGTGCCTTTCCTGCGTATTCTATAACGCTCAGTTTTTCATTTACTTACTTTTGTACTCATTTTAATGCCGTAATTAAAATAAATCACTGTATTAAACTTTACAAGATAAACTAAACAGATAAAATGCACATAAAATTGTATGACTGTTATGAAAAAAAGGAAATGCAGTTATGCTGTCACGACAGAAATGTGTCAATCATATGCTCGTGAAATCGCTAAATCATTGAATAAAGTTGATTTTAAAGCAAGCCGTGGATGGATAACATGATTTTTTGCACGAAATGATTTGTCAATAAGACGAAAAATAACCATTTCTCAACGACTTCCAGACGCTTATGAATAAAAATTATTACATTAAATAAATCTTAGAAAAGATAAAGGCTATTTGCCTTCTCAAATAGGAAACGCTGATCAAACCCCCATATATTTTGAAATGCCATTTGACAACACCGTAAACAAAAAAGGTGAAAAAAGTGTTACGATTCACACTGGTGCTAATGAATAACAAAGGTGTAGTGCATTACAGGTGTGCTTTGCATTACTTCTGATGGATCAAAATTACCCCCTTACGTTGTTTTTAAAAGAAAAACACTTCCTACCGTACAGGTAAATGGAGTTAATAACAGAGCACAGGTATCAGGTTGGATGGACGAAACCTTAAGTTTAAATCAGGTGTGCTGATACCAGTTTTAAAATACCGGTATGATGGTAATGGATAGTTATCGGGGGCATACGACTGATAAAGTGAAAGAAATCTTAAAAAGACAGACCAAGTAATAATTCCAGGCGGATTGACATCTCTATTGCCATGTCTGCATTAATAAACCGTTCAAATCTGCATTAAAAACTGTACAGTAAATGGATGGCCAATGAAATTTCTTTCTCATGCCTAAAGGAAGAATCAAACTCCCACATTTTAACCAGATTTGTGTTTGGATAAAAGATGCTTGGGAAGGTATTTCCATGGAATTAGTAAGGAAAAATTTTTAAAAATGCGTTATATCTAATCAACTTGATGGTAGTGAAGACGATCACCATTGGCAGAGTGACGTGGAAACTACCATTTTAAATCCTATAACTATTTTTAAATAGTTATGGGATTTATTAAAAAGTGTATTGAAATGATCCTTTTCAACATGATACTTTCTTTTTGTTTTACTGGCCTACTAATTCTGAACTAAACTAGTACCTACAGTAATTAATATTGTAATTTAAATGAACGAATAAAATCCTTTACATTCTGCATATTTTCATATTTACGTAATTTTTTTCATATATTTTTAACATTCAAATACCGGAATATACTCAATTTTTTTTGTTAGATTTTATTGGCTTTTTTTATTTTTATTGGCTTCTTTATTCAGATTATACAGTTACCGTAGTACCATGCGAGGGCGTTAAATGATAACTGAACTTCAGATATGGAACAGGGAATGTCTTGTTCATTGGTTTAAGTTTTATTGGTTTGCTATATATATAATATTGTTACCATAGTAACAGGCAAGGGTGTTAAATGATAACTGTAATCTGAGATACAGAAGAGGGGAATGTCATTGGTTTAATTTTTAGACTTATCTATTCTGATTATATTGTTACCGTAGTAACCTGTGAGAGCATTAAATGACAGCTATAATCTGAGATATGGATGAGGGGAATGTCTTGTTCATTGGTTTAAATTTTATTGGTTTTTCTATTCAGGTTATATTGATACTATAGTAACCGGTGAGGGCATTAAATGATTTCTGTAATCAGAGACATGGAAGAAGGAATGTCTTGTACATTGGTTTAATTTTTATCGGCTTTCCTATTCAGGTTATATTGTTTTTGTATTCTGATAATATTGTTACCATAGTAACCGGCGAGGTCATTAAATGAAAACTATAATCTGATACGCAAGTGGAAAAGTCTTGTCCATTGTTCTAAATTTTATCAGCTTCTCTATTCAGATTATATATTGTTACCATAGTACCCTGCAAGGGCGTTAAATGATAACTTAATTTCAGTTACGGAAGAGCGAATGTCTTGTTCATTGGTTTATATTCTATTAGTTTTTCTTTTCTGATAATATTGTTACCATAGTAACATGCGTGGGCGTTAAATGATATCTGTAATCTGAGATACGGAAGAGAGAATGTCTTGTTTATTGGTTTAATTTTTACTGGTTTTTCTAATTATATTGTTACCGTAATAACCAGCAAGGTCGTTAAATGACAACTGTAATCTGAGAAACAGAAGGGGACGAGTCTTGTTCATTAGTCTAATTTCTATCGGCTTTCCTATTCAAGTTATATTGTTGCCGTATTGTTACCTGTGAGGGCGTTAAATGATTGTTTAATCTGAGATACGGAAGAAAACGTCTTGTTCATTGGTTTAATTTTTATCAGCTTTTCTATTCAGATTATATTGTAAACATAATACCCTACGAGGGTGTTAAATGATAACTTAATCTGAGATACGGAAGACGGAATGTCTAGTTCATTGGTTTAAATTTTATTGGTTTTTGTATTCTGATAATATTGTTACCGTAGTAACCGGCAAGGTCGTTAAATGATAATCGGAATTTGACATACGGAAGAGGAAAAGTCTTGTTCATTGGTCTAATTCTTATCGGCTTCTCTATTCACATTATACTGTTACCATAGTACCCTGCGATGGCATTAAATGATAACTGTAATCTGAGATACGGAAGAGAACAAATCTTGTTCATTGGTTTAATTTTTATCAGCTTTCCTATTCAGGTTATATTGTTACTGTAGTAATTTGCAGGGGCGTTAAATGATAACTGGAAACTGAGATACGGAAGAGGACAAGTCTTCTTCATTGGTCTAATTTTTAGTGGCTTTTCTGTTCAGATTATATTGTTACCATAGTACCCTCCAAGGGCATTAAATGATAAATTAATCAGAGATATGGAAGAAGGAACAAGAATGTCTTGTGCATTGGTTTAGTTTTTAGTGGTTTTATTATTCTGGTTATATGGTTACCGTAGTAAACTTACCGTTAAACATTAACTGGAATCTGACATACAGATGAAGACAAGTATTGTACATTGGCTAATTTTTATCAGCTTTCCTATTGATATACAAAACAGATATACTGTTTTCATAGTAACCGGAGAGGTCGTTAAATGATAACTTAATCTGTGATATGGAAGAGGGAATATCTTGTTCATTGGTCTAATTTTTATCGGCTTTTCTATTTAATTATATTTTTACCGTAGTACCCTGCAAGGGCGTTAAATAATAACTTAAGTGGACTAGTACAGGTTTTTTTTTGTCCTGTTACCCAATTGTTAATGTCCGGTAATTTTTTTCTAAGAAAGGGAAATTTTGTTTTGTGACACGAAGTGGGTACCGCTACTCAACCGGTATACATACGGCAGTGTGAGTTGATTCTCCTTGAGCTGTGTAAAAATTTTGTGCCGTTTCCGGTCGTGTTACGAACAAAATGTCTTTTCATTCGAACGTGTTTTCATTCTTGAACAATATTTCGCTACAAAATTGTACACGAGTGTAAAAGAATCATTTCAAATTAATTTTGTTGGTGTTTCTCCACCAGAAGAAATGCCAATTTCTAGGCTAGCAAACCAATTTTGAGAGACAGGTAGTGTTTGCGACAGAAAACGTAGTGGTCGACCGACTCGCTTGACAGATAATCTTTTAGAGAATGTGAAAACAAGATTGCTCAATTCTCCGCGGAAACATTTACAAAACCTTTCCACGCAAGTTGGTTTATCCTATTCGCGTGTTCAGAAAGCTGCTAAAAAATTGAAATTGTATCCGTATCGTGTACGATTAGTCCAAGAGCTTCAGCCTCCAGATTTAAACAAGCGATTGCAATATTGCCGTTGGTTTAGGTCTCTCGTAAATGATAACGGAATCGAATTTTTAAACACAGTGTTCTTTAGTGACAAAGCTTGGATCCATCTCGATGGTTATGTGAACAGTCAAAACTGTTGAATTTGGGCAGTTGAAAACGCTTTACAAGACAAATCTTTGCATCCTGAAAAAATTGGTGTGTGGTATGCGATATCTTGTCATCGTATAGTCGAACCCATGTTCTTCGAATAGACAGTAAATGGTGAAGTATACAGGAATATTGTGTACCAATTTGTATCCCTCCTGGAATCTCAAGAACGCTATTGCTGGTTTCAGCAAGACGGGGCTGTATGCCACACGTCTCGAATTCTCGAAAATCATGGATTTTCTGTAAGAGTTCTTTGATGATCGAATAATAAGCAAGGACTTATGGCCTCCAAGATCCGCAGACCTCACATCTTCCGACTACTTTTTGTGGGGCTATATTAAGTCAAAAACAATCAAACAATCATTTTGTGGGCCTTCAAAAACAATCCTCACACTATTGATGAATGATGAACTTAAAGTCAATATTACAGACTTAAAAGATTTAGATACCTTAGGGATAATAGCGTCTTTAACAATTATGTAATAGCTTTTTATTAAATCTCTTTTGTAAGTAACAAATAAATGTTTTTATTCCACCTAAATTTTCCTTTCTTAAATTACATTTAAAATTGGGACAGGAGTAAAAAATCACTCTGTAGTATTCAATGCCAGTTAAAATTTATTAAAAATACAGATTTTTATATTTATATAACAAAAAGAAAGTATTTTAACTATCCAAAATATATTTTTGATAAAATAAATTCAATTAAAATAATTAAAACATTTATTATTTTTCCTGTAATAATACCATTTGCTCATTTAACCTGGCGGCAGCTTCCATTTTACCAGCATGTTTATAATGACGTATTTGATGTTCCATTTCTTGTAATGTTGTGCTCTGATTTTGGAATTCTTCAATAAGTCTCTGTTAAATCAGAAAAGAATAAAAATACAATAACAAAGTTCAGAAAAAAGTTAATTATAATGAAAAAAAAAAAAAATAGTTTCTTATTTACTTTTCTCTCTAAAAGGTATTTTCATTCAGTAATTTCTACCACAATTTTCACATGCTACTAGGTCTACTGTTATCAAAACAATATCTACCAATAGATTATTTAATATGAAATACAAGCTACCGCAAACGTTTCCAATTATATGCTGATAAATATAAAAAATATCAATGCAGCTTTGGAATGCATGCCTACTCATTCTTTCTGACATATACTGGTTAGTTTAATTAAAATAGCCATCAAAAACCAATAAAACAGCTACAGAAAAAACAAATGGTTTTTTCCGGATGTGAACCACAAATTTAAAAAAAATTAACTGAATGATAATATAATAGTTTTTCAAATAAGAAATTAAATTGCTTCATAAGTCACAATTTTATTTTTTTTTAGTTTTTCTAAACATCTACGAGGTGCGACAATAAAGTAATGAGACTGATTTTTCTTTGCAAGATGTGGCAACCCTGCAACTTGCGTAGGCACACCATCTTTGACCTTGGTCTATAAGCTACTTCTAGTCCAAGTGGCACATTGATGCAACTGCTCAGTCGTGAGTTGTGCTGTAATAAGTGAACATGTGTTTGTGTCCCTCGTCACAGCTTTTTGGACATCTTGTGTTGTTTGAAAATGGTGTCCCTTGACCGCCATTTTGACTCTTGGAAATAGAAAAAAGTCGCACGGAGTGATGAAAAAATTGAAACATTCATTCCATTCAAGACTATCAAATTCTTTCTTCACATTTACAAATATCATGTAGTTGGCTTTACTATTTTAAAACTGCCTTGTAAAAATAATCTGAGGATAAGAATACTGTTGTACCTATGCTTTCTGAAACTAAACTGGTTTTTGTCTAGTACACCTACCACATGTTATATTCGCACAAATATTATAAATAAAGAAAACTCACTCAAAAGTAATTTTTAAAAACTGCTTGTAGTACAAAAAACTATTACAAATTTTGATACCAGCATGAATGTAGTTAACCATAAACATTTTGAATAACATCTAAGAATATACAGATATGGAAACTTAAATTCTCATTACGCAAAATATATTTCAAAAGTTTGTGGCATTTGAAATTTGACAAGGTAATACAATAAACCTATATAAATCTAACAAAGAAAATAAAACCCTGATAAAAATAATTTTTTATATATACAGAATGATTCTAAATTGCACAGCAATCTCTCAAGAGATGATCCTACAGCCAAAAATAAGAAAAAAAGTTCATACAAACATAGGTCAGAAAACGGCTTAGCAAGTTTTGCATTGTGAAACATTTAGTCCTGCTTTCGGCCCCCTCTGTGAAATTAACTGAACTAAAATTCTTGAGGTACAAATTGGTGCTTCCTTATGGTTTTTTATTTAAGAAATTTAATAAAGGTGGTCCTAGACCTCTGTGAAAAAAAGGGTAAAACATGAAAAAGTTTTGTCGGAAAATACACTTTTTTCAGTCTGGGCTAAAACTTTCTTAATTTACTAGTAAAACAATAATTTTTACTTACCTTTGTAGAGAATTTAATTCTGAGAAGATTGATGCAAGTAATATCTTAAAGTCAAACACAAATTTGTAAAATTCAACTTTGATTAGAAACAAACACACACAAACTGGATCGGAAAAGTAACAGGATTTTAAATAGAACAATTTACATACAAGTGCCAGAAATTATAAAAATAAATTTGAAAGACATCCTTTTAAGATATATTAAAAAATTTTATTTTTTCGTAGGTTGGCAATAACAGCTGAACAACAATTAAGTTTAGTGTTTAGCATTTGAATATCCATTTGAGTGGTGTTAGTGCTTTTATTGTTCAGTCACTCACAATGAGTGATGCCACAAACATGTTAATTTATGGTAAAGTAAATAAAAATGGATTAGCTGCTGTGCATGAATACCAAGAAAGTTATCTAAACAAATTTTTTTACAGCTTTATCAAGTAACCATTTTGATATTTAACAATTTTTTTTAAAAAACAGTGTTCTGTTTAAAATCTACTTTTCCAATCCAACTTGTGTGTTTTGCATCTAATTAATGTTGAACTTCTCAAATTTGTGTTAAATTTTAATACACTTATTTACATCAATTTTCTCAGAATTAAATTCTCTATGAAGTTAACTAGAAATTTTTATTTGTTTAATGGTAAGGTAACAAAGTTATTTTATTCTGAACCTAAAAAAGTATTTTCCAACAAAATTTTTTTTTGTTTTATGTCTTTTTTCTTAAAACCTAAATGAGAGAGGTCTGGGACCACTTTTAGATCAAACCATAAGGAAGGACCAATGTTTGAGTAGATTTGTACTCAACAATTTTAATATGGTTTATCCTATTAAATAGTATAATAATGGTAATATTTAAATGAATTATGTGTTTTAATTTCATTTTTATTTTCTCTAATGATGAAAAATATCCTAAAGCTTTTATAGCAAACATCAACTAAGAATAAAATAAATATAAAAAAATATTAATTTCTCTTTTAATAAACTGAATTTAAAGTTGCAAGATACAATTCTATAAAACTTTCATTAATAAGAAATAGAAACATTTACAACAATCTTGGTGAATTCACTTCATACAAATATATAGCGGGTAGGCGGAAATTAACTCCCTATTGAAAATTGTTTATAATTTTTTTAATACTTAACCAATTGTCATGAAACAATAAAAGCAATTTGCTCCTTACAGTGATAGAATTTATTACATGACATCTCATTTTTCATTGCAGGTATCAGTGGCAGACCATGGCATGTCTAACCTTGTGTGAGTGGGCTCAGCTGGCATCCTGGTATGAAGTATAGAAGTCTGTGGTACAAATACAAAGATGGTGGCTAAGTGTGAAAGGACCTTATGCCTCAGTAAATGCAAAGACCATAAGGAATTGCCACTTGAAGCTAATGGACACAGGTTCTGTATCAGGAGACATGGTCGCCCCTTAACATTCAGGATGGAGGAACATGTGCAAGTGGTTCAAGATGTGTTCATTTGAAGTCTTCAGAAATCACAAAGACAGGCATCTTGCAAAAGTGATTTAACCCAACATACAATTTGAACTGTTTTGAAGAAAGAGTTGAATTTTCATCCATGGAAATCACACTACTGCCAGGAATTATCGCTGGAAGACGGTGATCATCGGTTGGAATATGGGGAGATGATGCTTGCTTGATATGAAGACTGGTCTGATATTTTTGGTAATATCCTGTGGTCAGATGAAGCCATGTTTCATGTTGAGGCTTTGTTAACCAGAACAATTGTTATTAAATTACTGGGCAACAGAGGATCCAAGGGTGGTTGTTGAAAAATGCCAACATTGCCCAAAGGTCACAGTGTGGTGCAGCATGACATCAACAACAGTTGTGGGTACACATCTCATTTGGGACACAATGAATGCAGAACAGTAACTTAATATGCTTGAAGATTATGTTCACAGTATTGTATCCACATGGGACAATTACAACAACCTAATCTTTATGCAAGATGGGACCCCACCTCTCTTCACAAGTCCTTCCATCCGTGGCTCATCACCCATTTTCCAGGATGCTGGCTGGGACGTCGTGGTACCCTTGAATGACAAGCAAGGAGTCCTGACCTAACATCCTGTGACTTCTTCCTCTGGGGTAGGCGAAAGAGGAAGCACAAAACCAAAAACTCTTAATGAATTGGAGAAGCAAATTCGCCAAGTTCTTGGAAACACCGCTGGATTATCTGCAGAAGTCTGTCACAAACATCCCCTTCTGTGTATGGAAACTGGTGATAATATGGTGCTTATGTGGAATTTTAGCAATGCATAACAATTCTACCATTGTTAAGGAATAAAATGTTTTTTGTTTCATGAAAATGAGTTCAGTATTAAAAAAGTTATAAACAATTTTCAATAGGGAGTTGCAGAATGAAATGATGTACTAAATTAATATAAGAAAATTAAGATAACTAAATCAGGGAATAGAGCTTTAAGTAATAATAATAATAATCATCAAATAAAACTAATTTTAAACAAATGAAAATATGCTTTCACAAGCATACATCTATTCAAAACTACAATCCTATCTCTTCTTTACAATAAACTGCAGATTGTTAGAAATAATGCTAAGTGGTTAGGAGACCTATTTAATATATGGTCAGACAGTACTGATCTGTGAGGTGTTTGTTTAGTGTGTTCTTTTGTCAAGTTATACTATCAGATCACATCCTAAACAGATTTTTTTAAAGTTTTTAAAATAAAACAATTAAGAGTATATGCAATGTTGACTGTGGCTGTGAAAGAGATTAGATTACACTCTTCAAAAAATATTATGAAAGTATATTTCCACTTATTACAATCATGTTTTTCATCATTATAAAAAGATTAACTCAATTTCATCATATGATTCTCAGATACACGTTAAATATAAATAACTGACTTAACTCAATGGTATAGAAATTATTTAATATCATATCATAAATTATTTACATCATTATAACATATCTCAGTGGTGGCATAACTCAATCGTATAGAAGTTATTTAATATCATATCATAAATTATTTACATCATTAATTCATTTCATCAGGCATTCAAATAGTACATTTATAGAAAAAAATTACTACCTAGATTAAATAAAATCCATAATAAAAATACAGTGGGAGCATTTAACAACCTAGGAAAAAAACAATGATAAGTGGTTTTACACTAAACCTTGGCTGGAAATCCAGATGAGATTTTCAGTTTAGCAGTCAATTATATATTAAGTGAAGTCTAAGGTTTGTAAATTAGGGTAAAAGTAAAAAATAATTTATAAACATATCAAATATGTTACATACTGACCAGACATGATGCATATTATGTTATATTTGAACAAATCAAAAAGTACACACCTTGGTGAAGCCTGATCCAAAAGCTAGTAACATATGAACCAAATATCTCATTCCAGAAATTGTCAGGGATTGATTATTCAATATATGTAAGTATTTTGATAATAAAATGCAGTGAACCATATTAATATGAAATAAAAATCAATTAAAATGTTATAATTTATTAATTATAGTAGGAAGTTAAATACTGAATGGCATGCTATAAAAAAAAGATCATAAATGTTAGTTTTTTGCACAATCAAATATTGCTGTTAAATAATAATTTAAAAAAAAGTAAAAACAAACCTGAACATCATCTGGTAAATCATCAGCTGTGAAATCATTTTCAATACGTGCTGTTAATTGTGCATCAACATCATTCAACCATTCTTGGAATTCAATGATATGACCCTCTGATTCTTGCGCTTCAGCCACTGACACCTCAAGTAACTCAGTACGATCCCTAGCCTACAAGAGCACGCATACACAACAATTGCAATGCAAAGATAAAGAAGGAATGAAACTGATTTACCAAAATAAAATAAAAAAGAAAAAACTTTAATATGCTGTTTAGAGTTCAAACAGTGACACTCAAACTATGGTAAGCATAATATCAGATCAGAAGGTAAGAGTTTCAGAGATCAGTTTGGTGTAAAAAGTCCCTTCTTCTTTAGCTCTTACTATATGAGGTCTGTTCAAAAAATACGTAGACTGTTTGAATTGCGCGGGTCCAGTTGGTTCCAGTCAAATCCGCTTGGCATTGCCATGTTTATACAGATCAGCTGATTACAAAGAGTTTTTTGATTACAAATATCATTATTGGTTGCTTAGCTATGCGGTTAATTGTGAAGTGTGTTTTTTTTGTTTGGCGGATTTTAGAATGAATGACTTGAAACAAGCAAAGAGTTGCTGTGAAATTTTATGTTAAACTCGGAAAATCTGTGAGTGAAACTTTTGATATGCTCAAGACGGCTTACAGCGACGTTGCTATGAAGCGTGTGACATATTTTAAGTGGCACAGACGTTTTAAAGATGGTTGTCAATCGATTGAAGACGATGAGCATTCGGGACATCCTTCCATGTCAACTGACGACTCACACGTAGACAAAATCAACACCCTGGTTCAGGCAAATCGACATCTGACCATCAGAGAAGTTCATTGAAGTTCTTAAACATCTGTGGGACACTATCTAGTGGAAAAGGCTAGAAATGTGGAAGAGTGGTGATTGGTTTCTTCATCATGACAACGCTCTAGCCCATTCAGCCTTCAGAACTCGTGAGTTTTTGGCTAAACACTCAATCACTGTTCTTCCCCAGCTACCCTACTCATCTGACCTTGCTCCTTGTGACTTCTTGTTCCCCAAACTTGAAAGGTCTTTCAAACTTCAATGGTCTTTGAAAGGAAGAAGATTTGAGACGATTCCTGAGACTGAGGCAAATGCGATGAAGGAACTGAAGAACAACACAAAAGAAGCGTTCCAGGACTGTTTCCAAAAGTGGAAACACTGTTGGGATAAGTGTGCATGTTGGGGAGGAGAGTACTTTGAAGGGGACCCAGACAAGTAACTTCTAAATAAAGTACATTTTGTTTTATGACAGTATACGTATTTTTTGAACAGACATCGTATGTTGATGTGGAGGAGATTTATATTTCTACAAGCACTACAGCACTTATCTATTTAAAAAGATATAATTCTAGGAATAAGAAATTTTCCTTAAGGAAGCCTGGTAACTCTTTAGTATCCAGAGGACTTACAACATTTGTTATAGTATATTATGGACTATATCTTTATAAGAATTTCTGAGGTGGTCAACACAAGATTATTGATCAGTATACTGTGTGTTGTTTCCAGCCTAAATTAAGATACCTATATTCCCTGAGAAAATTTAACAAGGTAAGCATACCCACCTAAAAGGGCACCTTTGGGTGGGTTTGTTATTTCAGTTTTGTTCTCTTCCTCTAGATAGATATCCTCTACCTAACTACTTACACCTTCACCTTGGCCTCTTCTTGGCTGAAGAGGTTTTTTGTGTTTTTTTTGTTATAATAAATCAAGTGAATTCATGCTAAAGGTGTGAGAAACAGATGGATGTTATTACTAATGCAATTTAATAAGGGTGGCTCAACCTACCCTATGGAAGTTTATGTCTATAAAAGAGGTTGTATAAAATGCCAAGTTGATCTAATAAACTCTGATTTCCTTTTTCCTTATAATACAATAAGAAATATGATACATTATACAGTTTTGTCAGAGCATATTTTAAATTTTTATTGCATTTGTTTATAAAGCATGTTATTAGGCTAAGTTATATGTTATTGATATTCCTTTTTTTATTTATTATAATAATTTTATTCTCCTGTACCTTCATAAAGCTTTCAATGTTTGTTTGCCTTATAAGCATATAAGATACAATTATACTCGGTACAGGTTGAATATCAATCTGGTTGTACAAGAGCTTTCTTCTTTTTTTTTTTACAACTGCTATTTCTAGTTTTACACTTAGAAAGGTTTGAGAATTTTGATTTAAGAGAAGTGCACTTATCAATTCAACTACATCAGCCTGAGAGAAACAACATTAATATAAATAAGACCATACAGTCTAACAGATAATTATTTAATAACAGATTATTTTATGGGAGGCTGGAGATCAATATTACCAAATGTCATTTGTGCACTGTAAAATATATTATTTACAGGTTGAACAATATATTTACATATTTATTCACATAATAAATAGGCACAGGGAAACAGGAAATTTTGAGAGTAGTAGTGGGAGCCCTGAGGAGCTGGTAGAGAGGTAAGAATGGCATCCTTCTGCGCACAACTACCTGCCATTTAATAATCATGGACCAGTGGATCGGTACACAATGTGCATTTGCCATGAGGGCATTTTACAAAAATGGTGACAGTGTGATTGCTGCTCAATGGGAATTCTGACATTAAAATTTAGAATGTCATGGTTGCATTCCATTTTGCCACGCCATCAAGATATAGGTTGAGAATTTTGAGGAAATGGGTATAAGCTCAAAAGGTAAAACCACCAGGAGGAACTCAATGAACCCTAGAAAAAACAGTGAAACAGTTCGAGACTCAATTGGAAGGAGCCCATGATGACCAACAAGTAAATACATAACATTATTGAATCTAAGCCAAACAAACTTCCGCCAAATACATCAAAGTGATTTGAATTTTCCTCTTACAAAATTGAAGTTGTACAGGAACTGAAACCATCACTACATGGTCCCATGAATTCACATGGAAGTGTTTCAAAGTACCATGCAAAATCACAGCATTTGCTTCCAGGAATGCATATGTTTGAATGGCCATCATCTTATGGACATTGTTTTTAGAAACTGAAATTTTTTGTGTTGGGACACTTAATGGCACGTAATTTTTTTTTGTTTTTAACAGTAAAACTTTTAAATTAATTTTTTTTACTTTTGAGAGAGTTACTTCAATATTTCCTGTTTCCTTGTGCCATACTATATTTTGTTTGTAAATTCGATATTGTTATTCAAGTGTAGGTTTTTTAAATTACAATTAATTTTCATTTAACAATTGTTCCACAGGAGTGTGCAAATTGTAGGTACTAGTTTTTAAGTTGTTAATAATTTGAGGCCCAGCTAAACCAAACAAGTTATATTCTATAATATTAACAGCTCCAAAAGCTCCTTGATACTGTGAAAGTACCACCAAATCATGACCTGACATAAGTACATCCTGTCTGGTTGATGTATAAATTATTTCACCTGTTATAAATGAGTCCTTAACAGCTGAACAGTTGTTTTATCATATTATTGGTAATAAGTGTATTTGTTTTTTTTTAATTTATTTAGTTTTTACATTTTTTAATTTGTTTTTGTTGTTTTCTTTTTGCATTTTTGACAATACAATTTATTCTAAGTTTAGACTAAGTATGTTATTGTATATATTAGTTTTTAGTTCATGTTATTAATAAATTTTTTTGTAAGTATTATATCTCTAGGAGAGCAGTTTATGAGTATAAATTACTCATTTATAACTGTTTATGTGTGTGCTAAAATATTTTATCTTTTTTAATTTTTTTTCTTTTTTATTTGACCCTAGTAAACAGGTTATTTTATTGAGCACACAATGTTAGGTGGGATAGCTACATTAATTTTATAAAAGCCTGTCTTTATTTTGTACTTTATGAATTTTGAATAAATATTTATTGCTATATGAACAACTAGAAATTTAATTGCTTTATTGGTTTAACATACAACAATGAATTTTATGTTACAGTGAAATTTGCTGATGGAATACTATTCTGCATTGTTTTCAGTTTCCATTATATAGAAGAGAACAAATTTTCATAAATTCCACAATTTTATCCATTCACAGAATAAGGGAAATCAAAATCAAGATCACAAAGACCTTTTAATGGATAATATATTATAAAATACATAAGTGAATCTTAAATGTTATTTTTAATATAAGCCAAGTTTTTGTTATTTCTATTTTATTATTGGGCAACAACTATTAAGATCATTACAGCTATATGCTGAAAAGAAAAAACTGGATAACATTAGACTCATAATTTATTTAAAATGCAAAGAAATTTTTCAGACTGATGCCTTAATCAGTTTGTTTTTTCATGCCTTTTATACAGATATTTGAAATACCTTTAATATACTACACTTTTTTTTCATGGAACTACTGCAGTTAGTTCCATTAACTGAAATTAAATTACTTGTTTGGTTAACGGAAAGTAGAGAACTTCCACAAAAACAACAGAAATAAAAAAAAATATTATAACCAAAAGAAGAAAATTTCAAATAAGGTTATAAAGAGATTTTCCATTATAAAATTCTTTAGTTAAAAATTAAATAGTTTACAAGCTATATTCTAGAAACTGAAGAAATAAATGGTCCTGATAGAATTATCTCAGCTGGCTTGAATTTTGTTTCCAAAATATAAATCTACATAATCTATATACAATAAAGCTGCAAAAAAAGAATTAAGATATTATATACCACATTACTATATAAAATTAGTTTGTAGGTGGTGGTTCAGACCAAAGACATAATAACCACAGTTAGATGCCAATTTAACAACAAAAAATTCTACATTTTGTTAGTTGTCAACAATTAAATTAAATGTTCTAAATATTTTACAATTCTACAATTTACAAACAATTACTTTAGGTTAATTTGATAGAATACTATACAAAAACCTATTACAGAGGTAAAAATAACTATTAAATACTATAGTCAGAGATAGGTGGAGATAAAATTATTAGCTAATTCTAATTCAAATTAAAAGTTATTAACGCAGATGTTAGTTGTTAACTGCTCACCCAAGAGATAGAAATTAGAGCATAAGCTATAGTAATGAAAACATTTTTTGATAAACTTTTTATAATCTTACACAGTTCAATAAAAACTTTATGTATATTATTACTGAAAATCTACATTTATAATTGGCATATAGTACGACAGTTTTTGTTCATATTAGCACTTAAGTATTGTAAACATTATTATTAATTGCAATTTTTAATGTTGTGACCTAATGTTGAAAACTCTTCGCTATGAAAACATGGTTACACACCATTCTTTTTATTAACCGCACCACCTTAAACCACAACCTGATGAAATCTCCTTGCAGTTAATTTATCAAATATTTTAATTTTGTTCATGCTATTACACAATTAAAACAAAAATAAAACAAAATCACAAAACATGCAGAAACAGCTTCTTTTTCATAAATACCACAATCGTACATCATTTTTTGTGTAATTGTAATATATTAGTGGTGTTTTACATTTAGATGGATTTAACAATAAATATAACATTTTAATATTGCAAATCATGTTACTTACGTTAAAAATTATACATAGATTATATTAACCAGAAAAATTATTTAGTTATTTCTAAGCAATGTGTTATTATTATTAAGGGGTGCTTGGCTTTAAAACAATAATTGTGAGTGGGGTACAGTAAAGACAAGCAATGAATATGTTTTTCAATACTTACCTATTTATTAAATATGATGTGAAAGCAGAAATGATTTTTTTTTATTTAAGTTTTGTATGACTTTCCATATGGCTCAAATATAAGCCATACTTTTTGTAAAACATTGATTTCAAAAATGGAATGGTAGCTTTACATGCAAATTGTGAAAATAGTTTTATAAAGATTTTAATGACTAATCTAACTACTGGGCATTTCCAAGAAACCTTCCAACACTTTCAGTGTTTCTTTGATAGCTATCAAATCGATAATGCTACTAGAGTTTGGAAACTTGAAACGATGTATCCTGTTACCAGTATGGAAATACCAGCGCATTGCCATGTACCTTTAGAATATATGTGATATTATGATGTAATGTTTCTACATTGTGATCATTTTAATTACATCTGATATAACTTTGTTCACACCATCAAACTTTTATAGCTAACTACAGCATAAGTTTCCATACCTGTTCAAAGTTAATTATAACTGGAGCTTACGTTCAGTAATTAAATAAAATCTAAAGCACATATGAAGACTGATTACAGAGGTTTATGCTACATATATGAAGTTAATATCAGTTACTGCAGTAAAAGTGATTAGGCTTTAATGAATGTTATACAGATTTACTACAGAAATATCAAAATGAATTGTGGGAAATTTATGACATTTGCATTGAGTTTTATAAATTTTAAGTTGAATGCATTATAGAAAGATTTGGTCACAGGACTACAGTATTGATCTGCACTTCACTTTCTCCAATTATGTATAATATTTCCCATTTCATTAAAATCTAAGGATGGATGGTTGACTTACTTGTAAGTGTGGCTTATATTCAGGTCATTTGGTAATGTAAAATCAGGTACTGTTTAAATAAAATTTTAATGGTAAATATTGAAAAAATATTGTACAATATTATAATTATAATAATCATGTTTAATAAAACATGATTGAATTTCACTGCTACATAAGTAAAAATCTGAGATGATATTCTGCGATGACTAGTGGCAAAATTACATAAAACTATTAATTTTTAATACAAAAAATCTGGTTCAGTCTACCATTAAAACAATAGTATCCTACAGTAAGTAGAGATATGTAAATTCTAAAGCAATCTATAAACTGACATACTAAAATCTTTACAACATAGGTAACATTAGAAATTCAAATCTGAACTCAAATGTAAAAACAGCAAATCTTATTTCATAATTTTCTTATCTCACTACCCAACAAACCAAAAAACTGGACAGACTGGAGCACAAAAATACTATGTAAAATCTCTTACACAAACACTATATGTCATTAAATACATATGGCGCTTCAAAGAAAAGAAAGAAAATTAAAGTGCACCAGATAAACTTAAAGACAAAAAACATTTAAATATGAAAAATATATTAACTAATATTTTATGAAATCTACCAACAATTGGCTTAAGCAGACATGTAAAATTTTTATCTAGTATGCAAATTCCACACACTACTGTATTTAACTGTTACAAGTAGAATTACTGTGAAATGTATATAAAAAAACCCTGCAAAACTGCATCACTTGCCATCTGGTTCCATCTACGGCATCATACTGGCACTTTCTAATAAAGCCACTTCTTTACTGTGTATAAACTGGTTACTCCCCATGTGGACTGTCCAAAGATTCTGTTTTCTGCCTAAAGTTGCATAAAAACCAGTTTTTATGGTTTAATGGTTTAGATACCTGTCACCTAAAGCCAGGCTTCCTAGTCCATCTAAAATTTAATAGAACTACAACAGAGAAAATCTGCACAGAATAATTGCAACAGATGTAAATAACCAATCCTTCATATATATACACGTAACAAAAAGAAATAAATAGATGTAATGAAACTATGATTGCTATTAACAGCAACATATACATATGTAAGATATATAATTTCTTTTACCTGATCATTCAGATTACTCCATCATGATGTAATTGCTGATACTTCTTCAGCAACAGTAGGTGGTATAACCTTCTCGTCAACTAATGATTTACCTAAATTTTGTATTCTTGTTAAACGAGTATCTGGATGATTGCGAATATAATTTTCAAGATCCTTGAAAAGAAATACATATTATATTAATTATTTTGTAACAATAAAAATATATTAAAGTAAAGAAATAATACAAATATTACAACCATTTCAACCAAAAATATCTGGTTGAAATGGTTGTAATATTTGTATTATTCACATTTCAACCAAAAAAATCTGGTTGAAATGTGAACATAAAATTTCACAGCAATTAGTAAAGTGAATTTTATTATTTATCAAACAAATACTATTAAAAAAGAATAATGTATACTTATAAGGATATAAAATAACTACTATACTATAGATTTAAAATATACTATAGAATCAAAATTATATTTAATAATCTGGTTTTCATGCATTAACAATCATTGCTGGATGCACTAGGCCTTTGGATGAGTTAATAGGTATTTATGAATTAGTTGCAATTATATCATTGTAAAGAGAAGATCTATCAGTATGTAAAGATACACTTTCGTGGGAGGCAGAAAGTCAAAGGGAAGAGTGATACGGAACATTTTATTTTAGATAATTGCTGAATACTGATAATTATTAACTAATTACTACGATCTCAAAAAATAATCTAGCCTCATAGAATCATTAGTTAATTTTTTTCATTAAATACTAAGAATATATCACTAAAAAGTGCTAATGGGAGTGTAATGTAAGTCACTAAAACAGTTTTTCTGTGGTGCTACAATATCCAGTTAACTACTCTCCATTCAATACTTATAATGGATATTTTTACATTTATTTAACTATTTCCTTTATTATCAGATCTAATTTGATGGTCTAAGTATGAAAACTATCTTTGATTAAAAATCATCAAAAACTAATGTCATTTGTTTGCAATCTCAGAAAAATGCCTAGCTACAATTGGCCATGCATTATAAACATTTGTGGGATATTTTGTAAAGTTTATAGTTTATCTTCAGAATAAAGAATTAGAGCAAATAAAATTCATGTTGAGACAGAAAGCAATCTCAATAGCATAACTAATTTTGGCTTTTAAAATTCTTAAAGCAAATACTTTTGTTAGGGGAATATACCAAACTTAATTATTTAGCTTTTTTATTAATATGAATTTTCTTCTTTAATTTAATACTATAACATATATGGTATGCAATTAGTGAAAGATAAATAATAAATGTTTTAAATTTAACCTGTCAGAAAAATCTTTTCAAAGAAAAATTATGTATTATAAACTGACTTAAATTTACCTTTAAATTCTCCATACTGATTGTGATGCATCATGTAGCAATTTATATTTGAGAAAAACAGACTCTGTCAATTCATGACATTTTTTATTAAGAACAGACAATCTCTCACCAAGTTTTAATACATTATCTGCACCACCACTAGTGAGTAACTCATTACCTACAACAGCAAAAGAAAATAAAATGTTTTGAAAAATAAATCCATTTTTAGATTGGTTAGTCTAATAAATTACAAAAATTATATGACAGTCACATAAATGTCAATACTCTACATAATTAACATAAAACATTGATACATTCAATATCACTTTCCTATGCTTGACATACAGAAAGCTTAAATGACATAAAATACTCTGTAAATGAAAAACACATGTATTTTTATCATTCATTTTTTTAATCCTATTATATTTCAAAAACTAAATCTAATTATATTTCAAAAAAAAAAAATGCTTTATTATCAGTTGCATGTTAAAAATATCTTAAAAATATCTGTTGCATGTTAATTTACTACAGTCATCTTTGCACATTATAAAGTATTGTAACAAGACCGGTATAACGGATCTGAGTAACAGATTCTTGGTAATTAAGAAGAAATTGTAGAAAATATAATAATGGGAAAATCCAGAAAGGGGCTAAAATATGAACCCTTTAACAAGCTAACAGGTCCGTTTAACAATCATCCATTTTGTAAATAGTATATAAATAAATATTATAAATAAAGTATATAAATAATCAATTATTAAAGAGTGGAAAAAGAATTTCATTTGAACAGGAGCAAAGGGGAAAAGTTACATCGTCATTTATGGGTTCCAGAAAGAAGGTAGCATCTGAAAAATGGGAAATGAAAAATTGGATAATTTGGAAAGAAAATGCAGACTTTTGGTTGGATATAAGAAATGCAAGAGGGACAAGACTGGTGGATTTCTCTAAGGAAAACTCTTTAGTAATTGGTAATATGCTATAAGAGATGCTGATACACATGGACATCAAGAATAAATGGAGAGAAGTACCAGATAGATTACTTTGTGATAGAAAACCGGTATAGGAATTAATTAAAAAATTCATATGCATATCCAGGTGTAGATATAGATTCGAATCATAATCTTGTGATGGGAGAGTTACAGATGAGGATGAAGAAAGTGAACAAAGGAAAAAGAAAGGTACTTAACAAAGGTTAAATAGGGAGGTACTGAAAGATGGAGACAAGAAGGAAAGCCTAAAGGAGAATTATTTGGTAAATAGAGAGAGAAGAGAAGAGGATACAGACCCAAGATGGATACACAAACACAAGATGGATATATATGAAGGAGGATCTAACTAACGCCACCAAAGATGCTGTGGGTAAAAAGCAGACTAGGAGGATAAAGAAAGAATGGGTTACTGAGGTGATGCTGGATAAAATGGATGAGAGAGAAAAGTGGAAGAATATCAGAACAGAAGATGGTAAGAAGATGTACAAGAAACTAAATAATGAATAAAAAGAGATGGAAAGAGTGCGGCAAGCATGGTTGATGGAAAGGTGTGAAAATATTGAGAAATTGGAGAGGGTAGGGAAGTTTGAAGAGATGTATAGAGCAATTATGGAACTGATATTTAAAAAGGGAAAAAGTAAAACTAGAATAGAAATAGCAACATAAGACGGGGAGATGGTTGATGGGAAGAACAAGGTTCTAGGTACATGGAAACGATATGTGGAAGGATTTATGAAGCAGATAAAAGACCAGAAATATGATTATTAAGGCATGAATTTGGAGGCCTTTCAAATGTGGGTTTGGAGGAGAATGGAAAAGATCAGCTGGATGGAGAGAGTTCGGAATGAGGAGGTGCTTCATAGAGTGGGAGAAGAGAGGGCGATTATTGAAATAATAAAAAGAGAAAATGCAGTTGGTTGGGACATTGGCTGAGGCGTGACTGCCTGTTGGTGATGGCATTGGAGGGATTTGTAACGGGGAGGAAAGCAAAAGGTCAGAAACGAATGAAGCTGGTAGACAATATAAAAGGGAAAAGTTACTATAAAATGAAACAGATGATATAGAATCGAGCAGAATGTAGGACGGCCATGTGAAAACCTGCCTTTGGGCAAAAGACTATTATTATTAAGTTAAAAACAGCTGACAGTGAGGTACTCTCAAAATCATTATTGTGTTAAATAAAATGAGGTATATATAATATTAAACTTAATTCATCATTGTTTTTTTTTTTTTTAGTTGTTAATGTTACTATATAACAAATTAATTAAAAATACAGAATTAAAAATATTTTTTTTTAAATTAATATATAACAGCCAAAATAGCTACCTGTTTTTTCTTAGCATAAATTATTATAACCAAAATTGCATCATTCACATTAAGATTAGTTACTATAATCTCAGCAGATATATAAGACTTACAAAAACTCAACAAATTCTACTTCTTATATTTGTAACAAGTAGGGCTCATTTGAACCAGCTGAAAATTACACAAAATTATCAATGTAATAATAATGATAATAACATTTATTCATAATGTAATGTTTTGAATTACTTTTGTACCCATCATCAGTAACATAATAGTAATTTAATAATGAAATAATTTTAATTATTTTCTTAACCGTCACAAAAAAAAACATTGTGCATAAATTACTTTTAAAGGCATTGAGCATGATTGTAGCAAGAAATGGTAATTCACAATAGCTAAATGATGTTTGAAGTAACAGTGTTCTAATAGCAATACCTTTATCTTACAATTTTTATTAAGTATTATAAAACATTGACTGGCAGATTTAAACTGGCAATAACATTTTGGGTTGAGTATTCATTTTTTTTTTTTGGACATTATGCCAGATCATCTTTGAAATTAAAAGAAATAATAGAAGAGTGATCAAAATGACCAAACCAATGCCAATAACTGTTTGGTCAATAGATTAGAGAATAAAACAAATTCAAACAAAAAATGTGGTATTTCAATCAATTAGCATATGTAACCTACATATAACAGAAAACTTAAATTTAAAAAAAGTTTAAAAAAATTATTAGGTGACATTAATAAAGTGTGATTGATAAAAATACGAATTTACCTTTTGAGTCTTATCGATTAATTGCAATAATTTTGTTTTGCGTTCAGGTATACCATTTTGTACAATATTCTTCCAAGTTAGCTGTATATTAGCTACTTTATCTTGGAGTTGTTTAGAAAAGTTACTGTCAATCTGCTGACTAGAATGAAGTAATTCCTGAGTTAAATTTTCTATATTTTTAACTCTAGGTTCTAATGAATTTCCCTATGCTAACAAAGCCTGCAATATTATTAATTGAATATTATTTTATTATATAATGTTTAGTAAATTATATAATTAATTTATCAAAAATTAAAAATATATAATATTAATTACTTATTGATCACCTGCAGTATTATTTACCCAAAAATTATACGATTATAAAGAACTTAAAATTTAATAACGAGATGATCTAGTCAAAATTATACAACTCCTCATCTCTTCTGTGGTTGATTGCCTTATTCCTACATCATCCTTCTTTTAATATCTTTAAATTTTTCTTCCCTGAATAGGTACTATGGGAAATGTGTGAGCCACTGCATGAGTCATCTATGGTGTCACGGGAGAATGTAGAATCATGAACTACCCAGATATCATCTGAGTAACCATAGGACATCTGCTTCTTTATTTCATACTTGCTTTCTTTAAATTTCATAAAATTCTAGTAAAAGTAAAAGAATAATCTAACACATATTCTGCATTATTTGTAAGTAATTTTAACTAAATGTAAACACACAAATGATTAAGTTTAAAAGTTCCAGGGTAGGCAAATCTCTGCAATACTTCTTTCCATTCTTTTTAGAGTTATTTTTAAATAACATGCAAGCACTGTGCTCACTGCCTCAGCCTAGTTGCAGCACCCATAATAAAGACTAATAATTTCAATATAAAACAAAATACATTTTCGACCGTAATGAGTTTAAATCTCCAACTGAATTTTTTACAACATTGACAACCCACAATCTCCGCCTTAGAAACATCATCTTGCAATAACAAGAAGTAACTGTGTTGACATTTTCCATAAATAAAATCAAGGAATCAAATGTATCACTTGTTGCTGAAATGCTATAACTCTGACCAAAATATCTGGGCAAATAACACACATATTTATCACAACCACTGTTCTCACAACTGCCGATCAAAGTATTCGTCTATTAAGTTGAAGTATTGCTGTCAGCCTTAATTAGGGAAAACAGTACACTGTGTAAGTCACAGAAAACATCTCTACCTGTTCTCAATTGACTGAATTCTGGGATTAATCTAACCACTCACCAGTAAACAGTCTTTTTAGATGCTATTTAAAAGCAATTAATTACGTAAAATTAAACAAAAAAAAAATTGTGGTGTTTTGGGATAAATTCCAATAACACTCCTCCTTTAATACGTAAAAGTAATTGGAAAATGTAAATAAGAAAAGGACATGTTAAAGGCTCCTTAAAGCATGTAGTTGCAATTTGCTGAGCAATGGGTCACCACTACTTTATCTTCCTGTTTTATCTTCCTGTTTTCTGTGGAGCATTGTATATTAGATTACAAAATAAATAATTTACAATGTGCATTTGAAAATTAAACATCTTTATTTGGTAACAAAAATGTTTCTTTGAATTTCTTGCAAGTCTTGTTGATTTCTTCTAAAAATTCCTGACTTTTCCTTAGGAAAAGATTCATTGACGTCATGTTGTATTTAGAAAATTAATTTTCAATTATGACTTGAGAAATAGAAAAACAAGATGGTTGTGGAAATAAATGGACTGAAGAAAAGACAAAGAAAATTAGTCAAAGCATAAAAAAATGCTGAAAGAAATTATCTTTAACATTGTCCATACACAAAAAAATAAAGTAAGATTACAATAATGACATAAAATAATAAGTAGAATAGGCAGTGTGTAAACACACACAGTAATAAGTATTTGACCATTAAACTTAGAAATATGACATTTTTGATATCATGCCACCACACCTCAAACCCCTGTGGTTGGGACACTAAAAATGTTAAACTGAAAGGGTAAGATTACACATCGTTTTTAAAACACAAGAGATAAATCACATTTTACCTTTTATTTATGTTACGTGTTAAAAGATTGAAACCAACGATTCAAACCTAAAACCTGAATGTATACACACATCTACCACTCGTCACAATGTAGGTTACTTGCATCTGATCACATTAGTTTTTACGAAAAGAATAATGTATGTTTTAAATAAAAATCAACCTGTTTTCCGTGGAACATTGTTTATTAGATTACAAAATAAATAATTTACAATGCATACCTTAAAATTAATTGACAATATTAATATTTAAGTGGATATTAAAGTTCAGACTTTACAGACACTGTACAATTCCAGCCTCTGTGTAATACTTTGGTTATGTAAACTGTATACATTAAGTAATTGCCAATACACAAATATTTATTGAACACTTCTTTTATTCACCTTTAATTTACAATAATTTAATCACTACACTGAATTATAATGCGTTACAATAAATAAAGTCTAACAATATTTAATATCAGCTGGTTCAGTATATAATAAATGAATCTTAACAAACACATTATAAAATTAAATTACAATTATTCTGAAATTTTTTACATCGGGAACAAAATATGATTTATTAACAACACATAAAAAACAATTTATAATACTATAAACATATTTCTAAAACTGAATCGATTGCACTTTTTATTATTACAATAACATACTCTATTTCACCAAGAAAATTATTTTCTAAAAAATTAAGAAAAAATATTTTTATATAACAATTATATAAACTTGCGATCGTAAAATTTTAGCAAATTATTTTTTGAGAACTATTAAAATTGCAAACACCCGAAGAAAAGCTATACTGTTAGAACCTTTTTCTTTCATTTTTTTCGAAAGAATCCCACAGGAATGGCAGTCTACTTGCCAATCCTGTGGTTATTCATACTTTACATAAAAAAGGAAGACAAAATAGAAGTTAATATAATCGCAGAGGAAGTTCTCTTCTTTCAGTAACCTTTATAATCTTATAAAAGTGGTAGAAAATAGAATAGAAGAGAAGAAGACATCAATAAACAATTTGGAGAATATATTTGAGTTGTATAGAAAGGGAAGACCTTGGCAGAACAAGTAGCTTGTACAAAAATAGTAATCTTAGTTAGAATGGTGACATATAACAATTATACAATTAAATTTTTACATTTTAAAAAGGTATATTATTCTGCTGGGGAAAAAAATTTCCAATGCCTTTTCTACAGTTAAAATTATTTGGAATTGTCGGTACAATTAAAATCAAAAAAGGGCATAATATAACAAGACGTTGACTCTGATCGATTTTAATTGTGTTCTAGGTAGTCGTAAAAGAATGGAGGAAAACATTGAAACTTAATGTGGTAGAAACAAAACATTTAGGTTACAAAAAGGACAATCCAGGAATAGATTAATTCCAACGAAAAAACAAATTTTTCACGAGTATTAAAAATAAAGCAAAATCTCTAAAATTGTCGTAATAGAATTAAATTAATTAATTCATCAATCAAAAAAAAATAAAATTCTTAAATATAAATCTCTTAAAATATACAATAAAAAATGTCTAAAACAAATGTAACAAAGAATTTTTTTTAACTTCTTAATTTTTTTAGGAAGGTTTTCACCTTGTAGAGTAATTTTACATTACATTTTTTTTACACTTTCTGACAGTATATATTTTCAAAAATATTTCTATTTTCAAGCATCAATTGATATTTGCAAAGATATAACTTAAAATAGTAGAGATGCAGATAGAATTTCAGAACACAGCAAGTGACTTGGCATCAAATCTCCAACCTGTATTGATTAGGTTTGCAGTTCTTATATGTTCAAAACACTTTTTATACTGTTAACAGAATATATTTGATAATGTAATAAAACAATTATGATTTGAAATATAAGTCCGTAACAGGTTATAACTATCTTATCACAAAGAGAAAGCCGATAAATATTTAACCAATGAAGAGAAACGTTCACTCTTCCGTATCTCAGATTAAATCTAACATTCAACGCCCCCACAGATTACTTCAATAACTACATTATAAGAAAGAGAAATCCAATAAGAATTTAACCAATGACAAGAAAAATTCACTCATCCGTACCTCAGATTACACCAAACATTCAACGCCCACACAGATTTTTTCTATAACTCTTATCATAGGGGTAAAGCCGATAAAAATTTAATCAATGACATGAAACGTTCACTCTTCCGTATCTAAGATTACACCAAACATCTAACGCCCTCACAGATTACTTTTATAAATATCATATACGACAGCAAAAGCCGATAAAAATTTAACCAGTGTCAAGAAACACTCACTCTTTTGTATCTCAGATTACACCAACATTCAACGCCCTCACAGATTACTTCAGTAACTACCTTATCAGAAAGAGAAAGCCTGTATTTTTTTTTTGTTGTTTACTGTCACAGTAAATAGCTTAATCGCTTCATACATTGACTGCCAACATTGTAGGATTTACAAAGCCTTTTGTAGGTACTTAAA
The DNA here is from genome assembly GCF_047948215.1 of Lycorma delicatula. Taxonomy (NCBI): domain Eukaryota; kingdom Metazoa; phylum Arthropoda; class Insecta; order Hemiptera; family Fulgoridae; genus Lycorma; species Lycorma delicatula. The sequence goes on along the minus strand of NC_134461.1, from coordinate 127,092,210 downwards.
TTATGAGTTTGTTGTGTATAGAGTTTCACTATTGTTTAAAACTCTTTTCCATTAAATTGTCATTATTAGCACGTTTATTTTATTTTAAATACGCACAATATGAAATTTAATTCATTACCTAAAGTTGATTTTTATTTTTGTAGTATAGTACCTTTTTCAGTTTGGATTTTTAAGATAACAGCCAATAAATTTTTTCTTTCATTTAACTACTACTATTAGTGTAAGGTCATACACACAACAGGCATAGATTTACAAATTACTTTATACAGTCCACTACTATTGAGAAGAATCGTAAAATATACTTTATTGACAGGACAAAAGTCAGTTAAATTTATCAAATGAATTTAGTTCATAGTAAATAATAATAATAATAATAATAATAGAATAATTCACCCAATGGAATAAATGATAGATTTGCATAAAGTTTGTGTAATAATTTATTTTATTTAATAGAATTTACAACTACATACATACAGAGTTTCGTTACCTCTTTTATAACCATTGAATTGTGCAGACAGTGATTAATAGTTTGCAGTATCATTATAACAACATTTATATTATATTATATTACATTTATATTTAGTACATACAACTTTACCCATCATGCCTGATAAAGGTATTTGAGGTTCTTTATACATTGTTGGTGTATGTCTTTCTGTCATACCATTGTGGATCTTGAAGTTCAAAACTCTCAGTTTCCATTTCCTGAGCAAACATTCTTTATTTAACAAACTTCTTGTTCATTAATATTTTATTAAGCGACTTGCAAAAATAAAAATGATACAGTATTTGACTCTTTGAGGAAGAGCCTGCAGTCACAAATTAAGTTTTTATATGGAAAAATTATTAATGAAATAGCCTTAATCCACTCCATGTTAATATTATTACTTTTAGTACTTAAAAAACAGTTGGCAATTTGGTCAATCTCCAGATTTTTCTGTTCCATGCAAATCTATCTGCATAGATTCGTTAAAATGTTTTCCATAAATGTAACTTTCTGTACGGGATTAAAAAAAAAAGGTAACTAAAAAATCCATACAAAATTTTTCATATTTAAAATTATTATAAATGATTTCGCTTAAATAAATCGTTTACGCCATGGATATGGCACACAGCAAGGTTGACATTATTTACATCAATCTTCTTATAATTAAATTCTCTACAATTTATGTTTAAAAAATGTATGATTTATTGCCAATTTAACAACGTTATTGTACGTCAAACGTAAAAATGTGTTTTTGACCCTATTTTATGCGTTTTACCTAGGCGGATACCTTAGAAACTAAAAGAAATACAGTTCTGAGACCTATGTTTTTTGATTTCCCAGCTCAAAAACCATAAGAAACAATTGATTTTGCCCCTAGATTGACCTTCCCAGAATTTCAGAAAACCTTAATTTACCCGGAGGAACTGAAACTCAGCGAAATCTTTCACCCTGTATAACTCGCTAACGAAGGTTTTCAGACCTATGTTTATATGAACTTTTTTCTTATTTTTAGCCTCTAGAATGAGTTGTCAAAGTGTTGCCCTATCCTCCTGAGTCACCCTGTATATACTTATATTTAGTTAATGTAACAGTCACACATTCTTATTATTAATGAAATAAGTCATAATAAATTCATATCGATAACAAAGTATAAGTTCATATTGAATACACTAATATTGACAATACAAAACAGTATAAATTTACTTTATAAACAAAAATAATTACTAAAAAAATAATGTAAAATGTAAAACAACTGAAAATGAAACTGATAATGTAAGATACTGATACTTTCTTTCATACTGATAATGTAAGATAACAACTGATAATAAATAATTTACAAAACAAAAAGTAAAATTAAATTTAAGATATATAAATGTCAATGCATTTACGTTGTAAAAATACTTTAAATAAGATGTACAACTGTACATATCCACCACAAAAAAATTAGTGTACAGTTTTAAATATAATGTCCCTCATCATCGATATCAAATTTGAACTACAGATATGTTTTAGTAAAAAATTTCTGCTGTTAAATATATTCTTATTGAAATAAGAATACAGACTAAAATGGTAACAAAATTACTAAAAAAATAACTTTAAACCTTAAACAGATTTTCGTTCTAGGCGTAGTGCAAATCGATATTCTTTAAACATCTTAAAGCCATAGAATTCTTTAATCTTAAATAACGCCTTAGAAAATTACAATTTAAAAATTTTCAATAATTTGGATCGCTTGCCAAGAAGTGAATTTAAAAAAAGAATACATCTTTCAGTCTCTATTATAAATAAATAATTACATCCACTGTAATAAATACAAGGTATACTTACGTTCTGTCTACAGATACCGATTCAAACTTAAAAAATTAAGAATTTTAATGTAAATTTTCATCGTAAAACAGAATTTGAAAGAATCTTTATTATATTAAATTTTAAAAAAATTTGTACTGGCCAAAAGCCAATAATATTTTAAATAAATTAATAAAGTTTTTAAAATAAAATTTAATTTAACCCTATATTATTTTATGTGAACATATTTTTATAACTGCCGTGGAAAACCAGGAAATGAAGGATAAAAATTTATATATCTTAAACCAGTAAACACATTATAAAAAACTACTTAGATAAGTTTTAGGCCCTTATCCAAAGAGCAGTAGGAGGAAATGAATTTGATATTTTACTTAATAAGAAAGTTATGCAATATTGGTTTTTTTTTTTAAAAAGCCCTGCCAATTTCCACCTCCATGGTCTGATTTTGCCCATGTTCACAAGAAAGTGAAATACATAGATATATAGATATGCTAAAGACAAAAGTATAAACAGTTTACCACCAACAGTACAGAATTCAATAATGCTTCTTACCTTATGCTTATTGTTTTTTTGTAATAGTGCTTTCAAGGATTTTCCCTCATCATCAGTTATAAAATTAAAAAAAAATTGTTATGCAGCTAGCCACACATACAGTACTGTACTCAATTTTTTTTTTAATTTTATAATATTTAACATGATTACATATTTTTACACGTTTACAATTTTATTCTGAATTTAATGTGCGATTGTTTAAAAGAAAACATTTAACTGATGATGAGGGGAACCCTTGAAAGCGCTATTATGAAAAAACAGTACGCATAAGGTAAGAGGCATTATTGAATTCTGTACTGTCAGTGGTAAATATTTTTTATATTATTGTCTTTGGTGTAATTAATACAAGAGGACAAATACAATAACAAAAGAATTGGTTTTGCTAATATATATATATATATATATATATATATATATATATATATATATACACTTTTTGAACTTTTACCCATTACAATAGGTAGCTTACTTATGAAATCTACCTAAAAATAAGATTCAGATAATAAGATTTTTTCCAACTACTTGTCCCGTTCAAACAATATTAGACTATTTTTGAATAGTGTTGTATTCTAATGTTACGTGAATAGTAGACCTTGATCATTTTGTATTGAACTTAAGTGAACTCTTAAACAAAATTTTTAAATCACGTTTTTCACTCATTGAAAAAAAAAATTATAACTTTTTTTTTCAACAACCCCTTGTGTCTTTCTGCATAATTTACAGCCAAAAACACCAGGTAAGAATCTTTATTTGTTATTGAGAAAATCGGTCAATTGTGTAAAAATATAGTTTTGAGAAAACTAAAAAAGTACATTACATGTAATGTAAGTTGCTATATTACATGTACGCAAACTAACCGTATTTTTAGATTTAAAGGTAAAAGTTATTTCAAGTGTAAACTCTGTCTTTAAAAACCTTTACAAACCCCTTTACAGAGTTTACACTTGAAATAAACAAAGGAAAATTTCTCTCAATAAAAGTGAAATTTCCCGACTCTACAAAGAAATATTTTTGAACTAAAAAAGTTGCAAAAAACAAAATAATTATAAAAAAAAATTGACAAATGTTTCCAATGACAAATATTTCTTCAAAAAATTTTCTAGTCAACACATTTTATAAGAAATAGGATATTTGTATGACCACAAATAAACAAAATGACAAAAAGAAGTAATAGAAGAGGGCATTAATTTACTCCACCATATAGAAATTCAACTTAGAGTATTTAAAAATGGGGTTTACTGTTGAGATCTAGTAGATGTGACTAGCATTAATTAAGCGACTCCTCTACAACAGTTAGCAATTTATGTAGCCGCTTAAATAAAATTATGATTTACCACAATATTTCCAGTTTCTTACTGCTTCTTCAGTACTGAAATTAAAAATTAAATTAAAATAAATAATTAAATTATTATTAATTAATAAATAAATTATTTTTAATTTAAAATTTTTATAACAATATACAAAATATTTAGAATATTTTTAAAATAATGAACTGAATATTCTTAGCAATTAGCAATTATAATGAAAAAAGATCAATCAATAGGCTATGAAAAATCATATTGTAAAATTTTCTATTTGTTATCATGAGTACAGCTTAACCAATTTTGATAAATGAAATATCAGAATAAAGTTTGGTATTTTCTCTATCACTTATGCAGAAATAATATATCTTCCAGAACCCAATTTAATAACTAAAATATCATTAGATGAAAAGTTTTGGAGTAAAATATGATATGGTCTTTGAAAAACAGCTTTACTGTTTGAAAAATGAAAAGTTATCCAGATAAATCTACACTGAAAACCATCCAATAGTTCAATAAGATCATTGATTCAAAAAAAAAGATTTGGATTGGCCCAACAATTCTTACATTATGATTTATAAATAAAGATTGCATTAAATATAATTTTTTAAAACGTATAATCAAATATAGAAAAAAATAACTGCTCAATATTTAAACAATGCACTGTGTACATTACTAGTGTGGCCATGAACAACATGGGTGAACCAACATTAAGAAAAGAAATTTCCTCGTAAATTAAGAGTATTTTATATCATTTTCGTTATATTTTATTATTTATAACAAATTCTGTATGAGCAAATAATAAATCTAACGTGATATTTCATTATTATTAGACTAATCAAATCCAGTCAGGTACAAAAAATAAAGTACATTATACTTTAAGTAAATTGAATGGATTTTTTTTTATATATAAAAGCACATTTAATAGATACAGCTACATCATTCATATTTGCTGATTCGAGACTTGAGGACCTACATTTATACAAAAACTACTATTTTTAAAGACCTAACATGTTATAGAAAATTTTTTCAACATAATACAATTTTGTAATGTAATGAACCTGTGTTTTGATTTCTGTAAAAGAAATAATACACCTCTAAAAAGTTATATTTAAAATTCCATTTTTACACGTAAAAATTAGGATAAATTATGATTACATATTTGCCAATTGTATTTATTACTTATAATGAAAAATTTTTCTTTCATTCTTATGAGTATTAAATGCCATAACCGTAATAGGTTCATAACAGCATTAAGAAGTGCTGGAAAAGATAATGTAAAGCAGCAACTTAATAAATTCCTTTGCATTGTGGTTTGATTTATATAGCCTTCTTTGACTAAACAATGAACATTTAAATCTAAGATCATAGTCTACAGAAAAAGGTAAAAGAGGAAATGTACCTCAAGTCTTTTGCCAGTATCACTTTTATTATTTACAGCTCGTACAGATTCTAACATAACATCCATTCTTTGTAACATTTCCTCAGCAGCTTCATTGTATTCTTCTATTTCCTTATCCAGCGGTAAATGTAATGAATCACTATCTTCCTTTTCTTCTTCTATATCGATTAATTCTTCTCTAACATTCTCTTTACCTAATTTAATTTCTTTCCTTTTTCTTTTATCATCACTTCCCACATGAACATCATCATCCTGAGTAAATTAAATATTAAAAAGATTTTAATACAACAAAAAATATTATTGTACACATAGATTATACAAGTAACATTTTTTTAATAAATGATTAGAAAAAACACATAAGTTTTTTAAAAAAATTCAGAATTTTTTTATTTTTAGAAGCATTATATAGGCCACATTTTGTTACTTTAACCACTACTATCTAATTAGAATAGTCATGTTTGGAACATGGTTTCTTTAAATACAAGTACTTCCCCTTGGTTCATTTCTCAGTGCGAATTAACCTAAAGTAAGAATAAAATATGTATATATATATATATATATCTAATTAAAGGATCTTTAGTAACTGAATATAAGTGAAAAAAGAAATCAAGCAGTAAGTAGACCATAATTATGTATTTTCCCATGTCCATATATTGATGTGTTCCTAGTAATAATACAATGCTCTCTCCACGTAAATCAGTGGCTACTGAATTTTATGCAAAAAGACAGATATTAAAGTAAATGGCCTGAGAAACAAACACAGTGCATGAAAAACAATGAAACTGGTGAATTAGTTATTAGCTGGCCAGCCTTTGCATAAAGTGGAAAATGAGTGCTGTAAAACCAAACGATAATGAAATTATAATAAATTCATACACAAAATTTAAGGATATGAAAATAAAATTTACCATTTTAATATAACATTTTTTTTTAACATTATGCCATTAATTTCTTATTGCCTAAATGTTTTTCCTTCATTCAGATTTTTCCAAAAAAGTATTGATTTTTTTAAAGAAGTCAAATAAGTTTTAACTTAAAAACAATCCGTGCATAAATTCTATACATGTTGGTGTATCAAATTTTAGATTCTGTATTTATCATTATAAAACAGTTAAATTATACACGGCAATTTTAATTTAAAATATTTTAATTTTTTACAGGTTAGTTTATTAAAATAGAAATTATTATATATATTAACATTTTTATTAATAAGTTAAGAAATTTCTTTTTTTTTACTAAAAACTGATTAATTTCTCTATTAGAGATTTACAGTGTTGGGGATTATCTTGTGATAATTTCAATGCAGTTAGATTAAGAGCATATGTATATGTTAAATATTCAGTCAGTTTTATCATATATTCATTTTGCATATATTTTATTAGTATGCTTTGTCCTAGAAGAAATGATAGGTAAAAAATAAATTGCTAATGTAATGTTGAATCCATTTTATTACACCTATCAGATGACCAATTCCCAATAAATTGTTCTAAATTTTGAATAAGACAATATGTGTAGTCCACACAGCCCATGTAGATTTCACTTTGTTATTATTTGATTTCTTTTTAATATAATCTACAACTTAATAAAGAAACATATTTCTTATGTTTTACAAAATTGATCTTTTTAAATATTAAGATGTAACTGTAAAACCAAAATCATATATTACTATGGATCTAGAGGCCAAGATGGGTGGCTAGGGACAGTACTGAAAAGTCACAAACATTAAAATGTAACTGGTTCAGTCAGACCTTGAACTATCAACTTCTTACATGGGTGCCACACTGCCATACTTAAAAGTACATTATTATTCTATATAGCTGTGCAATACAGGTGATTAGTATAAATAGTGGGTTGAGCTATTGTTGCTGTCACAGAACTAAAGTAAGTGATACAAATAAATAACAAAATAATAATTTAGACTTGACTTATTTGATGTTTCTTCTTTTCAAGCTTCCAGAAGCTCTTCAACAGAAATTTGAGCAACACACCAAGATTTACAATAATCATCAGAACAAATTAGACCCTTAATCATATTGCAAGGAAACTATTTTTCAAGTAATATTGACTGCTATGACTACCAGCAGCAAATAAATTACAATAACATGCAAGTAAACTGCATCCATGGTTTTCAACTTTGATGATTTACAGCAGGTTTTATAAGAAATCATCAGGTTATCAGTATTAGCCTAGTGAAAATCATTAAAACAATACATCACTGGATATGAAATTGTTTAAATATAGAAAATATGCAAATATTTTTAAAAAATAAAACAAAAAACTGGCTGATTATAAAAAATTACTAGAAACAGCAGGCCACAAACTTAAAATTGTTTTACAATTGAATTTGAAACATAAAAATATTAAGAACAAAAAAAAATCAAGTGATATATTTTATCAAGTCATGATTAAAGATTATGCAGTCAAATATCCAAAATACATGCACAAAAGTTTACAAAAAATAAATGAAAAAATTTTTTTTAATTGAAAAAAGATATATGATAACTTTAAACTGTTTAATTTATATAAAAACTAAATTTAACACGGAAATATATTTAAAAATGCATGCTATATAATTCTTAACAAAAAATGTTAAATTTTTTGGGGGATGGAGAAAATAAGATTTACTAATTCTTCCATTTTAAACCAACAGCATTAGTTTTTCCTAATATATAAATTAGATATTTTATAATTCATTATCCTAACCATACTTAACCAATTTATGATTACATATAAATTGTATTAATGAGACTTAAATAAATGAAGAAATACCTATTTATTAATTTTATGTAATTCAAAACATTACAAATAAAAAGGAATTCACAAAACATATACCGTAAAATAGCATAAATAAAATTTTACATATATGTGAATTCCCAGAATGAGTAGAATGTTCACACCAATAAAAAACATAATCTATACAATACATCATATTAGATTTTTTGTTCATTTTCAATTAATTTATTTTTCAAGTGCCAATTACTTTAATAATAAATGTCAACACAATGTAATAAGAACTGTACTGAAAACTGTTTAACTTTCCTGATTTGCAGTAAACAGTTTATGGTTTGCAGTAAACAGTTGAGCACAGACATTTTTTTCCTTATTTTATTTCCAATATTTCCCGAATGATGTTTTTTTAGTATCAGGTTTTACAGAACCATCACACTTAACCTTTACTATGGTTAATTTGCATAGTTTAATGTCTCATTCTGGGCTGCAACTTTTAATCTGTTCCCATTAACTTTTGGATTAAATATGATACTACTGTTAGTTTAAGCAAAACAGTGTAATCTTTATAAACTGTTTTAGATCTGTGGCTCTGTATTAAACAGAGTGGTCTTTCCAGGTTTTTTTTTTAGTTCTCAAAAAGAAGGAACAATGGATTAACAGACATAAGAGACAGCTTAGCTCCAAATAAGCTAAGACGTTTTTCCAGTTTATCAAGCCAGTCCATTTCTTGAGCTACAAGTGGTAAAACATAAATAAATAAGCCTGAATAATTGATGTACAACATGCAATCAGGCTTACTAGAAAAAAAACATTGGATATTAATTATCATTATTACCTATACAAGTGTTCCAGGTTTAGGGCAAGGCAATAAACTGTATCTAGTTAAAAGCCACTGATTACAATAATGTAATATTTCAAAAAAAAAATTGCTTTATTATCAGTTGCATGTTAAAAATATCTTAAAAATATCTGTTGCATGTTAATTTACTACAGTCATCTTTGCACATTATAAAGTATTGTAACAAGACCGGTATAACGGATCTGAGTAACAGATTCTTGGTAATTAAGAAGAAATTGTAGAAAATATAATAATGGGAAAATCCAGAAAGGGGCTAAAATATGAACCCTTTAACAAGCTAACAGGTCCGTTTAACAATCATCCATTTTGTAAATAGTATATAAATAAATATTATAAATAAAGTATATAAATAATCAATTATTAAAGAGTGGAAAAAGAATTTCATTTGAACAGGAGCAAAGGGGAAAAGTTACATCGTCATTTATGGGTTCCAGAAAGAAGGTAGCATCTGAAAAATGGGAAATGAAAAATTGGATAATTTGGAAAGAAAATGCATTTATCCGTATATCAACTTATGCTTGTCAAAGAATATCTACTGCAAGACACCATGTAACAACTCAAGCATTCACCACACTCTCCTGATTTGAGACCAGTTGATCTTTACTTGTTTCCTTGTTTAGAAAATTCTCTGAAAAGGAAAAGATAAAAGAACGCCGATAATATGATGACAAGTGACAAACCAGTTAAGAACAATATCCCAAAATGGTTTAAGAAATTTTTTGTTCCTACCTTGTACTCATCAATACTTTGATAGAGAAAGCAATTTTTATATAAGATGGCATCAAACATATTCAGTATATTAAATTTTTCACAAAAACCATTACACATACCTATTCGATTAAGACTACGTAATTTATCACTCATCTGATCAACTGATTCTTTAAGCATTTGAAATTTTGTTTTTAACTGATTATAATTCAGCTGAAGATGGAGTATTTATTTCAATTGGTGAATTATTTTTCTCAAGATTTAACAGCCATTCTTCAAACTGTGGTAAATCTTCTAAAACCTAAAAAAACATTAAATTAATTTAACTGTCAAAGAAAGAAGACATAAAATAACTAATATTAAACACTAAAACAGAATAAATGAGTGAGTTTATATTTCTTATGTCATTTAAACATCAGCTGCTTATGCTTTAAAAAAAAAATATATATATATACATACACACAATTCTCACTTTTGGCTCCAAAAAGGCTAAATGGGTGTAGCCAGCCACCCTGGTAAACCATGTTGGTCCATGGACTAAACATAGTGAGGGTTTCCAGTGATTACTATTTGCTCTGGCAGTGTGTTCTCCAGGTTAGGGGCGGCTGCAAAAGGCGTGTTCCTCATGTTAGGGGTTGCCTACTAATATGGTTGGGCAACCATACTCCTAGGTGAACAGCAACGGGTAACTACCACCTTATACTATTCCCCAGGAACACACATGATGGTCCTCAATGTTAAAGAATCCGGAGTTAAAGCTTCCCCTCAATCGGTTCTCCAGGGAGGGCGAAACAACAAGGTCACATGCAAATAAAATTAGAATTGGAATGTGAAATGTTTTGACGTTACTTAAAGCAGGAAAGCTAGAGAATGCAAAAAGAGAAATGGAAAAGAATAGGTTGGATGTGCTGGCTGTAAGTGAGGTGAGATGGGAAGGAAGGGGGGAGGAGTTACAGAGTGGAGGGTACAACATTTTTTATTCAGACAGAGAAAGCAGTGGTAAATATGGAGTGGGAATTGCTGAGCCCACAGATGAGAGGCTGTGTAGATGAGTAAGATATGTCGATGAATATTGGTGTTGAGACTAAAGGGCAAATAATACAAGCTATAATAAGATTCAGGAACTGATAAGATGGGGAAAGGAGAGGAGCTTGCATTATAGTGATGGGAGATTGGAATGCGGTGGTAGGGGAAAGATCAGAGGGAAATGTTGTGGGAGACTTTTGGTTGGATATAAGAAATGCAAGAGGGACAAGACTGGTGGATTTCTCTAAGGAAAACTCTTTAGTAACTGGTAATATGCTATAAGAAATGCTGATACACATGGACATCAAGAATAAATGGAGAGAAGTACCAGATAGATTACTTTGTGATAGAAAACCGGTATAGGAATTAATTAAAAAATTCATATGCATATCCAGGTGTAGATATAGATTCGAATCATAATCTTGTGATGGGAGAGTTACAGATGAGGATGAAGAAAGTGAACAAGGGAAAAAGAAAGGTACTTAACAAAGGTTAAATAGGGAGGTACTGAAAGATGGAGACAAGAAGGAAAGCCTAAAGGAGAATTATTTGGTAAATAGAGAGAGAAGAGAAGAGGATACAGACCCAAGATGGATACACAAACACAAGATGGATATATATGAAGGAGGATCTAACTAACGCCACCAAAGATGCTGTGGGTAAAAAGCAGACTAGGAGGATAAAGAAAGAATGGGTTACTGAGGTGATGCTGGATAAAATGGATGAGAGAGAAAAGTGGAAGAATATCAGAACAGAAGATGGTAAGAAGATGTACAAGAAACTAAATAATGAATAAAAAGAGATGGAAAGAGTGCGGCAAGCATGGTTGATGGAAAGGTGTGAAAATATTGAGAAATTGGAGAGGGTAGGGAAGTTTGAAGAGATGTATAGAGCAATTATGGAACTGATATTTAAAAAGGGAAAAAGTAAAACTAGAATAGAAATAGCAACATAAGACGGGGAGATGGTTGATGGGAAGAACAAGGTTCTAGGTACATGGAAACGATATGTGGAAGGATTTATGAAGCAGATAAAAGACCAGAAATATGATTATTAAGGCATGAATTTGGAGGCCTTTCAAATGTGGGTTTGGAGGAGAATGGAAAAGATCAGCTGGATGGAGAGAGTTCGGAATGAGGAGGTGCTTCATAGAGTGGGAGAAGAGAGGGCGATTATTGAAATAATAAAAAGAGAAAATGCAGTTGGTTGGGACATTGGCTGAGGCGTGACTGCCTGTTGGTGATGGCATTGGAGGGATTTGTAACGGGGAGGAAAGCAAAAGGTCAGAAACGAATGAAGCTGGTAGACAATATAAAAGGGAAAAGTTACTATAAAATGAAACAGATGATATAGAATCGAGCAGAATGTAGGACGGCCATGTGAAAACCTGCCTTTGGGCAAAAGACTATTATTATTAAGTTAAAAACAGCTGACAGTGAGGTACTCTCAAAATCATTATTGTGTTAAATAAAATGAGGTATATATAATATTAAACTTAATTCATCATTGTTTTTTTTTTTTTTAGTTGTTAATGTTACTATATAACAAATTAATTAAAAATACAGAATTAAAAATATTTTTTTTTAAATTAATATATAACAGCCAAAATAGCTACCTGTTTTTTCTTAGCATAAATTATTATAACCAAAATTGCATCATTCAAATTAAGATTAGTTACTATAATCTCAGCAGATATATAAGACTTACAAAAACTCAACAAATTCTACTTCTTATATTTGTAACAAGTAGGGCTCATTTGAACCAGCTGAAAATTACACAAAATTATCAATTTAATAATAATGATAATAACATTTATTCATAATGTAATGTTTTGAATTACTTTTGTACCCATCATCAGTAACATAATAGTAGTTTAATAATGAAATGATTGTAGCAAGTAATGGTAATTCACAATAGCTAAATGATGTTTGAAGTAACAGTGTTCTAATAGCAATACCTTTATCTTACAATTTTTATTAAGTATTATAAAACATTGACTGGCAGATTTAAACTGGCAATAACATTTTGGGTTGAGTATCCATTTTTATTTTTTTTTTTGGACATTATGCCAGATCATCTTTGAAATTAAAAGAAATAATAATAGAAGAGTGATCAAAATGACCAAACCAATGCCAATAACTGTTTGGTCAACAGATTAGAGAATAAAACAAATTCAAACAAAAAATGTGGTATTTCAATCAATTAGCATATGTAACCTACATATAACAGAAAACTTAAATTTAAAAAAAGTTTAAAAAAATTATTAGGTGACATTAATAAAGTGTGATTGATAAAAATACGAATTTACCTTTTGAGTCTTATCGATTAATTGCAATAATTTTGTTTTGCGTTCAGGTATACCATTTTGTACAATATTCTTCCAAGTTAGCTGTATATTAGCTACTTTATCTTGGAGTTGTTTAGAAAAGTTACTGTCAATCTGCTGACTAGAATGAAGTAATTCCTGAGTTAAATTTTCTATATTTTTAACTCTAGGTTCTAATGAATTTCCCTATGCTAACAAAGCCTGCAATATTATTAATTGAATATTATTTTATTATATAATGTTTACTAAATTATATAATTAATTTATCAAAAATTAAAAATATATAATATTAATTACTTATTGATCACCTGCAGTATTATTTACCCAAAAATTATACGATTATAAAGAACTTAAAAATTTAATAACGAGATGATCTAGTCAAAATTATACAACTCCTCATCTCTTCTGTGGTTGATTGCCTTATTCCTACATCATCCTTCTTTTAATATCTTTAAATTTTTCTTCCCTGAATAGGTACTATGGGAAATGTGTGAGCCACTGCATGAGTCATCTATGGTGTCACGGGAGAATGTAGAATCATGAACTACCCAGATATCATCTGAGTAACCATAGGACATCTGCTTCTTTATTTCATACTTGCTTTCTTTAAATTTCATAAAATTCTAGTAAAAGTAAAAGAATAATCTAACACATATTCTGCATTATTTGTAAGTAATTTTAACTAAATGTAAACACACAAATGATTAAGTTTAAAAGTTCCAGGGTAGGCAAATCTCTGCAATACTTCTTTCCATTCTTTTTAGAGTTATTTTTAAATAACATGCAAGCACTGTGCTCACTGCCTCAGCCTAGTTGCAGCACCCATAATAAAGATAACTGCAACAAATGTTTAAATATTTACACCAATAAACTAATAATTTCAATATAAAACAAAATACATTTTCGATGAACAATATACTTACATCCAGTTGTGTAATTTCATTTCGTAATGAGTTTAAATCTCCAACTGAAGACTTATCCACAAGTAAATATTCTTCAGTATTTTTTAGCCATGTTTCCAAATCCTGTCTTTCATGTATTAGATTATTTAACTTTTCTATATCTAAAAAAAAATATTTTAAGTTAAATGTTAAGATTTTATACAGGATTTTAAGATACGAGGCACAGTTCAGAAGTAGGAGGCAATGAATTATAAAATAACTATTTTGTTTAAGGAAGACTGTTCAAATGTTCACGATGAACAGAGAAGTGATAATTGAAGCTGTATTGAAGACCGTAAGCCTAGCGTTCATACTGAAAATCTCTTTGAACATGTGAATGAAAAAGTGAGAGAAAATCATTGCTTTGCAATTAAGCAATCTTTCTCTAGAATTTCCAAAAGTTTCAAAGACAACATTGTTGAGAATAGTGAATGACACTCTATTGTAAATAGAATGACACTCTATTGTAAACTATGTGCACAACAGGGTTTACCTAAACTGTGCCATTCAAAACCGACAACAAGCAATGCTGGGATCAAGAACTGTTTTTCACACTAACATACGTCCACATGCAAAACAGAAACAATTCCAAAATTCGGATGGGAGATTTTTGATCTCATACCCACTGACTACCATCTCTTCCTACATCTCAAAAACTAGCTTGAGTCTCAATGATTCGAGGAAAGTGAAGAGTTGAAAATCTCAATGAAAAAGTGGTTTACAATCCCAAGTGGCAGAATTTTCTGCAGTGGATTTGAAGAAGCTTGTTTCACACGACATCAAAAATGTTTGAAACGAAATTATGATTATGTAGTAAATAAAGTAAATATATAAGTTATTTAAAACTATTAATAAACTTTCTTTTTATCAACTGTTCTGATTTTGTTACTGATCAACTCTTACTTTTGAACTGTGCCTTGTATATATATGAGTGGAAAGAAATGCTAAAAATTATATATGAACTAAAAAAAAAAATATTGATTATTGATACCATGAATTTAAACAGAAGTGATAAAGCAAAAATGAATTTATATTAAAATTTATTTATTTAAATTAAGAAATAAACAATTGAACACAATAATCAGATTTTTACCAAGGAAATATTTACATAACTGTATTAAAACATAGTGTAATATTTAATTATATCTCATTTAAAAAATAATAGAATAAATAAACAAAACCATTAGTTTTCTGAATAACAATGCTCAAATTTGCATTTAATAGTGTTTTTTGGTTAATAATATTTTATTCAATAGTACCTGAAACTGTTTTCACCTTCATTGATAACCGTAATTGTGCAGTAAGTACTATCTTGTGTCAAAGTATATTTTATATAAATTTAAAAAAAAGAAGAGAATTATATAAATATTACTCTGCAAACAGTTTTTGTCATCCTTTTTTAGATGAATGCCCAAAAAGGAATGTAATACATTTAGGATGTATGTATGAATGTTTTTCATACAGGATGTATGGAATGTTAGGATGTATGTTAACCAAAATGAGAGAACGATTTAGATGTATGACCCTGTGTTGGAATCCTTACGTTATTAGGAATGTCATGAGCTATATATATATATATAAGTAAACAAATATAAAAAATTTGAAAAAATAAATTATACTGAATGTAAAAATCTGTTTTATTCCCTCTCAACTGTAAAGTCAGATAAAGCTCAGAAAAATGTTTTTATCTGTGGCTGCTTACTTCAAAATGGAGTTGAACCTAATAATGTTATTCAAAACATTCACCCTGTGATGTGTAGTAATTGGCCTCAGTCATACTGATATAAAGCCTTCACGGATCTAATGGGAATGGTCCAAAATTTTAGGGACTCCACAATTCTACATTAAACTGTTGTATAATGATCTGCACTGGCAGGACATCCTGTTTTTTTTGCAGTCGTATTTTATCCTTTTTAATAGATTTAAAACCTCTTTTTTATTTACAAACAAGAACAGCACTATTTATAAGAACCACTACACAATTCTTTTTATTTACTTCAGCTTTTTCTTTAATTTCTAGAACATTTTGAAGAAATCAGTGATCTTTACTGATGATTGATGGATAGGACAAAAGAATATTTTGCCATCTGCAAACCAGTTGCTTTCACTTTGTATGGGGCAACAGAAATACAACTGTTATCATAAATGGAAATTGTATCCACATGATCAGAAATGTTACATCTATTTGAGAAGCCAATGCAACGGATTTATCTATATTTAAAATTAGATGGTTGCAACTAATCCAGTGAATAATTTTTTGACCTGCTATCATACAATTTTAATTATTTTAAAAAAAATTATCTTCAGATAAATACAACTGTGTCATTTCTGAAAATGGTTATGGTTAAAATGGAATCGCTCAAGATTTTCAGGCAGGTCATTAATAAACAATAAAAAAGTTAGGGACTGAGAACAACTTGGTTTCCTTAGGCACTTTGCATTCTACGTTTTGAAGTGAACACCTTATTTTACACATATATTAGCAGCTCCTCTAATACAGAAACTGTTTTTACATAAAAATTGTGTAATTAAATCGAAAGATTTGGATTATAATAATGTTAAAAATTTAATCTAGAACAGAAAATAACAGAAATACGTATACAAATTGTACAATCTATACTATATAAATTTAAAATACCTGACTGAAGTTTTGTTCATCGTTCTTCTAAAATAACTGGAATATCACTCCAGCGGGTATTGAGATCTTGTAACTCTTCCCGCAGGTGTTCATTTGGAGATGACTCTAATAACTGTTGCCCAGCAGTATTGACATGATTGAAGTTTGGTTTCATTTCTTCAATAGATTTTTCTAATTCCTGAATTAAAAAAATGCATGATTGCATATCATTTAAATCATATTTATTGAGAATATATCTAAAATAACATACAAGGTTAACAATAATATCAATATCTCACGTGCAAATAAAAACAAAATACAAAATATTTGAAAATATTTTGAAGAGGAAAGAGATAAAGATTTTCTTTCTTTTTCTGTTTAGCCTCCAGAACCACCGTAAGGTATTACTTCAGAGGATGAATGAGGATGATATGTATGAATATGAATGAAGAGTAGTCTTGTACGGTCTGAGGTAGACCATTCCTGAGGTATGTGGTAAATTGAAACCCAACCACAAAAGAACACCAGTATTCACTATCCAATATTCAAATCTGTATAAAAGTAACTGCTGTATAAAAAATAACTAACATAAACTGCTTTATGAACTTAAGTAAGAATAAAACTTACTGGATGGATCTAGATGACTCTCCCTGACACTGAAGATATGATAAGGAATACATTAGAAGAAGATAAAGAAAAATAAATTAAACACAGTTTGCTGATGCTATGATAATTCTAGCTGATGGCACAAACAAAGATTATTAACAGCACTGGAAGAAGGATAAAAATGAATATTAAAAAATATTAAAAATTTAGTGTTAAGGAACTGAAGAAAGAATAGAAAAAGTAAACAATTACAAATATTTGGAGCCTACAGTGACAGAGGATTGGAAGAGCGCAATAAGAATGAAAGGAAGAATAGCAGTAAGAAGAGGAATTACTATATATTTAAAGTCTGGGCATAAAATTAAGGAAGAGGTTAGTCAATTGTTATGTACGAGGAAGAGGTTAGTCAATTGTTATGTATGAGGAAAAGGTTAGTCAATTGTTATGTATGGAGTGGTCTGTTGCATGAAATGAAGCACGGATGGTGAGGAAAAATTCTGGATTGAGATTTTTCAGAAATGGATATGGAGAAGGTAAGATGGATGGATAAAATGAGGAATGAGGAAGTAATGAAGAAGAGCAACTGCATTGGAAGGATCAGTAGAAAGAGAAATGAAGCAAGGAAGAAGAAGGATGAAACTAACAGATGAAGTGAAGCTTAGAAACTACAAGGGGACAAAGGAGAAGGCTTGGAACAGAAATGGGATGGAGACAGCAGTGGCAAAAGAGACCTGCTGACAGGCAGTACAACAGATAATGATTATGAATAGCTATAATATAAATGAGAATATACCTGATGAATTTAACTACAAGCTGATAAAAAAAAAATCAGGGAAATGTATAATTCTATATAAATACTCATGGGCAAACATTGATAACTAAATGTTAATTACTAAAATGGGCACAAAGAAATATTGCCATTTACTAACAATTAATATTTTCAGCTAAAACTGAATTGCCATTTGGTGACAGAACCAATATTGACACACTGAAACATTTCCCAGCAGTAATATTAACAGCATTGGATATAGTGCAACAATAACAGCAAACAATTAAGTCAGCCCAACACCAATAATTAGCCTCAAGCAGCTTCTTTACATCTATCACATTACAACCCCCTTTTCACACTTTATTATATAGAAATTCACTTACTTTGAACTTAGTTAGCTGTTGCTGCATTAAATTCAATGGAGCAAGCACTACATGTTCTGATAAAAGTTCACCTTCTACACCGTGAATCCACTTCATTAATTCATTTTTCTTCTCTAAATATTTACTCAAAAGGCATTTTTCACTACTTAATTCTGCCTGCAAAGAGAGTATTCTGAAACATACAAATAGAAAATCAGTATAACTCATACTCACCAAGACCAAACTGTGTATTTATAGTTGATGAACATAACTAAGCTGCACTATGAAGTTGTTTTCTTACATCTATTAACTAATTTTTTAAGTCCTCTGTGAAACTGATTTCATTTGTATTGAATCAATAAAATTTTTAAGTCAACAGGGACTTCCAGTCTTAATTTTTTTTCTTTATAAAAAAAAACACAAAATAATAAAATTGATCAACAGATATGCAAAGGCAGATTGCTATGCAAAGGAATGAAGTATAACTGTGAAAGTTTACACAAGATTAGTAAAATGAGAATTATGAATAAAGAAAAGTCTTACATTTGGTCTTCTCTCATCACATATGATTTAATGGAAAAATTAACAAAAATATTTTTCACAATTCAAAGTTTCTAACGTCATAATTTTTTCCTCAAATTTCAAGGTTTTTAATTCGAAACAATGGTTATTAAAGATCTTCATTATGAAAAACTTAGTCAACTTTTAAGTAATAGCAATTATTCTTTACATTCAGAAAACTATTTTTCATTGCAACATTGAAAATGACAAAATGAATATTTAACAAATTTATGCTGCAACTTCATATCAATAAAAACAAAAATAAAGTCAACTAGATAAGAGCAAAATACTAACTTATCCATTAATCCAGTCCATTTAGCCAAGAATGCATTTATATCAGATTCCATAATTTTTTCATCTTGGGTAGCATCAGGAAGTTCAGAAAACTGTTTTGCATGCTGACTTAATTTTAGAACTTTCTTCGTGTGATTTCATTGACTTAACTTTCACCTAAAAAAAAATGAAAGAGATAAATGGATAGTCAAAATTAATCTAGTCAAATTTGTTAAACAAATTTACATAAATAAACAAACACATTTATCTTAAAATTTTATAAAAAATTTCATTATAATCTTTATTAAAAAATTATACATATGGTTTAAATTCATACACTGAAGTAAATAAACCATAAGACAAATGATTAAACAGTTTGTAAAACCAAATTATGAATCATAAAATAATTTATATTAACATTGAAAATTATCAAAATTTAGTTATCATGAAATACAAATTGAAGCAAATAAACTGAGAAAAAGAATACAGAATTTGAAAAATCTATAAAAAGACTTACTTTTCAGTACATCTAAGCTACCTTTGATAGATATTATCATGGTAATAAAACCTAATGACTAAATTCATAAAACAATTTAAAACTGAAATTCATAACCATAGTTACACTCAAAATTTAACAAAAATACTATAATACATTCACTCCTGACTACATTCGTAAAGATAAAAAGGATTAAGTAATAATGAAAAATGTTTTAAAGGTGTGGAGTAAATTTATGTATGTATTCCATCTACATAGAAAAAAATATATTTTACTTTCTCAAGAAGTGCCCACATGTGTATGTGTATAAAAAGCTATCTTTAAAGTTTGCTTTGTGCAGTTTTACCAGTAATGCATGTAACGTTAAATACCATTTTGTATGAGTTCTGCGTTAAACATTCTTCTAACCAATTTCAGAAACTATTAAGATTAACTCAATTTTTCACATTTTTGTAACAAATTAACCCAGCTATACTTAAAACCTGATATTCACCAAGACCTTAGAAAAATGTAAACAAACGTTTACTTGTTACTTCAGTTTTAATAAATATAATAATAATATTTTTGTTAGTCAAAAGCAAAATAAAACAATGCAATATGAAAGAGGGAATTTTTAAATAAAGTTTAAAATAATTTTCATTAAATAATTTTTGCATTTTCTTGCATTTTCCAAAACTAAGCATTTAAATGTGGACAGTATATTTAAATAAATCAGCATTTTATAGCAAGTTGTAGATCAAAGAAATAAAATCTTTAAAAAATGAGATATTTATAGAAAATTTACCTTAAAACCAAGGAATAATTTGACAAATTTAGAAACATACTTACTGTAATACATTTTTAAGAGAAGTCAGATGATGTAACACTTTGTAATGACTGAAAAAATGATTAAAGTATTTTTCCTTTATTTTCTTTGCCATGGGGACCAGCACCCTGGACACCCACACAGCTTACTTTCGCCATTCCCATCTACCCAGAGGGCTCCGCCCCCTGGATCCCTGCATTGTACGTTATCCTCATGGTTGTGAGAATTATTACTGATATATAATGATTATAGTATTCAGGCTTTATAGAAACTTGAAAATGAAACAATTAAAAAAGATTGAATAACAGTAACTATGGTAACTAAAGTATGCACATCTTTGAACAACAAAAAATTCAAGGTCTGTTAGATCAACAGTGTACATGATACTTGCTGAATTTTGAAAATCAGGCAATTGTTTGCAGAGATATTATAAGAACAACCCATTACACTTCCCAAAACAGTGCTCCAGGGGCACCCAGTTTGTTACCAGTTGATAGTGATGATTAGCCTAGCCTCACACGAGGTGCTTGCATACCTCACCTCTCTAGCCTCACACGCAGTCCCCAAGGGAAGCCCCCTGTTCTGTTTATTGTTAAACAGAAATCTTTTTTAATTTACTTAATATTTTATTTAATGTAAATTTAATTCTATTATTTTTGAATAATATTATTATTATATAATATATTATTATTTATGAATAATATTATTCATTTGAATCATTCCGTTCAAACCCAGCTCACACAGTGATAGAGACTCATAGTTCACAGTTAATTAATTCAAGTCATTAAATTTTGTACTTCAACTAGCAAATCTCCATTACAACAATATATATATTTTCTTTTTTCGAGATGAAATATAACTAAAAATCTTCTCAGTTATGCCAAGAAATGTGGGTAAAAATTCCATGGAGTAATTTTTTTATTTATCCTGAGCAAACAAAAACCCTCTTCCTCTATAGCATATAAGCATATATATATATATATATATATATATAGTGTATGTAATTGCAGATTATAAAATGTCATCTCAAAAATGACCTGAGCCTCAAAAAGGACAGAATGTATCATGTATAACTAAATATCATACATTCAGAAAATAAGAAGGGTGTTTTTTTATACAGTGCTCATGATGTATTTGACATTCATTTACTTTTTGCTCATTGTAAATTATTGACTCTTAATAACAGTTTGTAAAGATTGTCAAGTCATTCAGATAGCAATTTCAAGAAAGTTGAAATTGCTATCAATTTCAACTAATCAAATAATAAGGGCATTAATCTTTTTGCATGATCAGAAGTCCTTTGATTCTTACCCAAGAAGTTCAATTATAGCATTTGATAAACTCTTTCTCATAATCCAATTTATAACAAAATTGATGAAAAAACTGTCATATAATAAACTTACTATAATAAGCTACAAACTTTATACTTACACATTTGTCATTTACAGCAGTTACATATCTGCATTAAGCCTTACTAACACTATTAACTGACATGAAATCAAAACATATGCTGTTATATCGAAACCATATACAAATACATCTTTTATTAAAAAGCTAATTCAAAATTTTTCTTTCTAATTAATATTAACATTCAAAAAAATAAATAAAATATCTTACACGACATTGTTCATGAGAATGATTCTGGCTGCTGGTAAACCATTTATTAAATCCAGAATATAACAAATCTAAACTGGTTAGTTCCTTATTGAGATGTTTTACTTCAATTGCCCTTTTAGCATAATATAACTCTTTATCTAATTGTTCACCTATTTCAATAAACCTTTTCTCTATAGTACTTAATTTTTTTTCTTCTAAAACAGGAGAGCCGCCGTCTGTAAAAAAAGAATATATATATATATATATATATTAAAATTAAGTGATATCTCCAATTCTGGGAAAATTATTTAGCGCAGGCCCTATTCATAGATTCTGATAAGGGCAAATGATGACAGATTGCCTCCACATGGTGCTGCTGGATAGGTTATACCTAGTTTCTAACCAAACCGAACATGGAGAATTTTGAACTATCTGATCTTAACTTGTAATCCTACCTCTCACAACTTTCAATTTCAGTTGCAAAATAGAAAGCGCATTAAAAAAAACCACTACCCCAGGTGGTAACTCAAGGAATCCACCATTGTTTCATGTAATGCATTGGAACGTAGGGTGTTCCAACATCTGCAATTAGGATGAGTCAGAGCATCCTTAGAATCATCCAAGGTTAAAGCTTAAAAAGAAATACTTCTTTGGTACAGGAAATGCCAATTCCTTATTAAAAGTTGGAAAATAAAAAAGAAGTGGAAATATTTTTAGACAGAAATGAGATCCAAATTTTAGCAGAAACCAGGTTTTTAGATTATGAAAAATTATAGAACTTTTAAGGGTAAATTTGCAATCAAAATTATGAAAAGTATGCCACTATTAGGCATCACATTTTGTATAAACAAGAATACTAGATAATTTACTAGAATTCAAATTCAATTCTAAAAGGCTCTCTTCTTACAATTAAATGTAAAAACAAAAATTACACCCTCATCAATCATCACACTCCCATAAATGAAGAAAACAGAAAAAATCCATCAAAAGTAGAAGAATTCTGGATTTTTAGAAGAAATGTTTCAATTTCTGAAGTTAAATATTAAAACACTCGAGTGATTTCATTGCACAAATAGGCAAAGAAAGAAATTTTAGAAATATAGTTTGGTGAATATCCAGGACATAATAAAACCAACAAAAGTGCTACAAGGTTTATTAATCTCTATAAATCTTTTCAGCTTAATATAATATCAAAATTCTTTAGAACACATCCATGGAAAGCTAAAATTGAACTTCAAATCCTAACTTAGAAGAACTTCAGCTGGATCATGCAGCTATTTCCAACAGAAATATTAAAGAGATTATGAATGTTAAAATAATAAATAGAGTTCAATTCTGATCATTGCTTTTCTAAAATTAAAATTATATATTTACCTTCTAAAATTACAAAAACTTAGCAAGATATAATGTAGATAGGATTACTGTGACTAACCATGCAATAGAAAAGTTACAAGAAGAAATAAAAATTCTACAGAAATAAATATTACTGCTTAAAAACTTTTAGTTTAGCAAAGATCAAAAAGAAAGATTGGTAGAATGAAAAATATGAAGCTACATTAGAGAAACATTCAAAAAATGGAAATCTTCTGGAAAAAATAATATCATAAACAGTACAAATAACAAAGAAAAGAAACAGCAAGGTATAAAAGCTTTCGAAAAATCTCATCTTGTGGAAATGCTAAACAACTCTAAAGATTTCTATCAAATTTTTCAAGTATAAAGAGAAAACAGAAAAGATCCCAGAAGACTGGAAAGTGGCTCTAATACATTCACTCTACAAGAAAGATTATAAGCGAGATGTTATTAACTACAGAGGGATATCTGTCTTACAAGTATTAAGTAAATAATAATAATTTAAATAAAACTATAAATTTTACTAATCAGATACTGACCAGTAATTATCTCTTGAATACAATGTTTACCCAATGTTAAAACTGATTCTAAATGGGGTTTATGTTCATTCCAGTCAGTTCTTGCTTCTTCCAGTAAAACGACAACATCTTGTGGATCATTTGTTTCCTGAATAAGCTTTTCATTATGTTCTAACCATGATTCTAAATCACTTAAACCTGCATCCAATTCAACCTGTTTTTCAACACATCTTCTTTTACCATGACCCTAAAATAAAAGAATATGTAATATTCATAAATAACATAGATTTAAATGCAAAAAATACAAATATAAGTAAAGTGGAAACACATTTTTAAATAATATCGATTACTATTTCCATAACATCTGATTTATATCATTTTTATAATCATGTACTAATCTGGATAAATATTTATTTATGATTACCTCTTGACTTGCTGAATTAATTTCCCAAGCAGGAACACCAGTAACATTGTTAGAACTATCTCCAATACAAGGTGTTAAACTTATTTCAAAGCCAGAATTTTTTATCTGAAAAAATAATAAAACAATTACACTACATACTGTTCAATGGAAATTTTTTTCTAAAACTTTTTTATCAACCTCAACAAACTTACTGCTTGTGTACAAATGATAAAGTACTCAAATAACAAACTGCCAACATTGTTATTAGTAGTTAAAAATAGTGAGTAGCTAATAATTCTCAATCAAAAAGTTCTCCAGTTGTTCAAGATAGTGAGTAGCTAATAATTCTCAATCAAAAAGTTCTCCAGTTGTTCAAGATCTCAGGTTTGAATCAAAATCCACAATTCATACCACTGAATGTACAAGATCTATTCAGAAAAAATTTTTAATAGCGCATCAATGGAGATATTTAGTGGGATGTGGTTAGCAGCATTATGTACCACATAACCTTCTCTGTAATCGCATATTCTTGGATTGTTGATATCTAGTTTAGTTTTCATGTTATTGTTATTTGAGCGCAACATGTTTAAGCGTTAATAGCAATTTTTGTAATGTGTGATTTTGAGGAGCAATGATACAACATAAAATTTTGCAAGAAACTGGGAAAAAATTTCTCAGAAATGTTTCAACTTTTGAAACAGCTTATAGAGAAGCTCGTTTCAAAAAATCAACAATCTGGTGCGTGCAAATTGCCGACCAAACGGCAGAAAGAACATTGAGTGGATGTTTGTTGGCTGCTTCTTGAAGAAGCCAATGATGATGGAACAATCATGCAAAGGAACATAATGGGAGACGAAAGGTGTGTTTATGGCTACGACATCGAGACAAAAGTTCAATCATAATGGATTGACAAAGGATCACCACACCCTAGAAAGCATGTCAGTATCGATCTAATGTCAAACTGATGGTCTCTGTATTTAGATTTTAATGGAATTGTACATTCTGAATTCTTCTCTCAAAGTGAAACAGTGAACCGTGCGTACTATCAAGGCGTTTTAATATATGTTTTCTTTTGAATCATTCATAAACATTAAAAAATTTTAACAAGTAGATATCAATAAACTCATTTTCAAGGGAAAAAGTTTCCAGTAAAAAAAGTAAGTCAAAATTAATTTTCAAGAAAATAAAACAAAGTAGCTAGACATTTAAGACAACAGAGCACTTTTTTAATACTATTATAAAAATTAACTACTAAATCAACTAACCTCATGGGAATGAAATTGATCTTTAACATCTTCAAGAGAAAAATTTTGTGGTAAGGAATGTTCTGAACTAAGTTTGTCTTCAGCTTCTAATAACCACGTTAATACTTCTTCCATTGCAACTTGATATCCACCTAATTCAATTGAAACGTTTGTTGCGATACTGACAGGCCGTGAAGTAACATCTTGTTCACTATCATCCTCCAACTAAAAAGTAATATTTAAAATACAAAGTAAATTATTCAATTCATAAAAAAAACATCAAGAAAACCTTCATCATATTTGTCATTTTGACAATAAAATGACAAAAATATGAAAGCCTAACATGAAATATCAGATAAAAACAGACATAAATTACACTCAAAGCAACACCACAATAAAATCTTAATTCACTTTAGTATCAGTACAAAAAAGAAAGCTTTTATTCAATGACAATTTTTTATACTGTTCAACCCAACTTCATCAATCTATCCCAGTCTCAATCTATTTTATATCAGTACTGAAGCACTGAAATTATTTTTCTCAAATTCAAATACTGCACACATAATTATTGTACTTTGTTACATAACTGTAATGTTATGAGAAAATTATTTATAAATTTTTACTGGAAAAATAAACAAATTTTCATTTTCACAATTTTTACATTATTTGAAACTAACTGTATTAATTTGGTTCCCACAATACAATTACATATCTAACATTTCATTTGCATTAGGATTTAGATTCATAGCACTAAAGTACAAGCTATATTACACTAATGGGGATTACACTCTAAGAAGGCAAATTTTTTGTAATAAAACTTGAAAGATGTCTAATTATTCTGAAATGAGTAGTTCAACATCTTAAATTACTTAATTCAATTTCAATTAAAGAAGAATAATGTTCACTTTATCCAAGAACTTGAAGATATTAAATTTGCTGTAATAATTCTTTTACTAAAAAGAAAACTGTAGCAGAGTTGATTTTTCATGGCATAACTATTAGTACAATTTGATTAAAAGCTAAAAGCAATCTAAGAAACTAATCATCTACTCAAAAATATTGTGAAAAAATTAATATTAACTTAATAATATTAATTACAAAATTAATATTAATATAAATAAAATTAAAATAAACAATAAAATTTCAATTTTATAAAACAATAAAAACAGAATCATAATTTTCAACTACTTCACATCAACATCACCAAAATTTTAATAGAACAAAAAAACTGTGTTTTTGCATTGACAAACAAACATATTTTTTTAAAACTTATTTATGTTTTTGTGACTTTCTCTAGTGATCAGTGATGCTACTCTCACTGCAGTATCAACTGTTGTGACTGGTGATAATTTTTATTAACAAGGTAGACAGACACATATGCAAGTGCGTTGAATTTAAATTGTGTCTCTTTATTTAAGTATATTACTGTTATGTGCTGTATTTTCATACGTGCTTATGCAGTAAGACAGTGTGAGTTGAATCTTGATGCTTCTGTATAGGGTTTACTCGTTAATCGAACATATGTAATGCATTCTGAATCGAAAATCAGTATATTTCTGACTGCTAAAATAACACTGGAAACAAAAACTCAGTCTTTTTGTACAGAACTGTGCAAAATGTTTTATTTGTATATGTGTAGAATATCAAAGCTGGTGTCAAAGATAGTGAATTTGTGACTTGTATATACAAGATGGTTGGCAAATGCTAACTCTTTTGTTAGGAGAACTTAGGTGTTCATCAAATCTGCTTAATTTAAAAAAAAAAACTCACACTTCTTACAGCAATATCAACTGATGCTACTGCTACGGAAAAAACAAAATTACCAGTCACTGAAAATAACCATAAAAATGCCTACAAATATTTTGAAGTACATTATTAAAAACATTTTATAATATTATTATAAAAATTGGTTTTGTTTGCAATTACAAAAGGTAAGAAGTATTGCGATTTAAAAAACAACTTGTATATTTTTTTATGTATAATTAACAATAGATTTAGTTAATTTTATTTGTTAAGATATTTGTAGTATTAGTAAACTTTCATATTGTTTAGGTTAATAATTATTATTATGTACATAGTGATATGTAGATTCACAGTTTTATGTTACTGTGAATTGAAATTCAACAGAATTTAAATTTACTTTTAACATCTTTTTAAGAACTAATTTACTTTACATCCAGTAAGAAAATGTCCCAATGAACCTGGTGTCCTGGAGAGCTAGTGGTCTCTATGGTCAGTGGAAATAGCAAAAATTGGCCAAGAATTAAGACAAACCTCAATTTGACAATTGGAACACTGTATAAAATTCCTCTATGTTCAAATATGTCCTATATCATTTAAAATTTTGTACAGACAATCAAATAAATTTCAGAATTATTTTTGTCATAGCAGGTTTATGAAAAAATAAATTAGTTATCTCCTCAATCTCTAGTAACTGAAAATTTAACAAGAACTGAGAAATGTAATTTTCTATAAAATCAAAATCATATTAATTAAAAAACTAGAAAACATAAATTTTCATTTGCATTTTGATAATTGTTCACTTTCAAGTAGGGGAGTGAATCACGTATACTCTGCAACTGTATAAACTACAGCCTAATGTCAAACACCAAAAGCTCACAGCAATTATCAGCTACAATAAAAACTTTGCATTTAAAAAACATATCGGCGTAGTATATTTAGTTCAATATCCTATACAAATATTTACCTACACCAATAACATACGCTTTGTAATACTAAGCAAAAGTTACATTTACTGTAAACAGCTAATACACAGGAACCTGATAATTAGATCAAATATGATGCTGCTTATTGGTAATACTTCAATCTTTAAATAACATATCAGACAAATATTCTCTACTGACCTCTACATACTTTCTTATCTTTCAGATTTTGCATCGTTGCTTCCACCATGTTGTCTGGAATCGCTCTCATTTCTCTTTGTATGGAGATTTTGAATCTTCAATGAAGCTAGCGGGTATGGGAGGCTGGTATAGTTTTAACAATCGATGTGTAACTGATAAACGACTAATCACAACTAAAAATTCTTAGGTAAGGTTATGATGGTTGTGAAACTACTGCGCCAAGCGGCAATCTTAGCAAAACAGGATTGCCACTACTGCAAAAATAAGACCTCTGGTCTTACAGATCAGTAGCTCTGTTAAAGTGTTAATTGGATAAAAAATTTTTTACATGGTTTATTATGTCAATCTATTTATTAGTTTTTAAAAGTTAATATAATACTTTTTTTTTTAAATATTGGATGGGCTTAATAAAAAGGCTGCCGAATTATATATATATAAAAAAACAAAAAAAAAAACAGATAATACAACCCAAATAATCATATAAAATATTTAGGAATAATGATAATAACATTATATAGAGGAGATTTATATTGTTTGAAAAATGCCAACATCCGTATGACTGGACGTCTAGAAAATCGTTCATAAAATAATATTGTTATAATTGCCTTGAACACTATCTTATTTATATCAAAGAACTTCAGAAACTCGTTAAAAGAAAAACTAATAGAATTATTCGACGCGGGATCTCGTACCATCAAGAGGTACACATAATTCTAGATTTAAATCAACCAATAACAATAACAAACGAAATAAAAGCTTAAAAAAACAAACACTACTTGACCACAAACTTCATAACAATGCCCCATTGCCCAATATCTTACCACACTTGCAAACTGCTTCAACCCACTATATCTTTAATTACATCTTCAAAAACGATTATGTTGATTAATCATATCACACTTTTGTTTAAATTTATAAATACAATATTTTTCAAGTATATTAATTTTTTTACTGTTTATTTTTATAATCAGTAATTTACTACGCTTACATTGCAATTAAATTATTAGTTCCATCTATGTCGCAGACGGTTTACATAAATCTCAATCATAAAAAAGAACGCAATAAATTAACGAGCTCTTCTTCAGGAAACGATCTGTTACAGTCTCCAGTCTGTGCGGAATGTACAATAAATTAAGCCTACATCAGACAGTCTTATTTACTTCAAAATACGGTTCGAATAACTAACCGCTTCAGTGTAATACCTCAGGTGTAATTAATCTACAAAAAAAGAACTTTGCCAGTTCATATTTCGTAGTAAATAAAACAAGTTACGATTATCACACATTAACATTTAAATTTTATATTACATTGTTGAAAAAGATATGTTAATGAGTGTGTATGTTGGGAGTAAGAGCTCTAAATTTTGATAATGATGCATTAATATATAAAATATCAGCTAATAAAATAGGCTAGCTGAATATACAAATTTAGTAAGAAGGCAGACATTTTTATAATTAAGAATTGATACTTGAGTCTGAACATACTGCCCGACGAAAAAATCATGCTACATTTTTTACAACATTAAAATTAAATGTTATAATAATATGGAAATATAAATGTACTTGCGCACTTGTACTTGTCTATACAACTAGGATTTCTTTGAATGTGTTCATGATGCAGAAGACTTGTCCAATGGTCTGAATAACCATGGTGCCATTGGATAGAAGGTAAAAATGATGACTTATTGCACCTTTAGCGACTTAACACATTTAACATACACACAATATCTGTGTATGTATATATGTGTGTGTGTGTGTGTATGTGTTTATACATGTGCATGCTATATGTGTCAGCATATGTGCGTGTAGTACTATAATGTACATGTAAGCCTAATATAATAATTAGTCTAGAGTAGAATGCCAGAAGAGCATATGAGTAATAAATATACAAAATATTACATTAATAATGAATATGTAACATTTATCACAATTTAAACAATATTCATACAATACAATAATTAAGTCACAATGATAAAGTATATTATCAATTGACAAAATTATTTTAATATTTTGTTACACATGAAGTACTTTTAATATTCAATTAATTGTCAGAAACTGGCAACAAACAATTTAGGCATAGATCTTCAGAGCTGACCATTAATAGAATTTAAATCATCAACACTGCTACGTTGTGGATAACTTGCACAATGTGGATCTATGTGTTGATTCCAACGCAAGGTTAAGTATTCATGTTGATGATCAACACTAAATTTCCAACAGAAATATTACATGCAAATAGATTGCATGAATTTCTGAAGTAATTGAAAAGGAATGAGAGAGTTGGAGATTGGAATGCAAGCATTGGAAAAGGCAAGGAAGGAAATATAGTGGGTGAATACGGGCTGGGCAAAAGGAATGAAAAAGGGGACCGACTTATAGAGTTTTGCACGAAGTATAATTTAGTAATTGCCAACACCCAATTTAAAAATCATAATAGAAGAATATACAATTGGAAAAATCCAGGCGATACTGCAAGGTATCAGATAGATTATATCATGGTTAAGCAAAGATTTAGAAATCAACTCGTTGATTGCAAAACTTACCCTGGAGCAGACATTGATAGCGACCATAATTTGGTGATAATGAAATGTAGATTGGGGTTTAAAAACCTGAAGAAAAGGTGTCAGATGAATCGGTGGAATTTAGAGAAGCTTGAGGAAGAGGAGGTAGGTTTTTGAGGAGGACATCGCAAGAGGTCTTAGTAAAAAAGATAAGGTAGAAAATGTAGAAGAAGAATGGGAGAATGTTAAAAAGGAAATTCTTAAATCAGCAGAAGCAAACTTAGGCGGAATAAAGAGAACTGGTAGAAAACCTTGGGTTTCAGACGATATTTTGCAGCTGATGGATGAACGTAGAAAATATAAGAATGCTAATGATGAAGAAAGTAAAAGGAACTATCGGCAATTAAGAAATGCTATAAACAGGAAGTGCAAACTGGCGAAAGAAGAGTGGATTAAAGAAAAGTGTTCAGAAGTGGAAAGAGAAATGAACATTGGTAAAATAGACGGAGCATACAGGAAAGTTAAGGAAAATTTTGGGGTACATAAATTAAAATCTAATAATGTGTTAAACAAAGATGGTACACCAATATATAATACGAAAGGTAAAGTCGATAGATGGGTGGAATATATTGAAGAGTTATACGAAGGAAATGAATTAGAAAATGGTGTTATAGAGGAAGAAGAGGAAGTTGAGGAAGGTGAAATGGGAGAAACAATACTGAGATCTGAATTTAAGAGAGCATTAAAAGATTTAAATGGCAGAAAGGCTCCTGGAATAGACGGAATACCTGTAGAATTACTGTGCAGTGCAGGTGAGGAAGCGATTGATAGATTATACAAACTGGTGTGTAATATTTATGAAAAAGGGGAATTTCCATCAGACTTCAAAAAAAGTGTTATACTAATGATACCAAAGAAAGCAGGGGCAGATAAATGTGAAGAATACAGAACAATTAGTTTAACTAGTCATGCATCAAAAATCTTAACTAGAATTCTATACAGAAGAATTGAGAGGAGAGTGGAGGAAGTATTAGAAGACCAATTTGGTTTCAGGAAAAGTATAGGGACAAGGGAAGCAATTTTAGGCCTCAGATTAATAGTAGAAGGAAGATTAAAGAAAAACAAACCAACATACTTGGCATTTATAGACCTAGAAAAGGCATTCGATAACGTAGACTGGAATATATAGCGGTGCTATAGGAGAATGTTAAAAATCATATGGGTGGATAAAGTGACAAATGAAGATGTATTGCGGCAAATAGATGAAGAAAGAAGCATTTGGAAAAATAAAGTTAAACGAAGAGACAGACTTATAGGCCACATACTAAGGCATCCTGGAATAGTCGCTTTAATATTGGAAGGACAGGTAGAAGGGAAAAATTGTGTAGGCAGGCCACGTTTGGAATATGTAAAAGAAATTGTTAGGGATGTAGGATATAGAGGGTATACTGAAATGAAACGACTAGCACTAGGTAGGGAATCTTGGAGAGCTGCATCAAATCAGTCAAATGACTGAAGACAAAAAAAAAGTATATATTATGCATATTTAATGTTAATTATAAGAGGTTAGCGAGCGTAGGTTATATTTTGTTAGGTTATTTTGATATATGTACGATTTGTCAGTACATGAAGTTAACATAACCTAAACAGCAGCTGTAGCTGCGGGGGTGTTAATACATTTAAGTACCAAACTCTTATATGCATTAAAATATTTGTTGTTAGGTCATCGCTCTGTAACCCATAAAATAAATGATGTTCAACTTTTAATAAATTATTTGGCATACTGGTGTATAAATGAATAGTAGAACAGGGTTATACTTAATCGTTGACCTTATAAACTTAATTCATTATTAACTGTTCTTTGCCCATATTTTATTTCCAAAGAATGTTTTTTTCTTTATTGTTATCTAAATAAATAAGCAGACCAATATTGATGATATTATTTTCTTTGATGTTTCGATCATTCTTCATAACCGGTTGAAAATGATTCAATGAAACAAAATGGTAAATTCAATAAAAACCTTACATTAATATTTGTTATATTGTAAATATATTATAACTCAAAAATAATATTTCATCATAAAAAGGTATTTGTAAATTTAATTTCTGTTGTTTATTGTTAATGAGTAGAAGACATATGTTGAAACCAAAGAATTTGATAAAAGTTGTTTCAACCACCTTAAAAGACCAAAAACATGATTGTGTTCACTACCTGGTTTAAACAATTTTAGATAGCTGAAGAAATGTTAAATTATACAGTATCAATCTTCAATTATTCCACAATTAATAAGTTAATGAAAGTACCCTCTTTGTATAGCAATTGTTTTTGATAATAATAAAGATATTAATTAAATATGAATAAATTTAATAATTGAATTAAAATAAATTGAAACAATTTAATAAATTGAATAATTGTAATTGCTGCAGTATTTCCAATATCCTTTCCCTGGTATTAATTATGAATTAAGTATTGAATTGTACAACCTTCAATATCTGGGGTCAGAAGACTAAAATATGTTTGAATAACTAACCTATTTTGGTGTAATATCTCAGTTAGGTGTAATTAATCCAGTACAAGCTCTAAATTTAGCCTAAAATGAATTTAGCCATGGATTACTAATAAAATATACAAATTTATTTACTAGCTGCCTCTCTACCTTTAAAGTATTGTGTCAGGTTACATAAACAGTCTGGTCTGATTAAGGTTGATTTGTGCTATTTTTAGTAGTATCTCTGTAAATAAAAAAATAAATTAAAATATCTAAAAAAAATTGTAGTCTACTGATCAGATTAATTAAAACGTTGTAGTAGCATGAACTTGACATTTTTTTAATAAATTACTTTTCTAGGTTAGAAAAGCATTATTTTATATCACCTCATCGATGGCAAAGGCGTACTTGTCTGTGTATGGAAGGTGTTAAAATTATCTAAAATTATAAAACCTAAAATTTATAACCAGTCGCGTAATTTGTTTCTGTTTGTTTATTTTTGGGATATTATTTCGCCGGTATTATAAAACAATGTTAGAAATGTTTGGCTATACGAAATAGTTAATTTATTTTGTAAAAATAAGAGAGTGCAAATTGTATTTTAAAATTCATTACGTGATAAGTTTGGATACAACAGGTAAACAAAAATAATGACATTTATTTTAAACTACATTAAAATAATATATATAAGAAATTCTTACCTCGATCAACAACGAGGGTCATATGTTTAAAATAAGCAATGTATAAATATAATAATAATAGTAGTTAAAGATGAGTGAACACAGACATGAGGATCCAAACTGAACTGGCAATCAACCCGAGATGACCGCTGGATTCCATACCGTCACATACGTAACTTCTCTGTCTCCCCCTTCACTGCAACAACCGTAGCTTCGCGATAAAAAAAAATTCTTCAACCGTCATAGCAAAATTATGAAAATAGCACACCGTCTAAAATGTGCACTAAACCTACGCTGCACTGTTTCATCTCGCATAACAAGCGATCGACCGACATCTACAGTTATATTAATTTAATATTAATTTTTTTTAAACATTTGATAACTTATAATTATAGCAAATAATTGAAACCAAATTTTAAAACGTATATATACGTTTTAGTGCATATATAAACGTTAACAAAGGAACGTAACCAAGGAACCAAACGGTAGTAAGGTTTTCAATTATTTTTTTTAACTAATATTCAATTTACCTAATATAATTTACTCACGCATACTTTATAATTGCACTTAGACCGTAACTTTAGTAACTAATCAGAAAAACACAATAGGATCATTTGTTTTAATACAGATGATAAAAAAAATATTAATGAATAGTACATAAGGGGATTATGATATAAAACAGTTATTTCCAAATTTACCTCATCAAGTCGACCACCGTATTTCACAGTACAGCCCAGCACATCTATAATACAAATAAGGTCAATAACAATAGAGATGTTACTAATTGCACGCATAATCCTTATAAAAAAATAAGTAAATTTAGACTCTAATAAGTAAATTTGGTCGCTACAAAGTTCAATTTTTCTAATGTAAATTTTTTTAATAAGTTCAAATCTGAGTCTTCGTTCAACGCGATTTTTTTCAGCATTTTAATAATTATTTTTCTCTCAGATTTGTCACCGCTTTTAAGTCACATAATGTTTGAGATATGGAGGTCCGAATAATCGACGTTTTAATAAACAGTAATCTGTATGTAATCTGTAAACATCCGACCTCTCGGTTAACCGAGAGGTCGGATGTTTAAAATCAGTGATTATTTTACTAACTGTATTAAACGTAAAAATTAAAATAAAAAAGTTATTAAGTATGATTTTTTTAGTTTTAACACTAATAAAATTCGTTAATAAAATTAAAAAAATAAATTAAAAAATTTTACAGTAAAAATTAAAAATTTTTTTTTTCATCTTACCGGTTATAGCTAGGTAGGTTTATTGTATGTAAATGTGTTATAAGTGAAAAACGCAACGCAGTGAATAATATGATGCCAAAGTTGGCTGGCAAGGGTACAAGGCGGAAGTAAAAATCAGGTTAATTGGCAACATTGCCCCTGTCAATACCTAATGTTAGAATTATTTCTTATATAAGCTTCCTATTAAGATTCTCCGTATATTATGAGAGGGGGAGAGTGCAGAGACTCTCTCCCCTCGTTTGACTCTCGTTCTATTGGTTCGTGTCGAAATTCATCAAACTGCGTGTGTCAAAATGTGTGTTACGGTGATGAAAAACTATATTTGTTTATATTATTAGCTGTTTCCATTATATTCAGCGATGTAGAAAAAATAAACAAATCTTACATAATAATAATATTAGCTTACATTTTATTTCTGGTAATTTATTAATCTATTAAAAGTGTTGTTAACGAATAACGTTGTCATACAGTAAATAATGTTTTATTTCTCTTCTGTAAGTGTTTTAAAAATTTTCTGTAATGTTTTAAAAATCGTATCAAATTTTGATTATTTGTATTTTACGTGAATCTAGACAACCGTTTAGAAAATAATTCTACGTGTAAACTAGGTAAGTTCCTTCAAATAATAATATTTTGTAATAAGAAAAATGGTACACAAATAATGTGATTATTGGTTAACTTATGGGAATTTAATAAACTAAACATTTTGTTTTGGCAAAAATCATTATTTTTAGGTTAGTCAAATATATTTTTATTCTTGTTATTTTAATTAAAATTAAGTACAGATTACTTTATAAAAATATGTAACTAAAATAATTTGCTTTCAAGTAAGTTTCGATACACTAAAGCAGGGGTTTTGCTGAATCTTTTGTAGACTAAACGTTTTATTTACGTATTATTTATTTTTAAATGTGCTCTGCTTAATTATTTCGGGTTTCAATATTCTATTGAAGTTCTGTTTTTTAGTTTAGATTTCTGTTAATAACAAAACCTTTTGCCTGTGTCTACATTTGGTGATTAATAAATTAGCTATCTATTTTAGAAAGATAAATTGCCTTTGTTGTTTAGTATGAAATACTTTACAAATATTTTCTCACTTTTCTTGAAACCTTCATTATGTTCTGCAGATCAAAGCGGTCGGTTTTATGTTAGATGGTCAGACTTATTAACTTTTTCGACAAAAATTTAGCCAAAAGTTTTGTTCTGATTTTTCATTTTTATTCTTTATTAATAGGCACAGTATCGCATCGCTTTGATGCGAAACAAATATAGCCTAATCTAAGTACAATTAATCTAAAATTTGTCGCATCGAGTCTAGTTCATATTATTAATCAATTCATGAAAGGCGGAGTGTGGTTCGATTTTTCAACAGTTGTACAAAACCTTGAAAATTTTAACGTGTTTAATTTTATTCACTGTACATTAATTTTATTCATTGTAATTTAGAAAACATAAAAGTAGTGTCCTGAATAATGACAACCCATTTCTTCAACTCTTTAATGAAGATATTTTCAATAGTTACAGGCTTTATACTCTTGTCTAACATGTTATAAATTTTAGGTCCTAAATATAGACAAATGATTTTCGAAACGGTTTTTAAAAACAGCCGGGATTTGTGAGTTTTCTGCATCCATCCTTTTTGTATTGTACACATTGTCTATTTTATGATTTTTACAACTATTGAAAAATACTCTTGATAATTTTTCTATGTATAGATTCTTTACGGGTAAAATATTCAGTTTATCGGAAACCTCAAGAGATGGGTTGAAACTGCTTTTGAAATCAATAATTCTAATTATTCTTTTTTGTGCTATTTCCACATTTAAGTGAGATTTATAAGCGTCTGCCCGATGTTCGGTTCCAAATTCAAGACTAGATTTCATAAGTGCATTATATACATACAAATCAACCGTTTGTAATCGCAATAATTATTTTTAACGTTAATTAAACCAGGTTAGCGAGCGAAGTGAGTGTAGATTATTCCTTTTTTTTAGTACTTAATTTTTTTACCAGGATTTCTCGTAATCTATTAACCTTAGAGATTGGTATCGGTTTTTTTTTTAATTTTAATTTCTAGTTATCGTTTCGAACCCCGCCACAGCTTATCGGTGTTTATCGACATATACCGGTGAAGTTCCGAATATATAACAATATTAGTAAATATTTTTTTTTAATTAGGAAATGATACACGATTGCAATGCAATGTTTTACGGAAAAAACAATGGCGAAAACGATTTCTCATCAATGCCTTCGTTTTTTTATTTATGAGCAATGAAAGTTGAATTCGCGATAGAAGTAAAACTAGTTAAAACCCCCGTAGTAACTTTTTTGTTACGTATACCGTTCAGAATTACATTTGATGACAAACTTTAAACAGTTGGAATTATGGCCCAAACCCTAGTAAAAACAGCCTTCTCAATAGTTATAATAAAAAATAACCTAATTTGCAATACTACTACAAATTAAACGGTTAGGACAACCGAGGTATTATTTACTTTAATTATCGCAATACTTAATTTTAAAATTTTGTTAAATGTTTTCAGTTCTAAATTACTTAATACAACAAAATTTGAAAATATTTAAACGGTTTTGAAATTTAAAAATTTGTTACAGATTTATAAAGTAAATCGGCTATTATTTCTTTCAGTTTCCAGATACTTCTCAGATACGCAGCAAAAAACTGTTCCCGAACTTAAATATCACCCGGTTTGTATAAAAGAACATGTCCTGAATGATCGACTGATTCGTCAACGTCCAGCAAAAATGAGTATATGTTCTTCTTGCGGTGTTCCATTTCAATAAAATGAATTTTTTAAACATTCCGAATATAAAGAGTTAAAACGGAGTAACAATGAAACTTAATATATATATATATATATATATATATATATATATATATATATATATATATATATATATATATTTAATTTGTCGGTAACAAATGAAGATATCAACTTTGCTTTTGATGAATGTAATTTTCATTTAAATATTTAAAAACAAGTTTCTACATTTTTTTGTTGAAAATCAGCATTGAAAGTACTAAGAAAATTAAAAAAATATATATTTGATCATTCCTTGCAAATTTTCCCCATTTCCGACAATGTTAAACGAGATACGTATTCACTAGATTGGGGCTTCCAAATATTCCTTCAGATATATATCGAAAAAACCGTTTTCGGTATTTTTTAATAGGTGTGACGACTTACAGCACAAATGAAAATTTTCTAAAATATTGGTTTTATAAAGATTATTAGAGTACTCGAAAATATTAATAAAATTATTTGGGTTATAATTAGGATTCGGTTCCAAAATATGTGTGGGAAAATTAGATCGTTCTTTGTGTCCTTTATACAGTTGATGTGTTCTTTAATCCTAGTCGAAAAGGATAACTCGAAAACAATTCCCCTGTAGGATGTTGAAATTTAAGATTTAGGATTTTTGTAATATCTAGTTTTGCACCCCTCCTTTTCAACGATATATTATAAGTAGGGTACACTTGTTTTCATCGGTTCCAAAGTTATAGCCAAATATTTTTTTTTTTTATTTAAATTTATTGATTTATTAATAATTATTAACCTCTGATTCTAAAAAAATTACATTAAATAATAATTCCATAATAACAATAAAAAAATATAATTTGTTAATGAAATATAATTTTATGTACTTTTCATTTAAAAAAAAAATGTGTATATGTAATTAAATAGGCGTACAAGGAAGTTATCTGGTGTCAACATCAGATTTTTTATACGGTAAAATATTTACAAAATGCCTCATCTTTTCAAAATTTTAAAAATTTCCTTTTTAAATCGGTTTATTATTATTATTTTGCATGTTAACCGTTTGTCTTGTCTATATTCTTTAGTAAGCGTGAAAAAAGGATTTTTTATTGAAATTTTTTTTGTATTTGTTCAGTCAAGAGTTTTGTATATACATAAAATTATTGATGAACAAGTATAGAACTGTAAGATATATATAAACTCTTTTTATAATTACACTGTCGTTTGTGCTAAAAAAAAAA
Source organism: Lycorma delicatula (assembly GCF_047948215.1). Taxonomy (NCBI): domain Eukaryota; kingdom Metazoa; phylum Arthropoda; class Insecta; order Hemiptera; family Fulgoridae; genus Lycorma; species Lycorma delicatula. The sequence continues at coordinate 127,052,669 of NC_134461.1, read as the reverse complement.
AATTCAGTTAAAACTTACAGTAGTTAAAACAAAGACGCAAACGCTATTGTATGTAACCAATTCAAGGACAAGTATATAAAAAACTATGTAACAGAAAGGCTTGTTGTACATGCCACTGTTCGTGTCTGTAAGAGAGAGAATGTAAAGAACTGTTCATCGTTAAAGATAAATAATTTATTTTAAAATTAATATTTGTTTTTGTTTTATTTGCTAAAGAGTTTAATCGTTGAAATCAGTTTATATATTTAAAATAAAGTAACAAAAGAATCTGAATTACGTCGCTAAATTTTTTAACTAAAGTTTTTAATTTATCGACTTTGAATATTTTTATAGTTTTTTTTTACAATTAAATTTTTTAAATATTTTGGTGTTTTGGTCAAAATGGATTTTACACAGTTAAGATGAATATAACGATTTTAAAAATCGTTTATGTTTATATATCGAGTAAATTTAACGTTTAACTGCAATTTTTATTTATTTTGTCTCTTAAATTCACAGTTCAGTAAGAACGAGCCCAGTATGTAATGCATTATTTTCAAAACTAAGTGACTTATTATGCTAATAGAAAATAATTTAAAGAAAAAAAGTTAATTAACTTTATTTTAAATAAAGGTTAGATTTAGCAATAAAAATGTATCTTGCATTCCTATTTTAATAAAAAATATTCAATTATAGATTAGGAAAAAATATACCAACGTCCTATAAGAATTAATTAACAAACACTGATGTTAACTATTTTACTAATTTCGTAGTAATGAAAAATTTGAATTACAATAAATTAGCAGAATTATTAAATCAGTAATAATTCTGAAGAAAAAAAGAAACGGTGTATAATATTTATAAGAGTGAAATTAACTCCTTATATCTCTTTTAATCGTATTTACTTAAACAGAAATACGTAGAATAATTCGTAAAATTATTTAATTATTCCCTGAGTTAATCGGTCGTAGAAAAGATATCATGTTTATAAAAAAACGTTCGTTTTAAAGTAATAATGTAAATCGATGTTTTGTATAAAAGATTTTTCTCGATCGACATTAATAGATTTGTTTACAGGTTAAACAACCGATCAAGAAGTGACAATGACAGTCAACTTGATGCGCGTGCGCAAGTGTATTTGTGCATCGTGCAGCCTGTATGCTAAACCGTTCCCTCCATTATACATTGTTAGTAAGAGCAGCGTGCGTTGTTTTGGTTAGAAATTTAAAAAAACACGCTGCTTCTATTGCTGGAAGATACATGTTTATAAATTTTGTGTGTGGTTTTGTTTTTAAACGGTAGTTATAGATATTAAATTGTTACTTGTGTCGATATGTGGGGAATGTTACGTAAATACGCGTGTAAAATTACGTTGTACGTGTCATTTTGTTTTTATTATTTTAATAATTAACTGTAACGTTGGTAAAATACGATATCGGTTATAAACAAAGCTACTGCTATACCGGCTTTCTGTTTTAATTGAAATTATGAAGTAGTTAATGTGCCCCGAAACCGATTTTGTATACTTATCTACACTAATAAATATTAAGGTAATATTTTAAATATTTAATCAACTGAACAGAGAGATTGTTTGTTAGATCATGTTTGTAACAAATGGATATGTGTGTTGTATTTTTTCGTTACTAGAAGTACTAGAAATCTATTAAATGTTAGCTACATTGGGATGTCGAATGTTTCCGGATGTTCAACTATTCAGACGCTGACATCCACACCAGTTAATTTAAATAGACGATTTAAAACGTTTCAAATAGGACTTTCTTTCATCAGGAAATGTGTTTTTATTGATCTTAACTTTTTATCGGTTTTTTTTTTGGAGACTTTGGCAATTCTTACAGCGCACAAAACATTCGTAAATGTATGCCTATCTTAAACGAATTACAGAATTAACGGCTGAAAACTATAATTTTTCAAGCTTGAATTATGACGTAATGATGTTTGTTTTTATTCTCCTGTGGATTTATGTATAGCACACTGTTTTGATAATAGGTCAAAACAAATAAATCATTACTATTTTCTTTGCCTATCTCAATTTTTATAACTTAATGCAGGGTAGGCTGCGTAATTTTCATGTCGTAGTGAAATCGCACAGTTGTACTCGCCTGGATATTTTAAGCCTAAACCGTTAAATTTCTATAAATTTATCGATCTTAAGAGCGGGATTTTATAAGTCACCGGCAACAATGAAATACTTCTATAGTTGTCGACAGCCGTCTTGTAGGTATAAATTATAAATTAATGTAGCTTATTTTTATTTATAATGAAATACTTCTACATATTGATGTCGCAGTTATAAGTTATTTCTTACTCTATAATTTTATGTAATTTTAATTCATAATAATGTCAGTTTTGAAGTGATTAACATGTAATATCTGTAAAAAAAAAGTTAAAATTTTCACAGATTTTGTTTAATTAAATATTATGATTGTATTGTAATATTAAATTGTATTTTAAGCTAGACAGAACGATTTTAATTAGTAGTGTTTATACGACAAAATTATTTTTTCTAATATTTTATTCGTTATAGATTCTGTTACTCGCTTAATTGACATCTTTAATTATTTTTAAATTTGCCCTTATATTCGTTATTCCTTTTTAAATGTATCGTGAAGTTTGAACCTTATTATTTTAATTATAAAATTATACCCGTTTTATGTTTATTATTAAATTGTAAAATAATATTAATATAACCTTTTGTCAAGGATATTATTATTATTTTTTTGTTTTTGTTATATGGACATCGACACACTCTTTAAAATAGGGATTAAATTACCACCAGGTTCATCCTATGTAAGGATGTAAAGGGCCCTTACATTTTATTTGAAAACACCAAAATAAATAAGACAGAACATTTAAACACAAACATTGAAAATACTTATAGGGTGTAAAGGGCCTCGATATTAAAATTTAAAAATTAAATAAAACATAAATATAAATGAAAAAGAACGGCTTCACAATATCAAAATTTCCTTTTTTCTTCCTTATTCTATTTAAACACCCCCGGGACAACCGGAACCGCTGTTAAGCAGCACATCCGGGATGCCGTGGCAGTTGACTACCCCTCTATAAATTGTCCTGTAGGATTTAACCCGTCGGGACTCCCCGCGACATAGGAAAAATTCGAATAAAAAAAATATAAAAAATGTTTAATTAATTAAATTTATTTTTGTTTAAAATTATTCGTAGAATATCTGTCGCGAAATGAATTTTATTTTGTACTTGGAAGTGATGTTAAGACACTCTAGAGGATTTTCGATCGTAAACTGGCGCACAACATATATATATTGTATGTAAAATGGTAGGCTGGTATACGTTACGGATTCTACGTGTAAAAGTGAAGAAAAAGTGTGCTGTGGAAAAATTTCGATCTCCTCTTTGCTTTTCCTTCTCTTCGACGTTTTGTATTTATTAATGACAAATTTATATACGAAAATCGGATTGTGAAGTCAACAATAATATTTTTTATAAAACTTTTTAACAACATTGTATAAAAATAAAATATTTCATCGTATTAATGGCGGATTATATCATTTATTTTAGTATTTCATTGTATTAATGTTAATGACGACCATGTCAATTTTTATCATATTTCGTGTTTTTCACAAAATGTTAAGCATTTTATTAGAACAAAATGAATAGTTATTATTTAAAAGTAAACATTGCATTGTATTAATATATTAATAAAAATTATGTTTTTATTTTAGTTTAAAAAGATATAAAATCAAATATAGATACTTTAAAAAAATGTTTTTTTTAAATTTATTTGTTTAAATTTTTTATAAAAATATAATATTTTTAATTATATTTAAGTTATTTTTATAAGGGTACATTAATTTTTATTTGTTTATTGATGGTATTAAGTTAATCATTTGTAACTTTTTAATTAAGGGGGGCAGTTCATCTTGGCCCTTGTCCTTATCTGGCACTACTATTTTTTATAAGAATTTAATTTATATTAATATCATATTCTTTTGTATATTTTCTGCATCATCAAAGGACAGTTAATCTATGTTAATTCTAAACGCCCGTGCAATTACAGAATATTGATAATTATCTGAAGCTTATCCCACACAACCTGATGATTACATAACACGTGGAATGTTTCGGGGAACATTTCATTTCTATGATTTTAAGTAATTAAATTTTTAATGATAAAGTTAAAATGTTGGATGTAATTCACTTCATGCTGTAAACATTTTATAGTAGCCATGTCCAGAACATTACTTTGGTCATACTTTCTTTTTTTTCCTGTTTAGCCTCCGGTAACTACCGTTTAGATAATTCTTCAGAGGATGAATGAGGATGATATGTATGAGTGTAAATGAAGTGTAGTCTTGTACATTCTCAGTTCGACCGTTCCTGAGATGTGTGGTTAATTGAAACCCAACCACCAAAGAACACCGGTATCCACGATCTAGTATTCAAATCCGTGTAAAAATAACTGGCTTTACTAGAACTTGAACGCTGTAACTCTCGACTTCCAAATCAGCTGATTTGGGAAGAAGCGTTAACCACTAGACCAACCCGGTGGGTTTACTTTGGTCATAATTTTTTATTTATTTACTCACCCACTCTTCTCTCTCTTTTATCCATTTTTCAGACTGGCAGTTTCCGTTAAATTCTACCGTCTTGATTTTCTATTATTTTTATAATCCGCTAGTAACTTTGTTAAGCTATTCATTTTCTTTGATTTTTCAGTAGTTTCTTAGAACAGTATCTCCCTGTATCAAACTAGACAATAGAACTGTTTTCACAGAACTCGATAGAATACAATAAAACAAGAATATTTAGTAGTATTTTATCTTAAATATTATTTCATGTGTTAATATATTTAATAATTAAGATGAATTTTAATCAAATCTGTTTTTGATTTAATAATTATGTATTTTATGATTGCTTTGATCAAGATTTTACTTTCAATCATCATCATCAGTTCCTTTTATCGCGCGTTAAGTATCATATTTATTCATTCTTGATGCGATCTATACAACGTTTTATGTATTAATGAGAAATAAAAGATTTCTTTATTTACTTAATGTCCTGAACACAATCGGCAAAATTTCAGTGATAATTCTTCATGTACGGCGTATTTATATTTTTAAATCTTGATATTTCAGTCGCTTTTACACAATTTTACTTATGACAAGTAATCAAACATGACATGTGATATAAACATGACCCCTTTAAATGTTTGTCTTTAAACAGAATCGTGTTAGCTTACTTGAACAGACGAATTGTTTCGCCTTAGAAATAACCTTGCATCCCCTACTCGCAGGTGTATGACCGTGCAACTGACAGGAAGGATACAATCATCGGCAGTCCTTCTGTAGATGACCGGCCTCAGGTGAAACAGTGGCCAATATGATCCGGCCCGGTACAACGAATCGGCCCTGTGGCCTGGCTTCCAGCAGTAAAAACAAAGGTTATCAGATGAACGTCTCATAACCCTACAAGCCACCCGTCAGATACGGATATGTGTATTTATCAGCAAGGATGGGTGGCACAGCCACAGTGACCAACTGCTTTGGCACCATAGGCCGGTCGCATGGACATAACTTTGATCGACACTGACTCCTCCGTAATGAATTCATCCTGAGTGGTGAGTGCATCCACATCCTTAATGAGGATGTGTACCCTCCTACCGCCCCTCCCTGTCAGAGCCGTAGTGGTGTCCTTGACCTTTGCAGAAGTATCCTTGGTTATCCGTTCAGCAGCACTACTGTCGACCCACACCCGGATGTGGAGGTCCTCACCCTGACTCTTATGCTAAGGAGAGGACCCGTGCATATATATCTTAATAATGATAAATTAATAAATGAACAAACAAGATTTGAAAATGATATATTATACAAACAATAACTATAGAGTGAGTTGACCGTATCGTTTCTCTCCCGTTTTACCATAACGGTGGAGACACTCATTATGACAAGAAATTAAGTCGACGCAATTTTAACACATGACTACTACCTTTCTATATTTTACACACTGCATAAAAATTCTACTCGTGACAACAAAGTTTTATTAATAAAAATATTTATATTTCCCGAAGATGGAATTTGTTTCCAAAAGTGCTGCGACACATTAAAAGATTGTTGGTAAGCGGTTTTTATGTTTTAATTATTTATTGTATAGTCATACCGATGGGCCATGTTTGATAAAATTACTATTTAAAGACTGTTTGTTTAAAAATAAACGGTTGTAGCGCTATTTCAAGAAAATCTCTTTTAATTGATATTTGGTTATTAATCTTTAATTATGCTTAATTATTTGTATGATAAAAATTCCTTTAAAATCTATTTTTAGGAATGCATTAATGGTATTGAGCTGAAATTTTGTGTACTACTTGACTAACCTAGAAATTTTCTTCTACAAGACATTGAACCTGACCTCTCTTTCCATTCCAAGATGACGACCACGTAAACCTTTTAATTGTTAATATCTTTGCAACCGTTGATTTACTTAAATGTTATGTTATTACAAAAAAGTGTTAAGCGTTTTACAATCCCGCTCCAGAAATGTGATTGTACGGAGAATGAGTGTTATATAGGCATCTTCGAGACGGCATCTCAGAAGCAGGCAAAAAAATGAAGGTTGTCCGCAGGGTAGTGTTTTAGGAGCCCTGATCTGGGTTGTTGAATTCGATTCTTTGATGCGGTTAAGGTTACCCGGTGGATGCCGTATCATCGCGTATACCGATGGTGGGAGTTTGCCGGTTAAAGAGGAATGAGATCGAATTCAGAACCGCCCAGGCTTGCAAGATACTCCATTTATGGTGTTTGCAACATAAGATGGTGTTTACCTCAGAGAAAACAACGATAATGTTGCTCAAGAGCAGACTAGCTGCTTCATGACGACTTCATGTGTAAATGACAGGTCAACGAATTAGGTATGTCCTGCTGCAGAAGTATCTACTTATTATCCTTGATGAGAATCTTCGATTCAAGGAGCGCCTTGAATATGCTGCCAAAAAGGCTTATTCTGCCTTCTTCGGTGTTTGGAGAGTAGTTACCCTGATCAGGTGCTTAAATTCAGAACCATGTGCGTTCTATATAATGTTGTTGTATTAGAAGCTATAATGATGTATGCTGCACCTGTCTGAGCTCATCGAATGAGATGCAAATGTTCTGTTAAGAACCCAGCGTCTCCTATTGTTATCTGTGATGAATGCCTGTAGGAATGTCTCTCCAGAGGTGGTCCTTATTATTTCTAGAATTAAGCCCATCGGTATCCTTGCAGGCAGTTATCTCTAGGCACATGAAAGAAATAGATGACCAGGGTTTCCATTTACGGCAGATCAGGTCGACTGAATCGCTCAAAGGCCTTTACACGCATGTAAATTTTCCTGATGTTAGAAGTATTCAGGTAGTTGAGAGTGGTGCTTTTTGAGATAGGTTAGCCAGATTTGGTTTGCTTAATTAAGGCTTTGTCCAGAGCATGTGTGCCAAGTCTTATATTTCTGTTCCAGGTATGAATTACTTCAAAACATTTTCAATTGCCTTTGCAACTGGTGATGCTGTTTTCATCTCTGGTGTCAGCTAGCGTTATTGTAAACAGTTTGTTTTTTTAATTAGGTAGACAAATTTAGAATGCAGTTGAAAAGTATGTTGCATTTGAACTATGTCTGTAAATTTTACATAGTTTTTCTGTGTTTATATGTATCATAATGTTCCAGTTGTTAAGATATGGTCCTTTTTCATGTACGTTTAAAATATTAAACTTGTTATTAATCTGCATATATATGTTTCTATAAGACGGTTGAGAAATATTAACTTATCTTATTAGGAGAACTTTTGTGTTCATCGAATTTCTTTCAAACTGTTTTCTATTTGATTGATTTAGAACATACGTGTTCAGAACAATTAAGTTTAACTGTTCTTGGAGTATAATATGTTCGGTATGTAATGATTTATTTTGTTTTTGTTCATTTGAAGGTAATATTTTTTTGTGAGTTACTTTCTCTGAGTTTTTTTACATAATGTTAATGTAATATATTTTTTGTTTTTATTTATTTTGTGTAGGAGTGTGATGATATGAGTATGCTATGATATCTGTTCATGTTTTGTTATACTGTGATGTCTTCAGGTAACATTATTGTATTATTTAGTTTGCGGATCAAACTTCTAAAAGCTGATAGTTTATGTTTTGGTTGTTTGCTTGTTGGGTTTGAATAGTTGTTAATAAGAGTACCTACCATCATTTCTCTTATTTTGAAAGTGTCTTTTTCAGGTTACTTTTTGAAACGGTGAGATCAACAAAACTTATTCTTTTTATTTGATTCTATGCAGTAAAGTTTAATCGGTGCCAATTTTTTGAGAATGACTTTTCAGACTATAAGATTCGATCGGTGCAGATAGAAGAACTTTGCATCTGTTCTTGTTATAATTGAGCAATTTAAAATTTTTGAATCCCGCCTATTGTACATATATTAATATCTGAAAGGGAGATGTTTGTTTACATTGTTTCATTCTTTTCAAAGTGAGAGGCACGGGGCTAATTCGGTTCCTGTTTACATCTAAATCTAACTATATGGTCATCAAACCGACTACCTTATCTAACCGACTAGTTTAATAATAACCTTTAACTTGATCTATGGTGTTGCAGGACTCAGGTTCAACAACAACTTTTAATCGGTTCTGAATATCAAAAGAGTTAGCCGTTGGTGTTGTAACAATGAAATTGTTAAAAAAACTATCAGCCCAAGACCGAGTAAGAGCAGCTGTCAAGCTACAGTATCAAGTCTACAGATTGTTGGGGGATAGTGAGATTTCACAAAAATAAAATTTGACTTGGCTTGGCTTTCTGAAATAAAGGATTCCATGTATTTTGTGAATTCTATACATTTCAGTCTCTATGGAAAAATCATTCTTCATTAGTAGTTTAGAAAGACCCAACGCCAGTAAATCTGAAAATTTTATTAAATAGGAAACTAAACTGTAAGAAAACCAAGAGATGAAACTGTGTAAATTTTTGTCATTCATTATATAATAATAAAATAAACAAAAAAATGTAATAATAGTAGATACAATTTAATAAATAATAGAAAAAACTAAAAAATTGAATAGTAATGTTCATAAAAATATTCAAAACCCGTGTAACTTGAACGGGTCTGGCCATTTAAACCTTTGTTTACTTAAAGGTGCCCTAATACATAGGCGATACGAAAAATTACTTTAATCAAACAAATTTTTAGAAATATAAAAAGTTCATCTAATTTGATCGCAATATCACCTTTTAAAAATCATTTCACTGTTTCTGTTTTAAAATAAATCTGTAGTACAGCGCTGCACAATGCAAACGTCTGTGGCTTAGCGGTATCATCGATAGTTTTTATTAAAATGGTTCTAGGTTTGAATTCTGGTTCAACCAGACCGTTCCAAAGTTTTTAGATGTCCAGTGGTGCTTCAAGTGCTGCAAGTGAGGTCACAGGGCTAAGTTCTGTAGTTATCCTGCTGTCTGTGCTCATTGTGGTGGCAAGGGTCAGCAAAAGTCAGACGGTCTGACTTGTGCTAATTGCAAGCGTGTTCGGAAGGAGCCCAAGTGCTCTGTTAATAGTAAAGAATTGTATAATTAAAATCCCTATAATAATTAAGTGTTTTAATGCGATTTAAAATAACAAGATTATTCCAATAACAAGTTATGAAAGCGTTTGTAGTGTTTGCAAATTAATTTTATATTTTTGGTTCGGTTTAATTATTTTATAAAATATAGTAATATACATAACACTGCTTTAAGGGATGCAATAGTGGTAAACTGTCTAACCTTGAACGCTTGTATGTAGTGAAGAGAGGAAGGGAAAGTTGACTTGGATAGCAACCGTAGTTAGCAACAAGACGTTGCCAGACTGTGCATCAAAAAAATTGTTATTGTCTTTCGCTACTAAAACAAATACTCAATTGACCCATCTAAATTAATTAACAAATTCTTTTATTTTTGTCTTAATACACACACACACATTTCATGGCGGGATAGTAGTAGCGCTTTTCTCTTCAATTCGAAAAGTTTTGAATTAAAATATATATTTTATTTTAAATATATATATATATATATATGCACATAGAGAGAAGTGATGGAGGTAGCTCAGTGGTAGAACAGTAGAACATGTATTGTCGAATCCGTAAATAAATTTTATACCTTCTCAATGATACTCGCAACAATTCAATCGCAAGAAGTGTATTTGCTTCAGTAATGGAGTCTGAGAAAGATGATTAGGCGCGGTGCTAGTTTCAAAACTCTTTATCTACCATCGGATTTAGCGGATAATATACTACCTATAATTATACATTTTGAATTACTAGCTAAGTTTTTGAAAATGCAGATACGAATAATCGAGAGTTTGATAGATGTTAATCACAAAATATATTTATTTTGAATAGATTTACTTGTTCCGATTTCCAATGAAGGACTTTTTTTTAGCTATTATTAATAATTCATTCAGATAACAATTGAATTTTACAATAAAACTACGCGTATTTTACAATAAATAAAACGCGGAACTGTGTAATTGAGAGTCGGATTAATAAAATCACTGCGAGAGAGAATGATGTAGTGGCGAGAGAGAGAGTGCATTAATACGGGATATCTTGTTTTACAACGGCCACATAAATTTACTGTTATCTGAAATACCTCGGATACTAACGGTCAGAATTGCTTTCTCTGAGAGTAATAATATTCACTATATGAAGCTCTTACAGTGCTGAATATTATCTACATTTTGGTGGGCTTCGTATGTTGATATACAATCGTATATTCAGTTCCGTAAATAAGTGAAAGGGAAGCCATTTATTCCAGTCTTTACTTTTCCTTGTAAACCTGTTATGTTTTCTTGTAGAAATTATTTTTCTTAAGTTGGCTGCGTTTTATTCAGAGCGACTTTTTTAACTCGTGTCGCGTCAGGTTACTTTCGACCGTTAGATAAATGAATTTATCATATATAAATTTTTCACATACGCGCGCGCGGACGCACAGAAGCTTCTATGAACTGAAGAGTTGCGATTGTAATTTCAAGGTGATAGAATATTCCATAAACAGATGTGGATAAATATTTATTTACCTATCCTGTTACGTCGATGAAAAATGCATTTCTTTATAACTTTATTTTTTCTGCTTCCAATATATTAACGGTAATCCACCGGGTTGGTCTAGGGGTGAAGTCGTCATCGCAAATCAGCTGATTTCAAAGTCGTGAGTTCTAAGGTTCAAATTCTAGTAAAGGCAGTTACTTTTATACGGATTTGAATACTAGATAGTGGATACCGGTGTTCTTTGATGGTAGGATTTCAATTAACCGCACTTCTCAGAAACAGTCGACCGGAGAATGTACAAGACTAAACTTCATTTACATTCACACATTTCATCCTCATTCATCCTCTGAAGTAATACCTTACGGTGGTTAAGGAGGCTGAACAGAAAAAGAAAAAAAAAATAAAATATGAGAAAATATATTAAAATATTTTAAGAAAAAAAATGTTTACCTGTAGTTTAGAAATATATCATAACATTACTTTTTTCAAATATTCAAATATTTTTTCAAATATTCAAGTTTTCAAATATTTTCGGTAAATAAACGTATATTGTAATAAATTGTTGAGTATTATCCACGTGTCGATTGGTGTTTTGTATTTCTATTTTCTTTTACGGTTATATAGTTCTGGCATACAGTGAGTTTGTAAATGTACAAATAATATGGAGAAAATAATCTTTCTACTTCAAGGCGATCCAGAAGAATTCTGTTAAAGGGAGTTTAAATAATATCAAAAAGCGATGAACGGTTAACTCAGATGCAGATAATTCGTTGAATGTAGGCTTAGTTCATTTATAATTAAACTTTAAATCGATAAATAAAGTTACAGACATCCTGAATCCCGTAGGGGAAGATCTTTTGACGATTCAGGTCGCCACACCACTCTCTCCGTTCCTAGCTCTGATAGGCTATTCTAGAGTCCTAGATGTCTTTTAGACCCAGTCATAACAAGACACAGTCATCGGTTTGGTCTCTGTCAGGATGCCACCGATGTAAACGCATCGACAGACATTTCCATTAGTGTATTTATACAACCTGCTACCCAGGTTTCATTTCACGTTCTTTAAATTTTATTATTAATGAGGAACTTTAGATTTTAATTAAAGAAGGCCTTTTAAATTTTAAAAGTCCTTCGGACGGCTGCACTCGGCTCCCTCGACGCTGAAAGCGAAGCTTTACTTTACGCTGGGTCTCCCCGCTAGAATAGTCAGTCTTCTGCCAATCGTCAGTGATTCAACGTTTCTTAATACAATATCGGTATATATAATGTTACTAAAAGTTCAGATATTATAAGAAAATAAATTTGCAATATAAAATAATAAAGACTATTATTTATTTAATTGAACCGGTAAAACAAAAGATTTAGAATAATTAAACCTAACCAAAGTACTTCATTAAGGCGGCAGTTGGTTCATCAATTTTGGTCTTCTGGCCTCTTCCAACCACGACCGCCTACCGTAACTTACAACCTTCAACTAAAAAATTAACCGATTCGCGGAATCGCGATCCCGGCGCCTTCCTTTAACACCGAAGATTTCACACAAACATTCTTTCTACAGCTAACTTCAAAATTTCAGATTTTCTAGCTAGTATATTACGGTACTCTCATGGTGTTCTATTATCTCCATCGGTTGTAGTATGTATAAAGAAAATTAACATTTTTGAGCGATTTTGAAATGATTAAATATGAAATATATTGGAATTTTACTATCGATGGATATTACTATCTATATATTTATTGATATGTATGAAAGACTTAAATAATATTTTTTGTCCTGGGATGAATGTCCGCTTATTTGTGCAAGTTTTCCATTAAGAGAAAATAATTTGTCTTTATACCTTTTACAAGAGCTCTTAACTATTCCGCTCCGATTTATTATCGTAAAAAATTTAATTTATTGTCATTAATAGTATTTTATTTGTAAGTGAATCCGGTGCAATCAAAATTATTTTGTTTTATTTGTATCCTGGGTTTTGTAATTTTGAAATTATCAAATTTATACCGTAGAAATTTTGATTAGTGTTATTATTATTTTAGGACTTGAGTTAATGTTGAATTGATGAACAGTGTACCTCATGGCATTAATTTGATGTTAAGAGATCTCAAAGAGCAAATTGTTAATCGGCTTTGCCGATGCAGTCGCTTCTGCTGATATTATTTCTCAGGTTTGGTCTAATAAATTATATATTTATATTTTTATTTAGTACAAGTAATTTAGTCCTCATTAGAATACTGCTTTCTTAAAAATTGCAACCGTCTGATCGATCGACTGATTAGGAACAGAAATAGGAGGCTTAGCTTTTCTAAGAAAGCAATTCACCCTTAGATCTTGTATAACACTTTGTAAAGAAGCAAAAGTTTATGGACGGATTCATTTATTTAATTAATTAATTCTACCATTTATTCATTTTCATTGATCATTTACTTAATTCTACCCCTCAGCAGATGACTAAAGCTGTAGTACGGCCGCTGAGTGGGATGTGCGGTGTGTAAGGAGGGACTAGGTTAAGACCCCGCTTTGGTAGGGGAACAAATTTGTGGACCCAACGAGATGCTAATAGAAAAAACCGCAACGATAAAGACCCACTGTACTGCCTTCTACAACGTTTCAAAATTATTTCTATTTTTAGGAGTGGGGGTGAAATTTTGAAAAGAATTGTTTTATAAATGTGTTTACTTTATTACTATTCAAAAAATTATTAAAAAAACAAACTGCAACAAAAATCATCCGTGCCTTCTGTAACTCTTCAAAATTAAAACCATTTTTAGGTTTGGCCATATAAATTTAGTAAAACATCTTTTTTTTTATATAAAAGTTTATTAACATTCACAAAATTATTAAAAAAAAATGTAACCTTAATTACGTAAATCTAGAAACGATTTCATTTTTCCCTATGTATCCCCCACCCCCTGACTTTTGAATTGAAAATTTAATAGCGTCAGTGCCTCTACCATAAAAGTATTATAGCTCTAATTTTGTGAAAATTGGTCAAGTATTTCTGCAGATTTAAGGCGATTTACACGCCAACAAACATACATACATACATACGTACGCACATTTTGTCGTGGAAATTTCGATGCCATTTTTCGGATTTCTGAGGTCCTTAGGGGTCAATTCGTTAGGATTCGGTGAAAACCGGATATGCACAATTTTAACCGATCACCATACTTTCCCTTCCGTATAAATGCGAAAGTAAAAGTCAAAGTAAGAATGTTTTTTTAAAAAAATATTTTTTTTACTTCCTCTTTAGGTATTATAAATCGATATGAAATTAGAAAGAACAAAATAAACTACCAAATACCCTTACTAATTTGTCATTAATTACGCATTTATAACAATGATGCCCTAAGGTAAATAATCCCCACGTCCGGAACACAACACCTACGTTCCACGTCCAGGGCGGCAACAGCTGGAACGGAACGCAAGGATGTCGGAGGGTGCAATACCCTCCTACTTTTCGCAGTATACGGACTTACGTCCTTTGCTGCTGGGTGATTCTAATGGACTGGCGGTTATTAATAATGGTTGGCATTTATTCGTTTGGATTGCGTTCCGATCCAGTCGGTAGGGGCCCGATGGAACGATGTGCTAATCAGCTTATCTTCCATGACGCACTCCATTTCAGCCTAGAGTAGGCTGAAATCCTTTATTTAGGTGGGCGTCCTCTGTTTAGGAGAGTACGTTGGAGGCGATTTTTGGGCTTACACTTTGTCATTTACTTAATTCACCTCAATTTAACCTGGTTTGAATTAAGGAAATGTGGTTGGATGGATTGCTCTAGGGCGTTGCGTCCCAGAGCTATCTCAGTCAGTAGAAAATAGATTGGGATTTACTAGTCTGAGCGCGATATAACTCTATTAAGGGTTAGATGTCTGCCCGCCGTAAGGGCAGACAGGAGAGATATACTCCTTCTGAACACTTTTCTTTAATCCACTCTTCTTTCGCCAGTTTGCACTTCCTGTTTATAGCATTTCTTAATTGCCGATAGTTCCTTTTACTTTCTTCATCGCTAGCATTCTTATATTTTCTACGTTCATCCATCAGCTGCAAAATATCGTCTGAAACCCAAGGTTTTCTACCAGTTCTCTTTATTCCGCCTAAGTTTGCTTCTGCTGATTTAAGAATTTCCTTTTTAACATTCTCCCATTCTTCTTCTACATTTTCTACCTTATCTTTTTTACTCAGACCTCTTGCGATGTCCTCCTCAAAAACCTACCTCCTCTTCCTCAAGCTTCTCTAAATTCCACCGATTCATCTGACACCTTTTCTTCAGGTTTTTAAACCCCAATCTGCATTTCATTATCACCAAATTATGGTCGCTATCAATGTCTGCTCCAGGGTAAGTTTTGCAGTCAACGAGTTGATTTCTAAATCTTTGCTTAACCATGATATAATCTATCTGATACCTTGCAGTATCGCCTGGCTTTTTCCAAGTGTATATTCTTCTATTATGATTTTTAAATTGGGTGTTGGCAATTACTAAATTATACTTCGTGCAAAATTCTATAAGTCGGTCCCCTCTTTCATTCCTTTTGCCCAGCCCGTATTCACCCACTATATTTCCTTCCTTGCCTTTTCCAATGCTTGCATTTCAATCTCCAACTATTATTAAATTTTCATCTCCTTTTACGTGTTTAATTGCTTCATCAATCTCTTCTTCCTCCTCTATGAATCATGAGACCTTGCCGTCGGTGAGGGGGCTTGAGTGCTCAGGGATACAGAGTAGCTGGACCGAAGGTGCAACCATATCGGAGAGGTATCTGTTGAGAACCAGACTAAGGAATGATTCCTGAAAGAGGGCAGCAGCTCTTTCAGTAGTTGTTAGGGGCGTGAGTCAGGACGACTTAAACGCCCGTATCAACATCACTCAGTCCTCTGAGTATTGCGCAGCTGAAAGCAATGGAAAACTACAGCTGCTTCTTTTTTTCCAAGAAAATGTGGCTCTCTGCATTTTCACATAGCAATAATGGAGACGCCTTCCTTGGTAAAATATTCCGGAGGTAAAATAGTCCCCCGTTCGGATCTCCGGGTGGGGACTACTAAGGAAGGGGTCACCAAAAATTAAAAAATAACATTCTACGAGTCGGAGCGTGGAATGTTAGAAGCTTGAAAAAGGTTGGTAGGCTAGAAAATTTAAAAAGGGAAATGGGTAGGACAAATGTGGATATAGTAGGAATTAGTGAGGTTCGGTGGGAAGAGGAAGGCGACTTTTGGTCAGGTGATTTTAGAGTAATTAACTCAGCGTCAAATAATGGGCAGGCAGGAGTAGGTTTCGTGATGAACAAGAAGATAGAGAGGAGAGTGGAGTATTTCAAAACTCATAGCGATAGAATCATTGTAATAAGGATAAAATCAAAACCTAAACCGACAACGATTGTTAACGTCTATATGCCTACAAGCGCCCATGATGATGATGAGGTAGAGTGTGTATTCGAAGAGATTGATGAAGCAATAATAATTACATGAAACAAAAAAGACACGGTATTTCCTTTAAATACAAATGAATTGAACCGCCCCAAGCTTTTAAATATTTGGCCTAATTTTATAAAATCAGGATGAAATTATATTTAACACTTTCAGCGCCAGGCATATATGGCAGTGTTATTGCAGTAGCCCACAATAGATTAACAATTTTTTTTTCACCAGACCATGTGTATCAATGATATACCCAGTCACAGTTTCACCCCAGATCAGGAGGTAAAACACTACGCATTACGTACGGTAACGTATGGGATCACTTGTGCTTCATATTTGGCCACACAGTGTTATTCAACTTGAAAATGAAAATGAATCTCCACTTGCATGTAAGTCCATTCGAAATGATTTTTAACCGAATGAATTATCCAATTTTAAGGGGTTGTAAATGGGTAAAACCCCCCAAATTACAAAATAATTTTATCATTATATTTTTGGACAATCTAATGTTTTAAGTAGATTTTATAAGGAAGCTACTTATTGTAATGGATATATGATTAGAATTCCGGAAAATTTCGACATATTTTCGCATTTCACATTCTCCAGACCCTGAAACCATCGTCAGCTCAAAAGTTTTTTATTTTATATATATATATATATATATATATATATATATATATATATATAGATAGTGTTTCTAAGATGGTGGGCTGGCTATACATTTTCGTAAACAAAAAATATCCTTTGAAAAAATTACGATTTTTCCTTCTTTCTCCCCCTGTCGGCCATTTTGTTATTTTTATATAAAAATTAGTATCTCGAGTTCGGATAGACAGTAAAGAAAGAATGCAACTCGATATAGTTTCTTATGCGAATGTATTCACGTCCAATAAGAAAGGGAAAACTGACTGGATTCCGTACATGGCGCTGTTTAACACATTTCTATTTTTATATTATATAAGTCGATGCTTATTTCTTCGTTTAACCACTACAGGCTCAATGACCAAACTTAAAATTCTTGTTTTTTTTTTGTTTTTTTTTAATATGACAGTGTGGTAGATAAATATTTTCGTACGTAAAAAATTAACGGGATTCGTATCCAGAACCTTTTGGATATAAGTCGGTTACGTGATACATTTAATCTGATAAAGTAAAGTGAAATGTACATTTTTTGTCAACCGGAATGGTAGTACTAAAAAAATAAACAGAAAATTGCGTCCTGTTGCCATTGTAAAACGTATTATCTGTTGACTGTTAACCGCCTCAATTGACCTGACAGTTTCTAATGCAGTAAAATTTCTGTAAAAAAATAATCTTCCTTACACTTTTGGGTCGATGAAATCAAAAGAATGGAACCGCGTTGTACAAAAAATATTTTGTTAAATTTTGAGGCTGTTGCGTAATTAAAGAATAATGGAGGGCGCGCGCGCGCGCGCACACACACACATTATTTTTATATAACTCTTACTCATATATATTGTTAAAACATTGAGGGTGACATTTCATCTGAATTCCTTCCTTTTGTACAGTAAATAATTCTGGGTTCGATTTCCGTTTACGCTTGGCATTATCTTACATTTTTATCAAAATTCAAACGTGAAAAAAAAATAATGTAAAAAAAATGTGAGTAGTAAGTAACGTTTGCGGCATCCGTGGCGTGAATGGTAATGTCTTGGCCTTTTATCCTGAGGTCCCGGGTACGAATCCCGGTCAGGCATGGCATTTTCACACGCGACAAAATTATCATTTCATCTCATCCTGTGAAGTAATACGTAACGGTTGGCCCTGACGAAAAGAAAAAATGTAGATACTTTGTATATTCGAGTAAAATAAATTAATAAAAAAAAGAACCGGTTAAAAATATTAGTTTAATTTAGTGCGAGATAACTCGGCTACGTGCTGTCTACAATCCTGTTGCTATGAGAGGTTATTAACCTTCTCTATCAAACAACAGCTGTGTCCAAGGTTAAACTGCAGCTGCCGTCCCGTACACGCCCATGTGCGTAAAGCGCATTTTAACAAAATTCATAACTAACGACTGAATACTGAATAAAATAAAGCCGTTCAGTTCATTACTTTCTCACACCCTCCGGCCTTTTTATTTTACTTCTTTTTTTTTTTTTTAATTTTATGCACAGTACTTTTGAACGATACTGTTAAATAATATAAAACTGTGTTCTGAGTGTTCAAGTATATTGTTAACGTTTTTTAATATTTATTAACATTAAGTACGTAATTTTGTGCTGAAACCGAGAATCGAAATCGCGACTTTCAACTTGTCATTCTTTTTTTAATAGGTGATACCTAAATAAGTATTTTTAAAATCGAGAATCGACCCCCCCCCCCCCCCGACTTTCATTAGATCAATATTTTTGATGTAACGTCTAAATTTAATAATTAATTTTTTTATAAGGATTATGCGTGCAATTAATAACATTTTTATAATCGAATCTTTAATTAATGATTATTTTTTTAATGCACAAAACTCAGACAAGTATTACACATATGGACTAATGCACTAACTGTAATCAAACCGTAAAAATTAAATATAAATTTAATACAAAAAATTTAAACTTCTTTAAAAATAATTCCAAAATTTATTTTTGAACAAAGAACGGTTAAAAATTTGTAACGATATAAGAACCGGAAATTAATTAACGAAATTTTTAATTAATTTCGTCTTCAGCTCGACGAGTTCTTGTTCTGCTCGCAGAAACGATAATGCTATTTAAATTCGATAATTTATTATTGTTAAATATTCACAATATTAGGTTGGAGGTTGCGTATGGAAGTATGGAACTGAAATTTTGAAGTAAATTAAAATTTCAGGACTGACCGGGATACGAACCCGGACCTTTCGGATAAGAGAGTAAACATTACTACTCTACCTCGGCGACCGGCAAGGTGATTAGTTGATGCGAGCTAAAGTAGTAATAACATTAACTTATAAATTTAAAAGAATCGAAATAAAAAAACACACGCGATAGAAAGTGAAAAGTGTGAAATTTTATAGGATGTGATTTTTAGTAAATTAAAAAAATAATTAAACAATTTAAAAATATTTTTAAAAAATGCAACTTTACGTTTTCTCATAAGCATTATACGTATGTAATTATTGAGAAAATACTAATTCTAAACCGAGAACTGAACCCGAGACTCTCAGTTTACTCTTATTTTTTAAATGTGAAACCTGGCTAAACAAACTGTGATCCGGTGTCCAAATCGAGAATCAAATCCGTGACTTTCAGTATATCAGTCAGTCTCTACCGTTCGAGTCCTAGTAAAGCCAGATATTTTTACACGGACTTGAATACTAGATCGTGGATACCGGTGTTCTTTGGTGGTTGGGTTTCAATTAACCACACATCTCAGGAATGGTCGAACTGAGAATGTACAAGACTACACTTCATTCACACTCATACATATCATCCTCATTCATCCTCTGAAGTATTATCTAAACGGTAGTTACCGGAGGCTAAACAGGAAAAAGAAAAGAAAGTCAGTCTCTACCGCGTTACCGAGGTGACAAAATCGATTATAAAAATGAAATGAGACGCGAAAAATTATAACTATAAATTACTTTGTGTCCTCTAAATATAATTTTTGAATTAAATTCATACTAAATGTATGTTAGCGTGTTTGTGTTCGCCCGCGTATTTGTATTGTAGACGGGCCGGGCTGTGTTGTGAAATACAGTAGTCTGCTTTTTATTACCTACATTAAACAGATGTTCCTGTTTTTTTTTCTCTCTTTTCTTTGCTGATTAGTTACTAAATACGATATGATCTAAGTTGTAAAATTGTGTTCAGATCCCCTGACAGAGAATCGAACCCGACACCTTTGGTGTAGCAAGCAAGCACGCTACTTTCTATGACACTAATCTGTCGACATATGATTTTTATTTTTAATTACACTATTATGTATTTTAAACTGTTGTTTTTATATTACAAATAATAGGAGTATTTAGTAAAAAAGAAAAAATTATAAACGGACTTTCACTATTTTTTTTTTTTTTTATGTCCAAGTGCAGTTATAAATATTGCGAATGTAAATTATATCCGTAAATTGAATATTAGGTAAAACGAAATAACTGAAAAGCTTATCATTACCGTTTGGGTTTCGTTGGTTACGTTCCTTTGTTAACGTGTACGAAGGTTTAAGCGAAAATTTGGTTTCAATTATTATTTTGTATAATTATTAAAAAAAAATGAATATGAGCCTGAAAAAAAATTAATCGGAAAAAAAATTAATATTCAACTTTCGGTGTCGGTCGGTTGTTATGAGAAGTGAGAAGCGTGCAGTGTAGGAAATACTTTTTCATAATTTATTTTCTGTGACAGTTGAAGAGTTTGTTGTTTTGTCTAGACGCTACGTCATCTGCAGGGGTGGGGGGGCGACAGAAAAATTACGTGTGACAGAATGAGGATTGTGAAATGTAACGGTCAGTCCGGGATTGTTAGAAAAAGATGGCGCTGCTGTACGCTATTCAATTTTGATCCTTGCGTCTGCGGTCACTCTTGATTTATTACCAACAATTATTATTTCTTACACATTGTTTTAGATAGGTGACTTTCATTTTTGGTTGAGGTAAGATGTTTTTTATATTATTTTAATATAATTTAAAATAAGTGTTCTTTTTGTTTTCCTGGTGTATCCATACTTATGTAATGGATTTTAGAATACAATTTGCACTGTCCTATTTTTACAAAATATTATATCCATTTATATCATATCATTTTTTAATATCATATTTTTTTTAATATCATATCATTTTTTAATATCATATCCAAGCATTTCTAATATTGTTTTCTATTTATAATACCAGCGAAGTAGTATCCCAAAAATAAACAAACAGAAATGAAACAAATTACATGGTTATCAAATTTAGGTTAATCGGCCAATCCATAATTAACCAAGGAAATAAAGTTATCGCACAATCTAAACGTACTGTACTCGTGGGGTAAGCAAAATACGGTACGGTTAATGTGTAAAAACAATTATTTTAGATGATTTAAAATCTAGTCGCAAGTCATCAGTCAGGAAGTCCAGAATCAAACCTCGGACTTCGATATAACAGACAAGTACGCCTGTGCCATCGATGCGGTGATATATTAAATTAATTTCTAGTTTTGCTTTTTTCAATTACCGAGCCATATTTGTAGTTCATAAAATGATATTGCCCTTCTAACCTAGAAAAATAATTTATTAAAATATGTCAAGTTCATCCATAACTTTTTAATTAAATTGTAGAATATAATACAAAAATTATTTATTTCCATTTTTTTATTTACAAAGACACTACTAAAAAATTCATCACCTTAATTTGACCTGACAATACTTCTAAAGAAGAGAGGCAGCGATACATTTTTGTTAGTCTAACAACCTCTTTTTCGTTGATGTTTTTTTTTTATTCATAAAAACTCTAATTTTTTAATTTATAAAATATTTAATAAAGAACAAAATCATTATCAAACTATAAAGGAATATTTATGTTGGAATTACCAATAAAAATAGTATGCATTTTACAAGTAATCCATTTTATATACTTAAAAATGTTTAATTTGTAACTCGCCAATTTGATTTTTTCTACAAAATTGTTGATCATTTTAGGAAAAAAAGATTACGATAACTTTTGTTTTTAATTTTGTAAAACTGGTAGAGTAACTGTCTGATATAGTCTTAATTACTGTATATTCCACACAGACTGGATACTGTGTGTAATACACAGTTTCCTGAAGATAGAACTCATTAATTTGTTGCATTCTTTCTTATGATTGGAAAATTCAATTTCCAATGGTGATCTTCAATAATAATTAAATTATGAATGAACGAAAATATTATTTTGGAGTTTTCTTCACTACATTGAAACTGAGTTCGTAATTTACATAACACCATAACCTATAAAATATTTGTGTAATTTAGTTTTACTTGGTTTTTGGCCATATTAGTTATGGTAATCATTATGGATAAAGAACAAAACTATGTCAAAGAAAATCAATTAAGGACTCTATTACAGGAATTGGATTATTCGCAGATAAATAGTCAGCATAGATTAAATAATCAAGAACATTCTGTAGACACAGTTGTTAAACAATTACAATAGCATCTTATCAATTTTCCATTGTTTAAAGGTGATATTCTTGAATGGCCTCACTTTTTTAATATATTTAATGATTAAATCCACATTCAGCAAGATTTAATAAATATTCAAAAATTACATTATTTACATTCATCAGTAAGAGACAAAACCATAGCCATTATTAAAAATCTTCCAATAATTGATGAAAATTATAAAATCGCATTAGATTTATTGATAATACAGTTTGATACTAAATCTATCATCGAATATTTTAATGCGGATTGCATTTTAAAAAATAATTTTTTTTGAAAAGAGAATCAGATCTTCCATCTAAATTCATTAATGACATTTCTTCATTTGTCAACTCGCTTGAAGGAATGCAACTTCCAGTTTACATATTTGAATTCATTGTAATTCAGTTTCTAACAACAAGACTAGATTATAATACTGCCAAATTATGGAATTCAGTATTGGAAATGCGAATGTTAAAGTACAACAATGCATTTAAATCTTATCGCAAACATCCTACTTCAAACGTTAGCAAGATTCATAAACTACATAATGTTAGTTACTATTCTAGATCTAACATTAAACATAAGAATACTGTTACATTCCTTTATACAAGCAATAATACCTTAGATCATTGAACTATACTTGAAAAGGTTTGGAAAATTTATTAAACTGATTCTGTTGAAACATCCTATTATCGTACACTCAAAAGCAAATATAACTAAATTATTTATTACTGCTGAGCATTTATCTCTTTTACAATTTGGTACACGATTGACGCATCATTCATTATGCCAGAAATATTGGGTCTTAAATGCTAAAACAAGCATTTCATCAGTCGTTAATAAATGTTTGAATTGTTTTCGTTTTCACATGAAAACTCAAATGCAACTACATCAGTTTACCCCCTTTAGAATAGTACGTTCTCGTCGATTCTCTGTCTATACACTAAGGAGGTCCACTTATGATTCGTCATGGCTGGCAGCTGTTCAAAGCCTTAAGAAACTCTTATATCGCAGTTTTTATATGTCTCAGTACTAAGGCAGTTAGTTTAGAATTAGTCTCGGATTTGACTACACAGTCATTCATAGCAACGCTCAAGAGATTTATTTCACAAAGGTATTCCTACCCAAATATTTTCAGATGATGGTTCCAACTTCCATTCGGCCGAGAATATTTTGTATGGTTTATTTAAATTTTTAAATTCAGAAAATCTAAAATCAAACATTCAAGCCTTTTAAGCCAAACATTCATCACGGTCATTTATTCCACCTTATTCCCCACAATTTTGGTGGCTTATGGGAGAGCACAATTGAAAGTGTAAAATATAATCTACGTCGTGCAGTAGAACAAACGATCTTGAGCATTGAAGAATTGTGTACGGTTTTAACTCTGGTTGAATTTTGTCTTAATTCTCGTCCCATTTTTAGCATTTCTACAGAGCATAGGAACCCATAACCAATATCGCCTGGACATTTCTTATCGGTTGTCCACTTATGTCTTTACCTGAACCCAATCATAAAGAAATTAAAATTAACCGCCTACATCGTTGGCATTTACTCCGGAAATTCTTCCAATCTACCTGAAAATGATGGTCTATGGATTGTGTTCATTATCTACAACAGAGAAATAAATTGCATTTCCCTTCGTCTATTCTGTCTATCGGAGACTTAGTATTAATCTCAAAGGAGAACTGTTCACTGATGCAATGGAAATTCAGAATTATCATTAAAGTTTATCCAGGTCCTGACCAATTAGTTCGAGTCGTCCATTTAAAGACTATTAATAGTCAGCTTCAAAAACCTGTGCGTAAGTTGTGTTTGCTGCCAGTGCCTGATAATTTAATATTTATTTAAGATAAAAAAAAAATACTTCACATGTTACTAATTGAGAATATTATTAAAATAATAATTTTGATTGATATTATACTTTATTATTGTAACTTATTAATGTGATTTATATTACGATCATAAATGTTATATATTGATATTATATTATTATGCTTTTACGGCCAACATGGGACCACTTAAGTCAAATTTAGTTGGATCTTTTCTGAGAAAAGCGTGTTATTTTACTCTTTCGAGCTGCCCAGTATTTCTTCATCCGTTCAGATCTTGCTTTCTTTTCTTCATCCGTAAACACCCTCTTCGTTGTATTTTGTCTTTTGTTTAAATCTAATGCTTTTAGCTTTGTAATTTTTCCAGTTTTATTCTGTAGGTCGGTCAGGGAAATCCCAATTCTTTCATATCTTCTCTAATTTCTTTGATCCATCCTACTTCTAGCTTTTGGAACCAGAGCTATTCAATGATATTTCTTGACAGTCTTGTTTGCGGTGTCCTTATGAGATGACCGAAGAAAGAGATTCTTTTTTTCCGCATAGTATCAGTAACAGGCTCTATTTCTCGATACACCACCTCATTTGGCACAATCCACCATCGGCCTTCTTTTTGGTGTTTTTTATTGATACACGTTCTGACAATTCTCCTCTCTATTTTCAGAATTTTTTCAATTCGGTTTTTCTGAGTGATTTTGAAAAGGGTCTCGCTTCCGTACGTGACTTCTGGCTGTACTACAGTTTTATAATGTTTAAGTTTTGTTTTATTCGAAAGGCATTTTTTGTTATATGTTGACCAAGTTAATTTTTGGGATTTAATCATTTTATTTGTCCTGTTTTGCCATGTCACTTTTTCATTTAAATTATAAGTTATTATTTCCCCTAGATATTTAAATTGTTTTACTATTTTAATTTTCTGATTGTTTACCGTAATGTGCTCTATTACCAGAGGATCTATGGCCATTAGTTCAGTTTTTTCTAAAGAAATATGAAGCCCTATCTTTTGTGCTAGGTTTTGAAGGCTCATGATTTGTGTTTTGGCTTCTTGAATATTATTTGCTAAAAGAGCGAGGTCATCTGCAAATCCTAGGCAATTTAGTGCGATGGAGTTTTTCTTAGTACCCATTTTTATATTTTTGGGATTTATTTCATACCATTTTCTCATGACAAATTCGAGGGCGCAGTTAAAAAGGAGTGGTGAGAGGCCGTCTCCTTGCCTCAATCCAGTTTTTATGTAGAAGGGTTGAGAGAGTTCACCTCTGAATTTCACTCTGGACTGGGTATCGGTTAAAGTTAATTTTATCATGTTTACGAGTTTAGGGTGAAGGCCCAGGTATCTCAGAATATTCAGCATGGATGGTCGGTGTATACAATCATAGGCCCTTTTAAAGTCGACGAAGGTGATTATTAGTTGTTTTTTCCGTCTTTTATATAAGTCCTTCATAAGTTTTAGGGATATTATTTGCTCCGGGCAACCTCGTAATGTAATGGATGGATGAGGGCTGTGGTCCAGTGTTCTGGAAGTTGTTCTTCGTTCCATATTTTCACGAGGCATAGATGTAGGGAAGTTTTGACTGAATAAACTGATGAGTGTTTCTAGAGTTCTGCGAAAAGCTGGTCTTCTCCGCTTTTTTTGTAGTTTTTTATTTCATTTAAGGCTGTGAGAACTTCTTGAATTGTTGGCGGGTTGATATTTACTGGTGAAGTTTTAACTGGAGTTTCAGTGTCAATCTCAAAAAGCTCTGGGGGGTCGTCACAGTTGAGGAGTCTATTGAAGGTTTCTGCCAAAATTTCAGCATTTTCTTTATTGGTGTGGGCCATATTTCCTTTTTTTCCTCTCAGCATAAGGGTGGGTGGTTCATATCTTTGATTTTATTCATTATTATATTATAAAATAGCTGTGCAGATTTGAAACCAGGATTAACCATTGGGATTAGGAGAAAAAAATGCGTATCAATGTTTTAGCAAAAAAAAAAATCTTTTTTGGGGTTTTTAGGTGTTAAATATTTAAATTTTTGTTGTCTGAACTTGCAAAATCAAATAAAACGTCTTGCAAAAAGAAACTGAAAATAATGAGGTAATATGTTGCTCATTTGTTTTTTTCTAGTAATAAGAAATAGTATACCTCAACTCAAAAAAATGGTAATGATATAATGCAATGAGTCAGTGCAATCAATACAAATTATAAAAGAAAATGTACTGTTAAGAAAATGTACATCATCAGTTAAGTCATAATCTTTCTCCATTTTTTTTACGTAAACAATATTAAATATGACCTAAAATATTTTATTTATTTTTATAATTTATTTGTGGAATAACATCATGTAAGAAAGCATGAACACTGTATAGATGTACCTGCCGTGAAGTCAAAATATTCAGTGTTCATTTATTGATCGCTAAGTGTTGTGTGGTTAATTAAGGTCTTTTTTTTTTAAAGTTAGGTATCTTTTGAAGCGTGGCAACTTATTACAATATTAAATTAATCCATTTCAAGAAACAAGTCATTATAATGTTACTAAAAATTTAAGAAAAGTTTTAACATGGATGACAGAAAAAAATCCAAGTTTAGAAAGCTTTAGAAATTGGTAGATTGGTGATAAGTGTCAGAAAAAACTTGCCTCAGTATTAAAGCTTCAGAAGAAGAAGAAGCAGCAGCAGATGATAGTGAAGAAGTCCTTTATGATGTATGCATTAGACAGGCGCATTGAGAGTAGTGAGTATTGGGGAAACCCCTGTAAAATCTAAAAAATTGCAAGAGAAAACAAATCCTCCCAAAAAGTTTGCAAAAATTGAGTCGTCAATTTTGGAAAAAATATTTAATGCAGCTACAAAAAACTCTGAAACTTCATCTCAAGTTGAACCTGATATCGAAATCTTTGAAGAGTTAAAAGAAAAATTTAATTGTATAACAGATAGAAGTCTTAAAATCACAATTCTTACACGAAGTTGGAGCTTCAAAAAAGTGCAAGATGAATTCCCAGCAACAACAAATTTCATGATACAACAGGCAAAACAACTAATTAATGAACAAGGGATTTTGTCATTATCGAACTCTAAACCTGGAAAGTATATGGATCAAAATATATTTCAAATCGGATGTAAGTTGTGTAAAGCCAGGCAAAAAAGACTGAGTTACAATCAAATCACCTTATAGAAACATTCATGTTCAACAAAAACTAGTACTGGCTAATCTGAAAGAGATATATCAACAGTAATGAAACTCATACAGGTATTAAAATTGGGTTGTGTATGTATGTGTGTATGTAGAAACAGTAGAGAAGAACACAGAAAATTTTATTCAGATGTTAATTGAAAAATTATCGATTCTCTTTTGCCATTCATTCGTTCCTTCTCAGCAGTCAAACTTCTTAAAAAGTGTAAAAACTGTAATTGAACCTGGAATCTTTTCGCACTATGTGACTTTACTGAAAATCATTCATTTGTACTACAAGATGAAGCCCAAGGGTATCACTGGAACAATCAACAGCCTACAATTCGTCCTTTCGCTATTTATTTTAAAAGCCAAGAATTTGCAGACACTTTAAAATATAATTTTGTTGTTATGTCTTGACTGCCTTAAGTATGTTGAATATCAGGTCACCTTATTCAGAAAAAAACTAATTCAGTTTTTAAAAGAAAAGTATTATATTGTGAATAAACTAATTTACTTCTCAGATGGCTCAGCAGCACGATATAAAAATCGTAAAAATTTTGTGAATTTAATGTACGATGAGGATGACTTTGGTGCAGAGGCGGAGTGGACTCCTTTGCCACATCACATAAAAAAGTGCATTTGTTGGTTTTGGTGATAGTCTAATCAAAAGCAAGTTTATAACGCCCATAGCAAGATCAGGTAACAACAGTCACTCAGCTTTATGATTAGGCTTGGTCAAATATTAAAAATATGAATTTCATATTTGTTTTAAATGAAAAGTATCTGGAAGAAGAAAGGTATTTAGCAAAACAATGGCAATCTCAGATATTCAGAAGTTGCATGCTTTTTTACCAGTCAGTTAAGGATATTTTAAAACAAAAATTATTTCCAGAAATGAAGAATATGAACAACTTAAAGTTTTGCACGAAAGAGAAGTTTGTTTTCCTTAAATTTGTGATATAAAAGGTTTTGTCTCGTGCATTATAATGGTGCTTGGTGGTTAGCTTGTGTAATATCTAGAAAAGAATCGACAGAAGAAATGGAAGTAAGTTTTCCTCACTTTCAAGGTCCATCTCCTTCTTATGTTTTTCCAGCACACAGTGATATTCTAATATTACCTCGACAGGAAGTACTAACAGAAGTTAATCCGAAAACTGTTCTAGACATAGATAAACATTATCTGAAAAGGTAATTACTCGGGCAAATTAAAAACTGACAGAGAAATAATAAGGTATTTCAAATAACCAAATAAACACACTTTTAAAATTTAACTTGATACTAATGTTCTTGGTATAATTTTTAAGTAGCAATAATTAAAAGCCAATGAAAATATCAGATTACATTTATTAAATCACAAAAAATTTAATTAATTAGAAGCATTACTTTGAAAGATTAATTAGTACGTTACCATTCTCTCTTTTTCTGATTAGCCTCTGGAATCGCTGCAAGATATTTCTTCAGAGGATGAAATATATGAGTATAAATGGAGTGTAGTCTTGTAGAGTCTCAGGTCGACCATTCCTGAGATAGGCAGTTAATTGTAACCCAACACCAATATCCATGATCTAGTAGTATTCAAATCTGTATAAAAGTACATCTCTGTACATCTGTACTGCCTTTACTAGGATTTGAACCTTAGAACTTTCTTTTATACAGATTTGAATACTAGATCATTAATAATGGTGTTTTCCTTTTGCGGTTGAGTTTCAATTATAACCACACATCTTAGGAACGGTTGACCTGAGATTGTACAAGACTAAACCTCATTTACATTCATACATATCATCCTCTGAAGTAATACTTTACATTCCAGAGACTAATCAGAAAAAAACAGTACATTAGCATTAATAAATACATAAGTGCTGTTGATATATTTTATGAGACTATTATTAAAATTAATATAAATTAAAATATTTATTTAAAATAAATAATAGCTACTGGAATGAAACTGTTAATTTAAGAATTTATAAAACCTTAATTTGAAATTCTTATTGATTTGCCTTACTTTTTGTATATTGTTCAAGATTTTAAGACTGTCAAAATGTACAAATCACAAATGCCATAACTGTAATTATTTAAAGATGTGCTTTATTATATTTTAATTATTAGTCATACAGTTATTATTTATATTATTGTATCTCTTCTATTAGAAGAGATAAGTCTTGAGAATTATATTTTATACATAATTATGTTTTATACTTGTGTTTTTATGATCACTTAAAGATGTTTGAGATTTATTGTTTTACATACAGTTATTAACTTAATTTCACTATTAAGTATAAAGTGAAATGATTTTCAACATCATTTTGTCTTAATTAACATTTATTGCAGTCTTGTTATAAAAACTAATTACTAATTTTTAAAAAAGTAAATTTTGCTAAAACATTGACATATTTTGTTTTTATCTCCTGCTCCCAAAGCAGTCCCCATTTCAAATTTTCTCAACTGCTTTATAATATAATGTCAAATAGCATGTATATATATAGTAATAAATTAAAGACTGGTTTTTCTGAAATTCATTACTACCACAAGTCAAAATTTGCCATTTTCCAGGAACTGTGAAGATCTGTAAAAACAAAACAGTTTATGAGAGATCTGAAATTCAGCATTTTCTCAAAACTCTATCAACAGTTAATTCATACAAAGTTTTATGAAAGAACCAGTAGCTCAAGTCGTGTGCCTTGTTGATTTAACATGGAATGACGTGTGTGGTAAATATATTAGGTAATGTTTTACTTGTTTTCCCACACAAAACCTTGCACATTACACTTGCCTAATAATAATGTAACTGTGGCTGCACTTTTAATGTGTATGATGAGCGAATTAGAGATACTTTTATTTTATAAATTATACAAATAATCATGAACATATTTACTTTATAGCATTCATATTTTGTTTTTTATTACAGGAAGTAGATTTAGTACAACTGAAAGAGGAACCGCTAAATGTTATTAATGGTGATATTGAAAAAGATCCTTTAGCAATTGAAGAGACCAATTTGGTTAAATCAGAAAATTTAAAAGTTGAAAATGAAAGGGTAAGTATATTAGATTTTGTATTCAATGGAACACCAATTACCCAGATGGACCTTAGCAAGGCCAAAGCTGGATAATTGGAAAGGGTAATTTAAAAAACGGTTATTATACGTACTGTACATATCATTCTAATATTTTATAGGTAACACGCTACGGAAAAAGTATAAAGAAAAATAAATGTATTTCAGTAATATTAAAATAAAATTTTGAATTATGTTCAGTGTAAGAAAAAACTAAAGTGGTACTAAAAAAGCAGTGTGTAGAAATTTTCTTTTATAATTTGTTTAACAAAGGCCTAAATATACATGTTGCTTTTGCATAAATGAATTACAAAAAGTCAGTTAAAAAATCCAGTGAAATAAAGATTGATAAAAAAAGTCCTTTTAAGGAAAATATTTATTTGAATTGTCTTAAAATTTTTCAAGTAATGTTTTAATTTTTTTTTAAATTACCTAGTCTGAATTTAAGCATTGTAGTTGGACATCTGGAAAATTGGTGCCCTACTGTTAACTTTTCATTATTATTACATAATAAATTTTGGATTACATATAGTTTATTTCTTTACTCGAGTGTGTATATGTATATATTTATCCCACCAAGCTGGTCTAGTGGGTAACTCGTAAATCAGTTGTCTAACAGCTGATTTTCGAAGTCTAGTAGTCTCAGGTTAAAACCTAGTAAAAGTTAGTTGCTTCTATATGGATTTAAAAACTAAACCGTGCATACTAATAATTTGCTTTGGTGGTAGGGGTTCAATTAACCATACGTCACGGGAATGGTAGGTCTGAGTGTAAAAGATTACAGATCATCCTCATCTTATTGGGCCATGGTAGAGTTGCTTTATTGTTCACTTGTCAGAAAAATTGAAACATACACATTCAAAAAAATAAAACGTTTATATTTTTAATGGCTTTTGTAATATTTCATAGATAATAAATTCGTATAAAATTAAAAAAAATAATTATAATTTATAGTTTTTTTGCAAGGTGTAATTTATTATAAAATAACTTATCTAACCCAACATTTTCCTGAAAAATAACATTATAATATATATTGTAGTGATATATTTATCATAAGATCATTATAAATTTGACATCATTAGTGAAAGTACATGTTAATCAGAAGTGCACAAATAATAATGTAGTGCTTGTAACAAAGTATATGTCTATGAAACAACAATCAGTTTGTCGAACAATGTTTCCAATTGTGTTGGCTAATTGTGAAGCTTTATTATATTTGAGAGAACAGAATGAGCGGTTTGAATAAGACCACTCCCATATATAAAACTTAGTCCAAAAAATACAGAAAAAACCCTATTGATTCGTGGAAGATGTATGTATACACGTATTGGCCAGCATTTTAATACTTTCAGATTGGCTCCGCATAAATTCTTTGAAAATGCCTCCAAAAATATCTGTATATTGGACAGCGGTGACATTACATTTTAGAGATTACCAAGGCTGAGGTGCAGCAGGTTATTTGCAAGACATAAAGACTCCTGGATATGATGGGATCACCATGGAACTGCTTGTTTGTTCGTTAGGTGTCAGCAATGGTGTTCTCACAAGAGTTTAAGTTTTTAATAGGTTATTCTTTACGAGTTATTTCCTGCTTTGCTGGAAGATGGGTCTGATTAACCTCTTATTTAAAGGGGATGGCAAGGATCCCACTGTGACTTCATCATACACGCCTCTAATGTTTCTGTCAGTGCTTGGAAAGGTGTTAGTGAAGGTGCTGTATTTATGGATTAATGAAATATTGACCTCACACAAACTTCTGATGGAGGACCAACACAATTTCTGTCCAGGAAAGGGAACTGAGGCAGACTTGAAAGTCATGGATATTGGTACCAGCTCCAACTTCAACTAGGGCATTTAACAACTTTGTGGCCCTCAGCCTTGTATCAGTTGCATCATTGGGTGTGTACTCTTGAAGAGATAGGGGGGCTACAAAGTTACTTTAGTAATCGATATGTAGTGCTTCATATGATACTGGCACTGAGGTGAACAAGATGCTGTCCAAGGGGTGCCCCTAAGGCAGTGTGCTGGGCCCTCTGCTTTGGGTTGTGGACTTTGATCCTCTTATGCCAGTTGAGGTTGCCCAGCGGATGGTGTGTAATCACTTATGTAGATGATAGGCTTCTGCTGGTCAAAGGAGATTTGTGGAATGAGGTTAAATTCTGGGCAATGCAAGCGTGTATATACTAAAGGTGTAGAGTGTTTAGCGCAAAATGGTATTTAGCCCTGAGATGATGCTGATTAAAGGCCATTTGGCTGTAACTCAGCGAGTTCATGCTTTTATGGCAAGCTATCCTATTCGGTATGTTTCATTGTAAAAGTATTTAGAAGTGCACCTTGATGAAAATTTCAGGTTCAAGGCGCACTTTCAGTGTCTCAAAGAAGGCGTGTGATACCTTTTTCAACATGGTCCATCCTGATTGGGGGATGAAATTTCCAAACAATGAGAATTTTATATAAAGGTATATGTGAGGTTAATATGCTATATGCAAAACCAGTTCGGGCAAACAGAATGAAGTACAAAACATACCATAATGTTCTGTTTTATTGTTTAATTATAAAGCATCATCAATGAATACTTTATAATTTAATTTAATTTTAAAGTCAGGATGTAAGCAAACTTGCAGAAAAAATTCAAGAATGTTGGTTCATCATCACAGTCCATCAGTGGATATAAAATAATGAAAGGATTCGGCAGTTATATTTCAACATGAATGGTTCTCAACACTTTCCTGTTTATTGTTCTGTCATTGTATTGGGTTTTATTCGTGTAATTTAAAATTCACTATTGATAAAAACATTCATTTTCATTTAAAACAGGACTTATAAAATTTAAAGATCTCTCAGATAGCTTTGTTTGGCTGTACTTTGCTACAACTGGACTTGCACAGCTCTGGTCAAATATACCACATCGTTCAGATGCACTCAACTCCTGACGATTCAGCGGCTCCATGCAGTTCACACAGCTCCTGACAGATTCATGGCGTTGTACTACCATATAAGTAGGTCATGCTCTGTCGTCAGACCACCTCCGAGGACTCAACATGGACTAATTACAGATAATTGATGTAACATCGTTATTATACTTTAAGTATTTCAAGTTTAATAAAGTTATATATATATGAATGACAATTACAGTTTATAATAAAAAACAATTAATAGATGCAACTACATAATGGCTTAATTTATTTTAAAGAATCACCAAACTTCAACATACATTTTTTATTCGTCCTCTGGCCGCGGATTTTTTCAGAAAAATTTGAAGAATCAGTGTTTGGTCTTCCAGAAACCAAATTAAGTTATTTAATAGCATTATGGAATTGGAACAATTAACAAGACAAAGAAGTTCGGTAAAGGCCTCTATAATGAGAATTCGCAACTTTACAATAAATTTGATCCCTCACACAATACAGATGATAGAATTGACTTGCAAATTATGTTAAGAAATCTTGATTTACAAGACAGATTTAACATCATTCAATCAAAAATCGAAATGGAATTTGATGATTTATTTTTAGATTGTGAATAGATCGAACAAGACTTGTGCGTTACAGAATGCATATTACAACATTTAATAAATGATACTAATAGTAATAAAATGAAATCATCTAATAAAGAAATTAATCCAAATACAATATTTAAACAAACTCAATTAAGACCTATAAATACAACCATATTTAAAGGTAATGTGTTAGAATGACAGCATTATTTTAATATATTTATTAATTTAATACATATTAGAGATGATTTATTTAACTAAGATAGTGTAATTTTTTAATGTTATTTCTTCTTTGAATAATGAAGCTTTAGCTATCTATTAAAGATCTCCCAGTAACAATTGAAAATTATCTTGTTCTAGAATTATTAAAGGTACAATTTGATAATTAATATATAATTTTTTTTCACAATACTGAATGCATTTTAAGAAAAGATTCTTTAAAGAGAGAATCTGTAGATACTTTGTCCAAATTTATTAATGAAATTTCCTCTAGTGTGAACTTGCTTAAAGCAATGAAACTTCCTATTGATGTATATGAACTTATTTATAGTAGTCAAATTTCTAACATCGAGATTGGGTTATAACACCTCGAGATTGTAGAAAGAAAGTTTGTCAAATGAAAGTTTTCCCACCTCTACAGACTTAATTGAATCTCTTTAATTTCAGACAACTTTTAGAAAATATCAATTCAAACACTTAAATGAATACAGAAAAAAACCAAGGAAACAATATCATAAAAATACAACCAGATCCATAACCAAAAGGTTTAATTTAAATCCTGATAATTTAAAGGACATTATGTTAGTTATTATACAAAATCTAATTTTTATCGATGTTAATTTTGTAATTCAAATCATTGCTTATTTCAATGTAAGTAATTTTTTAATTTGTCCATTGATTGTTAAACCTTTTTGGCAAATAATTGTTTTCTTAATTTATTAAAGAGTTATTTTAAGATATGTGGTAAGAAACAATACAGTCATTCTTATTAAATAAACGAATTATTTTAAGGTAGATGGCAATAAGCCTGAAGGTAAATTAACCTATTGTTAGTTTAAAAATCATTCAAATAAAAATATAATTTTGTCAACAGCTTTATGTAATATTACTGATATACATGGTAATACATATTCATGTAGATTCTGGTTAACAAGCTAATTTTTGTGCATTTAATTTTGCCCGCAAATTAGGTCTTAAACTTAATAAAAATAATCTATCCATTTCAGACATAAATAATTCATTATTCCAATCCAAATACAGTGTTAACACTTTTATTACACTGAAAAGTTATAAAAAGTTTTCATTCAAGTGCTGTTTTTCCTGATATACGTGAATGCCTTACATCAACCACATTTGACGTGTATAATCGTAATCTTCCTCGTAATATATTTTTAGCAGATCTCAAATTCAATACAGCAAATAATATTGCTGTACTGATTTGAGCTCAGTTCTATTTGAGTCTTATCCTTCCTGGGAAATTTATTCGTAATTTATGATATGCCATTACACATGAAACTAAAGTAGTATATATAGTGGTCACCATCCTAATATCATTGAAGGCAACAATAATGTTGCATCCTTTCTTATACGTATCTCATAAACATCAGTCTACTTTACTCAAGAATATTTGGAAACTTGAAGAAATTAATACTGATGCTTCAAGTAATGAAACCTTGACATGTGAAAAACATTTTCAAACCAGTACTACAAGAAACAATCAGGGCAAATTTGTGGTGTTGTTACCGCACAAAAATAGTAACATTCAATTGGGTGATTATTTCGTTAATGCCAAAAAAATATTTGTATCATTAGAAAGAAAACTAATTAACAATGCCAACCTTAACAAGGACTACTCCTCTTTCATTCAAGAATATATAGAAGTAGGTCACATGCCATTTCTTAATTCCAATGATTTGTTAATTAACAAATAGAATGTCTATTATTCACCTCACCATCCAGTATTTAAATCATCAAGTTTAACTACTAAAATTCGAGTTGTCTTTGACGATTCAGCAAAAACCATTAACGGTTTATCCCTCAATGATGCTCTATTAATCGGACATGTAGTTCAACAGGATTAATTTCCATTTTGCTCAGATTCAGAATTCATCTTCTGATATAGCTAAAATGTATCAAGTATTAGTTAAATCTAGGAATTCCAATTTACAACATATACTTTTACGTGATTCTCCAGATCAGGAGATAAAGCTATACATTACATATGGGACCGCTTGTGCACCATATTTGGCATTTAATTAAATGGTATATCTCCTCGTTATTGTTTGTTGCTACTGCGTAAGGATTCAAATTTTCATGTGTTTATTCTTCTTCAGGAATCAACTCATCTTTCTAGAAACTACCTAGGTCTTTCTGTAAAGTCTTTACTCGTACGTAAGAAAAATTATGAGTTGGATTCTTGTGATGTTTCTGGTGTGAACTTAATATTCCTGCAGACAACATTGTACTCGTCCAGAAAAATAACTCTACAACTGCAGTATGCATATGCAACCATATACTGTATAATGATTTTGCATCGTATTTTTATTTTTTGTTATCTGGAATCCAAGCAAAACACTCGGTCCCAAAAATTATCAGATGATTGCTATTTACGTCCCTTTTCAGAAACTACTCAACTTGGGTCTTTACTTTTACTTTTGTGGGTGCGCTGTTCTGTTTAATGTATACGTAGCAGAAAAGATTATGTGCTTCACCCCTGAGCAATTTAGGTAAATTAGTGCAGAATGCAACCAGGATCTTGACATCTCACAGATTATCCTGTTTTTCCTTTCACCTATTCCAGATTGTTGTCGATTATTATCTATAAAAATAGTATAGTATTTATATGTTAAAATTTTATTTGGCTGTAACTCTGGAACCAATGAAAATAAAAGTACCACTTATGATACATCGTTGAAGAGCTCCCAATGAGAGCTTATTACTACAATTAAGAAAAAGTCTAATATCCAATTTTTTTTGGATTTTCTGCTTTTTTGACACTCTCGGTTCAGTCAATTGCAATCAAAAGGGGAGGTGCACAAGTAGATGTTATGAAACCCTAAATCCAAAATTTCAACATCCTATAGCTAATCATTCTTGAGTTATGCAAGATATATACGTATATACAGACATCATGTCAAAACTAGTCAAATTGGATTCAGGGATGGTCAAAATGGATATTTCCATTGAAATCTGAAAAGTGAAAATTTTCATGATCACAAAACTTCCTTTACTAATTACAAGCAAGTAAAAAGAAAAAAATAATAATTTAAAAAAGAAAAATCACATACTTTACTAAGATTCAAAGAATCAGTGAACGAAGGGCTGTGTGACATGGTCTCACAAACAGATTTAATGTGAGCCACATGGCAATCAATGTGTTAATATTATTTTCTTGTTGTTATCTTTTTAATAAAGAAAGCTTGCATTAGTATCAAGTATAACCTCATTGAAGCCACCATAAAGCATAAACCAGGACAATCATTAAGGAATTACAAGTGAGATGTTTATGAACAGTCTTTTTTTATACTTATATATTTTTTTATTATGGATATTTATTTTAATCTTTGTTTCTGTTTTTTATCTTTTTTGTACAGATAATGAATGGGCTTGTAAATAATACTTTTATTAATGAAGCTATTCCTCTTAATAAAGATATTAAATTAGAGACTGATCAGGAGAATGTAGCAGAAATGATATGCTTTTATTTACCACATCACACAACTGAAACTGATGCATCTGTGCATGTAAGTTTTTTAATTTTTTTTTTTGTATGTTTGCTGACTGAGGACCATGAAGTAGTATTTTGCATTCATTTCTTATTCTTCTGTATATTTTCTTTACTTGTTTTCCAAGAGTTCTTCATTCTTTCATTCTTTTGCTTTAAAGAAGTCAAACAATTCTTTATCTAAATCATTAATTTATTATTTGTCCCACGTATATTTAAATTTTACTTATTGATTTTTCCATATTTTTTTTTGGGTCCTGGGGGGAATCTTGGTTGGTTACAAATTCTGCCTTTTTGAAAGAAATTTTGGTTTTGGTTTTCTTGTTCTGCTGCCTTTTTGAGGTGCTCCAAGAAAATTGTAACATCATCAGCTAAGGTTAAGCAGTTAATTGCAATTTCTTTCAATTTCCAACCCAATTCTATTTAGGTTGTTTCAACTTTTTTCAAGTTCTTATCCCATTCTATTATTCCTTTTTCTAGAACACAGATAAAAAGAGTTGATGTTAAACCGATTTGTTGTCTTCTGTTTTAATTTCCAATTCTCCCGATACTAACATGAATTTTACTTCTGATTTTGTGTTTGGAAAGAGTCTTTTTAAAAATGTTAATTGTTTTGGGATCTTCAACAAATTCTCCTAGGATGTTAAATAAGGAAGTTTTATCTATAGAAATGTATACCTTTTTGAAATCTGTGAAGACAGTTACTGTCTTGTCATTTTTTCCCTTATTATTGTTTTAAGGTTTGAAATTTGTCCTATACATGTTTTTCATTTTATGAATCCTTTTTTGTATTCTCCCAGTTGTCAGAGTCTACGATTAATTCAGTTCTACTTTGAAGTGTTTAGAAAGGATTTTGAATGTCATACGTAAGAGGGAAATCCCTTTGTAGTAGTTTACATCTGTTTCATCTCCTTATTTACATAGTTGAAGTGTTAAAGGATTTTTTCAATTTTATATGGAAGTTCTTCAACTTTTTTTTTTTGGCTACTTTCATGATTTTTTCCGTAATTCTCCTGCAATCAAGCCATTACCTGCTACCTTGTTGTTTGTTTTCAGGATGATTTTGTCTATTTATATTTCATTAGGTGGTTTGGATTTTTTAGTTCATTAGCTGAATTTTGAATCGAAATCTTACCTCGAATTCTTGATAGTTTAATAATTTTCAAAGTTTTGCTAGAATTTTGTGATTGTTGTTTTGTCCTAAGCCAAAGGCTGGTTGTTTGGTATTTGGTAAGTTTGTAAATTTTGGTAAGTGTTGTAAATTTTAATATTTAATTCAGATTGACAAGCATAAAACCCATCAATACAAGATCATATTAAAAAAATAATAAACTTAAGTACATAACAAAATTATCATTCATAAGCTAGAATAGCTCTGTATAAGGTATTACAGGACCTCCAAAATTCTGGAAGATATATCCAGATGGACCACATGAAGGTGCAACTGAATTTTTGTGAAGTTACTGCGTTTGGAACTTCAAATTTTTTAATTCAGTTCTGCAAATGTTTTCGATCCAGAATATATTACACACACATTACAAACGTATGCAGGTGTGTACATATGCACGCTCAAACATTTGCAGATTTCCCATAACATATATACTAAACTTTACACAGTAAGCTTTATAATTTTACATACACACAAAATATTTCCATAATAATACATTTATATACTGATATATTTATAGAATTTCACTTTGTACAACATAATAAGAAATATAGTGCTTCAACTGACTTCACAGAACACCGTAAACACGTCATCACAGCGGGTCAGTTGAGTATGATCAAATACACATGAAAATCTGTCATTTTATAGTGTCTTAAAACAAACAGCTGGTGTTATCTCTTATTGCAGAATACTATTAACAAAACAAAAAATTATGAAAATGGTTAATTATTATGACAGAAAACGAATTGTCACTAGACAAAAAGTAGATGTCACATAGTTCCGATAAACACTTCAATTGTACTCATCAGCTACATCAGAATATTCCATCAAAGACTGGTAAGGGGTTAATAATAGTGATTATAAGTACTAGAAAAACACTTTGAAAATTGTGTTTATTTGTAAGTACTTCTGGTGAGGACAATCAAGAATATTTTTAATACATTGTTGCAATTCATCTCCACGTTCCATTCAAAAGCTTCACGTTTAAGTGGCTGTAAAAAAATTAATATTTAGAACCAAGCTCATGGAAATTTTGTATCTTACAAAATTTATATTTTTATAATCTGGTATATATTATTCAGATAAGAATTCAACTTATGGTCAATGTGGTAAATTAGATAAATGATATTTATCACGATAAAAAATTTCACCATAAGCAATATTATCACTAATGTCAGTAAGATTAGAAAAAACTAAATCAGGAGAATTACTGCAACAGTTTAACACTTATTTGATTGTAAATATTACAATTTGTAGAGTAACTTGTAAGGTGAGTAGAAGCACTTTTAACATTTAAATTTGGATGTTAAAATTTAACAAAAGAAACATTTTAGTGGTTTTCCCAAGCAAAACCTTCACATTAAAGTTGCCTAATAATAATATAACAGTCGCTGCACTGTTAATATGTGTTGAAAGTGAATTAGAGTTGCAATTTAGTTTTATTTTATAGATTATACAAATAATCATAAACATATTTACTTTATAGCATTCAAATTTGGTTTTTTATTACAGGAAGTAGATTCAATGCAACTGAAAGAGGAACCGCTAGATGTTATTAATGGTGATATTGAAAAAGATCCTTTAGCAATTGAAGAAACCGACTTTGTTAAATTAGAAAATTTAAAAGTTGAAAATGAAAGGGTAAGTGTATTAGATTTTGTATTCAATGGAACACCAATTACCCAGATGGACCTTAGCAAGGCCAAAGCTGGATAATTGGAAAGGATAATTTAAAAACTGCTATTATACATACTGTACATATCATTCTAATATTTAATTGGTAACACGCTATGGAAAAAAGTATATAGAAAAATAAATGTATTTCAGTAATATTAAAATAAAATGTTGAATATATGTACAGTGTAAGAAATAACTGTAAAGAGTGTTACTAAAAAAGTAGTGTGTAGAAATTTTCTTTTATAATTAGTTTAACTAAGGCCTAAATGTACACGTTGTCTTTGCTAAATGAATTACAAAGGTCAGTTAAAAAATCCAGTAAAATAAAGATTGATAAAAAAGTCCTTTTGAAGAAAATATTTATTTGAATTGTCATAAAATTTATCAAGTAATATATTAGTTTTTTTTTTTTTTAAATTACCTAGTCCCAATTTTAAGCATTGTAGTTGGACATCTGGAAAATTGGTGCCCCACTGTTAACTTTTCATTATTATTACATAATAAATTTTGGATTACATATAGTTTATTTCTTAACTCGAGTGTGAGTGAGTGTGTATATGTATATATTTATCCCACCAAGCTGGTCTAGTGGGTAACTCGTAAATCAGTTGTCTAACAGCTGATTTCCGAAGTCTAGTGGTCTCAGGTTAAAACCTAGTAAAGGTTAGTTGCTTTTATATGTTTTTAAAAACTAAACCGTGCTTACTAACAATTTGCTTTTGTGGTAGGGATTCAATTAACCATATGTCACAGGAATGGTAGGCCTGAGTGTAAAAGATTACAGATCATCCTCATCTAATTGGGCCATGGTAGAGTTGCTTTATTGTTCACTGGTCGGACAAATTGCAACATACACATTAAAAAAAATAATACCTATATATTTTTAATGTCTTATGTAATATTCTATAGATGATAAATTCATATGAAAAGAGAAATAATTTATAATTTACAGTTTTTTTTTTGCAAGGTGTAATTTATTATAAAATAACTTATCTACGAGGTTTGCAAAAATATTGCATTTGCTGATAGGGCGAAAACAAGATTTCTTCATTTGTTGTCCTATTTCTGTCTCAATTCTTGGATATTCCTTTCATTTTTAGCAGTTAGACAGAGTTTTTTAATTGTATTGAAATACTGTTTTTAATCTTTTATTATTTCTTTATTTAATTGAAAAATAATATTATTATGCCCTTTATTTTTTCTCTAAATCCTTATAATTTTACTCGTTTATTTTTTTCTCATATATTTCTTTGATGCAATGAAATTTGACAAAAATATAATTTAAGATTCTATTTATTTACTTTTTTAATCATTCAATTTAATAAAAAATACATAATGAACTAACTAGATATGATGGTGACTGAAAGATGTGAATCTACATTTTCTATTGGAGAACCCGAACGAATGCCTTGTCTTACTCCAGATTTATCATAAATAGGCTTACAGATGAAATTATCTTTTTAACATACAGAATTCTGTTTGAAAGTAATGAATGTATACAAGACAAAAATTTACTGTTCAGTCCACACACAGTAAATTTTTAAATAAGTTGTTTGGTGTTAACTAAATCAAATGCTCAGAAAAAATTAGTATAAATTAAATCAAGATATAACAATCATTTAGCGCATCAAATATCTCCCATTACACACAAGTTTGTTTGTGTAGATTTACCTTCCAAAAAAAACATCTTTAGTGAAACTATAATTTTTTTTACAAGGTGTAATTAATTATAAGATATCTTATATGTGAGGTTTGCAAAAACATTGCATTTGCTGATAGGGTGATAATTAATGATATGTTTATTCCACCTTTTTTAAATAATGTGCATACGTAGCAAATTTTTCAAACACTGCGAAAAAGTGTAATTAATGGTTGAGAAGAGCTTCATTAAAAACCACAAAAATGGCAGAGCATTTCTTCACTAAAAGAGGAATCATATAATTCATCAGATGACCTCTTCAACATCATTCTCAGTTAAAACAGTCTTACTGCAGGAGTCATTACAGTTAAATGTAATTTAGTCTAGGAAAAATCATTGTTAGTAGACACTCCCAAATTTTTTTTTTCAAAACGTTCTTAAGTGTTGGCATACTTATTTTCCAAAAGCATATGAGGTGGATAAGACCTATCGTTGTAATTTTCTTTTTTTTAGCAAATAAAAAAATTTTTCATATCATTTGGTAAAGATTCCTCAACTTTAACAGTGTAATTTAATAACAGATTTTTATAACTAAGAGTATTACACACACACACTTTGTTCAGAAATAATTATTTATAACAAGTAGTTTTATATTTTTTAGGGAGCTTATGGAACATTTTGTTATTAATAATAGTGATCATAAGTACACTAGAAAAACAGTATGAAAATTGCATTTCTTGTATAAGTACTTTTATGACAATCCATTGTTGTAATTCTTCTGGAAAAATTTTTCATCATGATGAATATCAAATCCCAATCAGCATGGTATTTTTCATATTCTACGAAATTCCATTTTCATGTTCTATGTAAAAGCTACAAGCTTTTTTGGCAATATAAAAAATATATATATATTATTTGAAATCAAATTCATGTAGTAGATTTTGTATAA
This sequence comes from Lycorma delicatula, assembly GCF_047948215.1. Classification (NCBI taxonomy): domain Eukaryota; kingdom Metazoa; phylum Arthropoda; class Insecta; order Hemiptera; family Fulgoridae; genus Lycorma; species Lycorma delicatula. The sequence continues at coordinate 127,009,451 of NC_134461.1, read as the reverse complement.
AATTTATATTTTTATAATCTGGCATGCATTTACCTGGTATAAGATTACAATTCGAAATATGGATCCTTCCATGTTGAGTCAACTAGGGTGCGACCACCGACCGGGATGTTCATGAAGTTATGAAATTTTGTGTGAATAACCTTTTGATAGAGTTGTGAGAAAATACTGAATTTCAGATCTCTTATTAACCGTTTTGTTTTTAGAGCCCTTCAAATTTGCTGAAAAATGGTTTGACTAGCGGCAATTAATTAGATCAAAATAACTTTGTTTATTTATTAAGGTAAAATGTTAAACTTTAACTTATTTTAAAGCTTATTTCATACTCTTTCATATAAAATACAGCAAGTCTATGTTTACATAAATCTTTATTTCAAAGTTGTCGTGTTTGTCATTTTACCTTGAATTTCAGAAAATAGCTGTGCAGATTTAAAACCAGGACTGCATTGGGATTAGGAGAAAAAATGTGTATTAATGGTTTAGCAAAAAAAACCTTTTTTAGGGGTTTTTAGGTGGTAAATACTTAAATTTTTGTTGTCTGAACTTGCAAAATCAAATAAAATGTCTTGCAAAAAGAAACTGAAAGTAATGAGGTAATATGTTGCTCATTTGTTTTTTCTAGTAATAAGAAATAGTATATCTCAACTCAAAAAAATGGCTAATGGTAGAATCCCAATTCTTACACGAAGTTGGAGCATCAAAAAAGTGCAAGATGAATTCCCAGCAACAACAAATTTCATGATACAACTGGCAAAACAACTAATTAAAGAACAAGGTATTTTGTCATTATCCAGCTCTCAACCTGGAAAGTAACTGGATCAAAATATAGTTCGATGTATTCAGGCGTTTTATAAATCGGATATAAGTCGTGTAATGCCAGGCAAAAAAGATTGAGTTACAATCAAATCACTTTATGGAAACATTCATGTTCCACAAAAACTAATACTGGCTAATCTGAAAGAGATAGATCAACACTAAAGAAACTCATGCAGATATTAAAATTGGGTTTTCTACCTTTGCTGCTTTACGTCGTAAATATTGTGTTTTAGTAAGTGGCAGTGGAACTCATAGTGTATGTGTGCATGTTATCCATCAGAATGTGAAATTAATGTTTGAAGGATATATATTGTGCAAGATTTTAAGACTGTCAAAATGTACAAATCACAAATGCCATAACTGTAATTATTTAAAGATGTGCTTTATTATATTTTAATTATTATACAGTTATTATTTATATTATTGTAGCTCTTATATTATTAGCTCTTTTATATATATATTATTAACAAATTAAAGACTGGTTTTTCTGAAATTCAAGGTTAAACATGGTGACACTTAAATCATAATTTATGAAAATATAGTTTTGTATATCACTACTACCACAAGTCAAACTTGCCATTTTCTGGCAAATCTGAAGATCTGTAAAAACGAAACAGTTTATGAGAGATCTGAACTTCAGTATTTTCTCATAACTCTATCAGCAGTTAATTCATACAAAATTTTATGAAAAAAACCAGTTGCTCCAAGTTGTGTGCCTTGTTGATTTAACATGGAATGACGTGTATGGAAACTGTGGTAAATATATTAGGTAACGTTTTACAAGCGTTTTACTGGTTTTCCCACACAAAACCTTGCACACTTGTACAGTGTAAGAAAAAACTGTAAAGTGGTACTAAAAAAGCAATGTGAAGAAATTTTCTTTTATGATTAGTTTAACAAAGGCCTAGATATACATATTATTTTTGTTAAATGAATTACAAAAGATTCAGTTAAAAAATCCTTTTGAAGAACATATTTATTTGAGTAGTCTTTACATTTTTCATATAATGTATTAATTTTTTTTTTAATTACTTAGTCTGAACCACTGTGTTAACTTTTCATTATGTAAATTTTGGATTACATACTGTTTATGTTAACTAGTTTGTGTGTGTGTGCGTGTGCGTTTATATATTATATATTTATATATTATATATTTATATATAGCGTGTGCACGCGCGTGTATATATTATATATTTATCTGAGGAACAGCAAACTTTTGAAACATGTAGACGCATGTATACCCTGTCACAGTGGACTTTATGAAAAAAAAAACATTTCTATGACACCATTCTTTCTCGTCATAGCCGACACTTACTTTTAGTATGTTCCTTTCATTCTTGATTACTGTATGAGGTTTTCGTTGCGGTATTAGTTTTCATTTTCATAACAAATTTGACGGTTGTCTTGAATTATCCCAAATGTATGAAAAGTATTCTACAATTGACTACAATTGCATTCAATTCGGATTGTATATTTTGCTGACTCTAAGAACATACTGAACAAATCTTTGAGATATATTCTGTCATTTGAGCCTACATTTAAGAGATTACAGTGACCGTTTTCCTTAATGTAGGCCATTAGTTTTGGATGCTTTCAGCCCAGACATCCTGTATATAAAATGTATGGGTTTGTAAGTCTGATCAACATGTATATTGATAAAACGTGTATAAAAATATATTTACCTGTTATAAATTCGCCAAATAGTTTTGTTTTCCTAAAACATACTTATGATAATAAAGTTTCAGCCAAATGTGTAAATATACTGCAAGATAAGTAAAGTTCCTTATTGTACTAAAGTTAACTTGTTGATGATTAATTAATACTCAAAACCACTTTGATTATGAATATATAAAATTAAAATATTCAATTTTTTTGTATGTGTTAAGTGGCTTTTTATAAGATATAATACTTAATGTTGTAATTTTTTACGTTATTAATAATTACCTTTGAATTATTAGTTATTTTTAATTTACAGGTTATTATTGATAAAGGAACCGACAAGGGAAGTACCAAGAATCGCATTACTCAAAAGAGATGTGTAAATAAATCAGTATATGATGGAATTATAAAAGAAAAATCCATTGAATATAATCAAAGTTGTAATTTAAAATCACAATTAAATATTCATACAAAAATGAAAAATTATGATTGTAATTTCTGCCAAAAACGGTTTCGTGATATTTCTTATTTAAAGATGCATATTAATTTACACACCAAGGAGAAAAATTATGTATGTAAATTTTGTCAGAAATCATTTAATTTCAGAAGAAATTTAATGAGGCATCTTAAAAAACAAACAAATAAGAAAAATTATATTTGTAACTTTTGTCATAAGTCATTAAATTCTGAATGCTGTTTAAAGATCCATCTTGCTACTCATATGAAGGAAAAAAATTATGTATGTAAATTTTGTCAAAAGTCATTTAATATTAAAAGCAATTTAACGACACATCTTAATATTCATAAAAATGAGAGAAATTATGTTTGCAACTTTTGTCAAATGTCATTTAATTGTAAAAGCTATTTAAATAGACATCTTCATACAAAAGAGAAAAATTATGTTTGTACGTTTTGTGAGAAGTCTTTTAATCAAAGTTCTATTTTAAAATTACATTTAAATATTCATACAAAAGAGAAAAATTATGTTTGTACTTTTTGTCAGAAGTCTTTTAATCAATGTTCTAATTTAAAATCACATTTAAATATTCATACTAAGGAGAAAAATTATATTTGTAACGTTTGTCAAAAATCATTTAATGCCAGAAGCAATTTAATGAGACATGTAAATATTCATACAAAAGAATAAAAATATTGTTTGCAATTTTTGTCAGAAGTCTTTCAGTGTTCTTATGCTTTAAATGTACATTTATATCTTGCAATTATGTTTGTAACTTTTGTCGGTAGTCTTTTAATCAAAATTCTACTTTAAAATCAAATTTAAGAATTCATACTAGGAAAAAATATGTATTTGTAATTTTTGTCAAAAGTTGTTTAATAGTAAAAATCATTTAAAGAGACATCTTAATATTCATACAAAAGAGGATGAGATTGTACTTGTAACTTCTGCCAAAAGTTGTTTAATCGCATTTGTGAAACATTTTATAAAACACATTTATTTCCATTCTAAACAAAAAAATTAATGTTTGTAATGTTTATCAAAAATCTTTCAAGTTTTTTAAGTGTGGCACTATTGGTATGTAATATTTATGCATAAAAAATCTTTTAATAAAGTTATATTTTAGAAAGACATCTTAACATTATTCTTATTAGAGAATCTTTATGACCATTTTATAGTAGATTAAGAAAAAAAATTAATAGCATTCTTTCAAGTGTGTGTAATTTAAGATTCATATAACAAAATTTATTTAATGTTTTTAATTTAACATTACATTTTTCTCATTTTTGTATGTTACAACTACAGGTGGAGAGGTTTCAATTTATATATTACTGTATTTTATAATGTGTGGGTATGTTTACGAACATTTTAAGCCCAGAACTATGGCAGTAAGAAAATTTGGTGTAAAAAAGTGTGTGTAAAGTTCTTAAGTTAGACTTGTTATACAAATCACAAGTTACATGTGATTTTCTTGAACATTTTTTTTGCTCAAGTGCATTTTCACATATAATCGTGATCTTGAATGAATTTAAGGCCTCGTTCTGATTTTATATTAAAGTTAACTTTATATCGCATGTGTTACATTTTAGTAATGTTTTCAAATAATAAAACCACACAAGAAGTGTGTAATCCGATATCTGTACTGCAACTAGTTTCAATGTTTTCCTCCATGCTTTTATGAATACCACCTTTTAATTGCATGTTTGATTTTAATGGTTCTGAAAATTCAAAATAAATTAAACTTTAGAAAAGGCAATAGAAATTGTTTGTTCAGTTTAAAAGATAGTTTATACAGCTTATTAATTTTACACATACTATTTGTTCCGCACAAGATCTTCCCTTTCTAAACCAACATGATGTATTCTCCAAATTGTTTATTGATATGCTCTTCTATTCTCTACAACAGAAATTCCTCTAAAATTATTAACTTCCATTTTGTCTCCTTTTTGTGTAGAAGGGGAATAGGGCAGACTGCACTTGTGGGATTTTTTCTTTGTCCCAAATTTTTTCAAATGATTTTTCTAATAGATCATATATTAATTATCTAATCATCATAATTCTAGAAATTGCTTTGTGTTATTCTCACCAGATGCTTTATTATTTTTTAGAAATATGATTATATATTCTTTATTTTTTGTTTATTTGGGGGATTTGAGTTTTTTAGTTAAGTTACAAGAAAAGCTCAACTTCAAACAGTTGAGCTTTTCTTTGGGGGTCTTTGCTGTTTCAATAGTTTTTCATAATTATTTGCTAAAGTTTTGCTATTGCAAAAGTTTATACAACTTAATTAAAAATATTTTTACTTAAATTTTATCTGCAATTAATTTTTTGTGAATAGACTTACTTTATTGTAATAAAAATCTGTTAATTTAAATTTCAGTATTAGAAATACATGTATAGAATATAAATTGTAATTCTTATGCGATGTTAATAACATTTTATTTCATAATGCAAAATATTTCAGAATTATGTAGTTTGATTCTTTAATATATCTGTGAAATTGAAACTTATGGATTAAATGATAATATATATGTTTATTTTATTTTAAAAGTTGTATTATCGATTAATTTTCAAATGTACATTCCAAGCGATTCATTTTTTAATCTAATAAACAAAGTTCCACAGAAAACAGATTGCTTTTTTATTTAAAATCGAAACTTTTTCTACCGCATTTAGTTTTCCTCCATTCTTTTTACTATCTAGAACACAATTAAAAGGGACCGTAGTCTCATTACCTTGAGCATTTTTTGAATTTAATGGTACTGACTGATAAATCAAAATAAATTTAACTTTAGAAAAGGCGTGAAAATTGTTCAGTTAAAAAGTTAACATTTATGTCCATTTCTACCAGCAGAATCGCATACCTTTTTAAAATATAATTATATAGTTCTTGTATTTCACCATTCTTTCTCAGATTATTAATCTTACACAAACTATTTGTTGTGTTCATTAACTTCCCTTTCTAAACCGTCCTGATGTATTCAAATTGTTTATTGATGTGCTCTTCTATTCTATTCTCTAAGTATATAAGTGACTGAAAGAAGAGAAGTTCCTCTCTAATTACACTGATAAACATAATTTTTGTGTATTAACATGTGATACTTGATTTTAATCTGTTTTAAATATGAACTCAGAATCTTTCTATCGGCCACCATTTTTGAAAATTTTTTAATTTTAATTAAAGTATGTTTTTCATTTTTCCGTAAAGTTAGCATTTTAAGCTCCTATATATTTATTTTGTTAGCTCATTTTTTATCGCTTAACTTTAATGTAATTTGTAAGATATAAAAAAACAAAACTAGAAAAAGAATTAAATCCATATCGCAGTCACATATTATGACATCATATCTAATACTGAAGAGTGAGCCTTCACGGACAATATTAATCATGTCTAAATAGGCCAAAACATGTAGCTGAAAACACAACTGTGTTTGTATTAAGCACTGAATTTAGGAATAAATTAATTTTGTTCAGTCTTACTGATGTCTTAAGTTTATTAATAGTGCAGTGTCATTTTATTTAATTGCATGTAATAATCATTTTATATACATAATCAAGTTCAATATATAGTAAATGCAAATACGACCCACACGCGCGCGCACATATAATTTTGTTATTAAGTGTTACTATATTTTTTAAATATCAAATAAGGAATTAACAAAAAAAAAAAAAATTGCATTAATCTTTTTTAGATGTAACATGACCTCCATGCTATTAGAGAGGTAGCTACTTTACCTGCTAGACTAAAAGTTCCAGATTCGATACCCGGTTACATCTAGGAAATTTATAATAGCGCAGTTATTTTATATTTATTACATTTTATTTAAAATAACAAATTTCCTTCAATTTTAATACATATATTAAAACGATTCGAATAAAGTTTATCCGTTTTTTAAAATAATTTATTCAAAAATTTTAATATTACGTAACAGATCAGATTTTTCTAGTTTTATTTCCATACGACCTCGTAATAACCTGCACACTTATTTTACCGAGCGGAGATAAGATGAAATGAAATTAATGAGATATTTAAAAAAGCCAAATTATTACCCAGAATCAAACCCAAGACCGGCAGATTTAGAAGCCGACGTGTACTAACAACTATATGACTGATCGATGTTACTTTATAAATAACAGTTAGTCATAAAAAGTATAAATCCAAACGTATATTAACAGTTGCGAAGTCTTATGGTTTAAAGAAAAAATTAACAAGATGTAGACATCTTGTCAATGTGCCTATTTTTACAGATTATTACGCACTTACTAGTCTCACAACAGTCTTAGTTTTTAATATGATAGAATGTTATAAACTTATTTATAAAATAAAATTGGGTTTAAGAATAAATCAGTTACTCAAAACGTTTAATTAACTCGGATTATATTTAAGTTTATAATAATAAAAATAACAAACGGCCAGATAAATGAAATAATGTTGCCTTAGATGTAATAAACAACCCACATTTGTGTAATTCTTTTATATTTATAAGAACAAAATATATAACGTTATACTTGATGAACACGCATCAAGTAAACCGTTTGTCGACGTCAAATAACTACATTTCGTCCGAAAGTTCCTGAGTTTGAATCTCACATACAATCGGCATTTATAATTTAATATAAATTATATTATAATAGACTCGTGTAATTAGTTATTAAAATATGATTTACATTGCAGTGTGAAAGGCACGAGTTAGTAGCGAAGAAGTTCCTCAGAGGGCGCGAGAATTTTCTAACCGCGTGCGCGCGTGTGAGTGAGTGAGGGGGAGTGAAAGAGTGTGTGTGTGAATGTGTGAGAGAAATCAAGTGAGGGGGAGTGTTGCGCGCGCATGCGCGGGTGTGTGTGTGTAGTCTTTTTACGCTTGTTGGCATGATAACACATGCTCACCTGCTGACATGAATTAAACACAACAGAACACCTAATATATATTTTGTGTGTTGCAACTGCACAGCTACACTTACCAAAACATGTTACATCTAGATAGCACAATGCCGAAAATCCGGAAGATTTTTGTTATTTTCAAAAATGCATCTATTAGCAATAACAAACAAAATTCTAACACATCATCCAACATTCATACAAAATTGGCTAACATTTTCAGAAAATTAGAAGGTTAAATCACTATGTAAAGAAGATTATAATTATTAACAAATCACTTACCATTAAATTTCGCCATCAAGAAGTGTACAAATTTAATTGCAGTAACTGCATTAGATACTGTTTTGCACAAATCAGAAAATTTACCCTTGATAACCTAGCACTATGCACAATAACAGAATCAATAAAGCAGATCTTCTGGAAGCATGTTATTATTATGTATTAAGAGAGTGGGTAGTTTTCAAAATTGTTATTATTTATAATATTTTTCTATGAATGATTATGTTCATACATTGGTTGTGTTTCTTTTACAGGATAATTCTTTGGTTCTTTTCACAAAATTCTTAGTGAAAACCGTGGAAGAAAAGAATTTTACAGAAAGTGTTTTGGATATAGAAGCTTTTAAAAAATCATTCTCTTCATTGGATAATTATGTAATAATTACTAATATCTTTATTGTGTGTGGTGCACGTGTTTTAATTACTCAATATCATTTAATATTTAATAGATTAAAAATCACTTACATTATTTATATAATCAATTTTGTTATTTATTTGGCTGTGAATACTTAATGGTATAATGTGTATGTGAGAAAATATGTAGGTTTTTAAGTCATTTATTTCTATTTGTGTTTTTTGTCATATTCAAATTATTTTTTTTAAAGAAAAATGGGTATTACATGAATAGAAGAGTATATCAAGAAGTAACTATATAATCGCACATTATTAATTTGTGAAGTGAATTGGACTGACATTAATAGATATAATTTGTTACGAAAGTTCTTCTAATGCAGTCTTATATTTTTGTTTGTCTGTTTTTATCACCAGACATGTTTGTTAAGTATTAGGAAATGTTGACTGAATAAATGCCCCTTATTTATTTTTTTAAATATTTTTGTATGTGCTTATTTGCTTAACTGTAATTGTTATTTTGTTGTTTTTTTTTTCATTAATTTTGTATTGAGATTAATGTGAGAATACAATATTTATCGCCTGCATTTTTGACAGTTTTCTTGTTTATATTTTCCTGGCTGTTTATATTAGCATCCCTTTTTTTTGTTGATAATGTGAATGAGTGACTTTCAAAAAACAGTGTTCCACGACTATAACCATCTTTTGCCATCTATAATCTGAATTTTATTTAAGAAATTTAATTTGTTTCTTTCTTTTCTTCATAATGACTAAATGTTTTTGTATAAATATTTTTCTTTCTCAATTTATTAATATTTGTATAATTTTGTAAATTGGATTCATAATTTTCTATATGGATGATTATTGGATTTTTTATTATTACCCATTCTGTCTAATTTGAAGTTATCCTGATCATAATATTTAAAATTTAAACTAAAATATTTCCAGGACAGCTAAAAAATTGTATCAAACATCATATATGTCTTCTTTATTACTGAAACCTATGATCATTAAGGTATTTTTAACTTTCTAAAATTATAACTTCCAGTTTATTTTACTTATATATAATGTCATACTAATTTTTCAAAAACTCCATTCATTATTAAATTGACAATTAAATATTATTATCTTACTTTAACAAAGCAGCGTGACAAGGATACATAGTGTATCATTGTTATAGTCTCTCTTGCCAGTGTTGTGAAAAATTCTTTGCATGTCTTCAGTTGAAGGTCTTTTGAAATACTGGGCTATGTCAGGCAAGATCCTTCCTCTTTCTTTTTTTAGATTAGTAAGGTATATACCAAATCCCCAAGATATTGCAATAAGGGTAGTAGGTATCAAATAATAATACTACAAATAATATTAATTTTAGTATTACACTTACAAATTTCTGTATTTAAATTTTTTTACATTAAATAATGTTTGGTCTAAATTTTGAATTACATTATTATGATAAAGTATTTTATATTTGTAATTATTGCATTATATTATTATAATATTATTACAAAACAACTTTTGAATGATATAGACTGCATATAAAATGATTAAATAATTTTCAGTATACTGCAAGTACTGTGGTTCTAATCTTACAAGGTCTGGATACACCAAAAGCATGGTCAAAAGCAACTTAAAAATGGTCTAATAGGAATTTTGTTTCAAAGCATTTTGTTTTCAAAAATCAAAAAATCAGTATTGAATGCGGTTTAACAGCTTTCGGTTGTGGAACTTGATCGTTTTCAAAATATTCATAGTAACCGAGTTCTGGATTTAACATCCTCAAGTTTGATAACACTCTATATAGAGGTTGGTGAAAGGATTTTGAAAAAAAATATACGTACACATTCTGAAAACGTACTCAATTTGGTTGAACTAAAAGATTAAAAACAATATTTGTTTAACCGCAATTTGAGGACTGCATACAATACATGTAATAGTGTTTGGTAATAAAGAGCCATGCCTACTTTGTTTTTTGAATCTGTAACCCATCTTTGCGTTCACGATGGGGTTTTCTGTTGTACTTCCTTCATCATGCATCTTTTAAGAAATTTTTGTTATTGAAAATCAATAACATATGTGTATGGATAAAAAACACATTTGTGACAAAACTATTGATATATCTATTCTACAGGTGTAATACAAATTGGTATGAAATAACATATTAATACAACTGAAACAATAAATTGAAACATTATGTGTGAATCTATATAGAAATAAATAGAGTGATTCTCAATAAACTATTGATAAAACGTGGCTGATTTTCCCAAATCATTTTCAAATTCCTCATCAAAATCATTTTCATAATTAAAATATTCATCTAATGCTATGTGATCAAGAATATCATTACTATGAAGAGTTATTTTTATATGTAATTTATCCTATTTATAGTGATCAAAAAACTCATTATAATCATCAATAATTTGAGATTTTATTGGTTTTTTCCTTACCTTAAAGAAATAATTAATAATAAATCTATGTGAGCTTGTGGACATATTGTTATCTATTTTATAAATGATTAAAAATTTGAGTCAATAAACTATTGATCTCTTCCTGACGTTAATATGATTACATCAAGTGAAGTAATTGGAAGTAAATGATAAGAATGTTTTGACAAAACAGGATAAAATTCATCAGGTTCAATATAAAATTAATCAATTACAACAATATCGCAAAAACCATCACCATGAATAATTATTTTTATATGCAATGTATCCCAATGAAAATATTTTTCAATATCATTCGTAAAATTTTCAATACAATCTTTAATTTCCCCTTCAATTGGTTTGTTGAGTAAAATGAATATTTAATATTCATATTTCTTTGAGGCTTAAATTCAGATTCTATACTACTATCAAAGAGCTCCATATTATTATAATCTGGATATATACAGAAAAGATATATTATCAATAATGTATTTGTTTTCTCAATGATTTTAGCAATAAAAAAATTTGGTGTTAAATAACGTCACTCAAATCTATCCATTAATTGTAAATTTTATCGAATCCTAGCCATTTTACATACGCCTTGTTACCTTTTCATTTGAGTATTTTCTCAATTTGATATACATCTGTGTGTCTAGTTTTTTGTAGTTCGTGTTGATAAACACGATCTTTTACGAGTTCATTTGTACTATCAATAAGTTCATATGTACTATCGATAAGTTCTTATGTAATCAGTAGAAATTCAGCGTACACCATATGTATTTTGAATATTTCATTCGTCCAATTCAGTAAATAACCTTTCTTGAGGGTGAAAATAAACCCTCAGGTTCAAGTGTCATTTGATTATTGATTATTTGTTGTAATTTTGAAGGCATCTCAAACCTGTGTTTTAAAATGTATTTTGCAGTAAATCCACTCTTTCAGCATGTAAATTTAACTAGAAACACATGCTCATCCTGGAAAATATGACTTAGAAAATATTATCCTAGAAAATATTGTTTAAGCATCAAAATTTTGTCAGGGGTCAAGGTCAACATTATGTTTGAATATGAGGTTTTCATACTACTAAGCAGTACGTATAAATGTAAGTGAAGATTGCTGTATAACTTGGTGCAACTTAAAGGGATGCCATAATATAGCACCCCTTACAGCCCTTACACCAAATAATTGGCAAAATTTCATGGTTTTTATTAACAAATCAGGATTTTATATGTTGGTACTCAAACCGAATAAACCCGAAGCGAAAATGTTCTGCAATTGGGTATGTTGTGAAGTGTTGCCGTCAATACACAAATCCAGTCAATATTATGTTAATCACCCAAAAATTGAGGCGTGCACAATGACAAAGGAAAACTTTAACATAAAATTAATTGCAGAAAATAAAGTGCTTATTGAATTTAATTGGGACTTGGCACAAGCTAGCAAACTTATGATTGATATACCGACTGAAAATAAATCACTAAAAAATTGACACCCGCCTCCCAGATGATGAGAGTAAACACAGCAACTTGGTCATATATAAAAAAATATTAAACCCGATGACAAACAGTTTGAAGAATATTACGTGATGCGCTGCCAAACTAGAACTATGAATGCTGCCGAAAAGAAACTCTTAAAAAAATATACCCAGACTAAAGAAATATATAGAAAAACTACAGATAGGAGTGGCATAATCCTGCTCAACTTGATGCAACAAGATCTGGCTTTCAAACGGTGTCATAATGACTTACTACTTTAACAAACGAGGATCTCATGAAAAAAGTCGAATTGATGTTCAAGGGGGTCATTTAGAAAAAATGTTGTTGTCTAACAACTTAGTGTTGTTAGAAAACAAGTAGTAGTTTAGTACTCTTTTAGTAATATGAGTCATTTTAAGTATGAAAAATCATACCCTCCTGATAAGGCGCTAAACTACACACAATATCACAGTCATTTGCCATACTTATATGCTACTTACTCATATAACTGCTACTTATATGAATTGCAAGGAAACCCGTAAGCCAATTAATCAAATGTACATGCATACTTTACTGTGTGAGAGTTTTCTTCATGTGGAAGAAGCGTTAATGGATACAGCAGGCGTCGCAAAGTATAAAAAAGCTACAGAAGTGCGTTTAGTGAACAATTACCAGTCATGTTTATGTTTGACATGATACAATATGAATTGAATGGAAAAGAGGTCAGTCACTCAATTGATAAACCTCTGGGTGATGATCACTATAAAGCACATGTTGTCATTACGACCAAGCAAAAAGAACACTATAAGTCATGTAGAAGTATAGATATTTTCCAGTTTGATGAAAACAGACGGTTTTATATTGATGTCCACTAGGAATGCTGATGGGATTTGCAGTCTTTCAAGAAGGGGAAGATGCGTGAAACAAGAGCTGGTATTGATAAGAGCGAGTAGCAATGTGAATGCTATAGTGACGACTGAAGCCAACCATGGGTTAATACTTTAATAACAAAAATCACTTGGAACGTACTCTATTTGCGTCCAGCACTCAGAAACAGTAGAATTGAACGATGTAGTTAAATCGAATAAGAAGCTATTGGTTTCTGTAATCGGGACAAGTTCACATAGTCGGCCATAACGCAGACGGATAATAACACTTGGACTACACAAACGACATCAAACGAGAAGGAAATGCATTGAGTAATACATCCAGGAATAGTGATGTCACTAAGGGTATGAACAAGTTAGAGATCCTTGTAATCTGACGAATGTCAAAGTGTTTTTCAATTTGAATTATTCATACGACGAGTTTAGAGGTGACAGCAACAAAATGTACAGAATGTTTTGACTTTCAAAAATCCTATTGAGGTAAATGGCGTCTACAGCCAGTGTATATTTCTTCTGAATTTTTAAATAATGTTCCACTTTTTGTAATAGACTGTTTGCATCAGAACGAATCTGTAAAGTCAGGTCCAGTAGACTTGAAAGTACACTTTAAAGCCAAAAATAATAATACAGCGTATTGCGTGGTCATATATGAAACGTATATGCACCGTGGTAAAATATGCACCGTTCACCGGTGTTGTGAATACGATGAATTAAAAAGAAAAATATAATACTTACATTATTTATTTCAGCATATATATATATATATATATCGATTTTCATGAAAATTTTATGATTTGTAGTGTGTGAAAATGCCATGCCTGACCAAAATCTTCATGTATTTGCCTTAACATTAATTCCATTTGTTTATATTTTAAATAATCAATGTGACTAATCATATTTATTTTTTATTTTATAAAACATTTTTATTTATTTCATATTTTATACCATATGTTATATGCTATTAAATCTATGATTGGTTGATTAATAGCAGTAACATGAACATCTGAGAAGTAGAAATAATTTTGTCTGATTTCAAACAATGGTGGACCATATTCTTCAGGCATTTAGATTTTTTTTTTATGAAGCAACAAAACAAATGATTCTTATATTTCACACATGCTCTAATTATATTCTGACTACTGTTCCCATTACTCTAATGGTGTAGTTTAAAAAACACATGAAATAAACTAGTAACGAACTGTGTTTATACAAAATTAATTTTATCATGAAATGATAATTTTATTTCAATATTATTTTATTAAGAGTTCATAAAAAAGTACAATCTTTTAAACATAAATAATTTTTAGGTAAAACTAACTGTACATTATTGAATTATATCATTAATAAACATTACAAGGTAGGTGTGTACGTATATAACCAATTAACAAGATTTTACTTAAATGAAACAATATATTATGACAATATGAAACAAAGATTATCGTTACACTTGATAACACTCTCTTAAACATTTTCAAGTATTTACCTATATAATTTTTTATTGATCTTTAACATCATTCTAATTTAATTACAAAAAATTAAAAATAAATAAACATAATATCAACACTCGTGTATAATTTTTAAAAATAAAAATTTCATTATACAACTAATAATAAAAAAAGAAAGTTTAAACAAGCCAAAAATTCATTACAGAAAAGTAACAATCTTTTCTTTAATTAAAGAAAAAACCAAATAAATATTTTTTAATGAAATAAAATATATTAACAAAAAACTGGTAATATGTAAAACTGAAAATATGTATTGTATACATCAATTTATTTTATGTCATTTTTTTCTTTTTTATAAATTTAAAAAAGGTATTATTAATGCAAGTATTATTGTGCATTTTTACACAATAATACCTGTATTATATTATCATAAAATCTGTACAAATAAGAAACAAACAAAATTAATATTTCAACATTATATAAATAAATTTACAAATAATTATCAAATATACACTTATATACAAAATAGTGTAAAATGAAAAACAATTCACGAATTTTATCATTAATTCACTATGTTATTCTTATTAAAAGGTAAAAAATATATATTTTTTTTTATTATAATCCAAACGTGCTCAATATTTTATAAAGTACCACCATTTAACAGATATCATTATACACAACTTTTTATTAGCTTATTTTCATTATTGTTTACAAAAAACAAAAAATGAAAATGAAATGTTAAATATAGATAATAAAAATTATTACACTGACTAAAGTACAGTTACTGAAAGTATATATAGTAGATACATTAACAATGAAATGAAATTGAGTAATATGCTTATAAAAATTTTATTAAGTAATAATAATTTTACACAATAATTTTAAAAATTATCTGTTTTATACAGAAGAAAAATTAAGTGTAATGAATCTAATAAAGATCTTTAATAAAATATTAACATAATAAAATTTATAATATAATCTTAATAAAATATAAATAACATAATAATTATATTTTAATATCAACAATTTGGTAATAGTACTTATTTGAGTATAAATTACCAATCGAGGTACGTGTTCATTATACAAACAAAATAGACTAATTAATTCATATTTATTGTGTAATATAATCTTTACAAGAGAAGATTTATTTGTTCAAACATTGTTCATAAAATACAAATATCAACTAACTGCTTTCAATCTACACATTTTGAAAGGTTATCCAACTCACAATACATATAACAATATTATGTGACAATATTATATAACAATATAACAATATTGTTTTTTATATATATATATATATAAACATGTAATACAATCATTTTATATGTTTGTTAACTTTATATATTGTTACACCCATATTTATATATGGGTGTAACATCTAACTTATTCAAATGAAACACATCATCACACCTTTTCCTTCAAACGCAACTGAATTTTACACCTGAAACAATGAAAATAAAACAAAGATTAAATCTCCCCATACAGACAAATTAATAAATTGATCTAAAATTCAATTTAAATAAAACGTACTTTTTAAACTTTTTCAGTGGGTCTGGATTAGTTAATCTGATGACATATGATCAGCACTTGTTACAGAACAGTAAATGTGTCAATAAATTTTGAGATCAGGTTATAAACAATAGCTTTTTACATTATTTTTTTCCATAAGTTAAATTCAACTAAATCTGTTCTTTTTTTTACATTTTATTTAACATAGTTTTGAGGATCATTTAAAAATAAGCACTTCTTTTATGGAGGAGGATGAACAGAAATCTATCTATAGTCTTTTAACTAATTGTTATTTGCAAAATCTTTTCTGTAAGCAGTTAAGAAAAAAAACTGTTAATTAAACCTTTTAATTAAAATGATAAAATAAAATCTCTATATCGTGTGCTAGAACAATTAAAAAAACATTTTATTCAATTGTTTTATAAGAAATAAGGCACTTTTTGCATGAAAAGGAAACAGTAACCTTTTGCTTACCTTTTGGTAGTAGAATTAAAATTTGGTTTCATATGTTGAATACAGAATACACACCATTCATATAGTCACAGCTTTTAGAAACAACTACCCATTCAATTCAGCCTACACTTCTTAAAGTGGCTTAAGTTTACATCGAGCAACAGTAAAGTTGTAATTATTTTGAATTTGTTCCAATGATATTCTCTCAATCTGCCCTATCAGTGACACTAAACAAATATAAATGAAGGTTTAATAACAACTAGCGGAACCTGTTGCGAGTCTGACACTTTGTAACTGGGATTCTCCCCTCATCAGAAAAAAAATATGAAGGAAATCTAGTAATACAATTAATGAGATGTGACTGTTTTGGGTATTTTTTATTATATTTTAGAAGATATTGACTGAAATTTCTATGTATTAATTACTGCCATAAAATAAACAATTTAACAAGTACTTATAGCATATTTATTTAACTGCAAAGTTACATTTTGACTGTATACATCCTATCAGGAAAATAATGTCTACAATGATAATAAAAATTAAGTTCCTGCAGTTCAGAAATTTCTTGCAAAATTATTTTGCAAAAATTCAGAAAAAATTCAGTATATGAAATAGTTCAACAAACATTCTGACAGCTCATAATGTTAGATATTGTGCATTATTGGTTGTGTAATTCCCCAGTTATGTGACTTTGTGAAGCAAATAACACATCAAGGGTATGCTATTTTGAGTTTTGATATTTTTCATCGGAAATATATAAATTTTATGATAACAAAAATCAATATGTTCAAAATAACAAATAAAATAAAACTGCATTTTGAACGGCTTTTATAAATTTAGGATTGTAATCAATATGTTAAAAACACTTCCCAACATATCCATGCCAGTGAATAATGAATGAAGAAAGTAAATTATAATGGTTTATACTTTTAACTAAAAAGGGGAGGCTGTCAATTTACAATATGTATATACGAATATATACACATATATAAAATAATTTATATATTATTCTATTTTATATATATATATTTTTTTCTAAGGTCAATCTTTTCAACACCCATATCCCTCTGTACTAATATATATATATATATATAATCCAACTTGATCCACCTAAGCACAAAAAATAAAAAGTAAATAAGATGACACTTATTTTTTCATAACTTTACAATAGCACTTTTGTGGCAACCCACATCTTCAGAAGTAATTTTCATTTTATATCACTCCACATAATGTATATATTTTATATGTCTTCGAATTTAATATGTAGTTTGATAAAAAAATTAAAAAACAAAAATTACAACTGAAGATGTAGGTTTCCACAAAAGCACTGTTTTAAGTTATGAAAAAATAAGTTGTCATCTTTTTACTTTTTAATTTCTGTACTTAGTTGGATTATATATATGATTATAATAATAATAATAATAATAATTGTATAATTATAATATAATTTAATATCTTAATTATATATTACAATATATAAATATTAAAAATATTTATAATAATACTATTTATAAAAATTTGTTAAAAACTACATAAATATCTGTTAGCTGATTATTATTTTATTAGAATATATAAATAATATACATTATGATATATCAATTCCTATCAGCTTGCAAAAGGGCATCAATAAACTCCATTGTAAATTGATGGCCTGCTCTTGTTAGAAACTAATAATTTACCTCGATTAGAATTTGTTGTATCTAACTCATTAATACTTGAACTAAATCAATTTTTTTTTTAATAAAACTGATGTGTGCAGTGCATGAAAAAATGCAGAAAATATCAACAAACAAGTTTTAATTCTGACTCTAAATCAAAATGATTAGTAAATATTATTAATATGATAATTTCATAAAAGATATTATGATACCTTAAAAAGGTTTTACTATTAATATAATACATTACAAAATTA
The DNA here is from genome assembly GCF_047948215.1 of Lycorma delicatula. Lineage (NCBI taxonomy): Eukaryota > Metazoa > Arthropoda > Insecta > Hemiptera > Fulgoridae > Lycorma > Lycorma delicatula. Next base: position 126,990,913 of record NC_134461.1, on the reverse strand, counting down.
GTAGAATATTATATTCTAAATTTTATTAAAACATAAACCACCAAGAACAGAATATATTGAGATAAGACATATTATATGTCTTTCTTAATTTACCATGAAAGTACTTTTGCGGGATCCCCCATCCTCATTTATGATTGAAATAATAGTTACTGTAAAATAAAAATTAAAAATAAAATACTACAAATTAAAGATATAATTGAATACAAAATTTTCATTTTTATTATACAGTAACTAAATTATTTCAATCATTACTGAGAATGCAGGATCCCGCAAAAGTATTTTCATGGTAAAATTAAGATATGTGTTAGCTCAATATTCTGAACTTGATGGTTTCTATTTTAATGGAATTTTAAGTATAATTAAACAGTACAGAGGAATAATATGAATTTTAAAAAGATTAAGTTTAATAAAATAATATTAGAATAGTATGCAAGTGGCTTAAAACATTGCCCATCTTTTGGATTAATGAAGTTTTTTTGCTGCTTTGACTGTTTGATTAACAAAGTATAATAGAAACAATAATCAATCATCTTACCATCATCACTGGAGTAGCAATTCTGACAATGGAGTTTATTATTTCTTACTCTTACATCAGTACCCATTAAACCATCTCCAAGTTGCACACAACAAACACAACATTTAAAGCAATCTATGTGATAAAACAACCTCAAAGTTTCAATAATCATAGCTGCACCACGCCCTTAAAGAAGCAAACAGAAAACTATAATTAATTATACAGTAATATGGATATAGTTTGAATTTAAAAATAACTATTACTTAAACATTTTTTTACTAGATAATAAAAAAGGTTTTAATTTAGTACTGCACACAGATTTTTAATCTTTAACTACTGCATACTTGATCTTTAACTACATTTTCAAAAATCATTTACATAAACTGTACTACATTTGTAAAAATTACACATACTGCTAATGTTTCAATTTTTTATTATAACCTAACATAAGATAAACATGTATTTTAATAAAGACAAATGAAACATTGGATAAAAAACCAGATCTTTGCTGAGAATTAAATTCAAGATCTGCTGATTTAAACCTGTGTGATAACCACTACATAAATAAAAAAATATTTTATTATGATCAGTGCATAGTAATACACTATATAAATCATCTCGTATAACATAAATTACAAACATAAAAACATAAATTATAAGGTAAAGAAAGTTATAATTAATGTTCATATAGATTATTTAAATATAAACAATGAAATAATAATAATAAGGTAAAACTGCAACAAATAATTCAAAATTTAGAAGGCATTGTTAAAGATTATTTTGAACACATACCTATGTAGATGTTGAATAGAATGCAGAAAAGTCAGGTTTTTTTTAAATTAGTATTATTTACAAATTCATTCAACAGAGTCAAATAATGTTTCTCTAAAATAATTTTTTTTATTTTAAATAAAATGGTAAATAAAATTTTTCTAATGGTTTGGTAGTTTATTCAAAATGGCAACAGAAACCTAATAAAGCCCTTTCTTGTATGCTGAAGTACTGTGTTGAGTTATATGAAAACAGTTCTGTTGTCTGGTTTGGTAGGGATGAAGATAGTTATTTTTTTAAGAATAAGCAGATACACCAACTGGCTGGCCATTTATTCCTGTTTCTTGAACAATTCAGTAATAGGAACACACAAAAAAGTTATATATTAAAGAAATACAATTTAAATTGCACTTAATTTATGTTATCGCTAATATATTATCTATTTTTTATTTATAACATTGCCTTATTTTTTACAATTTCAAAACATCTTTGGTAATTCTTAAGATATTAATTATTAATACGAAGCGAGGTTCAAAGGTAAGAACCGATCAATAATAAAATGAGAACAGTTGAAAAAATGGAAAATTTATTAATAGTTTCAATTAAACACATATTTACTTTATTTTTCTATATAATCACTATTTCGTTTCAACAGTTTTGATATCTGTAAAACAAGCTTCTTCAAGCTTACTGCATAAAATTCGACACCTGAGATTCTAGTCACTTTTGCACCAAGATTTTTAACTCTTCACTTTCCTTGAATTGTTGAGGCACAAGCCACTTTTTGAGGTGTAGGAAGAGATTGGTAGTCACTAGGCATGAGATCAGGACTGTAAGGGATGATCAAGAATCTCACATCCAAATTTTTGAGTTGTTTCTGTTGTGCATGCAGCTGTGTGTGGTCATGCGTGATCGTGAAGAACAAACTGATCTCAGCACAGTTTTTCCCTATCACAGTTTTTAATGGCATGAAACAGTTTAGAAAGTGTTTCCCAATAGACTTACAATGAAATGGATGTTCCAGGTTCCATGAAATAATCCAAAGAATACCCTTATGGTCCCAGAATACAGTTGCCATGATTTTACTTCAAGACTGGGATTGATTGATTTTTTTTTGGTTTAGGTGAACCGGAATGATGCCACTGCGTGGACTGTTTCATCTCAGATAAGATGAAACACATCTGAAATTCACGTTTTGTCACCAGTGACAATATGGGAAAAAAATTGTCTCCCTCGTGAATAAAGCAGCAGAAAAAAGCACATGCAGATGTCATTCTAAGATCTTTGTGAGCATTTGCCAACATTTTCAACACCCACACATCATAGCCTAAAGTGTCAGTCATGATTCTCAACAATGCTGTCTGAAATTTTTGGAAATTCTAGAGAAAGATGGTCATAAAGCAATGATTTTCTCTCACTTCTGCATGCACATTTTCAATAAGATTGTAAATCTGGACACTAGGCATGCCACTTCTCTGTTCATCATGTACATCTGAACGGCCTTCCTTAAACTGATGACACCATTTTCTCACCTTTTTTTCACTCATTGCAATAGGCCCATATATTTCATACAATTGACAGTGAATTTTAGCAACATTACGTCCTCTTGCGTTTAGAAATCTAATTACTGATCGAACTTCACAACCGGCAGGATTTGTTATTGCACTAATTTTAACATACTGTCACACAAAACCAAACAACAGTGAACTGACAGCAATGTGGCAGTTACATTCCCAAAAGATTGCTTAAAGCTTCTACACATGTGCAAACCAGTCTGTGTTGTCAATCACTATTTATAGCTCACTGGCCCTTACTTTTGAACTGCGTCTTGTATTTATCTTGGTATTAATTTTCCAGATCTTTTTCTATTAAATCTAGCAATGAAGAAGAATCTATGATCAGTATCTAGCAATAATGTAGAGGATTAAAGATTAAAGCAAGGTCTTCTGACTAAGATCATAGAAAAGGTACTAAAAAACAACAAATTATGTAAGAGTAAATATTTTTAAAAGTTTAATTATTCTGATTTTGATTGTTATCAAATATTACCAAAATTACAAATCAAGAAATTTCTTTAGCAACAACAATTTAAGTGTATGACCCAATCTTTAAATAAATAGCAGTAAGAAATAGATTTTAATGAACATGAAATGTATTTTTTTAATATTTTATAAATCTGATAGAATTCAGATCATATTTACAAATGTAATTTGTATAAATAACAATATCTGTAATTATAATAAAGACAATTAAAAATAGATTAATTAGAATAATTACAAATCCCCCATTTCATAAACTAATACAAAAACCTCCCAAGAATAAAAAAATAAAAATAAAATGAAATTACTTTGATGAAATATAAGGTGAAAAAATAATAGACAGACCCTTGCTGATGAAAACATTTGTTTTTTGTTATTATATTCTAGTACAATAATTAAAATATGAGGAGTGTTCAAAAAATACGGTGAATAATTTTTTATTAAAAAAAGTAATAAGGTTACATAGAATTCGATTTAATCTCCTTCAAAATACTGTCCTTGGCTAGCAATGCACTTATCCCAACGTTGACTACATGACTGGAGGCATTTGTGGAAGGCGTCTTTCGGAAGGGCTTTCAGCTGCTCGGTCGTGGCCCTCTCAATGTCAGCAATGGTGTCAAAATCTTTTCCTTTAAGCACAGTTTTAATTTTTGGGAAGAGCCAAAAGTCGCATGGTGCTAAATCCGGTGGGTACGACAGATGTGGACAGACAGGAACACTTTTTTGGCCAAAAACTCGCGAATGAGAAGCAAGGTGTGATACAGCGCATTGTCGTGGTGAAGAAGGAAGCCATTAGTCCATTTTTCTGGTCGCTTTCTTCGTACGTCGTTTCGCAACGTTGCAGTACACCCTTATAAAGTTCAGAGTTTACAGTTGTTCCCCTTGGAACGAACTCTGATCGCACTATGCCCTCACTATCGAAAAAAACAACGAGCATGACCTTGATGTTGGATTTTGACTGACGTGCCTTTTTAGGGCGAGGAGATGAACTGGTTTTCCATTGCGAACTCTGCATTTTGGTCTCAGGGTCATAGCCATAGACCCAAATTTCATCTCCAGTTACAATTTTGTTCATGAAGCCGGATCTGCATGAAGACGCCCCTTCAACTCCGTGCAAATTGACACACAATTTTCCTTCCGTCCATCACTCAAAAGTCTGGGAACAAATTTTGCACTCACTCGTCTCATTTGCAATTCATTAGTTAAAATGCTTTGAACGGATCCGTACGAGATGTTAAGGTCTTCCGATAACTCTCGAATAGTCATTCGCCTGTTTGAACGAACCATTGTTTCCACCTTTTGCACATTTTCAACTGTTTTTGAGGTTACTGGACGTCCCGCACGCTGCTCATCTTCAACAGACTCATTTCCGTTTTTAAATCGGTCATACCTCTTGTACACAGTCTTCAAAGTTACCACATTATCGCCGTACACCGATTCTAACATTTCGTGAGCTTCTTTGGCACTCTTTTGCAACTTAAAACATAACTTAATGTTAATGCGTTGTTCAAAATCCATGTTGCGCAACAGCCACGATAAACACAACCTCACTCTAACGTCTCTGGCAGCTGACTGGCAAGCTCGAACGTGTTACAACTTGTCCCTGCCTGTCTCAGTTAATCACGCTATTGGATAAATTACAGCATATGGATGTAGCATCGGCAGTTGCCACTATAAAAATTCATTTACTGTATTTTTTGATCACACCTCGTAGATGAAATTCCTTTTTTATAAATTAAGTTAAATCTGCATTGCTTCTAGGTTGAAGAGTAAAAAAATATTTGTTTTGTATATGGTAATAACTTGTTGTTCACAATTATTTCAGTTTCCGATTGAATTTTAATGCAAGTGTACATAAATGATCACAAGTGTTTTAAATTTCAGATGATTTTTTTTTTAAAAAACAGAATGGTTCTCTTTAGAATTGTTTACACCAAATATTAGTTAAAACCCTGCAATTATTTAGAACCCTAAAAACTTGAACAGAATATTAAATTTGTACTGTACTCTATGAATTATAAATCATTATCGCATTATCGTAAGACCACCATATTTATTAACAAAGTATTAGTGCAAACATGTATACCAAATATTGTTAAACCACCTCAAGACTTTTATACTTGAAAACCACCCAAAGGCAACAAATACAAAAGAAAATGAGTAGGGAATTGCCACTTTTTTTAGGATATATTTTTTTATAACGATTAGATTTACTAAAAAAAAACTTTTTTTTAAAACTTGCTATATTTTCTACATCTATTCTAATAAACTATAGCTTAATAAAATCCAAGAAATAGGTTAGGTTATAGATCAAGGCTGATTAAAGGATAAAAGATTTAAATATAAGATTACAATAATAGGAAATCTAATTTCTTTTATAAATAAGCAAACAAAGAATAAAAATACATTACCAAGTTCTTCACCACAGTGTGAACATTTTTTCTTTCCACTAACACTTAACATTTTTTCTTGATGATGCTGCTGTTGAAGTTGTAAATGCTGTTGAGATTCCATTCTAACTTGTTGCGGTTGTACAGACACTCTCTGTTGTGAATCAACATTTTGAGCAACTACAGCCATATCATTTCTAGAAATTTAAAAAAGAAATTGATAAAAAACTGTTTACAAATAAATATATAAAAATAAAATTTTTGGTTACCAGTGTTACTTGTTGGTTGGGTTTTAAATTAACACACACCTCAGGAATGGTCAGCCTGAGTCTGTTCAAGACTACACATTTACTGGTACATTCACGCATATATTGATGATTCGCTAATGACTTTAATTGTTGTTGCGACCATGAATAAAAATATATTTTTAAATTTTAAAAATGAAGCTATCATTTTTAATACAATCACACAAACAAAAAAATAAGTAGACATAAAAGCTAATATACTATATTATACAGTTTTCAAAGTTTAGGAAAACTTTCACACAGTCAATATTTTTTGACTCTATGGCCTATGAACAGACATAAATCATAAATCAACCAGTACTGACAATTTAAAATCACTGCCAGATTAATTAAAGCTAGGATAAGACCAGAAGCTGAAGGTATGATACTGAAATTTTTGAGATAAGCTGTTTAAAACCTTTTTGTCAAAATAACTTTTAGATGACTTTTTGATCTTAGTAATAATTTTCCAATTCATAATGGCTGATACTTACTTTCCTAATCATATCCATATATCTATATCTCATCACCAGTTATCCAGTTATTAAAAGGTTTCATGACAAACATGAAAGGTTTCAGGAATGTTTGCATGACAAACATTCCTGGCAAATAAGAATATATGATTGTCTTTCTGTTTTTGGAATGAACTTGATGGCAACATGATACATTTCTAATTTTTCAGGTGGGGTTTTGTGACATAAATCCAACAAAATTTCAGTTTCTTCTGCTATCTTATGAATTGTTAAATATCAATTTGACCTCACCAAATTGTTAAGTTGGGCACCATAGACTTGTCCATTGACATTGATAACCTTCCCGGATGAGCATCATCTTTAATAGATACGCAACCATTTTTAAAATACCTGAAACACTTGTGTTTGTGTGTGGATGCGCGCATTTGTGCATACACACACATTGTGTTTGCCTCAGAAAGTTCTCCTCAAAAGTCTCTTTTACTATTATGCGTATTTCAGTAAAACTTTTACCGGGCTTACCACAGATAACTCATTGCAGCTCTTTGTTTGTATAAGTCACTCATTGAAAAAATCATATCAACACCAAATAACACCCCAAATACTATGCCAAAACTAATTGTAGGCACATGTAGGTGGTGGAGGATTGAATATTACTTCCAAAACTATGCATGATACCAACTGAACATCTCAAAATATCTGTATGAGCACCAGAGATAAAAGTCTGATCATTTTCTGAACAGACCTCATATTATCATAAAAAAACTTTTTAAGTAAAATTAAGTTTTATAAATTAATTAAATTTGTTTGTGCAATATCTTTGTTAATTAACTAGACAAATGTTAGTATACCTTCTTCTATTATTGTTAATAGTTTGGCTTGAATCAGGATTGTTGTTTATTCTATTTTGGACTCGTTGCGTAAGTGTCTGTATAATAGAATCAGGTAAAGGTTTGTCACTACGAGGTGGCATACCAGATCCATGTACCCACTGTTGTCCTTGTGGAAGTGATTGTGTTGGTGGACTTGCCCATTGCTGAGGTTGTTGCTGTTTCTGCTGACAGCTTGGTTGTTGCTGTTGTTGCCATCCGGCTTCTCTTATAGGTGCAATGTACTGTTGACCAGGATAAGCGCTTGGATGTGGAGGTGCTGGTCTTCTTGGTGGAACAGCTGCTTGTCTTTGTTGAAGTTCCGTAATTCTTCTATGTTCTGCTTCCTGTAAAGTTGAATGAATTAAATTTTGTAGGTAAATAAATTTTTAAAAAGTTTAATATTAAGGGACTACTTTAATGTAGTGATTTTGAAAATAGATCTGTATCAATAAAAGTAAATTTCAGCAACTGATATTAGCTGTTGTTTTAAATTTCAATTAATCCAACTATATTGTTCTTTCATTTTTTAGCAAGTACTGATATGGTAATTCATTTTAAAAATGTCAAATAAAATAATCTTTTCTACATAAATATAATCTAATAAATTTCTCTCTATAATTTTTGACTCTTCTTTTAGTATTATAGAACAGTTTAAAAAAACCTACAAGAAAGAAACTATTCCAAAAATAAAACAAACTTCTTAAAAAACCAACCAAAGAAGCCAATAAGAAAAAAGAAAATAATACTTAATAATTTTTTTTTTTAATTTTGACTTATTAAAAGTGGGCACCAAATTAAAATCAACTATCCCCTTATTAACCCTTATTTTGTAATAAAAAAATAAAAGTAAAAGAAATGGCATAAAACATTGCATACTAATGAACTTGAACTACGACTCACAGAAATGTAGAAATCTTTGTTTATGCCCATGAAGTTTCCCAAAAATCAATATAACAGAAAAACAATATCATAAAAAAATAAGTTAATTTTTTTCTTCTAAGTGTACCAAACTGCAGTTTTTCAGTAATATAAAAATATTAATAAAAAAAATAAGTACTATTCAGAAAAATAATTTTGTAGAAATTTTTGCATTGTTTCTTGAACTAGTTGGTGTCTTTTTGGTGGATGTACTCAAAAATCTGATCTATGGTTGATCTACTCAAAAATTTGTTTAATTTCAGGGAAAAGAAAAAATTAATTGATACCAGATCCATTTATATTGTACAAATGATTGTCCAGTACCTATAATCAAAACCTTTGCAATTGTTTACCTTGCCCTGTAAAATATGAGGATGCAAATTTTACAGCTAATGTCAACAGTTCTATACATCCTGCTGCAGCTTTTTTAAGATTTTGAAATACTTTTTTTCCACTGATGATTTCTCTTTGATGCAGATAACACTGATAAACATAATTTTTGTTTCCTAACATGTGATGCATGATTTTAATCTCTTTTTTAATGCTGAAAACATATGAATTCAGAATCTTTCTATGACCCACCAGTTTTGAAAAATTTTTTAATTTTAATTAAAGGATTTTTTTTCATTTTTCAACATATAGTTAGCATTTTAAGCTCCTATATAGTATTTTGTTAGCTCATTTTTTATTGTTTAACTTTGTAAACATAAGTTTTAAGCTTTAAATAAACAATACTAGAAAAATAATTAAATCATATCAAAGTCACATATTATGACATCATATCTAATAATGAAGAGTGAGCCTTCATGGACAAGATTAATCGTGTCTGTCGAGGTCAAAACATGTAGCTGAAAACACAGCTGTGTTGTTTGTATTAAACACTGGATTGAGGAACGAATTAATTTTGTTCAGTCTTAATTTTGTTAACAGTGCAGAGTCAAAATGCCTCGAAATTGTGTAAATGATGTGGATGCCTTTTGTTATGTATGTGGTGAGTTTATGTAAAATCAAATAGGAAAAAATATTATACCTTTAATTAAAAAAGCATATCATTTATACTTTCAGTGTAAAATTGGTGATCAGGATAAGATGTGGGCTCCTCATAAAGTATACACTAATTGTTCTGTATATTTAAGAGGATGACTGAAAGGTACACGGAAGGCTTTGCCATTTGGTGTACCTATGGTTAGATGGGAACCAAAGGATCATGTAACCAATTGTTACTTTTGGTTAACAAGTGTGCTGGAATTTCTAAAAATCTAAACATACTGTAAAATATCCTTCATTGCAATCTACAATCAGGCCTGTACCTCACAGTGAAATTATTCCAGTTCCTGAGCCAACTATGAATGTGTTTTGAAAGCAGTGAAAAAAAAACAAAGCATATCATATTTAATATGTACATTAACTAATATTTGTATCCTATTAAAATTTTATGTATTATTCAATGTTTTCAAATTTATATAAACATAAAAATGATGTACTTGACTTTACATATTTTAAATATTAATTATTTAAACAGGGTTCTATTTATACAATTAAAATAAAACCATATAAATAAATACAGTATGAAATGGCAAATAAAACTATCAGTACAATTGATCTATAAATCTATATGATCTATAAATTGATTTTAAATCTTGGAAAATGATAGTATCAAGTAAATGATATGATGTAATTCTTCTATATTTTTAAATAAAAAGTGTAAAATTTGAATCTATATTTATTAAGTATCATTGTTGAATAGAAATCGCTTATCAAACTGATGCAATTTTTTTTTAAAGATTACTAATTCACCATATAAGTTTCTAACTTATGTATATGAAATCAATAACATGTGAAAAATGCCATAACTGACCAAGATTCAAACTTGGAATTTTCCAGATAAGCAGAAATGATACCTCTCTCTCGAGGAGGGCAGCGATTTAAAACAAGATTACAAATTTTATTAACAAAAATAATTAATTTTTGTAAATCTTAAAATTAAGAAACTCTAACATTTACAATTATGTACAATCATATATATATAAAAAAAAAATGAATGACTCCATAAATTATTTTTGTTGATGTTAAAATTATGAGAGTTCTTTTCTGTTTTGAATGCCAGTAATCTATATTATGGAGTCCAAATCAATAATTAATAATCAAATTGATTTACAGATTTTAAATTAATAAATTAAGATTAATACAATATTTTTCTGGTAGTATTAAAAATTCAGTTTGCTTATTTATTATGTTTATTTATCAATTAATTTTTTTAGTATTTGAATTACTTAATGTAGCCATAAGACAGTAGTAGTAGTAGTAGTAGTAGTAGTAGTAGTAGTGTTGTGTACTCAGTATTTTTCTATTCTGTTGAAATATTAATTAAACATTAGTTTAAATAGATTTCATATTTTAATATAATAATTTTTGTCTACATTTACAATAATTTTTATATTCATAGAAAATAACATAAATGTTTAATAAATAAGAACAAAAAGGGTTAAATTTGTAATAAAAATAAAACACACTGAAATTTTTTATGTAAAAAAAACAGTAATTAAAAAAAACTTATTACAGATACCATAATGTGATTAACACATTTTGTAATGTAAAAAAAATACATTAACACATTACGTTTTGTAATGTAAAAAAAAATACATTTATCTCAAGTGTTGTAAAAAATTTTTATTAAAAGTAAAAATTAAATTTGTTTTTATATAGAGTACAATTATCTTAGCTTTATCATAATTAAATCATATGCTGACATGTTTAGGATATATTCCATTTTCAAAACTCGTTGTACTCACTTTAATTATGACGAAGCTAAGAAATGATAATTGTATTCAATATAAAATTTATGATGATCTTAGCAGAAAATATTTCAATAATGATAGAAATTAGATTAATAAAAATTATTGTTAATAATTATATAAATACTGAGATTTAAGACATTATATTAGAAATTAATTCATCAGTAAAAAAAAAAGTCTTTATTAAAAATAATAGTACTTTGTACATATTATTTATATGTAATATTCGGTATTTAATTAATTACTATTTTATACTAAATAAGTGGTTAAATTTTAACTTTATCAACATAAGAAAGTTGTATTTTTTTTCTAGTAAGGCATCGATTCTAATGTACAGTGAAAGAAGACATCTGAATATTGAAAAAAATTTACTGGAATTGTATTTGCAATGTTTGTAAATAACGCATACAATAATAGAATTTATGTATTATTAACCAAAGAGTGACAAGTATGAAAAATTTGTATCAAATACTAAAGATGCGTAATACTAACCTGTATTAACCAGTGTTGATAATTATAATTTTCTTGTTTAGGCTTTCTCTTTGTCTGAATCCACGTATCTGTTGAAATAAGTCTAGATCTTGGAGCTGCGCTTAATGCTTGTAACGTCTGTCTGGTCATTTGCTGTGGACTTGATGTCCTAATAATACAAGAAAATAATTATCCATTTTATACCCATTAGTTTTAAAAAGCTTCAAATGTTATTTTTTGTTAATTTACATTCAAATATGCACATTTAAATTTAATGCAATTTAATGTTTTTTTGTCTTGTTTTTTTAGTAAATATTAACTTACACAAAACCAAAATTATAATAATAAAAGAATAATTAATATTAACATTTAATAAATAAAACAGTATCTTACTCTGAAATGCTTTTTTCATTATTTTCCATGTTGGTAAAACTCATTACTAAATATACATGTTCCTAATTCAGATTTATAATAGAAGCTACAGAAAACTCACATAATTATTCTAAATAAACAGCAGTTAAAATAAAAGTGTAGGTTTAATTAAAATATATATATACTTTTTAAAAAAGCGTTATGAATAAGTTTACTGTCTGATGATTAAAACAAACTGTTCTATTCATACGGTTAATCAAATAAATTACTATATGAATATAGTACATCATTTATCATATAAAATCACCATTCAGAATTACTTTAAGAAATAAAACTGCACTCATTTCATTCAATTCATTAAAATAAATACATCAAGAGTTGCATTAAGTCTGGACAAAGGAGGCTGTATCCTATCTATATGTCTGCTTATATAATTTTTTATATTTAAAAAATAAATACAAAAGCACACAAATTTTTATTTCAAAATAAGAAAAATACTTTTAAAAATCAATTTCAAAATTAAAATTCATACATCATCATTATATAATAATAATAAATAAATAAAAAAAAAAAAAATATATATATATATATATATAATAAAATACACATAAATCATTACACCACACACATCTAATGAATAATGGTGCTAAAGAGGCATAATCTTAGAATTATGATTTTTTTTTAGAATTATGAACCTTTCTTTTTTCTGTTTAGCCTTCAGCAATTATCTTTCAGATAATACTTCAGAGGATGATATATATGAGTGTAAATGAAATGTAGTCTTGTACAGTCTCAGTTCGACCATTCCTGAGATGTGTGATTAATTGGAACCCAACCACCAAAGAACACACTGACATCAACAATCTAGTATTCAAATCCATGTAAAAATAACTGACTTTAATAGGACTTCAATGCTGGAACTCTCAACTTCCAAATCAGCTGATTTGGGAAGATGCATTCACTACTAGACCAACCCAGTTGGCTAGAATTATGAACCTAATAACTTTTATTCTCACTCTAGGAGCCTTGAAATAAAACAAAAATTTAACAAGATATGTAAATTTACAAGCTCTTAATACTTTATTTTAATGTAGTCAGTTGTTAATGTTTAAGAAAAACATCACTTAAACTGGTGTTATTCAGAACAGTGGTTGATGCTAATACTATATTTCTTTTGTATGGTTATTTGGTAAAACTATATAAAATTTTGATGTTTTTTCTTGAACTACTAATCCAAAAAAAAATAGGCTTTTAATTTACAAATTACACCTGAAAAGGAATAATTCTTTTGAATGATAACTCCTGCTCAAAAGACACATGAAATTATTCAAACGTCAGTTCAGGAGAAATTTCCGCATCCACCTTACAATCCTGATCTCATAACATTAGATAATTTTTTGTTTAAAATAGCACCAAGTTTGGTAACAATGAGCGAGTTAAGAATGCGAACAGCTCAGCCACTGAGTGAACAATTCTTTACTACTAGAATAAGAAAGCTCACAAAAAGACGGAACAAACATCTAAATGTAGCTGAGGGGTTATGTTGAAAAGTGGTGTTAATTTCATTGTCATCAAATAAATAATAATTTTTCTAGTCAGTTGTCTCTTTACTTATTGAACAACCCTTATTATCAAAATAGTTATATTATCAAAATAGTTATAATTGTCACAAAAATATTAACAGAATGAGAATATATTTGAGTACTAAGAGACTACTTATCAATGTGTATAAAGAAAAAAATGTCAGGAATATAATAAGTTTTATTTACCACACACAACAATGAACATCAAGACCAAAACAAGATTTTTAAATGAACTATATTTTTAAACCTATATGAATAAATGTATCCATTTTTTGTTTATTTTTTCAAAATTGAAAAACTGATGAGTTCACCCATCAAAATGAGCAAATGGGATACTTCTGTTGTAAATTAAATTTTATAAGATAATAAATTAGTAATATATGTTTTTAATGCAAGAAATATTAAAAGTTTTCATACTTTATATTAAGTGGTTACTATTCTTTAACAACAGCTTATGAAACTAAATACAAAGGTAAAATGAAAAAAAAACAATGAAAAGAAGAAAATGAAATTATAAGTAATACATTTAATGAAAAAATAATCCTGTAGTAATTATATTAATCTTCAGGAACTCATATAGAAAGTTTAAAACGACTACTTGTGCATTGTGACAATTTTTAGTAAATATTGCATTCATTTTAGTGTAAATCAAAGACATGTACTTAAAAGAGATTGATATGATGGTAAAATTTTATTTCTTAATAAAAAATTTTAGGTCCCATTTGACCAAATGATGTTCATATCATCAAAATTATATTGTAATCTAATGTACAACTACTAAAATAGTTCATAAAACATTTTTACTTAGTTCAATATTCCAATGTGATATCGATACTTGCATGTTATATTTTATTCAAAATTCTGACATGTTTCCAATTAAATTCCAGTTTCTTGGAAAATATGAATTTTATGTGAAATCTGGTAACAACATATTATGCACAAGAAACAAATTAAGGAATACAAAAAAACACTTTTGTGCTAAAACATACAAAAAATCAAACCTGTTGTACAAAATACAACAGCGCAAGTTCCTGATTGTTAAAGAAAAACAATTTTAGCAGGATGACTGCTAAAAATATTTCTGGTTTGTAGTCGTAGATAATTTATTTTAATAACTATACTATAATATTTTTATTTAGTTTTTTCTCTGTACTAGCTGATTATTTAGATGCATTTACTGATAAAACTCCAAGACTTCATCATTAAGAATTAATGTTCTAATGCAGTTGGAAGTCTTAACATAATTTCAGTAATTTCTAATTAAATTATTATTGTTGTTAAAATTGTTAAATTATTATAGAGGTATAAAATAAGGCAAAATATATATAGTAACTGTGTTTAAAAGAAATATTCGTACAACACTAAGAAAATTAATTACAAAAATATAAATATTGTTTTAAAGAAATAAGATTCTTAATAGACAACAAACATTTAAAAAATTAAATATAATTGAGAATTAACTAACCTTTTTACAGGTTTGTCCTGATGGCGGATTGATTCTCTTGGCATTACAAGAGGCTTTGCTGGTGGAATAGGTGGTGGTGGTCGTGTGTGGCGAGGAGGTGGCTCTTGTTGTAAATCTGGCATAGATCTGCGATAATCATGATTAGTATTGGTGTATAGTGTTGATTCTGCAGGATTTAAATTTTGCTGTGATACATCTTGAAGTGAAGCAGCCCATTGCTGTTGTAATAACAATGATTCTCTTTGGCGAGTTAGTTCTTCTTGTTCTCTTTCTAGACGCTCTCTTTCTGATATTAATAATTCCTATAAGAAATTTTAAAAATAACACTAAAAAGTATGAAGAGGAGGTGCAAAATAAATAAATAATTTTTTTGACTAATTTAAAAAAATAGGTAGTTGAAAAGTAAGAGAGAATTATTAGTACATTGCTAGAGGAAACAATCTCTAATAGATAAAATTGTACTTTATAAGTAAACATTTTTATTACCACTAAATTACAATAAAAGTAGATAATTTGAAAAGTACAGTAAGCTGAAATGGAAGCTTTAGAAATGGATGCAGAATATCTTTGGGAAAAGGAGCTTCTGGATAGGGACAAAAGGACTGTTGATGGCTAAACGGATCCTAATTGAAAGAAATATAATATGTTTCCAATGTTTGCATATGTTTGTGTGGTCAGCATGTAGTGATCTGAAACATTCAGAAAAAATGTTCATGAATGCTTTGAAAACTGGTTATGGATAATCAAAAAAAAAACTCATATTTAGCCATTCAGTCATGTCCAACCCTTGACAATTCCATAGGCTTTGATGTTTTTGCCATTTCCCTGGCAGGTTTTATAGGTGGTTTGCCATTGCCTTACCAATGTGGTTAATTGAAACCCAACCATCAAAGAACACTGTATCCACAATCTAGTATTCAAATCCATATAAAAGCAACTGCCTTTACAAGGACTCAAATCTTAGAACTCTAAACTTTGAAAATCAGCTGATTTTTCGATGAGTTTAACCACTAGACTAATTCGGCAGGTTTAGAGAACAGAGAAAGTAAAATAATAGAAAGAAAGAAAAATGAATGAGAATGAAGAAGAATGTGATGAGGATGATAAAGATGAGAAACCATTTTAAGCAGATACTTTCAAGAACTGTCTACAGCTGAGGATCACAGAGGAAGCAGAGGAAGAAAAAAGTTTAGAATATTAATCAATGTAAATGAAGGGTAACATAAAAAATTTTTGAGAAAGAGTGGTGGATATCTATAAAGAAGCAGATTAACAGGAAAAACAATAAAAATAAAATAAAAGAAGAAATTTTTCTAAGTTACCAATAGACCAGTCCCTAGGTGCAAATAAAAAACTGATTTAAAAATAGTCATGGGCATATTATTGTATTTTTGAATCCACTTGCATATAAATTTTAATGATTTCATTTTGCAGAAACAGATGTAAAGGGAAACATAATAATAAAAGTTTAAAGTTTAGTTTATTGTATTTGTTTACGATAGTATACCATGAAAACAATCAAGACACTGGGTGTCACTAGCAACAGTTATTACTTGATTAAATTAAGTCAGATACAACCACATTTCAAAACCAAAATAATTTATTTAATCTGACTAATTAAGTGAAAATAAAATATTTTCTTCAATCCCCAGAAAATTCTAACTTAATGAAGTTAATAAAAAAACAAAACAGATTAACAGATAAACTCCAGCTACAAAAAATTTATTAAATTTATCTTACAAAAAAAATCATAATTTCTGAAGTAAAGCTATTTTCCCTTACAGAACAACACATTAAACATTTTTAAATAGCAGAATTTAAAAATAATATTTAAAGTTGTTCAAGTTGTTCAGATAATTTTCTTACACCCAAAATATATATTCTTTGTTCTTTATTTATTAATTAGTGTTTTTTTAATTACAATTTTTGTTTTATTCATTTAATTTTCATAAGAAAATATTACTTAGTTAAATACTCAAAAACATTAAAGTAAAGTAAAATAAAACAACAGTAATTTTTATTCTCAGATACAGTGTCCTTAGAAGAATAAATAGTTAGATGTAAATTAAGGAAGTAATATAGCAACAAAATACCAAAGCAATGTTAAAAATAAGGATGTAAGTATTTAGTTATTTACATGCCGAAGCTATTTATTTCTACACTTAACTGGTTTTATTTAAAATCTACTTCTAAGAACTTCAGTGTTATGAACCTTTAATAAACCTTTTCTTTTTTGAAAACAGTTTAAGAAAAATTTTTATAATATAACTTTTTATTACAATAAAATTATACCTAAAATACTATCTAAAATTAATTAATAAGAAAATAAAACTAAACTTAAAATTATTTAAATATTTTTATATACCAGGTGTCTGAGAATAGTCTTAACAACTCTGATGTATTATTAGAAAAAAGTAAGTCCTACTAATGAATGGTTGGGCTCTCTTTAATCTGACTAAGGAGGTAACTCATAAAGTTTCTCTCAGCAAATACTAGATAGAGCTGTGATTGCATATATAACCACATACGTCAGTCACCAGAATCCACAGATGAAAGCACAATACATAAAGGGGTTTATTGAAACAAAATCAGACACACAAGTTCGATGCAATTTTAGAACTTGATAAAACTGAGAGCCACCCTTTAGAACAAGTATTTGTTCATGGTATGATACATTTCCAGAAACTGGCAGTGTTGAATATAAAAATGGTAAAGGCAGAGAACACCAGAGGTAAAAAGGAGATTTTTTTTCACAGACCTGGGAAGTCAACTCAGAGTGCAGTGCGCAAGTTCAATATTCCGCGATCTACTGTATGCGATGTTTTGAACAAACAATTAAAATTGCGTCCTTAAAAATTTCAAATATTGCAGCACATTACACTACAAGATCGCACTACTAAAAAGGAATTTGCTGTGGAAATGACAGAATTGAAAATTATGATTGTTACCTTAAAAGACTGTTAAAATTTTCTCAGACTAGCTACATTTCATGCGTCTAGAAAAGTAAACACTCAGAACACTCAAATAAGGGGATCACAGAACCCACACGTTATATTTGACTGTATTAGTGATTGCCCAAAAATTAATGTTTGGTGCGGGCTACTTCACAATTGTATGATTGGACATTTTTTCTTTGTGAAAACAGCAGTTAACGTTAATATCTATCTTAACTTGTTAGAAAGGTTTGTTCACTCTTAGTTTGAAGAGTTGCAATCTGAAATCATATTCCAAAAAGATGAAGCACTGTCAGGTTGGGGTTTGTTAGTGCGTGAATCCCTCAGCAACACGTTTCCAAATTCTGGCATGGACATGATGGTCTGATCACTTGGCCACCTCGATCATTGGTTATAACTCCATATGATTTTTTCTTGTGGGGTTTCATCAAGGATAATGTATACAAAACTCATGCAGTAAATATTGAAGACCTTAAGGAGAGAATTGTTAACGCATTTGAACTCACAGATGTGAATATGTTACAACGAACATGACATGAAATTGGTTGGATATTTTGTAAATTACTAATAGTGCACACGTTGAATATCTTTGATTACAGGTAAAAAAAAACTTTCAGTTTTGTTGTTTCTAAATTCTTACAACCCATTTTTGTAGCTTATAAATAAATTATTTACTCAATATCAAAGGTGTTCAAATAATTCTCTTACACCCGGAATACATATTATTTGTTATTTATTAATTAATTAGTTGTTTTTTTAATTATAATTTTTGTTTTATTCATTTAATGTTCATAAGAAAATATTACTTAGTTAGATAATCAATTTTATTTAATGCATAACACCAGCCGTGTCAGCAGTGAATAGAGAAATGCTTGCTAAGGTGTAGGACAAATTCAACTATGTGGACATATGTCGTGCATCCCAAGGGGAGCATATTGAGCACTTATGACTTGATATGTAAAAAAGTTTCAGAATAAACCTTTAATACAAAATTAATCTTAAAATCTTTATATTCCATATTTTTTTAAATATAAATAATTCAAATTGGATGATTCTTTTTGGAACATTGTATAATCAGCCAGAAGTTTTTTTATATAAATGTCACAAATCTGTAACAACTCTCAGAATCATTCTTGTTTAATATTACTTAAAATTGTCTTTAAGAGAAAAAAAAAAAAAAAAAAAAAAAATATATATATATATATATATATATATATATATATGTGTATACCAAGCACTTGTTTCTCCCGAGTTTCTCAATTATTACTTGTTAATACTAATTTTATTTAATGGATGGACATCCACTAAAAAACAATTTTGGCTACAGGATTGCAGTTATTATTTTAATCAAAACTGATGTTTGTATTAAGGTATTGTACCTTTAAATTGATTGTTTATGTACATAAAAATGTATACATATTTATTAGAGAAAAATAAAACACCATAAAAAATTGAAAGCGAGGTGCAAAGAATATATATGAAATACTATTGCTAGCAAACACATTAAGAACACTCAGATGAAGTATAAAAAATAACTAAAATCTATCAAGTAATAGAAATAAAATAAAGTGACATTTACCAGTGCATCACTGATGTGAAAAGTAATAATAATGATATTAATAAAAAAAAATTATTAATACTAGATAATTTTTACCACAGAAATAACTTGAGTGTATAATCAAAACCATAAACCATAACAAATAAAACTGAAAAGTTAAACAAGCTTTACATCAAATGTAATTTATTTACAAAAAATATACATGCATACATGCAAATGTTATTACTGTTTCCCTCACCCCAGTGAAATGTTGTTTTCTGTCCCCTAAAGAAACCTCTTCAGTGCTACACACTACATTCTGAAATAAGATTAAAAATTTCAATGCAAATTCAAAAAAGATAAAGGAAACTGAACTATAATATAATTATAAAATTTTTTTTTAAAGTTTCAAGGTTTAGATAAAGAAACATAGACACACAGAAAAAAGAAATTAAAAATAATATCTGTATAAAATACAATCAAAATAATAATTAATATTCAGTACATTTTAAAAAATTAAGAAAATAAATCAGTATAAAATTTATAACATTACTCATTTGATTTTGCGTATTCTATTATTGAATAAAATCCTCATTAAATTTACTCTGTAAAGTTAAAAAATAACTAAATTCTACTTATACAACTTAACATTAAAAAATCACTACTCCATTCATTTTTATTCATTCAAGTATTAACTCTTTAATTCAGGTTTCAGATTTGTTGGCAGTATTTATTGGTACAGATGTTAAATCATAAATTAGGCATTATTATTAGGATACTAATAAACAAACTTTCCTTATCATGCATTGAAATCTAAGCCACAAGGCATATTTATTTACTGCTACAAGAAATAGGATCAAAAAACATAAATTAAAAAGAACTTAAAAGAAATTAAAGAAATTATTTAATAAATTATTTATTATTTATGAATAAAAATAATAAATAAAGTATATAAAAGATGTCTTTGATAAATCCATGCAAAATCAAGAGAGGGGATTTGTCATTCATCTTTTAAGTTTCCACATACATTCTTAGTTTCCATATCTCTGTTAGGAGCATATAACAGGTTTCAATCAGATCATTCATAATTCTATTATTGGCGGCTGTGGCTTGCTGGAAAGAAATTTATCCAAAATTATGAAGCTATTGCTGAAACACCTGCCTATTTTAAAGACTTGAATAAATCTTATTATAACGATGGGATTGAAAAACTTGCATCACAGGACTATGTCTACGTAGATTTGATAGGAGATTATGATATAAAAAAAAATTTATTTTTCCTGAAAAATTGTGTCTTCTTTATTTTTGCATGGATTTATAAATAAACAAATGAACTTATAAACACCTGTTGTACTACGTAACAAAGTCAATTAGAAAACTTGGCAGTTTGGAGAGCTAGATTTATTTATATAAATCTGACATGATTATAAAACATAATTTATAGCAGTTTATTTGTAACAAATAAATTACTATTGAATTTTTGTATTTTTCTTTCAACATTAATCAATCATTTTTAATTTAAATATCTGCTATATGATATTTACTGCTATTTTCAGAAACACAGCAGAGTAATTATATATGTAACGAAGAATGTTTTTAAAGTAAGGTCCATTTTGAAATAAAAACAAAACAAAAAAATCTACAAACTTTATTACTTAGGCATAAGACCTACATTTATTTACTACTTTTCTAGAAAGTTGCCTTCAACTTCACATCTTTCATAGCATTTCACTAGCTTCTTCACTCTCTCTCTTCACGGAATTCTGCCGCCAATGACATAAACAACACATTAACACCATTTTTCAGTTTGCTATCATCATCAAACCCTAGTGATGGAAGCCAATGTTTAGGTGAAAAAAAAAAAACAATTACTAGGAACTAAGTAAGAACTGTAGGATGAACACATGAAGATTTTCCTATGAAATTTTTCCAATTATCTCACTTCTGATTTGCCAAGTTCCCTTCAAACATCCTGACATCCTCATCAAAAACAAAATCCTGTGGGATATTATCCCATGTTATTTGTTTTTTATAGCTTTTCTAAAAATGTTTAACGTTTTGCAATGCACATTAGCATTCTCAGTAGTTCCATGATCACTAAATTTAACAAGCAAGACACTCTTTTGTCTCAAAAGCCAGTAGCCATAAGCTTCTTCGTCTAACATTCTCATTTGAACTCCTTCAGTCTAAGATGATGAATGCCACCATCACATTAACTGCTGATTTGTCCTGACGTACAAATAAGAAATCTAGGTTTCAACTCTTGCAACAATGCTATGAGGGTGAATAAAAAAAATGGTAATTTTTTAAAATAAACTTATTGATTAACAATATACCCAATTCATACTTTCATCACTTCTCTATATAGTTTCCTGCATGATCTACACATTTTTGCCAACGATTTGAAAGCTTGATTATTTCTTGTTCGTAAAAAATTTGAGAACAAGTTGTCAACCAATTGCGCACAGGCTCCTCAATGTCTTCATTGTTTTCGAATCGTTCCCACAATTTGAAAATAACAATGACATCCAAGAATCACTTGGAGTCCCCTTCAAGCAATTCTTTTAAGGGCGCAAACAAAAAATAGTAACAGGAGGATAAATCTAGACTGTAAGGAGGGTGGTCGAGTGTTACCCAGTGTATTTTTCCCAATTTATCCCTTGTCAAAATCGTGGTATGGGCCTGGCGTTGTCATGGAGAAGGATGACATCCATGATGGGCATACCCCATCTTTTGTTTCAGTAGGCGGCTTTTGTTGACTGTAGCAGGTGGCAATAATATGCTGCATTCACCATTCGTTGATTGTGGGAAAAAACCCCCTTGAGTAAAAAAAAAAAATCATCGCAAGAACTTTTCCAGCTGACAGACAGGTTTTTGCATTCACTGGGCAGCCCTCATCCTTCCTTTGCCACTCCTTACTCCCCATTTTTGACTCTGGAGTGTAATGATGGACCCATGTCTCATCATATGTGACAATACACCTCAAATAATCATCCCCTTCTTGCTGAAATCAATTCAGAAAACTCTCACAGATCTCCAACCTAACCCATTTTTGATTTTCGGTCAGCATGATTTCTTCAACAATGAACGGGCAATCACCTTCAATAAACTCTCGAACAGCACGGATGCTGTCAGCTCCGAGACTTGACCTCAGGCGTCGATCATGACTTTCATTTTCTACACTTTCTCGCCTACCCTTAAATTTTTTGGCCCATGTATACACTCAGTTCTGGGAAAGTGTAGTACCCCCAAACTGTACCTTTAAACGAGTTAAAATTTCTGCAGGTTTAATGCCTTCATTACTTAAAATTTTTTGATTATATGTTGTGCAACAGACGACAGAACCTCTTGCTCAATTATGGCTCAATTGGAGTATGGCTCAATTATGACAGAACAGAGAGGAGGAGCTAACAAAGCTGATTTCTCTTCTTTAACACATTAAATATTAATCCCCCACTCCACCATCCAGCATGGAACTGCTTGCTGTGTAGAATAGCAAAATTACTATTTAAATTTTATTCACCTTCATATTAAAAATTCATCACCTTCATTTTCATAATACCACAAAAATTCATGCCCCACAAGTTGTTTTTTCCTGTATGTGTCAGTTAACTTCTTTGGCACCATCTTAGCACACATTTTTTTATAGCCCAATTTTTCAATCAAAACTTCATAAATAAAAGATTCAGAACATCAGGAAACTTCAAAGATAATTGTGACACAGTGAAGGCCCACTTTCTCAAATTTTGGTCAACTTTTGCATTCAAATCATCCTTTATCACCAACGAGCACCTGCTATGTTTTTATTCATGAATGTTCATTTGCCCTTCTCAAAAAGAATGGCACCTTACTTTAGCATCACTCATAATATTTCGCCCATAATCATCACAAATTTGCCTGTGAATTTCACAGCAAACCACAAAATTGTATTTTGATTTCAGAAACTGGATTATCCTTATATTTCACACCAGGGGAGATCAAAAATTGTAGCACTCATTGAAATGGGTGAACATAAAAAATTAAAAACAAAATTAAAATGACCACACTACTGTTGTTAACAGCTGACTATCCACTGAAATAACTGAGTTTCAAGGGCCATCTGTTTACATTATATATATAGGCTGCACAAATTCAAAACAAACTTTATCTTAAAAACATGCTTCATATAATCTGATTTATTCTTTTTTGAATACAGAAACTTACTGCCATATTTATTCCTAAGTCATTATTTTGCATGTAATATATTCCATTAATGCAATTCCATTTACTATTTTCATAAAATAAAATTGTTTATACAAAATGATTGATTTTTATTCGTCGATCCATTTAGTTAAACAATAACCTGTCAGTATAGTATTTAAATGCACTTTATAAGACAAATATTATGTTTATTAGAACTTTAGTAGTCTATGGTAAATTAAATTTTTTACTGGGCACATAAAACATATTTTCTAATTTTTTTTAATTTGGAAAAATATATTCTATTCTGTCACTTGAAATAACACCTTTTATAAAAATCAAATTATTTTATGAGCTTGTTTGTTTTCCAGTTCAAAAGGCCTAACTGTCTTTTTTATTATTAGCATGTAAAATAATAAAAATTTTCATGAACAGAAATAAAAAAGTATTTTAAAAAGCATAAAATTTATGTAACAGATTATATAAACTTGTAATACATAGTGTACAGTAAGAGAGATCAATTGACAACTCCAGATACAATACACTTCACAATGATGCAACACAAATTGACAAAACTTGCTCAGAAATATGAGATTTGCTTTAAAATTATCCAACCTTAATTTATTTGTCAAAAAATATTTGATTCATCAAACTCAGCATGGTATACCAGAAAACCCTAGTGCATATCATGATTTTTCATGTGTTATAAATGAGCCAATTGCTGCCAGGCAGCTAGTATATATGCTGCATAACATGCACTTCTTTTATTTTCACTTTTTTATGTGAATGAACAGTGCTGCCATATTAAGTTTTATTATTGACTTGATGACACCCAAAGCAAAATAATTCATAAGATTCAGGATAAGATTCTTTCAGTAATAACACAAAGGGATTACATAAATTAAAGAATGGTATGATGGTTTAAAATGGTTGAACCTAAGCTGATAGTGACCAAGAGATACACCGGTCACAAAAACAAAGTCAAAATCCTACAATTCAGTACTTGGATATCATTAACAAAGTACACAGTTTGAAAACAGAAGGCTGCTGAAACTAACAAGCAGTATTACCACTAAGAATTTCATCATCATCTTCATAATGTGATTTGGCAAAGTGACAGATAATTATGTGAGATTTACATAACTAAAATTGCATTATCACAGTCCTCTCTTATTTTTCATATTCAGGATTTCATCAAGGCTGTGTGTGGAATTTACCAGATAATCAGGATCTTGTGATTTTTTGTGGTTTGTCAATTCTACTGACATAACTTCTGAGAGCCTAAAGAATCAAGAACAAAGAGAAGAATGTAAGCAACATAGCCAGTAGCCATACCAAAAGAAGGACTAACTTTCTAACAATGGAAACGCCATTTAGCAAAGCATATGAAGTTACAAGGATCTTTTTGAAAATCTGAAGGCTAACAAGTAAGTAATTTTTCCCCAGATCTACTTTTTAAATAGACCCTTATATCAGAAAATTGAGGGTAATGAAAATCCAGCCCAAGCAAGAACATCAGTCAGAGAACCAACTGATAATGGATAATTAATGTTTCTTCACATGGACTAGAAATCTACATATCAGTTTATTTAAAACTTCTACTTAAAGGTTAAATAAATAAATTTCTTTTTAGTAATCAGGAATTATAAAATGATTGCCAAGATGCAGAAACTCACTAATCCTGATCAAGTTTCATGTTTTATATAGGAATTAATGCATGCAACATACAAGACAATTCCAAATATTCAGAGTAGGTTAACATTTTTTTCAGTTACATTTTGTTATCCAATAAGAAATCTCTGTAGTAAGTTAACAGTTTTTTCAGTTAAGTTTCATTATTAATAAGAGTACTCTAACAATAATCAAAACATTAACATCATACAAAGATAAACTTTCATACAATTAAAACTATAGTAATTCATCATAAAAATGTAATATAAAGATAAGTTGATTATTTACAGTTAAATTAATCAAACATCTTTATTTCCTCAATATACCTCTTGTTTACGGAGTTCCTCTTCTCGAGCTTGAATCAATGACTCTTGGTGACATCTAGCTGCTTCTTCAACTTTTCTTCGATTTACTTCTTCCTCCCTTTCCCATTCCAAACGAGTTTTTTCTGCTTCTAATTCTCTTAGACGCAATGCAAGTTTTTCTCCTAATAAAAAAGAATATTGATATATAAAAACAACTAAGAAAAAATTTTTGATAGCTAAAATAACATAATACCACATTATATTGCAAGTTAATAATAAAATTGATAATTTTTAAACTCATAACAACTGGCTCATTGTGTATGAAATTATTCATAAATAGTACTGTCTTGAAAATAAAAATATAGTTTAATAAATAAAATTTAATTTGCATTGAAATTTATTTACTATTTCATATAAATATTTTTGTGGTTAAAAATGTCTTTTACTCCCTTTAAACACCCCCAAGGCAACCAGTCCTCGCCATTAAGCAAAACACAGTCACCTTGAAGTGCCGTGGCAGCACTCTCTGCCCAACCTAGCCAGTCCCCTTCTGGGGCTTTCCCACCGGGGTCTCCCCAACTTCACTAGGACACACCGACTTCCTCTTCCAGGTAGCCTATATGCCTTTCCTCTAAGGAGCTACTCATCCTGTTCCTACTCTAACAGTTCCAGATGTGCATTTCGCACGTCCTTTACTTCATGACCCACTCATACCTTGAAGGGTTTTTTATGCCATTAAAAAATGTCAGATTTAAAAAGTTAGCTACTATGACCAATTTCTCATATGATTGGAGGCTCTCTGGCAGGTTGTCGGGGAGACGGACCCAGTTGAGGTGGTGTCTATTAGACTGGCTTTTGGAGCAACAAAAGTAGTGATGGTGGCGATACCGGCATTTAATACAGGGGCACTGTATCAAAGGGCCAGCTGAATGTTGGATGGGTGGTCGCAGGGTTTCCCACCCGATTATCCAAAGAAAGGTGTTTTAGATGCTGGGTGCCAGGACACCAGGCTGCAACATGTAGCGGCCAGGATAGGTCAAAGCTATGCTTCAACTGTGGTGATTCTGGCCATTAAGGAAAGACTGCACCCACGCCGCGAAGAATCTCGCATGTGATAAGGAGAGTCATGCTTTTGAAGGAAAGAGCTGCAGGGTGTCCTCCCACGTATGAATATCATTCAGATAAACGCCGCATGGAGACTATGGAAGGAATTTAGGAATGGGGCTCGGACACGGCGATTGCTCCCTACGATTAAACCTTGGGTGGAGAGAACCTATGGTGAGGGAATACAAGCTAACCCAGTTCCTTACAGGAGATGGGTGTTTCTGCTCTTACCTCAAGAAGTACAGACAGACAGAGTCAAACCTGTGTGTCTACTATGAACAGGTTGACTCCATTTGTTTGACTCCAACATACAGTCTTCAAATGCCACCACTGGGAGCAACTACGGGCAGAATGTTATCAGACTCTGGGACATCTAGATCCTGATAACGTTATGGGCTACATGCTCAGGTCCAGGAGTAGCTGGGCTGTGGTAGATGGGCATGATCATGGACATCATCAAGAGTAAACAGGTGGACAGGTAGTGCATGATGACCAGTCTCCAGGAGTGGGCAGCGGGGGCCCATCCAGGTTGTCGCCTGCCAATTACTCTCGGTGAACGTCAGATCCTGCTGCTCAGAAATCGGCAGTATGTGTATCCTGCACCCGTCCCATAGGAATCATGTTAATGCCTTGCGGCCAGGTCCATTACGGCCTGGCCTTGTATGAACTTCCTGTACTTCCTGTACAGGAAGTACAGGCCTTGCGGCCTGTACTAAGCGGCAAGGCCTGTACTGGCCTTGCGGCCAGTTCATACAGTAAGAAGGGGGAGACTGGGAGGTTTTTTATTGGATGTGAGCCCCACACTGCCATCAGAGTGGGCCTGATGGCGGCTAATAGAGGTTTTCCCTCCCACTACGGAAAAAAAAAAACATGTAATAAATATTGTTTTACAAACATTTTTTTTATGGTTCTGAAACTCAAATACAGTTTTGCATCATGATCAATTTTTTTCTAAAATTTTAACAGTTTAAAGTAAAATATTTTTATACTATACTAGCTTTTAAAGTATCAGTAATGTTATTATTAATAAAAAAAATATATATACTAATATTTTTGCATTTCAGTTATCAAGCAATTAGGATAAGAGAATCATTTACCTTTTCTACGCTATTTTTCTTCATATTTTTCACAAAACAAAATAAAAATTAACATCTAAAAGAAAATTCATTTATATAAGAAATCTACAGTTAAGTTCCTGTTTTATTGGTAAATAGATATAGTTTGTTAATAGTGAAAAGGTAAATGACCTGCTATTTAAGCCATTGTTCTTGAATTATAAACCACACAAAAATTCTTTTGTTATTCTATAAGCAGTGATTTAATTAAACCAAGTTTTTGATAGTATGAAAGAAAATCATGCTGCAGCTAGGTAAGAATTACTGAAGGAAAATTTTTGTATTTTGTAACTTAATGTAACGTAGCATAATAGTATATACCTGTTATTTAGTTAATCCATTTAATGAGTGTGTGGCACATCATTAGCTCATTCTTTATTTATAAACAACCTTTTCATCTATTTTTAGCTAATACTTTGCTAAAGGCCGTTTTTACAAAGAATCAAAATTAGTTGTTATAAACAGGTTTTTATGGTGTAATAACATGTAAAAGTATGAATCTTATTTCAATAGCTCAAAAATCAAAGAAAATTTAAAAAAGAACACAGTAAATTTACTTACCAATGTTCTCTTGTTCCTGAGAACTATTCACATACGTTTGTTGGTCATTTTGTTTCATTATATCTATTATTTCTCTTTCTTTTTTAATATTTTCTTCTTCTTCTGAAGTTGTACTCGCATTTCCAAATATCTGAAAAAATACAAATTCAAAAATTATTAGTCAAAGCACTTTTTAATTAATATTTGTTCTTTTAATTACAGTAATTCATATCTTTTTACAAAATTAAAAAAAATTATTATAATTTCTAAGATTTCTATGCAGACATGTCAGCATAGAGCAATTTTCCGAGTTATGCAATTAACAAAATAATTTTGTTCAAATCTCCAATATGCATGAACATGCTGTGGTTTCATTCTGTTTTGTGATTTACAGTTACTGTGCCAAATGTGTTGTGTTAGTGAATAAATACGAGGACTATTTTTTTTTCAAGGTCCGATCAGTCGCAAAATAAAAACCCACGCAAAAATCAGATGAACCTTTGCGCATATGTGTTGTGCAGCGTCTCTAGTATGGCCTTCAATCACGCCATCTCTTTATTTAGTTCTGAACACAATGAACACAAGTAAACATGTCTACAACAATAGCATCTCCCGCCAAGTATGAAGTGCATGCAGTAATTTGATTTCTTCAGGCTGAGGGGTTTAATGAGCTGAAATTCATAGACGAATAAGTAATGTGTACAGTGAAACTTCAATAGTGACAGCAAAGTGCGACAATGGTGCAGGAACTTTAAAGCAGGACATGCAGATGTTCATGATGCAGGCGGTCAGGGAAGGAAGCGAGTGTCAACCGATGATCTCGTTGAGCGAGTGGATGAGGCAATTTGAAAAAGTTGTCAGTTCACAATTTCTGTATTGAGCGATTCGTTTCCTGAAATTTCAAGGTCAGCTCTCTACACCATTGTGAGTGAGGAACTTCAGTACCACAAACTGTGTGTGAGATGGGTGCCCAAGATGCTGTCTGACCATCACAGAACAATGAGAATGGACGCCTCCCTAATGTTTCTCCAGTGCTACCACAATGAAGGAGAAGATTTTTTGAACAAAATTGTCACAGGGAAGGAGACATGGGTCCATTTCAAAACTGAAGAAACAAAAGAACAATCCAAACAGTAGATGCATTCTCATTCTCCCAGTAAACCAAAGAAGTTCAAGTGAACCTTCTCCAACAGAAAGTGTATGACTACTGTGTTCTGGGACCGGAATGGAATCTCTTTGTGGAATTCATGGAACGTGGCACTACCATCACTGCAGCCTCATACTGCGTGACGCTTCAACATCTACGAAGGGCAATTCAGAATAAGTGGAGAGGAATGTTATCATCAGGCATTGTCTCTCTCCATGACAATGCTTGGCTGCAAACTGCAGCTGTAACAAAGAAGCTCCTGCAGCATTTTCATTGGGAAGTGTTTGATCACCCACCATACAGCCCAGACTTGGCTCCATCCGATTTTCACCTCTTTGCTCACATGAAACACTGGCTAGAAGGACAACATTTTGGCACAGAATCGAGCTGCAGACCAGCGTAGAAACATGGCTGAAATCACAGGTGGCTCCGTTCTATGATGAGGGTATAGGAAAGTTGGTACCACGCTACGACAGATGTCTAAATCGGAGTGGTGACTATGTAGAGAAATAGCGTTAACTATGTAAGTACTTGTTACAAATAAAAAATTTTTTATTTTCACTGTGGTTTTTATTTCGTGACCGATCGGACCTTGAAAAAAAAATAACCCTCGTATGTCAATGAAGTGTGTAAATGATCCATGTAACTTCTGTTAGGTGTCTGGGGTTTTGATGTTTAAAGAAAAATGAGGAAATCTGATCCCACTAGTTAAAAAATATTGAGCTATATTTTGGCTGTAAGACTTTCTTTCTTTTTCCTGTTTAGCCTCCGGTAACTACCGTTTAGATAATTCTTCAGAGGATGAATGAGGATGATATGTATAAGTGTAAATGAAATGTATGTAGTCTTGTACATTCTCAGCTCGACTATTCCTGAGATGTGTGGTTAATTGAAACCCAACCACCAACCACCAAAGAACACTGGTATCCACGACCTAGTATTCAAATCCGTGTAAAAATAACTGGCTTTACTAGGACTTGAATGCTGTAACTCTTGGCTGTAAGACTGGGAATCAAGATAAGAACTGGGCCCATCAGATCTCCTGCTCAACCTGTGTGAAATATCTGATAGACTGGGTTATGATAATTGGCACATGAGTTTTATCATACTGATGATGTGGTGTGAACCACAAGACTATTTTTCTCTGTATTATAAAAATAAAAGGAATAAGTAGAAAATCCAAACAGTAACATACCTGAATTTACTGTTTGCTATAACACTATGTTGAGACCTTACTTGTGTTGCATCCTCCAGCACATCTAACACTAAAGGTGAATTGGAATGTGAGCTATCATAAGGAACTAGATGATCTTCTTCCCATGAACCTCATCTGATAACTCAGAGTGAATTGTTGTTCTGGATTTGAAATTTGACCTTGTCAAAGAAACAAACACAGCTTTTGGGATGCAGGTCTAAAGCTTAGAATCTTCTCTATACTGACACTAAAGTCTGTTTCTTTTGTAGTCAACAGAAGAATATTTCAAGATTTATATTCGGAAGAAAAAGGTTTAGTCTACTGTAACAATATCTGTGCCATCACGGATACACTTCATAACTCTACATAATTCTTTTTACATTCATAACTCTATGTATGAACTAAATTATAATTATGTTATGTTCATAACTACAGAATGGTTAAACTGATTCTTCAAAAACTAGTTTAAAGGCTATCTATCCTTTTGCACAATGGCAACAAATTTCCTTCTTTCCCAGTAGCTTATGCAGCTAATAAGAAGAAGCTTATGACGATATGAAAATTCTGTTAGAAAAAATTCATTCCAAGTACTGTTTAACAATATATTACAATTTAAAAGCTGTTGCATTATTAATGGGTTTGCAATTCAGCTATACCACTTTTTTTTGGTTTTTGTGCGAATGGGAAAGCAGGGACAAGACAGAACAATCATTATATTAGGAATGAATAGCCAAAGCGTGAGCCACTTACACCTGGACAGAAAAATGTTGCACATCCTCCACTGAAAATGAAAATGATTAACCTGAAATGATTCTTCTATTTCCTCTCAATATAAAATTAGGGCTTAACTTAACATTGTCTTAACTTTGTTAAGACAATGGATAAAAATGGGGCTGGATTTCATTATTTGAAAGAAAAATTTTCTCATGTAAGTGACACTAAAATCTAGGAAAGAATTTTTGTGGGACCCCAAATAAAAACGCTGTTGAGAGATAAACAATTCAAACAGTGGTTAAGGTTAAGTAAAAAAAATCAGCATAAAGGTCATTTAAAAGTGTTTTCCAAACCTTTTTAGGAAGTTATAAATCCTCAACTACTGTGACATTGCAGGTTAATTATTATGGTCATACAAACATTTGGGATGTAATATGTCCCTAAAAATTCATTTCTTGGATTCACACCTGGATTTCTTTCAAAACAATCTCAGTGCCATCAGTGAAGAGCATAGTAAACAGTTCCACTGGCAAATTTCAGCCATTGAAAATAAATACCAACAACAGTGGAGTGCAAGAATGCTCACAGATTATTGTTGGATGCTAAAAAGTGATATTCCAGATGTCAATCACAAAATGAAAACAACTACCACATTTCAGGTAAGTTGAATAGTGCCCTGCATGCGTGTAAATTGTCACATTTCTTTCAAAGTTTACCTACATATAAAAAAAAAAAAACGGTAGGTGACGGAGGAAATCTGTTAACATATTTGAATTTAGCGGGTAAAATTCTATTAGGATCACATATTTTGTTCCTTGTGCAAAAAAAAAAATTAATTTTGTTCCTCAATGCTAATTACCTCACTATCCTGACGACTGTGATTATGAATTGCCCAAGCAATATCATCATGATGACTACGATCTAATTCAACACCAGAATCACGACTTTCTCCTTGATTTGAATCGCTTTCAGAACAAATTGACTGACGGTACATCATCTGTTCAAGCCTGCGTTCTTCCTGAAGAAAACTAGTCATATCTGGAGGAGGCTGGATTTCAAGCTCTAAAAAAAAAAAAATAATAAAAATTTGGTTATAATACCAGTATTCATTGTTACATCAGTATTCAATGAGTTTTTTTTGTTTTAAAATAACAGCACACTTGACTAATTTAGAGTAAAACTAGTTTTGAAAAACTAATAGATAAAAATATCTATTACTATAATTTTGCTATCTATAACTTGAAAACAAACAATAATGTAAATGAATAATTTTAGTCAAATATTACTTTTTTATTTTATAGATTTGCTGATATTCACATTAATAAAACCTGAAAGGTAAATATTTGATTTAAATGTCAGTAAGATATATATACATAAAACAGATTAAATTTTGTATAGTCCATTTTTTCTTTTTCCTCTGTACGTTAAATAACTATAATATAATATATTTTTTCAGCCTCTGCGAAGTACAGAATTAGAAAACACTCTTACCTTTACTTTTTTATGTTCAAAACGTTTTCAGGCCTAAGCATCTTCAGTGATATTTTTTAATAAGTCTTCATCTGTTTACATTTACACATTAAGTTTTATCTTTTTACTTTTATTTTGTAAAAATTGTCATTAATAAAATTTAAAAACATTTTAAAAACTCTGAACAAATATTTGTTCAGTCAAGAGCTCTTGACTTCTGAATTTTAAAATGTGTTTAAATTTTATTAATGACAATTTTTATGAAATAAAAGTAAAAAAGATTAAATTTAATATGTAAATGTAAACAAATGAAGAATTATTAAAAAAAAAATCGCTGAAGATGGGCTTAGGCCCAAAAATGTTTTGAACATATAAAAAAGTAAAGGTAAGAGTGTTCTCTAATTCTGAACTTTGCAGAGGCTGAAAAGATATTATATTATTATTATTATTATATATATAAACAGAAATAACATAATATTTTTAGAAACAGTAAAAAAATTTATCCTAAATACACCATGACAAGACTCATTGGTAATTAGGATTCCTCAGAAAATAATGGTTGCCAGGAATCAATATGATTAAGACATGATCTGTCAGACCTACCAAATTTTTACAATACAGTAAAAAGTTTAAAATCAAGAGGGTCCATAAAATAAAATAATAGTTAGGGCAACGTATGTTTTGAGACAATTACACTCAATTGAAAAAGGGAATGATCAGCTATTTTTATGTCAGGACACACCTTAAGCGTAGGGGTACAATACTGCTGAGGGCCAATGAGTGAAGTGTGCGCAGTAACATTCACAGCATAAGATTGAAAAGTATATCACAAGTGTATTCCATTTCACAATATGAGTGACAGTGTTCTTTGGTTAAATCTGAGAATTTTTTTTGTGACTTCATTGTGAAGAGAGGGATTAAGGTTATTAATTATTTTTAAAAGCTAGTTTTCTTTTGTAAATGGTAAAAGTAAATTTATCTTTATATGAAATTATTGACTTTATAACTACTTTGTAAATTCTGTTTTCATTACTTAATATAAATTTCACAGTAGAATCAGATATATTGTTTGTGACAAAACTTATTTGTTTTGTAAATAAGATACTAAAGAGTAAATAAATTGTATATTTATAAGAATTTTAATGTGTGTAATCTCTCAATACCCTTTTTCCAACTAATAATACATGAATATTGTTTGATTATAGGCTAATTCTCTATAATGTGTAAATTAAAAGTAAAATGAAAATATGATTTAAATGTAATGAGCACATGATATAAATAAACTTAAGGTATATATGATAAGGTTATTGTGTTAGTGCTACAAATCTTCATATTTTAAAAACACAGTGTATGAAGAAGAAATAATAAACATTCTTAAAATTTAATATATTTTTTTTTAAATTCATACCTGGTTCTAAGCTATCATCATCATTGCCACCTTCAAGTCCTAGGAAAGAAGATCTCTTTTGTCGTATTTCTTTTTTAATTCGTTTAGTTGAGTCTAATCTTCTGAGAGAACTCTAAAAGAAAAAAATAATCAAGTGATGTAGAAACTAGCCCGTTTATTAATCTTAGATATAAAAATGTTGTGAAAAGACCTAAAAAGTACATTGCAGTAAGATTTCACTAGCTCTGTACTATCTCAGGTTATTTTGTGTTCAGTCCTGAATATAAAATGGTATGGATAAAAGACAACCAAAATCATCATCTAGTTACACCATTTGCCTAAACTGGTTACAGTACGTAATCAAAAAGTAAAGAAATGAAGAGTGGAGTTTTAATTTGGCTAGCTCAGTAAAAGATACTTGTATTTAATAGTTAATAGCAACAGCAGTAGAAAGGGAGAAAAAAAATTTGTACCACATTTTTAATAAATCAACTTATCAGCAGTTTAATTCCTTTAACCGAGAAGATTCATTTTAAGTTAACAGAGCAGACTATCAAATGAAGAATATATATAATGTTCGACTTTTTCAGTGTTCTAAACCAAATAATGTGTATTTAAATTCAATATGTACAGTAACAGTTAGAACACCCTGAGAGAAATATCACTCAATTCTAAACCATGATACATTACTCACTATATGATTTATATAAAATTATTTTCAGTTGATATAATCACATGAGTTCCAAACAATTGTTCAATAACCAGCCATTGTTTGTAAAAATGGGTTTTTGAAGTAGATTACTAGCTATTTAGACTTCTAAATTTCGGCGTAACAGTACAAGGTGAAAAAATAAAGATGATACGATTTGTTGATGATATAGTAATTCTAGCTGAGAGTAAAAAGGATTTAGAAGAAACAATGAACAGCATGGATGAAGTCCTACGCATGAATTACCGCATGAAAATAAACAAGAACAAAACAAAAGTAATGAAATGTAGTAGAAATAATGCAGATGGACCACTGAATGTGAAAGTAGGAGGAGAAAAGATTATGGAGGTAGAAGAATTTTGTTATTTAGTAAATTTTGGAAGTAAAATTACTAAAGATGGACGAAGAAGGAGCGATATAAAATGCCGAAAAGTATAGATGAAACGAGCCTTCAGTTAGAAATATAATTTTTTTCCATCTAAAATTAATTTAAATACAGTGCTATAGCAGAAAGTTAAAAATCAGATGGGTGGGTAAAGTGACAAATGAAGAGGTGTTGTGGCAAATCGATGAAGAAAGAAGCATTTGTAATATAGTTAAAAAAAGGAAATATAGTTTAAAGAAGAGACAGACTTATAGGCCACTTACTAAGGCATCCTGGAATAGTTGCTTTAATATTGGAGGGACAGGTAAAAGGAAAAAATTGTGCAGGCAGGCAACATTTGGAATATGTAAAACAAATTGTTAGGGATGTAGGATGAAGGGGGTATACCGAAATGAAACGACTAGCACTAGATAGGGAATCTTGAAGAGCTGCATCAAACCAGTCAAATGACTGAAGACAAGAAAAAACTAGCTACTGTTGCAAATAACAATATCAAATTACTTTTATTGGATACTTATTTAACAGAGTATACTGAAATCAAATTTTCTCCATCAAAATTATAATATCAGTTATTGTAATTTAGAAAGAGAGTAGATAAATGGATATCTTAAAAGCAATAAAAGAAAATCAAATAATAAATTCAATCATAGTTTTGTCATTAAGAAAAAAACTGGTTTTACAAGTCAAACCTTGATAATTTGGACCTTCTTAACTCAAAAATCTGAACCATTAATTTTATAATTTTTACTTCCCTTCCTCTTCATAAAGTAAAATCTCTTCAAGCAGAAAAATAATAAATACCAAACAAGAATTTTTTGGGGATGTAACTTAATTTCATCTAAATATCAATAGGATAGGTAAATTATTGATAAAATGCAAAGAAGTGCTTCATAATGTCTGCAGTTTACTATATTTTTCTTTGTTTCATTAGTTGCTATAAATATTTTATTCTGATTGGTACATAATAATAATTATATAGGTAATATCACGAATCAATAAATGTATTCTCTATGGATAATAAAAGAAACTTCTCAGGATCTGGTTGTACGGATCAAAAGTAACCATGGTAAAACCTTGATCAATAAATTGTGGATAAAGAGGGTTCCTATAATTTGTGCATGGACAAAGAGGCCACTGCTTCAAAAAAATCTGGCAAAGAAGAAATTGCGGGTATTAGTTTTAACTCATTTCTGCTCAATGAAAGTGCATCAGTAAGTGCTTTTATCATGTAAGTTTTTTTACAATAAGTGATATGATTTACCCCTCATTTCGATCTCTATAACTTATGTACAGTACAATAAAAAATTACTGGATTTAATTCAGTTAATTTAAATTCTTGTGCAGTATGGTTCATTTAATTTCTTTCTCTATTCATACCCTTTAAAACTTATTACAATATTGTATTCATTTATAACATTATTTTGTATTTTTTTACAATACTCCAGTTTTTTCATTCTTCAGTAAAAGAGCAATAATAACCCTCAACACCTAAGTGTAGAAATATTCATACAATTAAGTTTTAATGTAAAGTAGACTGCACATGCGTTTATTTTATATAAGTTTATCTTATTACAAATTAGGTCTATGTAACAAAACTGGGTCACTATATATTGTAATCATCACAAAGTTGAAATTTTAATGATTCAAAAAAAATTATTTCTACTTTACTTTGGGTTACGAGTAAACTGCCTGACTAAATTGAAAATAAAAATGTGTGAGAAAAATATAAAAAATTATTAAAATCAATGTATGACCACCACTTCAAAAACACTTACCAAAAGGTATTTTTTCTTAATTATAAGTATTATAATCTCAAACCTTGGTGCTTTATATTAGTTTTAATAAAAAATAGAATAGATCAATTAAAAAACGTAAACCCTTAACAAGAATTAAACCCAAAACCATGTAATCTAGAAGCCAGAATGTAAACCACTCTACATTAAGTTCACAACCAATTATTACTACTTGTAAATATTGATTTCATTACATCTTAATTACCAAATTTTGTACAAAAAATATGAAGTACTCACAGGTTTATTAGTTGGAGCAACTGTTTCATCATCATCACTTAATTCTGATGGAGGTGGTGGTGGGGGTTTTTCTTTGGGTGGTTCTAATATTGAAGGACTTAATGGAAATATTATTTCACCATCTTCTTCGTTATGGGTATTTAACTGTGGTAACTGAAAATAAAAATATATATACATACACATAAAAAAATATATTTAAAAAAAGATATTAAATGTAAAAATCAGTAAGCATTTTACTTAATTGTAGTAAGAAGAAGATCCATGAATTTGTAAAATATATATGATAATACTCTAACCTAATTAAGTTAGAGAAAAAAAGTAAATTACTTCAGTCATATATTTTATTAATGAATTAAAATGAAATCTTTTGCAATACATCCTTTATAATAAATTTCAAAGTTTACTTATTATGTTTAAAATCTTTGTTGATATTTAATGTGAAATAAAGAAAATTGCTTAATTAAATGTTTACAGTAACTAATTTCGAATTTAACAAATCTACTTTCCAGCACACAAATTCATTTGCTACTAACACAAGTTTTAAAGTGTGTTTCAGATTTAGATTACTGAATCTCCTGTTATAAAGTTTCTATAGTGCAGATACACTTAACCTTCAAATGTAGTTGATGTAAAACCTTAACTCCCAATTACATTAGAAAAATTCTATCTTAAGACACTTTGTTCATCACATTAAACAAAATACATTTTTTTTTTGTAAAGTTTCCAAATTTCATATTTTGAAGTTTGTTATATTTTGTCAATTCAATGACAATATATCTGAAAAAACAGTTTTTTAAAATTAAGCAAGGAGATTTTTTTTTTAAGATAAAAACAAATTTTAATAACCTAAAATAAAAAAATAATACTGTAATAGTCACTGATTATTATATTGGAAAGTCTAATTGCAAGCAGCAATCACACTAACTAAAAATTCTGATTTTTAAAACTATGATTAATATTGTTACACAGTACACTTTTTATGATAAAAAACACTAATTAGATAAAAACCTGTTACGATAAGAGTATTAAATACATATTATTTATTATTTAAAAAAAATGTAATGGGTAGTAGAAAAATAATATTTTGTATCTAATATATATATAAATAGTGTAGGTGTAATGATAAAATAACTAAAAAATAAAATAATGGGCTATGGAATATGAAATTCTACACAATTTTTTTTTTAAATCAGTTCAGGATTGTTTTATTTCACGTTATGTATTAAAACAATTTTTTAAATAACGAGGCAGGGTTCTAAAGAATTAGTGTTTATTTCATTCAGTGCATTTAAAATAGTTTTTTTTATTTTATAATTATTCTTTTTTTTTAATAATACGCTATTTGTTTTTGTTTATCTTCCTTATCTGTATTCATAAGAGAAGTAGATGACCAGTTGCTAATGAATGATCTCTTCATCACCAATTTATGATATTAGTAACTCATCAATATTGATGTATTCAATACATGCATTTTCAATTAAAACCTTTAAGTAGTTCTGAGGTACTAGAAAAAAAATATATATATATATATTCTGAGGCACTGTTGGCAATATAGTAATACAATCTTCATTCTGAAATGATCTTTTAAGAAGGTGAAAATACAAGGTGTATTTTTAAAGTAAGTTCCATTTTCAAAACAGTAAAAAACAAAACTGAAAAATATGAATAGGCTTTACTATTTACACACAAAAACTACATTTATTTATTACTTTTTCTAAGTAGCTGATTTCAATTTCAACACATTTTTCATGCGTTTAACTAACTAGCTTCTTTATTTCTTCTTCAAGAAACTCTGCTGTCTGTGAATTAAATCATGCAGTAATGCCATTTATCAGTTCGTCATCATCATCAAATATCTGTGATGCAAGCCACTGCTGTTCAAGGTGAAAAAAATGGAAGTAATAACTGGGAGCTAACTTACAGCTATAGGGCGAATAATTTAAGATTTTTCAACAAAATTTTTCTAATCGCCCCACCACTTGATTTGTCGTATGTGGCCAGGCATCATCATGCAAAAACAAAAACTAAATCCCATGGGTTAACATTCCACATCGTTCGTTTTTTATAGCTCTTCTAACATTTTTTAACGTTTCACAATATGTATTAGCATTCACAGTAGTTCCACAACTACTAAA
Source organism: Lycorma delicatula (assembly GCF_047948215.1). NCBI lineage: Eukaryota > Metazoa > Arthropoda > Insecta > Hemiptera > Fulgoridae > Lycorma > Lycorma delicatula. Next base: position 126,951,389 of record NC_134461.1, on the reverse strand, counting down.
TTTGACAAGCAAGACACCCTTTTTAGTTAAAAGGGGTTTTCAGTTAAAACTTCATAAATCAAATATCATAAAACATCAGAGAAAATTGTGAAGGCCGGTTTTCTCAAATTCTTTCATCAGTTTTTGATTTAATCAAATCATCTGTTATCACTGACCAGCTGCTAAATTCTTCATTTCACCATCCACCTTTTTACAATAAACAGTCTCACTGTCTTACTTTAGTGTCATAATATTCAGCCCATAATGTCACAAATTTTACTGTGAATTTCAGCTGCAGAATTGTTTTTTAAAAAATCTGATTACTCCTTGTACCTCATACTTTACAGGATCACAAATAGTATCACTCATTCATTATACATGGATGAATAAAAACATCTAATAAAATTACTAAACTATTGTTGTTAACAGCTGACTGTCGATTGAAATAACAGAGCTGTGCAAGCACCATCTATTTATATAGTGTACACAGGCAGCAAATTCAAATCAGACCTTACTTTAAAGACTGAATTTGAATAAGTTACGCAATGATTTTGTGTTCATGTGAAATGCATCTTTAATTTTTAATGCTTGACAATTTCAGGTACACCATCCACTGTCAATTAAATCCATCCTGGTCAAGAGGTTGAATTTTATACAAGTTTTATTAGGTGGTAAGAACAATCTCACCTATTATTCTGAATGTTTTTCAACATGGGAGAAGCAACTACAGACAATGACCTCAATTTTTTATTACTATAACTTCTAAATGCAAAAATTAAAAAATGCCAGGACTGTAAAAATAAAACATATATTTGTATAAATGTAAATGTTCTTACCAACTGAATTCAGAAACAAAGCTAATATAATTACGGAAGCAAAAGAAAAAAAATTATGTTGAAGTCATACAAAATCTTTTATAAAAGACCCCATGGACTGATTTGTTGCTTCCTACTATGTTTTAATATTAGTGGCATGTTTTAATGTTAGTGGCATAAACTTAACAGCACATGATCTTTTTTCAATAAGTATTATACAGAACTTTTTGATAGTGTGACAAAAACAGAAACTGTACACTGTGCTGAACAAATTAGTTGGAGTACGAACCTCTAGAGATAAAAATACTCTTAATCTTAAGAATTCAGTTTTCCTCCGAAGAGTAATCTTTAAACTAAATTCACAAAGTGTTTATTGATATAAAAGGCTACTGAACCAAGTCTCGGAATGAAAATGCACAATAATTCCTAAAAGCTACAAAGTTCCCTTTTAGAAATTAAAGTTATACTCAGAACTATGATTCTTTTGACTAGATAAGATTAAGTAGATTATATATTTTTTTATTACTTTAAATTAGAGTAAAAGACTTATAAGTGAAGACTAAATGATTTAAATAAATTATAAATATTTTAATTATAAATAATTATAAGACATACCTTGCAAGGATTATCTAAATAGAAGTTTGGTCGATCATTTATAACTGGAAGTGCATTAATATTATTACTATTATTAATTTGACTCTTATTATCTTGAACTATTTCGGATTTATTTACAATGACAGAATCTTGTTGATTGAAATCTATAATGTTATTTATCATGACTGGATTACACTTATCAGTATCATTATATATTTCATTTTTTTCATTTAAAACACTATCTGTTTTCAAGCAATCACTTTTCTTAATATTATTATTTTCTTTTCTAATTAATGATTCTTGTGCAAGAACTGTAGATTCCTCGTTATTTTGATGAAACATTGGCATTTCTTTTTCCATTTTCTGAAAAAATTCAGAAAAATAATCAAGTTATCTTCTTTCTATAATATATCAAATAAAAATTTTAAGCAAAATATATTTAAATAATCTAAATATCTACACAAATCTGGGTATATTAATACCCAGATTACAAGGTAGGCATCCAGGCTTTTTTAGAAAAAAAAGCCAAAAATATTGACCAGTTTGATAAATTTTTAACAGATCACAACCCTCAAGATAACATTGAACTAAACTTCTTTAGGTTCATTAGATAAGTAGATCCTATATTAATAACCAAATATATGGTTAACAAAAACACTTAATTTTTTTTCCTACAATCCAGTTATCCATATCATTTGTTATTCTTACTGTGAAAAATTTATTACAATTATTTTCTGATTATACTGTTCAATTTTTCTTTCCTCAGGAAAAAACAATTCAAGGAACAACTGATTTTGTTCATTTACTGGTAAAAAAATACATGACACAAAGTGTTCAAAATAGGTCTGTGATGAAGAAAATAATTTCAAACATACTTTTTTTATTAATAATTAAAATTGGGGCATGTAATTTTTTTTTTACTACTGTCAAAAAGTTTACCTTAATTAGGTTGTTTTTAGCCATTTAATTTGAATAAGTAAATAATCAATAAAAAAAACATTAAACACATTTAATCAATAAAAAAATATTTACATTTAAAAATTTATTTTTCAAAGCTCTGGATAGCAGATTATTTATCCCAGGGACAAGTGGCCCCAAAAGTCTGAACATTATCATAAAACTTTTGATTAACTTGGATTTTACCAATTCAATATTATTTTGATAGGATAAATTTATATAAAATTGACAATTCTGTTATGTATAATTAAAAATATACCAACTGATATTTTTAATAAAATTATTTATGCTGTAACCTTTCCCCTAAGACAATTTATTGTAGTCACTTCAAACAGAATCAAATATTATTTGAAATATTTTTGAGAGTATTTTCAATTAATAAGAAATAATAACACAGAGTTTAATAGAAAATCACTGGAAAAATAAGAAATTTAGATAAACTCAAAGTAAAATAATCACTCATTAAAAAATCTACAGTAGAATATATAAACAACAATAATTTTAATACAGTCCATTTGGAAAGTTGCTGTGCAGTATGTTTTAGAATTATGTTGTGCATTCTGTTCTTTCGATTTTAAGTGCCCTTTGGGTTCGTTGGGCATAGCTCAGTAATAAACCAAGACATCAGTTGTTGAGCTGTGACTGAATGAGCTTCATTGCGTTTCATGTTGTTTCCTTATTCAGAATCAATAATTGCAAGAAACATAATGGTTCTTTCAGTAGAGGAACACATTTTTATCACTGAACATGTCTTTCATAATTGGCAAATACTGATTTAGTGAAGCACAAGTTTTCTGAAAACTTTCCAAATATTCCTGTTCCTCACTGCAATGCAATTCGAATTCTTATCAAAAAATTTAGGGCAACAGGCTCTGTTGAAGATGCTGATTTAAGTGGAAGACCACTTAAACTAAAAAAACAAAAGCTGCTTGATATTTTGGATGTTATGGTAGAAAGTCCATCGAAGTCAATGTGTAAGTTAGCACAGCAGCAAAACATTGGACTTGGTACTGCATGTAAAGCTGTAAGAAAAGAACTGAAATTTTTCCCCTACAAAGTAATGTGTGATCAAGAACTGAAACCTACAGATCATGCCAAAAGACTAAATTATTGTCAATGGTTTAAACATTTTATTGATTAAAATTCTGTTCTCAACATTACGTTTTTTACAAATGAAGCGTGATTTCATCTGGGGAGGGTATATTAATTCACAAAATACATAACTGTGGTCGACAATTAACCCCCATGAATTGCACAACAATCTTTACATGAAGCAAAACCTGGAGTCTGGGTCAATGTAAGTAGAGCATGCATTGTGAGTCCAATCTTTTTTGAAAATTCCGTTAATAGTGATCGTTAATGTACTGTTTTAACAAACTTCATTGTCAATTAAAGTGGAAATCAATCATGGCCGATTCCTAGAAGATGGCCCCACAGTACACACAGCTAATATTGGTGAACGAATCATTTTGAGGGGGTTTGTGGCCTGCATGATCTGACTCCCCCAGATTACTTTCTATGACAGACAGTGAAACAAGCAGTGTATCACAACAGACCATGTACGATTGAGGAACTAAAAACCACAGTAATGGCATACATACAAGCCATTTCAGTACATCAGCTGGTTAAAGTGTTTGAAATAAAGTGAAATATGTGCAGTATTGAATGCAGTATTGAAGGAGGTCATTTTCAACACTTTTTATAAACTATTTCAGTTATTGTAAAAATGAAACAAAAATAGTAATAATAAAAAAGTAATAATTAAGAAAGATTTATCATTCCACTTCCATAATTCCAGTACACTTTCCCAATGCACTGTATTTTCAAAAAGAGCCTGTTATTTCAGAGTTTCTATTATTGTTTCTACAATACTGAAAATTTTCTTTTTAACACCTGAATAAGCAAACAGAATTTTTTAGGATAAGGCTAAAAAAAATCAAAAATATAAACTAATAATTTAAAAAAAATATGTGTAACCAATCTTCTTATACAATTAAATAGAATAAAATATTAAATTAAAAAGAGATTGTTTAATCTCAATAAAAAAAAAATTATTCAATTTTATTTTACCAAAATACTCTTAACTATCCTAACTTTTAATAATTTTCAAACTAAATCAAAATGTATATGAAAATAATACCCCATATATTTTTCATTATAAATCAGTTGGTAATATAAAATATATTAGATTTTACACTGTAAAACAAAAAAATAATAGTTGTTAATATAAAATACAAAACATGCAAAAATCTATAACTTAATCATGCATTTCATGCAATAAATAATGTTAATATACATAAAATAGCTAATTTTACAGCAACTTAGATGTGATTTTTTTCTAATAAATAAGAATGCTGAATAAATAATACATAGTAACATGAAGATTACAACTGATGATCTAAGATATTTTCAAAATGGCCGTACTTAAAATAAACTTCATTTTAAAATAATATTATACATATAAGTAAATTGTACATAAATTACAATTGTAACCTCTTGATAATACTAAATTTATTAACTTATAAATAAAAACTCTGCTGCTATCAATTAATTTACTTTTGCCAAAACAAATACAGGTTATTGCACTTATAAAAAAATATTTGTATGTTAGTCTATTGACTCTTGAAGAAGATTGCCATATATTACAATAAATAAAATTAATAAAACTCATTTTAAATAAATCTTAATTCATCATCATCATCATCAATGTTCTACTAATTAGCAGGTCCTTACATAGCACTGGATTTCCATTCTTTTCTACTTTCTGTTAAATTTTTTATATGAACTTAATTTCTTTCTACCTTAATATCATCAAGCAGCTTCTGTCTTTCTCTAACTCTTCCTTTCTTATTAGTCATTGTACCCTCTAAGACAACAAACAGTTCTTCCTTAACACATGTCCCAAACCAATTCCTTTTTTATCTCTCAATGTCTGCAGTAGTGATCTACCCTCTCTAACACCTCATCATTACTAATTCGGTCTTTTCACTTTATCTTTTCCATCCTCCTCCAAACTCACATTCCAAAAGCTTCTAATCTTTTCTCATCTTCCTTGCAAGTCCATGTCTAGCCCCACGTAGTGTTACACTCCATATAAAACATTTAACAAGTCTTTTTCTCAGATGTTTATCAAACGACACAACAACTTTCTCTTTCTATTGAAAGCTTCTTTTGACATAGAAGTACTACTTTCTCATGATTACACTGTTTATATAATCCACCTTAATTACTTAATTTTATTCTTCAAAGTTTTCCTAACTACAAATGCAACTCCCAGATTTCCACTCTTCTCCTCTCCAGAAAAACACACTGATATTCTCCACTTTCAAACTCCTTCACTACCCCATCTTACATAAATATACTAAGAAAGTTCTAACTATTTTTCTTTATCTCTTGCTTTACACTTTCCAATTTCCCTGCCAGTATAAGAGTGTGAACATTCCAAGTTCCAATTCGCATTTAGCTTTCCTTCTCAATGGTTCCATTATCTTTCCCTCTGTTCATTACAACCATGCTTGAATGAATTCCTCTCCCACAGGTCTGATTGAGATATTTTACCTCTGGAAAATTTATTCATCAAGCGCCGCTGACATGCCTCTTCTAGAAAATCCCAAGGGATCTTTAATGTGGTGCTATCCCACTGCCTTCCATATTCTCAAGCCATGAACCATCTTCGATGGTTCATCTGCCTTTAGGAATGATTTCTCATCCCAAGGGCAAGAAACTGCCCTGACTTTCTATCCACTCTTACGCCCTATTGGAGGCCATTGGCAATTGAGGGAGGAAGTCTCCTTAACCCAGGAGTCACTCAGCAGACTGTTTACACTGGGTGATAAGGTTACCTCATCCCTACACCTGAGAATCTTAATAAGTAAAACAATACACATATAAAAGGGAAATTAGAGTCATATTCAGTGATTAATTACCAAAAGTAAAACCATATGCTCAATAAACAAGTTAAATTTATATTGTATTAATAATTTCCATTAACAATTAGATCTAGTCCATTAGTTGCACTGAATCAAAGGAGTGAAAAAAATGTATATAAAATTACATCAAAGTTAATCAGGTATTTAAAATATAAACCTTTTAATGGATAACTGAACCAAATTTTATAATAGAACATTTTTAATTCAAAACATTATCGGTCTCCAGAGTCAAATGTCTTTAGTCTCTAAAGATGATTTACAAAGAAGACTACAACTGTTTTGATAGAAATTATTAAAAACTAATATAAAATTTGATTTGATTTGGTTTGTTTTTAGAAAAGTTTAAATTCTTAAACAACTCTTTTATCATTAACTACCTATGACAAAAAATGCAAGAAAAATTAATTTTTAACAATTTCAATAATGTTGTACTAATAATTTTAATAAATGTTTTTAGCCTAGCAATTTAAAAAAAATATATATATTTTTTATTCAACTGTATAATTAATATTTAATATTGTACAACATTTAATATTTGAACAAATATAATAATTTATTTATATGTAAGTTTACAACAAATATAATCTTTTTCTATAATTCAAACAAAGTTTGTGGTTTGTTTAATTCATTATCAGCACTAATAACTGTAAGTAATAAAACAGAACTCTGTGACTAAGAGATATCTTCTAGTTCTTAGGCCATCTTTTTGAATTTTTAATTTTAATTTATGTTTAAAAATTATAAAAAAAATTAAAATCATTCTTTCTAAAATAATCCTTATGAAAAAACAAATTATTCTGTCAAATCTTGAGAAGGAATTCATTTTACTTTTGTAAAATTTTATTTTTAACATTTTTATTTCTTATGATGCATAACTAAAAACAATTATAAAAACAAAAACTGAACTCTATACAATTTATCAAAAAATTTTATTTATCAAAATTTTTATCCAAAATATTTCCTGGAATTTTGATTATTGGCTTTATCCCTTTTCTTAGCAAAAGATGATTTTTTGTTTTATATATCAATAAGTATTCTAATTTAATTAACAAGAAATTGTAAGAGAAAGTGAATTATAAAAAATAAATCACTAACAAAAATTAAAGCTAACATTTTATACATATCAAAATTAATCCTTTAACTTATTTTATTTAGAGTACAATAAAAAAACAGTTTTTCTATTAAAAAAAGTAATGATATGTTGAACACTTACATACTGACGTGAAAATAAGAGAACAACTATAAGTTCATCTCTACTACTATTTATACAGTAGTTATCTGTCCCTTTCCAGGAGTATACTCTAAATTTACTTGTGTAATTTACATTCCTCTCATAATTTATGTGTTATAGTTTTTGACAGATTTTAGAAAAAAATATGTAATTGATTTTATATAATTTGTAAATGTATGGTCCTATAACTTGCTCTATTTTCCATTAAAAAAACAAAATAATAAAATAAATATTTTCTTTATAGACTTCAAAACAATTGAAAGTGAGTTACAAGAGAAATAAAATAACTTTTTGTTACAAAGAAGAATAACTCTCTACCAAAGGCTGCTGAGTGATACATAGATAAGTTGATCTTGTTTTTGACAATACAAAACCAAAATTTCACAAAATAGATCTTGACGCTCTCTCTAAACTCACAAATATCTTGAAGCTTACAAATTGGTAATGCTGCTGGAACACATGTTTTTTCATATGTTATAAAATGTAATAGGGGTACAAAAAAAATTGAAGAGAGAAAAAAAATATATTGAAAATGTTCTGTTCTATTAGGTGAAAACAATCTTGACACTGCTGGCTCAGATTGGGAATCAATGATAACAATCTTATCTGCTAAGGATACATCATTACAACTTCTCACTTGCACTGTTCTTGATTACATAATATTATTATTTGAAAAATAATAGTTCTTAATAAAAATCAGAAATAATTTTTTTTTTCATTTATTTTAGCCATATCAGAACATAAGTTTGAAATTTTTTTTTATATCCAGAAAAAATGTTTGGAACTGCAACTTTTGATTCTCATAATATAAATTATTTAACATAAATCTGTATAATTTAAACATAATCTGTATAAAGCCAGTAGATAAAAATCCTTGCAAAAATTTTCATTATTTCTTAATAGATTGATCATCCAGAATTGTATAAAATTATTACACATAACCTTGTGCACAGGAAATATGAACATTTTGTAGCATGAGAAAAAATACCATGCCTGACTAGGAATTAAATCAAAAACCTTCAGAATGAAAGCCCAAGTTGTAACCTTTCTGATGCAAAGGTCAAGAGAAATTTTTCAATTTGGAAGACAGTTTTTTAAACAATTTTAATTCAATGTAATTATAAAAGGAATTGAAACAATATTCAATGTAATTATGAAAGGAAAAGGGACTGAAACTGTTGCTACTATTAAACAACAAAGAAAACATAAAAGTCATAACCCAATAAACATACATGTGCGTGCGCTTACCCCCCCCCCCCCCACTCACACACACCAATATTAATCATATGTTCACTTTTAAAGAACATCTAAATATTTTGCTAATAAACATTTTACTGTAAAATTTATTATCACATTTAAGATATGGTATTTACACTAAATTTTACATAAAAAATAAATAGGAATTTTAAATGCAATATAATACTATTTAATCAAATAAATTACAAGCAAGTGTCACAATAAAGCAAGCTTAATTTAGTCAAGGTTATCAATCAGTATCATCATTAAAAAGAACACACACTCACACTATATTACATGTATATGTACATTAGATATGAAATATATTTATAATATAACAAATGATTAGGAGTATACCTCATCAAGAGATGTATATCTTATTTCTATTAAAACACTATTAAAACATTATATCATTAAAACATATATACACAAGTAATCATATATTCCCAAAATTAGATTTTTTTCTTTTTAGAATACTAGCATACTATTTTTTAGAATAATGGCATCCATACCTACTGGTAAACTGGTAACTGTTTCAAATTTTTACAACAAAAATGTATTAAAAAATTTTTTTAAGAACATCCAGTAGTTAGTTAATACTCATAAATATATATAAAATCTGCTATAAATGACTACAACAAAATTCAATAAAAATCAGATGGTTTACATTGTTTGTTTTATTTTCACATTTAAAAACCATTTAACTAAACTTATAGTGGTAAATAAAAATCTAAAATTTGGATTTTTTTCAGTGATGTATTAACAACCTCTTGTATGGTAGTAAGACAAATTAAAAGAAAAGAAATCAAAATTATAAATATTTACACATCAAATGAAAAGATAGACTATTATAATACTTAAATATAATTAATTAATTAATAAATTTCAATTATAGTAAAACATTAGTTGAGTTGCAATAATTTAAAAAATGAATTTTTAAGACATTGTTAAAATATTTCAAAGATAAAGACCAAATGCCATCAAACAAAACTTACATTTCTTTCTTTGAGACCACATTCGTAATCTAAGAATACTCACTGTGAACTAACTATAAATAATCAACTGCTCATTGCCAAGTTTAACAAAACAAAATTTCCCTCCTGGAAATAGAATGCTGCTTATTTCTTATTTAATTCTTATTTACACTATTTCCATTGAACTGAGACGTTTCTACTCATTTAATTTTAAAAATATATATCTAAAACTGTTCTACTTCTCTAAATACCTAGAAACTTATGAACTTATTACCAAAACAGTAAAAATCAAAATGAACACATATCATTCGAAAATAAAAATATGTAACTAATTTTTAATATCTCTAACTACTTTTTGATTACTTTCACTAACTAATTTCATTTAAGTCAAAAACTTAATTTTACTTGAAATTTACACAATAGTAGCAGATAAGGCAACTACAACAGTGCACTAATCTTCCTTAAAGAAGATACTCTATAAAAATTACAACATCAAATATCCATTATAAGAGAATGACACATCATGTTATTCTGATGTCATCAAAATACTCAGGTAATTATTAAGAGGTCTTTCCAAATGTATAATTAGATATCTTGACAATTTGGATGCAGTAGTTGTGTATAGCAACCTAATAGTGCATGATACTTTACATAAATTGCTGTCAACCTAGTAGAAAAAAACCATGTATTTTATACTGCAAATGAGTTACCTTTCACACAGTTTAACCATTCGCTCATGAATTTTTCCAGAACAAGGTTCAATAAGATAAAACTTTTATTGCAAATAATGCATGCTTATGAATAAATAGTTTATTATTGGTAAAACAATTTACAAACAGTTAATTTATTACAATAGGCTGTTTTATTATTTAAAAATATTTTTATTTTAAAAAGATCAAAATTATCAATTCATTAGCCAAAAATAATTTTAATTCTGAGAATTTAAAAAATGAAGTATTTTAAGTAAAATGCGGAAAATATGAAAATTTTAAATATATTTACGTAAGTAAAATAAAGTAAAATAGATATTCAGTTTCACTAATTTTGCTTAGTGTTACTATCTACAAAGAAACATACCCTAGTAACAACTAAACAAATTGTTATAAATTCTTGCTGGAAAAATAATAAACACAATTACTTGTGTAAAAGGAATAATTTACACATTTGTAATCAACACTTATACTAGGGTAATAACATCAAAGAATAGAAAACAGTTGTTTTCTTCAATATTAAAATGAAATATTAATGTTGAGACTTGCAGCAGAATTTTTAATCAAATCACATTTATAAACTTGTGCTATCTTTTAATCTATATCATAGCTTTTACTCAAAAATTTCTGAACAGACCAAAAAAAAAGACTCATCAAAAAATAAACAAATGCTGAAAAAATATTTTTGTAATAAAAATTTTCAAAAAATTACCAATTACTTGCATATTTTGTGTTCACAAAATTGTCAATAAAATAAAAAAACCTACAGCAAAGAAACAAAATATAAATTGCTGAAAAATTATTTCCTGAAAAAAATTTCTGAAAAAATAAAATATTTCCCTGAAAAACAAACATTAATTTCATAAAAGAAGGCAGGTCTTTTTTATGATTTAACATTTTTATAACAATTCATAAAATTAAGATGATATTAATAAAAATGGGTAAAATTACGGGCTCTGACTTTTTTTGTGATACTGAGATAGTTTTACTAACTTATCACCCTGGAGAGTCAGTTCTAGCTATAGAGTATTGGGAGAGGAAAGATGGAGGTTTTTAGCAAATATTTAAAAAAAATATTAAGTTGACTAATATATTTTACCAAACCTTCCTTGAAAGCATATAAAATTCCCTGAAATATTTTTTATTATTGAAGATAAAATAACATTATGTTATGACATTTAAAATGTTTTTTTGTTTGACCCATCCCTGTACCTGAAGAAAGAGTGCTTCTTCTGATAAGTATTTCATGATTAACTTTATAAACAAGGAAACAATAATAATAACACTAAAAAATACTTTAAAGTTTTAATCATATAATCTTTCAACAATTTATGTTCTGTTTCCTTGGTGTAGTTATTTTTTTAAATCGACAGAATTGTGAATATAAAATATACAAGAAATTGATAATTTCTTTAACACTCTTAGCACCAAGCCTAAATCAGTAAAACTTCACCCCGGGCACGACATTTTTTATTTATATATTAAGACCATTACATGTGCATCAAAATTATACACGTGGCCGTTTTGACATTGCTAAAAATGTATCAGATTGATACACATGGCGCTAAGAGTGTTAAAATGTTTTTTCAGGAATATTTTGGTTTGTAAAAAAATAAATAAATAAAAACATTTAAAAAAAAACATTATTTTTTGGCTTTTAACAAAGGAATAAGGTGGAGATTATGTTTTCACATTCCAGAAGATAAAAAATAATTTTTTTGAGGAAAAAAAGTAAAATTTTAGAGGAAAACAAAGTAATATGCAATAATTTCTTTAAAAAGGATATTTTGTTGTTCACAAGATGGTACAATGAATAGTAGATGCCAGAAGTTAACTTCAAAGAGCTTAGCAGTTTTATTAACATATATATTTGTTAGAACTAAAATCAAATATCATTGCATGAATCCATAATGGTTTTGATAATAAAAATAGTAACAGAGTAAAATAAACAATCAAAATATATATTAAACTCTTTTACATAATAAACCTACTGAATAAAATGACAAATATATTGTAAGCCATTGATTTTAATGCCCTAAAATATCTTTCTTGATTTACCTTGCTATAAAGGGGTAGTATTTCCTGTTTACACAATCACAAATATTTTATTCTGTGATTTCAAAATCTTTTTACATCCCTCTGGGAGTAATGCTTTTCAATTTTAGAATCAAATGCCTACATCAAACCAAACTTATATGTAACAATAAAATTGTCAGCTCCTTTAAAATCAAATATAAGAAAACAGGAATTATCCTTTATGATGAATTTTAAAGACGCATTAATCTAATCCTCTATAGGAACTCTGGCTGAACAGAGCCGTAATTCGTAATTGTGTACGGACACATTTTATATAGAGATGAGCGAGGCTCATCCTCAGATTATGTAAATGTGGTTCTTTAGAATTTTAAGGAAAAACAACTTTTTATGGCTAAAATCTGAGCTAATCAATCAAACTTACTGATTAGTAATTCCATCCGATGTCGAAGTAAATATCCGATGTCTGAGGCAATTTTTTCCTTAAATTGGTTATTTGTCTCATTTTATTGAATGTAAAATGAAACAAATAAGAGAAATAAACATGAAAAAGTAACCATGTGGGTTATTCTCTTCATTATCTTTCTCTCTGACCTACATCCTTTCGTTCCTAGTGATGGTCTGTACATTTTAGCTGGATAGCCAATGGATCTGTCCTGGATTAAGGACCTTTAGAGTTTCTTGGGAACTGATATTTTAGAGAGGGATTCTAACAACAGAACTATTCAGAAATTTTATTTTTTATACTCAAGTATATTAATTTTTTTAAATAACATTTATTTGAAAAAGTTGATAAGGACACCACATGACTTCCTTGTACACCTATTATACTACATATACTCATTTTTTAAAGAGAAAAGTAAAAATAAATTTTATTTCATTAATAACTTCTAATATTTTTTCATTTTTTTATTTTTATTGTTATTACTGAATTATTAATTGTAAAATTTTTTTTACAATCTGAGGTTAATAATTATTAATAAATCAATATATTTAAATTTAAAAAAAAGAAAAGATGAAGTCTAATTTGAACTGATGTGCCTTCCTGTTTTAGTCCAAATATTTCATTAATTACAATTTTATTTGACTATAACTCAGGAACCAATGAAAATAAGTACCACTTATCACATATTGTTGAAAAGCTCTCAATAGGGGCTTATTACTGCAAGTAAGAAAAATACTTTGGTGTTTTTCTTAAACTCCATTTAACTGCAATAATTTTTTAAGTTTTGGCCACTTTTGGTCAGTTTTTGGCACTTTTGGTCCAATCGATTGTAATCAAAAGGGGAGCTGCAAAATTTGATGTTACAACAGTTCTAAATCCAAAATTTCAACATCTTACGGCTAATCACTTTTGAGTTTTGTGATATATGTATGTACAGACATCACACCGAAATTAGTCAAAATGAGTTCAGGGATGGTCAAAATGGATATTTTCATTGAAATCTGAAAAATGAAATTTTCTGCGGCCATAATACTTCTTTTATTTCGTACAAGGAAGTAAAAATTGTTGGTTTTAAAAATCATGTAAACACCTATAATATATACTTAATAAACTTATATTATACTGAAGAATTTATTAAATAAAAAACATTATACTTAAGCTATATATTATACTGGAGAAAAAATGACATACTACCACAGTTTTATATCTTATATTTTTTTTTTTTTAATGAACAGATGGTATAACTTGTACTCTTTAATCTAGTAACTTGGCTAACATGATTTACCAAGCAATCAAACAAATTAAATACATATACTGTAGCATTAGACTGTTTATGCAGTAAGTTTTGGAGTACGGTAATCATAAGATTATATCAAAATTAAATGTTTTTCTGCCTACAATAAGTACCTTTTATGATACTGCTTTACTATAATAGTACCTTTATGGTTTGTATAATTAGGTAGAAAAATGCCAACTTTCAAAATATAGTAACAAAATAATTATTTTTTATACAAACAACACAGAAGCATTTTGCAAAATTCTAAAAACGGAAATAAAAATTATAAGAAAGTTAACACCACCCACTATAAATAAAATACATGCTGTTTCTTAATTAAAAATAAAAATTAATAAATATAACAGGCATTTCACTGATTTCTATTTATAAAACTAATTTTAAAAAAATAACTGTAAGTCAAGCACTTCAAATACGCTCTGATCAATCAATGCAAAAAGAAAAAATATTGCTATGAAGAATGCAAGATGAAAAAAACGTTTTTGCACATCACTTGTACTACTTACATAAAATTTTATCCAAAAAACTCCCGTCTTTAACAGTCAACTATAAATGAAACCACACTTTTTAATTTTTTGATACTTAACATTCAATTAAATGTAACAAAAAATAAAATATTAATTAATCCACATTAAGTGTCAATTTTAAAAGATAAAATTAAAAATATAATTTTCTACTTTTTACTTTTTTAATGAAATGTAATCTTTAAGTGATTATTACAATTTAGTATTAAGCATAAAAGGTTGCCTAGTACACTAGATATAATAAAAGTCATAACGAGCAAAGTATGTAAACCATTGTAAAATTTTATCAGTTGAGTAATTCTCTCATTTTATTGTTTGAGTGTTAAACAAAAATTCTGCATTCAATTATCTTAAAAAATTTATGAAATGATGACAACATCAAACGACAGCTGGATATTAACTTTAACATTTTTATTTGATCAAACTGTTGAAACAGCACTTCAGTATGCACACAAACACAAATATCTGTATTCCTTTATAATTAGAAAATATATTACACAAAGTACCACTATTTCAGCAAATTTTTCTACAATTATTACATTTATTTTTAGTAAATACAAGTTGCTTTCTATTTATTGTGGTATAAGCAAAATTATTAATTAAAAAATAAATATGTAAGTAAATTAAAACAAAATAATTAACAATGCATAAAATCTTTCTCATACCTGTTGAATTATTAAGTAATATAAAAGCTTTATTTTCTATGAACTAGATAAATACATTTTTAAATAATAAAAAAAGAAGATAATTCTTTCGTCTTTGCCTATAAGTACAAAAAACCAACATATCACATTATTTTATGTATTAATATTCAAACAGCAAGTACTAATTATATAATTTTACAGTTTAACTGTATCATGTATAATCAATAAAAAAAATGTTCTTATACTGTAGAATTTACTGTATGTGTGTAAAGAAGCTTATTTAAAACAATCTTTCAGTCAATAAATTCAGTCTTTTGAAAAACATGATTATATCTGTGTAATAACATTTTACATTCATTAAAAAAAAACACAAAAATCATCTGAATAAGAGAAAAACATGGCTAAATATACTAATTTTTTTCTTGGTAGCCTACTACAAGATGAGAGAATCATTTTTTTATGACAATCTGTTGTATATATTTTGGTTTACACCTTCAATTTTGGTTTACTTACAAAAATAAGTAAATTTGTTTTTTATTCTTATCTTATTAGAATAAAATGAAATTATGATTAAAATTAAAAACAACAGAATATTCTAGATAATCAGAACTTTGGATAAATGTTGTTTTATAGTTACATGATTTCATTATATGAAAAATCATATAATTACACATATGGCAATAAACAAATAATTGACATATATTTCTAATAATGATGTTTTGAGACTGCTTCATGATATTTAAATCTTTGGAAAGTTTTTAGTTCACCAAATTTTAAGATAAAGACTGTGCTTTAATACATAATACTGTGTTTTTTCTCCTTAATTCTGTAAAAACTTACTAAAATTTTCAATCAGTTCTTAGATTTACCATCAGAAGTATTATGACATTAAGTAAAATAGAAAGTGCATAATATTTTTCCATCAATGAATATATTATGAATTTAAAATGTCTATCCACAAACAAATTGAGTCTTTTCTCTGGAAATCTAAATACAATCCTAAAAGCAATATTACCAGTTTTCTTAAAATTATATTATCGTTTTTAAAACAAACTATTTGTTTTAACAGCATGAACTACATTTGTGATATGAACATTAGTTAGTTTAAATAAGAAATTTTACTAAAAAATGAGTAGTAAATCAACAAATTTAGCTGCAGGAACATAATCGTACACTGTTCTTAAAAGTTTCTTTCCCACACCTACAATTTTTAATTTATACTATTTATTGACAATTTAGTAACCTTATAAATGCAGTTACATTATACAAAATCACTGAACATGTAGTATCAATACCATACTGTAATGAATAATAAGTAATTGTTGCACAGTATTTATATATAAAAAAAAAAAAAGTAAATGGGTAATATCTATTATTATAATCTATTATACAAGTACTTATGAAGATTAAATGCCTGTATTAAGTACTCAATTCAATTTAACACTATAAATTTAATTTTCTAATTTCATTTCTATAAATTTATTTTGAACAGTATCTCTTACATTAAAATTCTATTAAAATAAACTAACTTTATTCTATTAATTGTTTGATTTAAGCAACAAGCACAGAGATATTGAATTGCCTAAATCGTCTATCAACTTAATCATAAGCAAGATAGAAAATTTTAGGCTTTCAGTAGACAATTCAATAGAGAAGAAGAATTAAACAATATAACATCTAATAAAATTTATTAAAGCATTTTACAATAAATAAAAATTCTAATAGGATATATGTAATACAAAAAAAAGAAGAAAAAAAAAGAAGTTAGTAACATATATGATTACTAGGTTATATAGAGTGTTCATAAAGTCATGCAACCTGAAGTGGACACCAATCCTGAACTTGTAAGTTTGTTGTTACAAAGTTTCTGGGAGGCAAATGTTTTGCTGATACTGTATTAGACAAGATCAAAATGCGTAAAATACTTGACTCATCATCTCTCAGTGTTTCTTTTTCCTGTTTAGCCTCCAGGAATTACTATTCAGGTATTACTTCAGAGGATGATATGTATGAGTGTAAATGAAGTATAGTCTTGTACAGTCTCAGTTCGACCATTCCTAAGATGTGTGCTAATTGAAACCCAACCACCAAAGAACACCGGTATTCACGATCTAGTACTCAAATCCGCATAAAAGTAACTGCCTTTACTAGGACTTCAATGCTGGAACTTTCAACTTCCAAATCAGCTGATTTGGGAAGACGCATTCACCACTAGACCAATCCAGTGGGTTATCATCTCTCAGTCTGTGCCAGCAATTTAACAACACTATTTCAAGTAATATATATTTCTTGTGGAACATTATTTAATCGCTCTGTCTTTTTCTGAATGACAATATAAGACTATGATTAATAAATTATGCTAATTAATTACAGGCTAATTTTCCTGAAAGTGTAATAATATATACATTGACTATTTCTCATTAGTGTCCAGATTTCCTGAAATATGAAATGAAGAGTAAACACAGTTGTCATCTATCAGTATTACAAGATGACAGTTTGCATGACATTTATGAACAGTTTTTATTTTCTCCAAGAAAATCACTCAGGAAACTTTCTCAATAAACTGAATTTTTGTTCAGGGCTGTTTACAAGGCTACAAAAAAAAAGAATTTGTCTGTAGACAGTTCAGACATTTTATTTGAGGGGGTATGCGTGCTTTGTACAATAAATTTCTTTATTCAGATGAAGTGTATTTTCACCTTTCTGGATACATTAACAGCCAAAACATACAGTATAAATTTCTGAGAATCCTCACATTTATCAGTTTAACTGAAGCAATCTCAAAAAGTTGGGTTTGGTGCATGATTTCATGACAATTAGTGATCAGACTCATTTTCATCATGGAAACATTAAACGCAGAATGATATTCAGAAATTATAACAAATGTTATAGCCTGTCTTGAAACTGAAGAGAAAGTGCTGGTTACAGTATGATGGTGCTACATGCTAGACAGCCGATTTGACTGTGGAACTGTTACATGAATTTTTTGATGACTGCGCAATTTCCTGCAGACTTTATCTCCAATCCCCCAGATCTTTCACCATTACATTTTTATTTATGAGTTCACCTGAAAGAAATTGTTATCAAGAAAATCCATACGCTTTGATTGAATTGAAAGAAAATATTAAAGATAGCATCTCTAACATCACAGCACAATTCTAAGGAAAGTTGCACATAAAGAAACGAGTTGACTGCATCAAAGCTCATAATTTACATTTTGAACATTTATTATGACATGTAAATTCGGGAAAAAATTAAAACTATAATTTGTTTAGTTCTCTGTATTAAACAATTAAAATAATTCTATGATTAAATAACATTTATTTAACTATACAGTTTATTTACTCAAGGGTTGTATGACTTTATGACCTCTGGGTATTACCCATGCTATTAGTGTAAAGTATTATTAATATAATTGTACTGTAATGTACTTTCCATCATTAATAAAATATTTATCTAAAGACATAATATAAAATAAAGATAAA
Source organism: Lycorma delicatula (assembly GCF_047948215.1). Taxonomy (NCBI): domain Eukaryota; kingdom Metazoa; phylum Arthropoda; class Insecta; order Hemiptera; family Fulgoridae; genus Lycorma; species Lycorma delicatula. The sequence continues at coordinate 126,932,538 of NC_134461.1, read as the reverse complement.
TCTTATGTATACACTACTTTAAACAAATCTATTACAAGAAAACTTTATTTTATTAGTAGTTCTACATTATTTTTCATCACTAACCTCTTTGGTAAAGTTGAATTCATCAACAGTGATAACAGGTGTTGAAAGGGGAGAAGACAAATCTGCAGCATTAACTTTTTCACATACTTCAATAACAGTTTGTCTCCTTTCTTTTTTAATATCAGATTCACTATCATCATTTTTATCACTCATGCAAACCACTAAATCACCACAAGTTTCATAATTTAGCATGTGATTATCGTTAAGCTCAATAATTCCAGTTATATTATTAGATACATCAGGTAAAGAAGATGAAGAATCCATAACCAGCTTTACAGAAGAATCTATAAGCCCATTATTTTCTTTATTTACATCATCAGATGATGATTGAGTATCTACATTTGTATTAAAAGTATTTTCATTATTTACAACACTGTTAGATGCATTTAAACAATTAGAATCAGATGTAATAATAATATTATTAATATTTACATTATAATTATCGTAATTTTTTATATCATTATCGATCATATTAACATCAATATCATTTTTACCTGCATTACCACCATCTGAAACAACATTTACAGTTCCTTTTTCAACAGCTACTTCAGGAACTGAATTATCACCTTCATTCGATAGCATAATACAAGAAGCATCACCATTATAATTATCGGTAGATATAGAATCTAAATTTTTATCGCCTTCCCCCTCATCACAAGCAACCAAAGATACAATAATATCAGAAGGTGTAACAGGTTCGGAAGGACATTCTGGGATAACTGGCAGCGGATCATTAAGATCTGTTCGTAAAGGTAATTTTAAGGAGGAAGAAGAAGTAGTAACAATAGATGAAGTAGAAGAAGAAGAAGATGACAGAGAAGCTAAAGAAGAATTATCACTTGAAGTTACCACCATCACCTGCAAAGTATTATTATCATTGTCAACGCAACTTACACCAATCTGATTATTTTGAGTTATAACGACTGACGAATCTTCGCTGTTTGAATGAACTGAATTTTCAATTATTGTTTTTCTAGTTATTTCTTCAGCAATAGTAGGATGGTGTTGAAATTTAAACTCAGTATCGACCGAAGAGCTATCCAAATGTGAATCACAATCATCGGCTTGACTGACAGAACTTGAAACATCAGCGGTATGAATTCCGCTATCTTCTCTATCTGTATCTCCGCTTAATGAAGAAGCTGGATAATTTCTACAAAAGTCTAAATCTTCAAGACTTTGAACTCTTTCAAAACATTCATTATTTAATCCTTCAGTTGAATCTATATCTAAACTGTCCAAAGACCTGTGTCTGAAATGCTGCTGATGATTTGTTTGATAAATTTCAACATCTTCTGGACTTGATGTCCTTTCTATGTGCTCATCAACTCTAACTGTTTTATAACATTCATTTTCTTCTTCATTCACTTTTGAATCAGTTGAATTACAATTTTCTGTTTTAAATTCAGTGTCAGTATTACCGCTTGTAGATTTTACAGACGCATTATAATTTTCAATAGCCGATTCAACTGAACTTATTGTTTCATTTTCTTCTTTTGTAATAATTTTGTCAGTATTAACTGTTTTCACAATATCTTTATTAACAGATTTTTCTAATGAATTCAAACGATCTCTCACAGATGGTGCATTTAAAATATTTTCGGATGTACCTTTATTAATCTTTCCTGTTGTACTTAAATTTTCTGTGGATTGAAATTTTTCAATCGTCGACAGCCTATCTTTTACTGAAATTTCACCAGATAACCTATTAATAGTTTTCTTTGCAGGTGATTCTTCAACTTGTTTGCCAAATGAAGATAACCTTTCTCTAATGCTTTTACTTGAAGAAAAGTCACCAGAGAGGCGATGATTCAATTTTGATGATGATTCTTCTTGATCAGGAATTTTTTCAAACAATTCTCTTCTTTTATTTATATCGACCTTTGGGACAACGATCTGTTTTCTATTTGTATCACCAGTACTGAGATCAGTTGTCGACATAGACCGTTTTTTAAGCTGTTCTAATTCAGATAATTTTTCTTCAATTTTTGGTGTTGATCCACGTCTCGGTTTAACAGGTACTGCAGGTGATTTCTTTGTAAATCCACTATAATTACTTTCTTCAGAGGATGATCTTATATTTCTTGATTTCCCTCTAGTTTCTGCATAATTAACATAACTTTGTATAGCTCTTTCATAAGTATATTCTTCTGTTTCTGAAGAAGAAGTTTTAGATGAATCCTCATCATTATGGCCATTTAAACTTGTACCATTCTGGTTAACACGTTTCTGATTTGTACTATTTTCTGACACCAATTCTTGTTCTCTCTCAAAAGTGTCATCCTATACAAAAATAATTCAGATTAGTAATAAAATTCTTGTTAATATAATTAAACAAATGAGAGAAATAAAAATTTCATTTAATTATATTAGCATAATACAATAAACATGAAATATACTAAAAAAAACTAACAATAAAAATACTATCCTGTTTGTCATTTAATGTACAACATTATTTGTAAAACATTTTGCAATTACAGCAAAGATATCAAGAGTACATATTCTATCAACTGATGAAATAATACTGTTTGTAAAGAAAAAAGGCTAGAGTCAGAGAAGTAAGAGTAGACATTTATTTTATAGTTAAAACCTCAGATCTACCACTTATCTATCACTTTTATATCAATCATAAGTAAGCATTCTTTTTTATAAAAAAACTATAAACAATGTCAATGAATATATTTGTACATAGTTCTTAACTCATAACAATAATAAAATTCAATACATATTGAATTTACACAAAGACAAAAATAAAAGACAATAATGAATCCTTATAGTATGCAGTTGCTTAAATACTTCCAACACAGTATAGATCACAAAATTTCTTATAAATATGAAATTTATCTCATAAGAATATGATTGATATTTGTGAATAAATGTTAACATGAGAAGTAATGGAATTTAGAGGCAAGTCATAATTTGATAATTCAAGTTCAGTAGTGCCAACTAACACTGCTAGAATAATTTAAGTACTTTGAATACTCATTCATAATCAAGTGATTATATTATTGAAATACTTAATAAGAAATTTCATAAAATATTTTTAAAATTTTGATCACAGTCCAGTTACAAAGAAAGGATCCATATAACTATCTCTGGTGAGATCTTTTAGAAGCACAATTTTCAAATATTATAAATATTAGCAGCTAAAAGTATTTTTAAATTGTTACATTTTTTCATGATGATCGACAATTGTATGAAAGTGTTATAAGACAAAAGAAGACAAGCTGATTCACTGTTATTCAACTGTAACATCTGAAATGGTAATACAATAATTCCCTTGCTGTCTCAAACATAAATTTATTTTTTCATTTCACGAAAACAATATGATATTAACCATTTTTGGATTTTTTTTTGCAAATACTAAAAAATATTCATCAAAACTTTAAAAATATACAAAATGACTAATAATTAATCAATAATAAAATAGGGTTAATGTTAATGACACTTACATTGTTTTGAGCTTCTTCTGTAATAGTAGAACTAGTAGAAGATGATTTACTACAAGTACTAATACCTAAATCACTTAAATCATTATCATCATCCTGATACAAAGGTAGACTTAATTTTCGGCCCCTGGAATTTCTGTAAACATAAAAGTATTCCCGTTGTAAAAAGTAAATTAAAAGTTGTCTGTAATTTATACCATTAATTAATTGGCAATTTAACTACTTTAACTATTAATAGAAATTTTATTTCACTTATTTGGAAAAAATATTCAACATAAAAGCCCTACTTATTTTTTTCCTACATACACAGAACACAGATAAATATGTATATTTATATATACTAGGCCCAGCCAGTTTACGAGCTTGTGATGTCACGAGCAGACTGCATATTACTACTCGGCCTGAAAACATCAACTCCACGTATCAAATCGAAGTATTACTTATTATCATATTGTACACGGTAATAACTATCATATTTAAATTTACTGATTATAAAAAATACGTAATTAATTCATTTATAACCTTTATTTGTACTAAATTAATTTTTAATAATAAACAAAAGCTTACTTGAATTCTCTTCATGCATCTAATTGAAATTTCTAGCAAGTTCACCATCCTCGCTAAACGAATCGTTATCACTGTCACTTTCACTACCAGAGTCCACACGTATCATATAACGTTGTCATTTCACCTATTAGTGGTTCCAGTTTTTCATATCTTTTTCAATATTTTTTAATTTTTCACATAGGGTTTCCAGTCATCTTCATTCATGTAATTAATTTTTTCTGTAGTTAATTCTTCAACATTTGTGAAAGAAAATGTTGGGTTAAGACTTGCCACATGTCTTTTTACAGCTGAACATACCATCTCAATCGGATTCAAATCAGGATGTTACGGAGTCTAAGAACATGATTCCCATGTTTTTTTTCTAAAGTTCATCCAAGTGATATTTTTGTACTTTAATTTTATGTAACTACTAATTCATGTAATTGTGGTTTCAGTATTTCTGAAGTATACAGAATATGGGTTTTCTCCAGCCAATCGATCATATCTTTTCTTCTGGAGTTAGAATTTGGCGCTTTATCAATACCTGTATCATGATAAGGAGCATTATCAACAACTACTACTGACATTGGTGAAAGATTTAGAATCAATTCTTCATGCGCCTATTTCAAGAAATTGTTTGTACTCATGTTGCCATGGTAGTCGCCACTTTTTGAACTGGCTTTCCAAATTAAACGCGTTTGGAATAAAACCGATTTCTCCTCCAGCATGAATTACTATTACATGGTCACCTTTATTAATCGGCACGTGAAGTCCCTCAACAATACTATCAGACCACGACTTTGTCAAACAATGCAAACTTAAAATGTACGTTTGATCTAAATAAACAATTGTAGCATTGCCTGCAAATACTCAATTATCTTTTACTTGATATCGAATTTCTCAATTAAACATTTTCTGTTATTTTCAGTTTTACACAGTTGAAAGCTAACTCTTTCAAAATAACAGCTGAAGTTGATTCACTGCCTTTAAAATCAATAGATGACTGAAGTTTTTGCCTTATTTTTTTTAAAGTAGGTAATTCATTCTTCTTTGAATGAAATTCAACTGTTCTTTTAACTACACCTAAATCAAAACTGTCTAGTCCAATGACAGGTTTCAAACGTTGTTTATACTTTTTCGGCGTGCTAAAAGAACACAAATGGGATGTTGATTGAAAAATCAAGTATTTTTTTTCTCTTCTGAGTTTTTGAACTTGTGTTTTTGATAACCCACAAGCAGCACCAGTTCTTTCGTCACGTTTTTGAATGCCAATTATATGATTTTTGTCAGTTAATTTAGCTGATTTTAGAGCTTCTTTTTTCATAAAATCATAAACATTATTGATAACTTCACATGTTTTTTCTTCTTAACAATGTTTTTCTTCTTAAGTTTTTTTTTAACTATGTATTTAAATTCTGCAATAACAAACTGCAATAATAACACACAAACAAAAATAAAACAAAAAAATAATATATTACAAAAAATTTGCAAAAAACAATGAGTAATTATAAAATAATATAACTGCACAAAAACGTTATCCAAATACCTTCACTGAACACAATATAAACTGAACTAAAATTTATTTCTTTATACACACATTGTGTACTACAAGTGATGGATCTAAATATAATCATGACGAAAGATGTCATTTCTAACTGCATGTATAAGTTTTTTAGGCCGATACATAATACCAATCAGAGTATTAGTCATTGGTTAAGAAATTGTTATTGTTTACAAGATTGAGTCATTAAGCATTTTTATACATGTAATCAACTCAAGTGGAAAGAATTCAACACACAACAAGATAAATGTATTGCTTAGGCATCCTTATTTGTAAGTCGAAAAATTAAATTAAAATAATAATTAGACGCAAAAATAATGTTTTGGAAAACAATAATATGAGATGTCAGCACATAACGTCACAAGCTCGTAGATTCGTTGGGGTAACTATATATATATATATATATATATATTATGTAATTTATTTAATATTATTTTCCTCTTCTGTACTGTCACCTGAGGAAGCTTAGAGAATACTAAGTGAAACGTAGTGTATTTAATTTATAAGTTTGTATAGTTGATTAATTAACCCAAGAGATTAGGTAAATAAAGATAATATTTTTATGTAAAATATGTCTTGTTATTATATATATATATTTATTATATACATATATTATATTTTTTCACACAGAGTGAAAAAAATTGTAGTAAATTCATATATATATATATAGAGAGAGAGAGAGAGAGAGAGAAAGAGAGAGAGAGTGAAAAATTGATGGATGGTTTTTAAATCAGCAATACTCTATTAATTTAAAAATTAAATTATATTTACTGATACAAAATTAAAGCTCAATACATGCCATTTGAATGTAATTATGTTCACTAATTTTTGAAAAATAATGTTCTTGAGGTGAAGTCCATCAATCTGAATGCAGATGTCAAGTTTCTTTTCGAAATCCATAATCACATGGGCCAACATCTCTCAGGAGAAATGGTAGGAATTTCTTGAATTATGGCATTTTTTAACTCGTCCAAACTGTAGGGTTTGTGCTTGTAGACACAGCTTTTGAGGTACCTCAACAGAAAATAGTCGCAGACTGATAAGTCAGAAGATTTTGGAAGCCATGGAACATTCCAAAGCGGGAAATGATGTGTTCAGGAAACATGTGTCAAACAACTACCATTGAATCATTTGCGATGTGTGCTGCAGCACCATCCTTCTGGAACCAAACATCTTTTAAAGCGATTTTTCATCTTCACAGTTCTGGCCTGAAGAAGATTTGAAGCAGTGAGTGTATCGAGTCAAATTAACAGTGACATTAATGCCATTTTCCTCAAAAATATATGGTCCGATAATACAAAAAGATCCAACAGCACACTAGACTGTCACTTGTTGAGAGTGCGGAGGATGCTGGTGAATGATGTGTGGATGTTCAGGAGCCCAGTAATGCAGGATTTGCTTATTTACGGTCCCGTTCAGATGAAAATGAACTTCACTGCTCATCATTAATCTTGTACTTTCATTCAATCCCAAAATCACTTGCATTGTGTAAACTAAGTCCTCACATGCAGCAAAATCTATCACTTCTAACTGTTACACAATAAGAATTTTGTATGGGTGGAAACTTAATTCTTTATGTAAAATCATCTAAGCGATTCACGATTGATCGCTAACTCACTAGCATGTCGTCTAGCTGATCATCCTGGACATCTGAATAATGCTTCCCTTACCCTTGCTATGTCTTCCAGTCTCATTACACTGTGTCAGGCGTTTATGCATCTTATTCATAATGTTTCCAGTTGATCTTAAATGTTCCACCATCTGAGGATTTTGTTATGACTCGGAACAGCTCTATGCTGACCAGTATTGAATTTAATATGAAAGAGTCACTGTACAGCTATAATAGACTCACCACTTTTAATAAAACTGTCATACATGAACATCTGATATTGCAAGTTCCATGGTTCCATTGTTATTGAAATGACATCTTGTGAGGAGTAGAAGTATCCCCACCATAGCATTCTCCCACTACCGTGCTCTCAGTATTATGCAGTTCAAAACCATCCGTCTCCCGTATGTCACCAGATATATATATTTATAAAATGTATATTGTTCAAATTAGAATACCAGTATTTTTGCACTATATCAAATATAGAATAAAACTTTTCACTAATATCTACTTATTTCATTAATATAAATTCATTTTATTGTAATAAAAAAATTAATTTTACAATAGCAAAAAAAAAAATCTGGAATTAATAGTTCATTTTGTGGAATTTAAAAAGGCATATGTTACGTTACATAGAGAATCTCTTGTTAAAATACTGAAAGAATTTAAGATAAATACAGTAAATGTTACAAAAGAAACATTAAATTTTTGAAGTCAGGACTCTGTATGCATGATCTATAAGAGGACTGATTGTAAAAAAAAGTTAACAATTCTACAGCATTTTTCACTCCATGATTCAAAGGTAAATTTATTAACAATATCCATAATAAAGTTAACAGCATACATTCATCACAGCAAATAACACATATTTAATTTACATAAATATAAAATTACAGCATGTTCAATTTTAGAAAATATTTCTCAGAACTATGTTTATAATTCTGCTACTTTCACTTTAATGATAACATAAATTCTTCAAATAAAAATGTAATTTAAAAAAAAATTGTTTTGTCTGAAGTAGTACAAGTAAAATTAATAAAGATTAGCCAATTAAAAAAAAAATTATCTTGTACGGTGAAGAATAATAAATTCAAAATATAAACATAAGCAGTCCGTCACAATTTTCAATCAATTACCAATCCAATAAACAATATTCCACTACTTTACTTAACATAAAATTAAAAGGTTTTCTTTTACAAAACCAATTCTACTTTTAGGATGTGTAATATTATTCAAATGTTAGTAAATAATATTAATTAAAAAAATCCCTCAAATGCCAGTACTTTTTTTAAGCGAAAAATTATTGAAATTTTCTTATAAGTAAATTTTATTTTATGAAATTACTTTTAATATATTGTAACAAGAGTGGTATAACGGATCTGAGTAACAGATTCTTGCCAAGTAAGAAGAAAGTAGTAGAAAATATAATAACTGAATCCAGAAGGGAATTAAAAGGAATCCTTTTTCTAAGGATAACAGATCCATTTAACAATCGCTTTTTGTAATACTGCCAACGACACACCTACAACAAATGTTGTTCCATGAGAAGAATTACTGGACCAGAGTAGGAATTCATGGGAAAAATGTAAGGACCACACGATCATTCTCATGCTTCAACTTGGGTCTTATCCTGTAGGTCAAGAGGATAGGAGTATAAATACGCCAGGAAAGATGAGTTAAGATCAGTTCTGAAGTAACGAGTATAAGCGTACGTGTTCAATACAGTTGCATGATGGCGTTATCTGTCAACATGTAGTGCTGAACAGTATGTTTGACGTGATATCACAAGCATTCCAGTGTGGGCAGTACATGAATGCAAGAAGTGGTTAGCCAAGTAGTGAAAGGTATAAGGTGATCATGATAATGCCATTTGTCAATGAGAATAAATTCTGGTTTTATGATTTAACTACCTCAAAGGAATCTTGTCTTTACTTGAAATTCTATTCTGTATGTAATCACTGTTTATTATTATTATTATTATTGACATTTATTATTATTATTGTTTGTAATTGGTATTATTATTATTGTCATTTTTATTATATATATATTACTTATAAATAACTTTATGGACTCACTTTTTTCCTTACAATTAACTTTATATTTTGTGGTAATACACTACTAAAGGTTTAACCATGGTTTTCCTTGATTCATCCAGACAAATGCTGAAGTAGTTCTTTTATTTATTTGTTGAGTTGGAAATCTACCCAATCTGACAAGATCTATGAAGTATTAAAATGTAAATAATAATAATAATAATAATATTAAAATGTAGAATAAAATATTTAATTATTTAACTCAAGATCATATTCAATAATAACAGTTTTCATGTCAAATACTATACTGTAACAGTTTTTATAATAATAGTTATCATTCCACAAATATAAAATTTAAGAATTGCTTCATGAATTTTACATTGAAAAAAAGAAAATCTTCATGTATAAAAATAAATTGTATGTACATGTATAAATTATGAATCCTCATGATGTATATACATGAATATTTTCTTTGGTATTTACTGCCATAAATCAATAAGTAAAGATTTTACAGCCAAAAGTGCGGTTTAAAAGAAAGTGTGTAGTTATGGAACAGAGCTAAAATTAGTCTTGTTACGTCTATAGATATTAAAAAACAAATTTTATCATAATAAATAGAAAATGAATGATGTGACAATGTATTTTTATGTAATTGTTAATAATATAATTATTTATTATAAAACAAAATTTGTTCAAAAAGTCTTTCTTATAAATTGTTCTACATGTTGAGAGATATATCACCCATTTCAATACAAGCGATCAAATTCCAAAACTTATAGTAGCTGCTAAATCTGTTTTAATGAACTCATTTTATTATATGATTTACTAATTCAGTCACCATACTTCCTGATCACATGGCACATCTTGAACATGAGATATTTTTAGCTTTCATTCATCCCCCCTCTATTAAAAGAGACACATAACCTCATACTGAGTTTTTTGTTAACCTCATACTAAGGTCTCATTTTGATGCTGTTTGTATTTTTTTTTCAAATCAACAACTTTTTATCATAATTAAAAAACTACATTTTATGTTTTACAATTCTTATTTTTAAACTTATCCTTTACTTGACTACAAAACCATAATGAAATATTAAATGAATAAATGAAATTAAAATATAACAATAATTTAGTCAGATAAGTTAATATTAATGTTGATTATATATGCCTTTAGGAATTTATACTATATGCATTGTTTTATGTTGTTACAGCTAATACTCCAACAATCTAGAAATAAATTAAGTAATTTATAGAAATAAATGTAATAAATTAAACTAGTCTAATATGGTGGATCTCTCTTTTTAATCCTCTAAGACTTTTAAAATGAAGTACATCTTATGCTGAGTCAACTCATCTACCAGGAATTATGACAACTATACTCACAATTCCCACAAACCTATAATATACTAATGAAGTAGTTAATTTAAGTACATGCAGAATCTGTATGATGATATGTTATCAACATCAAAATTCTTTATATTATTATATGCAACTCAAAATGGTGACACATACAGACATTTAATTTAAAGTTTAATTTACCGTATTATTTTACGCAGGTAAATGGCAACAACTGATTATTATGGTCTATTTCATCAGTCATAATTTATTGAAATTATTTTTCAATTTATTTCTTTTACTTTTTTAACCAATTAATTACCATGCAACATAAATAACTAATTTAACTTAATGTTATGTTTAGAATGTATTATATTACAATATTAATTCTAGTCATTAACAATGAATACGTGAGTTACTTTCTTTAATGTTACTTTAATGTATATTATATTTTTCTTTAAAAGATTCAAAATTAAGTTTTTTACTTTAGTTACATTGAATAATTTTTTATGGCTATGTAATTAGAAAATAAATATTTAATTGGTTTATTATTTGATATTATTATTTTCTGGAAAAGTTGACTGAGAATCTTAGTCAGCAGCTACCAATTGAACTAGCGATTTTCTATAATTGCTAGTATATTGTAAGTATACAGTTCATCTTACTATATAACAAGAAAAAATCAGATATGACAGGTATTGCATTAAATAACTGAGCCGTTTGTGCTAACTCCTTATACAAAATATTATCAACTGCAGGCATTGCTGTCATCCCCTCCTCCATCTTAAAGAAAGAAATTATCCAATGGCCACTCACACCTCAGGCTTGCAGTTGCAGCTAGTCAGGTGGCTAAGCCCATGATAATTCCATTAAAGAAATGTATGTACAAAGAAAATATGAACACATACACATATGTGCCTGTACATATGGAAAAGGGAGGAAAATATGAACACATACACATATGTGCCTGTACAGGGAAAGGGGGAGGAAATGGGGGAAAAGGGACAGGAAATATGGTAAAAATGAAACAGGAAAATGGGAAATGGAAAATGGGGAAATTAATACGGGAAAGGAAAGGGGGAAGGGTAAATGGGAAAGGTTACATTTTATGAAGTTCCGTAATGTTCATTTTGTTAATGTTTTATCAAACTTTACACTGTGTTCATTTGAGTTTATATATATAAATATATATATATATATATATATATAGATTTGATTTTTTCATTTCTTTCAATATTACTTTATATATATATTTCTCTTACTTTTTTATATAGTTATCTCTTTGTATATTTTTACTTCCTATTACTGATTGTAGGGATCTTAATATATGGTTGGCCAAAATAATTTACAACTAATTTGTTACAAACTTGCTTATCTAAAATTTATGTTAGTATCTCAACCTTTTTGACTTTATTGAGCTCTCTAATTTAACACTATTCAATAAAACTAAATTTTTAAACAATGCAACAGAATTTCTTATTCTCCATGTTTCTCTGCAATAAAACTTTATTTATCTCTTAATAAAAATATTTAATAAAACGTATTTTGATTTGGGAGTGTGTTTGAGATATGCAATGTCTTTTCAACAAGGAAACTATTTCGATTGTACTGAACTGTTCTTTATGTCTTCCTTATAATGATGTAAGGAAGAAAAAACTAAGGATGAGATAGTTCATCCTTAGTTTTTTCTTATTAAGGATGATTATCCTTAATAATTATTATCATTATTAAGGATGATACATCCTTAATAATTTTACTGACTAGATAACAAACATTTTCATCTACTGTTATATTAGACTATCCTATTTTAATACACGATGAAAATTTCTCAAAAATTAATTTAATAGATGTTTAAATAAATAACTAAATATACCATCAATAAACTCAGGGTGTTTCTTAAATAGTGAGTTGACTATATGTTTTTGGATTCTACTTATAAAATTAAACAAAAAATATCCTTAGGAAAAATGGCAATTTCTCCTTTTCACTCTCCCTGTTCACCATTTTATTATTTTTATACACCAATTTATGTCTCAAGTTTGAATAGAAGAATCGCATTAATATTGGTAAGCACCTTTGTAGTAATTTTAAAATTAGCAAAAAATCAGGGCTTAAATATGTTTACAAATTACAAAATGGCGGCCATGTTTATTTTTCAATCCGTTACATCTCCATAAATACTAGTTTTATCAAAATCTATGTTATTTTCTAAAATATTAAACCTTTTATTTAAAAAAAAGACATTTTATTTTTTTTAAATAGGTTAACAGATAGTTGAGTTATGGGAGAAAATTGATGTAATTTTGTGTCACAATTATTAGATCTTTTATTGTGAGAAAATTATTACTTAAGTTGATACTAATTTGCAATACTAGAATTAACAATAAATAAAAACAATTAGTATTTAATTGAATTGAACGTAAAGTGGAGGACATGAAAACAGACACAAAATTACAACATGAATTTCCTGCCATAACTAAGCTATTTGTTGACAGATTTAAAAAAATAAAATATCATTTCGTTCAAAATAAAAGGCTTAATATTTTAGCAAATAACATAAATTTTGATAAAACTAATATTTATGAAGATGCAACAGATTGAAAAATAAACATGGCCGCCATTTTGTAATTTGTAAACATATTTAAGCCCTGATTTTTTTTCCAATTTCAAAACTTTATTACCAAGACACTTACCAAATATTAATGAGATTACTCAATCCAAACTTGAAATATAAATTTTTACATAAAAATTAAAAATGGTGGACAGAGGAGAACGAAGGAGAAATTGCCATTTTCCCAAGGATTTTTTTGTTTAGTTTTACAAGAAGAATCCAAAAAAATATAGCCAGCCCACCATTTTAGAAACATTCTGTATAATACAGGAATTAAACATTTTCATTTACTCATACATTCAATGATTTATGTTCTACACGTATAATTAAAAACAATTTTTTGAGTTTAAATCTGTTGTATGTTATATACCAAACCATGAATAGCGAACATCATTAATTTAACAGAAAAATACATCTTTCTGTTACTAGACCACTCTTGTATGTCAGGCATTTTACACAGATTACAACCATAATAAAGAATTGGATAGATAGTGAAATGCAACAAATTAATATACTCTTTTTTGTTGAGAAATAATACATTCTTAGAAGGAAAATTTTTAATTATCTAATGTGATTTAAATTGTAATGAAATAATCATACAGAAAACAAACTTTTTATTAATATTCTATCTTTAAACTAACCTTTCTTCCATCATCTCACTAAAAGTTTTAGAGCGTCTTCTATTACGATCATGTTCCTCCAATTCTAATTTTTTGACCTCAACCACCCTTTCTATAATATGTTCTTGCTTCTTCCTCCTGCTGCACTTCCAGTCATCCAAATTCTACAGAAAAGAAAAAAAAATAGTTGAAATATATATAATAGTTTATACACAACAAACAGTGTTTTGATGTAAGCAAATCACATTTACTGAAATTTAACTGTTAAAGACAATTTAATAACGGAAATCATAAGGAAACACTATTTAGAGTAAAAATCATTTGAATTTTAAGTTCTGTTTTTTAGAGGAAAAATAATTTTTTTATTTTACTATTCGTAGTGTGTACATTACAATTTTTCAACTTCTGAACTATAAACAACCCCAAGGCGCAATGAGATGAGGATGATCTATGACATATAAATGAGGTAGAATCTTTTTTAGACTCAGGTTGACCTGACCATTCCTGAAATGAGTGGTTAATTAAATCCCAACTACTAAAGTATACCAGTATCCACTGTCTAGGATTCAAATCTCTATAAAAAATAATTTACCTTTACTAGGATTTGAATCTCACTCAACCATTTGAAAATCAACCATTAAAAAAGTTGATTTGCAATGATGATTTGGCCATTACATAAATCATCCAGTGAGTTAATAGAACTATTATTTGTAAAACCATTTGAGAAATGTGGTGCAATAACATGGATAGTGAAAAAGAGATAACCAGAACGGTCATTTGCATTTTGGAGAAGATCTGTGAAGAAATCTAAAAGGACAAGAAACATAAAAATAAGAAAATTAATGGATGTGGAAGAAAGTAATATAATTTTTTTTTAATTTTTCAATGAAAAATTACAATTACTACTTAAGGATGAATAAGTACAAAGTTGTTGAAAGCTATTATAGAATTGTAAGTAGAGGAACAAAGAAAAAGGAGATGACCAATCAACATCATGTCACAAAAACATAAATAGTTATTTAAAAATTGGTAGTATTAAAATGTGCATTAATTTATTCATTTTGATCGTTAAATTTACTATTATTATGAAGAATAAAATCTTTCATATTGTTCCTCATGCTAATCATAATAATGAGTGATAAAATTATTGCTTTTCGAAAATTGTAATTTTATTTTAATTTAATTTTATTAAATCTTGAAAAAAAAATAGTTATGAACTGCAAATTCCTCATTCCACTGTTCACAACATTGTTCATAAGTGGCTCCATTTGTGAGTGTACAAGTAACAACTACTCCACCACATTAAACCAAATGTTGCCGCCTATGATATAAGTTTGCTACAGACGTAATGCACTGTGTTGAAAACAATCTTAATAATCTTGATATGCTATTATTTAGTGATGAGGCAACCTTTTATATATGTGGAAAATTAACACACAATTGTCGAATTTAGGGGTACTGAAAATCCCCATACAATAATTTAAAATGATAGGGACATACCAAAGGTCTTGTCTGGTTAGGAGTGCACAAAATTGGCATCATCAGTCTGTTATTTTTTTCATGAAGCACACTGTGACAGGACCCACATACCTCAACATGCTTGAGAACTTTGCTGTTCCTCAGATTCCTGAAGGGTTAAGTTTCCAACAAAATAATGGTATTCCACCACTTTCATCAAGAAGTTACCATGTTCTTGAACAAAACTATCTCCAAATTTTGGATCGGACAAGGAGGTCCAACTGCATGGCCACAGAGTTCTCCAGATATCAATATTGGACTTTTTTGCTTGGAGATTTATTAAAAAATGTGGGTACAAAGACAAGTTCAAGATTTGGCAATTTACAACAGAATTGTTGAAGCTGTTAGTCTAATGATGCCGTAGATGCCTCCTAAACACCTGGCAAGAGTTAGATTATCTTTTTGTTGTCTTCCAAACTAAAAAAAGGTGCATAGATTTGAATAACCAATATTAAAACTTGGCGAGTTTATGTGTTTATTAGAAAAAAAATTAAATTACATTAATTGGTTCTCTTAATATTCGTGTATACGCAAAAAGTATGGCAAAAAGTAAGTTGGCAAAAAGTATCCGAGCGTTGTTACGCTCGGATACTTTTTGCCAAGGCACCCTGTACAACCCAAGATGATTTTACTTTCTTAAGGGAAGTATAAAATTAGATTTACTTTAGTTTACTTTTATACAAGATTAGATTATTAGATTATTAAATTATAGATTTAATTAGTTTACTTTTCATACAACTGTCAAAATCTTTAACATTCATATCTATTAAATTCTTTGGATCAACAGCAGCCAAGTTGTCTCCACTTTAAATTAAATACACTCTCAATATCATCTGAAATTAGTTTCTTATTCAACCATTCCTGGGTAAATGCCACAGAGTTTATATTATACATTATTATTTCTGAGAAGTCTAAACTGCCATCAGTATACCTTTTAGAATAACAAAATCTTTAATAACAAAAATCTAGTAATGGCAGCCTTTCCTGCAGCATGTGTTCATATTTTAAAACACCCATCATTGCCATTGATATGGTGGAAACAGGAAGCTGCATGGATGAAATATGACATAAACAAAGTTGGTTGGTAAGGTATATACGGCACCAACATTAATTTGATTTGCTATGTTAAATCTAATCCAAGTTTAGTAATTTTAAGTGACATATGGGGTTTTTGAGTCAAGGACCACACTGAATAGAACAATGACAGCTGAATTATAATAATACAGTTGCGACTTCCAAATTATAACAATTATTTATAAAATTTACAAAAATTCATTCTACTTAACATCCATCAAAAAATTTATTCTGCTCATTCAATTTTTATCAAGCATTACTTATTAATAAAGGAGCATTCATTTTAATAAATTATCATTGTTTATAAACTTGATTTTTTTTTTTATTAACTAATGAAAAATAAAAAAATAATCCCAAAAATAACAAAATATATATATATATAATATAAAACACTGAATACAAAACAAAAAATATTAAGATGTAATTCCATACAAACATCTCCATTCCATTTAACTAATAAAAGTAAACAAAAGAAGATTAAATTTATAATAATTCTGTTAGAATTCTTCAAGACTGCTTTAATCAATTTGACTTTTGGTGTATAGATATATTTTTAATGTTACACTTAAAGTATTTGATAATTACCTTTTCAAATCCACAAAATTTACAAACACACACGATAAATTCATATATAAATATATACATATATTTATATATTGTAAAATAGAATGCAGCAAAACACAATACTCACAGACTGCCAATCTTCTGCTTCATCTCTGACTTCTTTTTTAACTTTCTTTACTTCTTCAACTTTTTTAAGTTGCTCTTGTGCCGATCGATAAAGATTACAAGGTCCAACTTTAATAAACTGTAGAGGATTTGCTGCTGGTTTGGATGTAGCTACTTTTGTAGTTCTAGTGGGAATTAATTCTACATTTTCTTGTGATGTCTGAAACAAATATAAAGAGATCAATAAATTGAATGCATATAATTTTATTATATTTGTTATTTTCTCAACCAAAAAAAATACTTCCATTAATCCAAGCCTCCTTAATCTTAACTTACTAACAATCTAAACTTGAAGTAAAACAGTTTTTCACCAAAATTTATAATGAAATTCTTGGATACAAATGATTTACAGATCAACTATTAAGAACCACGAAACCCTACACTTGAATAATTTTAACTTAGTATTTCATAAAATATAAACTGAAATAAATTAAGACAGTAAAAAAAAAAAGATTAAGATGGTCCTAAAACACTTTTAATACACCAAACACCAAAAGTGTGCACATTAGTCATCCTGCTGCAATTTTCCTGATCGCAGATTGGGAGTGGTGATCCTATTTCCTAGTTAGCAAGAAGCCATGATCCAACTTCTCTATACAGTGGTTGTAGTTTTTTCGTATGTTTTGTCATACAGAACACAGGTATTAACAAAACTTAAGGAATTGGATTAGGAAATCAAAATAAACAAAAAAGTTCATTTGGACAAATGCCCTATCTACCTTTGTGACTTTTCAATAACACAATAACACTTTTCAGACCTCATGATTTTTGTCATGAGGTCTGAAAATTTTGGGATTGTTCACAATTCACTCCCTTCACTAATTGAATTAAAAAATTATTTTTATTATTATTATTAACTTTTCTGTTTACTTTTATTCTGTGAATCAGTCACTAAGTTTGGCCAACACCTCCTGGAACACTATAATGTCTATCAGGAAATAATAATGGATGCCATTTTTAAATTACTTGGAATTAAATAATTAAAACTTATTATTAAATTCATTCCCGATTTTTGAAATCCTGGTAAACAATTTTTTTTAGAAATTCAAGCAGGCAGACTTAAATTTAAAAAAATTTCTTCAATAAAAAGAAATCATTTTTTTTAACAAACACAAAAAGGGATTTCTGGAAAAAATTAACTGGTAAAAGAAAATATAATCAACTGTATTATTTATGCTTTACTATCAGAAAAAAAAACCTGAACATAAAAAATATCAGTTTAAGTAGTACCCAACAACCACAATCAATAATCTTATTTACTGTACAGCAGCATACCATAAATGACAGGATTTTTGTTCACTGGTGAACAAAATATAATAATTGTAAAGTAAATGTCGTACATCATTTATAAGAACCTAGAGGTCATATACATTGTTGTTGGCTATTGATTTGATGATTCAATGCTTGAATCCGAATTCCATGTTCGAACTCTATGAATCCGAATCCCATGTTTTACTGCTTCGAATCAATAATTCTTATAGCAGCCACAATTTAATATCATCTATGGCGATAGTTATGATTTGAACGAACAAACTGAACACACCTACTTTTACTTTCTCGAATACTGTTTTAAATCATCTGCCATTTCAAATCTTACACAATACAGATCTGCCGTTTTAAATTCGGCTTAGTTAATATTACGTGGGAATCACAGCAAATTACAGGAATGGAACCATATTAGTCATAGCAGCTGATTCGATGATTCCATAATCATCTTCAAATCATCTTAGCTTTAAAACAAATGAATCTAATAGATAGAATTCCAATTATTAAAATCACTAACAAAATGAACAGCTACGATGTTTTTCATTAATGAACTGTAGTATTTTATTTAACTTTTAGAAAATACATTTTATAAAAAAAAAAAATCCGTTTCGGCACGTTGGAAGGCAGAGGTAGTTTCACCGGTGCTAAGCAGGGGATAAAAAAGATTTCCACCTTAAAGTTAAGAAAAACTTCAAATTTACTCAATACAATAATGGTTGCATGTGAAAAAAGTTTCACATGTTTAGTATATGACAAGCTCCATCTTCTTACAATTCCAGCAACATTTTGGTCATCACTTGCCATAAGGGTTGGTTATATCAAAAATTGTTTCACACAAAGGTTTTAGGTAATGTTTAGAGGACTAACAACCACTTTAAACCGATTCAATACTGTGCCTATTAAAGGAGCTATGATTTTTTTTGTCTTTGAAACCCGATTTTTTCCACCCCCTGGGCCAATGGTTGGTTATATAAAAAGATTTTACTTAGATAAGTTTTAGGCTCTTATCTAAAAGAATAGTTGGAACTTTAAACGAATTCGATATTTTCCTTACTAAGAAGGTTATAGCGATATTTTTTTTTCTAAAATGCCCCCCCCAACCATTTCCACCTCGATAGTCTGATTTTGGGCGTTAATGACTCGACCGATATTTTCTGACGAGTTATTTTTAAGGAACAATTTGAAAGTGATTGGCGCAAAATTACAGCAGTCTTCGTGTCCACAAGAAGATGAAATATATATATAAGTTTGAGCTGACGGTGGTTTTTGGGTCTGGGGATGTAAAAGGTGAAGATATGACAAAATTTTCCAGAAGTCGAATCATGGTTCCCATTACAATAGGTAGCTTATTATGAAATCTTAACTAAAATACTTGCATGATAAAAATGCTTTAAATAATAATAAGAAAAAAACAACACTGAATTTAAAAGTAATAATAGTGAAAAATTATTACGTTTAATATTTATAAAATGAATTTAAATTATTAAAAATTAATTTATGTTACCAGCAAATTAAATTTGACACTTCTCGCAATATTTTTTAACATTAGCTGGATAAAAATTTCATTACTTACTTCCTTGTACAAAATAAAGAAAGTATGTAATCACGAAAAATTTCGGTTATCAGATTTCAACAGAAATATAGATTTTGACCATCCCTGAATACATTTTCACTATTTTTGGCGTGACATCTGTATGTATCTTGCATAACTCAAAAACGATTAGCCGTAGAATGTTGAAATTTTGGATTTAGGTCTACTATAAGATCTGTAAAAAGGGGAAGTTCCGTCAGACCTCAAATAAAGTGTTATAGTCATGATACCAAAGAAAGCAGGGGCAGATAAATGTGAAGAATACAGAACAATTAGTTTAACTAGTCACGCATCAAAAATCTTAAATAGAATTCTATACAGAAGAATTGAGAGGAGAGTGGAAGAAGTGTTAGGAGAAGACCAATTTGGTTTCAGGAAAAGTATAGGGACAAGGGAAGCAATTTTAGGCCTCAGATTAATAGTAGAAGGAAGATTAAAGAAAAACAAACCGACATACTTGGCGTTTATAGACCTAGAAAAGGCATTCGATAACGTAGACTGGAATAAAATGTTCAGCATTTAAAAAAAATTAGGGTTCAAATACAGAGATAGAAGAACGATTGCTAACATGTACAGGAACCAAACAGCAAGAGTAATAATCGAAGAACATAAGAAAGATGCCGTAATAAGAAAGGGAGTCTGAAAAGGATGTTCCCTATCACCGTTACTTTTTAATCTTTACATGGAACTAGCAGTTAATGATGTTAAAGAACAATTTAGATTCGGAGTAACAGTACAAGGTGAAAAGATAAAGATGCTACGATTTGCTGATGATATAGTAATTCTAGCCTAGAGTAAAAAGGATTTAGAAGAAACAATGAACGGCATAGATGAAGTCCTACGCAAGAACTATCGCATGAAAATAAACAAGAACAAAACAAAAGTAATGAAATGCAGTAGAAATAGCAAAGATGGACCGCTGAATGTGAGAATAGGAGGAGAAGAGATTATGGAGGTAGAAGAATTTTGTTATTTGGGAAGTAGAATTACTAAAGATGGACGAAGCAGGAGCGATATAAAATGCCGAATAGCACAAGCTAAACGAGCCTTCAGTAAGAAATATAATTTGTTTACATCAAAAATCAATTTAAATGTCAGGAAAAGATTTTTGAAAGTATATGTTTGGAGTGTCGCTTTATATGGAAGTGAAACTTGGACGATCGGAGTATCTGAGAAGAAAAGATTAGAAGCTTTTGAAATGAGGTGCTATAGGAGAATGTTAAAAATCAGATGGGTGGATAAAGTAACAAATGAAGAGGTATTGCGGCAAATAGATGGAGGAAGAAGCATTTGGAAAAATATAGTTAAAAGAAGAGACAGACTTATAGGCCACATATTAAGGCATCCTGGAATAGTCGCTTTAATATTGGAAGGACACGTAGAAGGAAAAAATTGTGTAGGCGGCCACGTTTGGAATATGTAAAACAAATTGTTAGGGATGGGGATGTAGAAGGTATACTGAAATGAAACGCAACTAGCACTAGATAGGGAATCTTGGAGAGCTGCATCAAACCAGTCAAATGACTGAAGACAAAAAAATAAAATAAAATCTGTTGCACCTCCCCTTTTGATCGACTGAACCAAAATCCAAAAAAATTGAATTTGGACTTTTTATCAAAACTGCCTTTTTCTAATAAAAGCCCTCATTGAGAGCTTTTCAACAGTTATCATAAATGGTACTTATTTTCATTTGTTCCAGCATTAGAGCCAAATAAAATTTTAATTAATGAAATATTTGAAATTTACACTGGGAAGGTTAATTATCGGTTCGAATCCGACTTCATATATATATTTTTTTTATTTACTAATAATTATTAAACTATGATTATAAAAAATATTCAATTTAAGTTATTGATAAAATAATATTTAAGTATGATATGAATAGATTTTATTTATGTGTACATACATTTTAAACATAGGGGTTGTGTCAAGGATCTTTTGGCATTGCATTGATTAATAAAAACACCTCATGTGTTCTGCTAATCGGATTCACTGAAAGATTCTTATTTTCAGATCTTAGTAACTGATTTATGTAATTTAAACAACCTCATAATACACTTAATTTATACAACGGAACTACATTACTTCAAAATTATTGGGGGCGCCGGAGCTTATAGGCAGCCAACTGCCCCACGTTCACAAAAATTACGTGCTGAGTATGTCTTGATAGCCATACCCTACACACCCACGAAGCCCGAAGGCAACATGAGTATGTATGTCATACAAGTGTCAAGCACCCTTTTTTGAACATACTTTTTCAAAGTGTACGGTATTATAAATAAATATATAATTCATGAAAAGAGAACTTTTGCAAGGAAGTACTATTAAATGAAGAACAGTTTTAAAAATTAGAAAAATAAATTCTATGTTGGTTAATAATCCCGAGAAATAACCTATTAAAATGGATAAATACCTTTTCGCTCATTTCCACAACAAAAAAAATTAAAATTTTTAAAATTACATGCGAAAATGCAAACAGCGCACTCTATGAGTAGCCGGCTAAAATACTAAGTAGTAACTAAGTGAATATAGCAATCGCTATTAACAGTACATTGTAATCTTAAACACTACGTATATTAAAATTAATTAATTAACTGCTGGTAAATGCCTAGTTAATTCGGTAAAAGTAATAACAACAGTAATATTTTCTAAAATATATATAAAAAATGTATAATATTTGCTACTTAGAAAAAAATTCAATATAACTTAAAAAATATATAAATAATTTCTAAAACTTTATAATTGTTTTTGTTTTCTCACAACTTAAACATAGAATTGTTCTGACCAGTACGTCATCAAGTTCTTATTTAGAATTTTTTTTTTAATTCAGAATTTGTTATTGTCTACAATAAGTGAAATAAATCAATATATAAAAAGAATTTAAATATTTAAAATATTTTATAAGTGAAAACACATTTCCTTCAATTAGAGCAAACCTTTAACATTTACTCTATAATTTATATGTTAAGTACTTCTTAGCTTTCTTTTATTAATTCTTTCATTAAGAAGCTAAGAAAGGTACTAAACATACAAACAACAGTGATCTTAGCAGAAATAATAATAGTAAATACTATCTTAACAATTTTTACTCTATAATATAAAGAATGTAATCACCAGCCTGAAGGGCTAGTTTGATGATGTATCCGATATGACCATCAGCTGATGAATAATGCCTAGGCAGTACGTGACAGATTTCCTATGAAAAGTAATGCGATAGCCAGTTCCTCTCCACCTTTAGAAGCATATATTTACTATTAATTAATTGGTTCATTAGCCATAAAGAAATTTTTGCTGCATAGTTAATAAATTTCTACTGTGTTCTAACAAACATTAGTCAGCCGGTTTTATAATTATAGGAACAGGACAAAAACTATGATAAAAAAGAAACAATAGATTCAGGGCATTAGTGAGAAAGGGGATTAGTGCTACTATGTGTTGTATTCTCACTCGCTTAATTATGAACATGTAAAGAGCAATCTAATCCTTATTACTATTAAGATTAATTATATTCTTATAAAATTGTGGTTAATACTGTTAATAATTGAATAGAAAATAAAAATTCAAGTAAAAGTGAACAAATTATAAACATATTTTAATTTAAAAAAAAAGAAAGAGATAATTAGTTCAAATAACACACCTTTTACATTTAAGTGGTTATAAGTAACTAATGACAGATTAAATTTGTAGTACAATAACAGTCAATAGCAGTACAATAAACTTTTAAAAACAGCACTTAGCTACATTAAATTATCAAACAATTCAATTTTTTTTTCAATATCAAAAGAAATCTAAACCAGCATCAATGTTTAATTCATTATAATCATAATGTAGCACACTGACAACTGGAGAATTTACACAAGTGATGGGATGGTGAGAAGTGAGACTTTGCATAACAAGCAAAGTCGCTACAGTCAAAAAAAGAAATGTTATTTGAAGATCCCTTCTACATTCCTTACTGTAGACAACCTGCTGTAGAAGTCCCCGTGATATAAGGTAAATTATATATTAAGAGTTATTCAAAGAATAAATTTGACAATTGATTTTTCTAAATTCAGCATCTTTGGTAACATTACAAAATAAAATAAACACAAATTGAAAAAACAAAACAATTTCCCTGTAACAACTATTTCTTTTTTATTTCCCTCATATTCCATTGTCTACTTACTATCCTATTCTCTTATTTCCCTATCCATTCACACAACATAGCTTTTACCTGAACCAACAATTATTTTAATAAACAAAACCACTACCCTAGTAATAATAAGAAAAATTATATCTATATTTTTTTAAAATTGTATTGTGTTTCAGAAGCAATCAAGAAAACTGCACTAAATATCATGGGACTTCTGAAATACTAATGACCTAATCAAGATAAAACAATGAGGATTACCAATGACCGTAATTCTTTCCATTACAGAAGATACCGCAAAATTATCTTTAAAAGATTTTCTGTACAAACAATTTCTATATTATTCAAAATCTATTCATTAATATTTCTAAAGTGTCTTGTCACTTTTCTTATACTATTCAATGACTTATTTTAAATTATAACATAGCATTCAAAATTTTACGAAGAATGGTCAAATTTGGTTCTTTTTTAAAACAATATGTCAACCGATTAAAAATTAATAAATTAGAAATATAAAAATACATATAATAGATATACTTTACAAATAAAATATTAACATTCTAACATTAATCATTAATTAATATTAGTCGCCTATCTTTTCATAATAAATCAATCATGTTTCCAGATAATATCAGTTTTAATTGAATATTATTATTATCGACAAAAAATCATAAAAACAGTAAACTATTAGAAAACAATCAGGTTCAAAAAACAAATGGTATTTTAAGATAAACAAATACAAAAAATCAAGCAATGAAAGGTACTATGTTATTACTGCTTTATAATGTTATAAACTACATTTTTAATTAATTTCATATTGGTAATAAACACGTACATAAATAAATCATAAATACTAATCAAATTATTAAAAAAAATCTAGAGCATTAATATAAAAACATAAAATATATATATTTTTTGAAAGTAAAATAGAAGCAGTATGAATTCATTGCAATATTGCCATTAAAATAGTTCATAACATATACAGTAATATTGAGCACCTACACACATTTATGTCTGCTCAGTAGCGCATGTATCCTGAATAGGTTAAAGATGGGTGGATCTAAACAGATAACATGTTACACACAAACACACACATTATATTATATATGTACACATATATGAGACCTACATGGTTGATGCAATCAATTCAATCTTCCATCCGCTGTTTCTATATATATATATATAGGTATATCCGCATTTAAAATTAAATTCATTGATTATGTCATTATGAAGTATATCATGTATTTTCACGATGTAATTTTACAGCCTGTTTAAATAACATTTATATATTAAAAATATATATTATTGATAACTAAAAACTTTCAATACAACAGTAGACTACTGAAATATGGTTAAAAGTGAATTATAAAAGTGAATATGCATAGAGGCAATTTAACATAAAAAAATAAATATTTTTATAAAATCCATACTATACAGAATTAATAAATAACTTTTATTCTAATCTGTACATAATAATAAATTATACAGATCATATCAGAAGTAGGTAGATATGCTACTCCATGGATAAAAAAAAAGACTGCAACATTTGCTTAGATGGATCAAGTGAAACCATTACAAACATTGATGAGTGCAGCATCACAAAATAGAGAATTAATTATAATGTAAAAAATGTGTTAAGTCCATACTAATTATTTATTTAAATATTTTTTTGAAAATTATAAAAATATGAAGATAATAAATAGAAAATGATTCACAATTCAAAGGGCATTAGAGAAAATTATTTGAGCGCATATTTATAAAAGTAATGAACAAGAGCCAGAAAATTCAGTTTTATTTAAATTTTTTAATTAATATTATTTAAAAATTCATTGAAGGAATAATATTGTTTCTGTAATGATACTAGTGTTCCTTAAAGCACAAATATGAATTAAGTAAATAAAAGTATATTCATTTTCTTAAAATTTATAAACAGGACAATTATTATACTAACTGTATTATACAGTTATTCTATTGTAGTTATTAATACAGTGTTGAAAAAGTGATGCAACCTTATGAAATAATGTTTCCTTCTTTTGTTGGATGTTTAATTAAGGAAAACTGAGGAAAAATGGGTTACACAATGCAGCAGAGAATATTTATTGTCCCCAAATACATTAGATGTGCCAGTTATGCTCAGACCCAGAATGAATTCACAAAAAAGTATGGTGTGGATGCACCAAATAAGTCCTCCCCACCAAGTGGCTGTGCAACAAGTTCAAAGAAATAGGAAATGTGGCACATACATCCAAAAGTGGTCGACCTGAAAGTGCTAACACCATAAAAATTGATTGACATGCAAGCTGCATATTTCATTAGTCCCAAGAAGTCTGTGCGACATCTATCTAGTCAGTCTGGTCTCTTCATTGGTAATGGCCCACATGGCATCAGGCAAGTACATCCATAAAAATGCATCCATACAGAATTTGTATTGTTCTCAAGTTGTTATCTGCAGACATTGGAAAACATGTAGCTTTCTGAAAGCGGTTCATGTCATCTGTAACGCCAGCTGGGAAAGAACTCAATGACTATTTTCGGTCTGATGAGTAACGATTCCACCCTGATGAATACGTGAATGCACAGAATTCACGCATTTGGTCTACAGAAAGTCCTCATCAGGTGCATAGACAAAAAGTGGGTGTTTGGTGTGCAATATCACGTACGTGAATCTTCATGACATTCTTTCATGGCACAGTGAACAGTGAGCGCTACATACAGATATATAACAATATACCTGCAGTACAGTGGTTTCAGCAGGACACTGCCACGGCCAACAACATTATGACTTTCTTGGATCACTGTTTTCATGGACAAGTGATTTTGAAGGGGTTTTTTTGTGGCTACCTCAGTCACCTGATTTATCCCCTCCTGACTTTTCCTTGTGGAGATACCTTAAAAATGCTGCTTACAATACTCAACCTAACACCATTCCTGAATTGCAGAGCGAAATTGAACGATGAATTACTGCAATTCCTCAAGAAATGTTACAACATGTGTTTAAGAGCATGCAATGTCGTATTCAATTATGTGAATTGCATAATGGAAGCCACTTTCAACTACTAGTGTAACTTACTCATTTTCCCATAAGGTTGCATCACTTTTGAACAATCTGTAGTTATTCTATTATAAAGTTTACTATAATAATTATAAATAAAATTTAATAAATTTGCTCTTAAAATTGTAAAAAAAGTTTAATAAAACAATTGTAACAGATTTAAAATTAGGTAAATACAAAAATAGTTTTACCAAATATGTCTCAACTGTGAGGAATTTCATTAACTAGTTTCATTAACATAGACCTAATTTTGCAAGTTTCTTATTCCTTAACACGTTTGTAAAAATCATTCATACTCTGTGTAAGTTACTCGGTTCACATATTACCTATTTATTTTAAATTTCTATCGTATTAAAATTTTACTTTTTCTCTATCTTATTTGTTTATAAAGTTCAAGAAGTCAATTTCAACAAGATTTATTCCATATTTACTTTGCTTCCTTTAACAAAGTTGTTTTTATTATTCAAATTTGATTGCATATAACAATGGAATGTATTTTGACGCACCCAAATGTTTGAAGATTAAATATTAATTTACATATATATTCATAAGTAATCATACTTATGATTACTTATCATACGCTAAATGCTAATGTTTTCTGTTTGTTCATTTGCAACAGCATCACATGAGAACCAACCACTGAGTATTTTCAAATTTTCAGGTCATCCCAGGGAAAGCCTTAGATTGTGACTCTAGCCCTCTAGGGGGGGGGGGGGGTTATTAATTAAAAATATTCATTAAAGAAACAAAAATTAATCCATTTACTCCATTATATTTCTGTCACCACGGCAACAAAAATATAAGGAAGTAAAATGATTAGTTCATTTTTCATTAATGAATATTTATAAAATATTTAACATTCGCACTACTACAGTTACTACTATGTCTGTCTTTTGTAATTCAGTTCTTTTTTTTAAATTATTTTTAAAGTCTGTATACTTCCTTCTTCGTAGTTTCTTCTTCTCTTTTCTTTTTTTGTACATAATGTCCCCTTTCATTATTCATTTTTCTTCTTCTTCCTTCCATATAATGTTTTCAATCTTCTTCCTCCTAAGAAGAGATCAAATCTAAGACGATCATCAAGTGCCGCTAAGCAATGCCGGGTTCACGAGAAGAAGATCAGCATCTGGAGGTTGAACAAGCACACAGAAGCAAAGGTTTCTCACAATTATGAGGATAATGAATGCTTCCGTAGTCCAGGGGGCTCCATTCCCTGGGTATACTAGTAGACTAGTAATTATTATATACTTGTATTTTGTATAATTAATTAATTTTTTTTCTTTAAAATTATGATTATATTACATTTAATAATAAACATATCAGCATTTTCATATTTATTCCATCTCTGATAACTACAGGTTAAATTACAGCTACCCTACTCAATTTTCATGAAAAGAAATGCATTTTGCATTGTGTGAAAAACATTAAGCCTAACCAAGAATCAAATTCAGAACCTTTTGGATGAAAAACAGACTATTCCTTAGAGGTTGGTAGACTGCACTACATAATAAAATAATTTAATATAATATTATCATTAAGCAATATTAAAATAAAAATAATTGATCTGATTTCTTAATTTAATTGTGGGCTCAGTAACTGTCTGAACCTCTTGTATTTGTTTTTTGGTCCTAGGATTTGGTACAACACAAAAAATAAATTAATGTATTTGAATCAATATTACAATTAAAAACTCATTTTTAAATATTAAATTGCGCAACTAAATTGATTTCCTCTAAAAAGAGAAAAGTAAAGTTTTGGGAATCTAAGTTATGCACAGTTTCTTGCTTAATGTTAGCGGTTAAGACTAACCTCTGAAATTTTTCAAGAAATAGTATTTTGAAAATAAAATGTTGTAAAGAGCGATACCAAAACTCAAAGCCAAGCTTAATTAATACACAGCTTCCTATAAGTTAATATTATTAAATACTACAGGATGTTGTTATTGTTTCACGAAAGTTAATAATTTCTGTTGAAAGAGATAAAAATTAAAAAAAATATTTACAATCATAATTAACTGAAATAAATCACTACTGAAAAATATTACAGGAAGAATTTTTTTTTCACTTAGTTTTATTTACTTTAATTAGATTATAAAAAAAAAACTTTTTATAAATCTTTTTTTTACATCTCTTGCATTCAACTGTCTACTAACAGAATAAAACGTCTTTTCACTCATTTTTATTTTTTATTTCTTTATGCCAGTTACGAATATTTCTGCCACCTGTTACCTTTCATTCTACCAAGGACATGTAAACTGTAATTATTATTCCCTTCACTTTAATACAGCTATTCATAATTGTTACTATATGACTCTTCCTATACAATTTCCTTATAATTACAGTATTTCATTTCTTTCCATTATTATTATTATTATTATTATTATTCTACTAATGCAAAAATAATTCATCTTTTTTTTTTTTTGAAGAAAATGAATAAATTTATTTAAATCAGAGGTTAATTAAAGCAATTTGATAAAATTATCCACCAAAATTTTAATAGAACTCAAGTTAAAACTAAATAAACAATCATATAAAAAAGAAACTTACTCGTACTTCACTGGATATATATATATAATTTTACTGAAATTAATCTTTTTAAGATTCATATTATTCCTCTGTACTGTTAATTTAAATTCTATTAAATAAATCACCTGATACAGAATATTGAGGTAAGACATATCTTACCTTAATTTTTCATAAGAGTACTTTCGCAGGATCCGGCATCCTCAGTCATGATTGAAATAATCTTATTATAAATATGTCTTATCTCAATATTCTGTACTAGGTGGTTTATACAATAGAATTTAAGTACATATAAATAAGCATGATAAATATTCAGTAATGACAATAAGCTTAGTTTTATACTGTTTATTAAGACATTTCAAAGCAAAAAAGTTTTTTTTGGTTTTTCTAAAAAAAAAAAATATAATCCGTTAAGTGAATAACTTTTTTAACACTGAATATACTTTAAATAATTATTTTATGAAATAGATATATAGTTATGTAATCCACAAAAAGAGTAACAATTAATGGTTCAAGATTTAAAAAATGTAAGAGTAGATCAATTTACGACAGGAGACACAAAAAATTAGTACTGTACCATCATATTAAAATCTGATAAAAATTTATTTACAGGAATATTATTAGCATGTGAACTTAAAAGGGTATAATATATGAAAAACTAAAGCTTTTATCACACTAACCACACCAAATTAATAAATTATGACGATGATTTTAAATGTGGTGAAGTCAGTTATATTGTTATGAAAAATTTTCATCTATTTTTATTTCCATTAAAAATATAACTAGAATCTAGACATATTAGCAAACAGATTTTGAATAGAAAGATTAACAGGATATCCTTTGAAAGGTTTTTTATAGCAGTAAAAAAAAAAAAAAATTAAGTGCTGTTAATAACCAACTAATGCCTAAAATGAAATAACAGTATACAAATACAAATTGAGAATAATTTTTCATACAGTTTTATATACAAAATTACAGCAGAGTTAATTTTAGTAGGATATTAAGCAAATGCCAGGAAATGTATAATAAAAAAACTATAGTCGTTTAAAAGACATAAATAAAATTACCATAAAAGGATGTTCATAATACATGTATATAAATTAACATGAATAAATCGGTTTGTTTAATGTATAAAATAGAAGCATTTTTTGATATTTTTATTTTAAATATTTCTGGTTCAAATCTAGAATACTTCAGAAAAAGATTAATATATTAGTTTCATGCACAAGTTAAATAAACAGATCTGTCATCAAGATAAATGAAGTAATGTATCTATCTACCTGTTGTTTAGAAATCAGTGTGGGAGTTAAACATTAAATACTAAAAGACAAGTAATGCAAAACAAGAACCGAGGTGTATTAAGTAACACAATAAAATGCAATCACGCTTCTGTAATTTAACTACTATAAACTAAAAATCTGTAATAATAAATCAAATATTATATCTTTTTTTTAAATTATTTTGAGAGAAGTTATAATTAAAGAGATTATCAATTATTTTATAAAATAAATTTCTTTAAAAACATATATGTACATTTATCAAAAAAATCTAGAAAAAGAAAAGTACTTTGCAATTCTTCAGATTATGTATTTTTAAATTTGGTATCAAATTATTTTTGAATTCAAAAGTAAAAAATTTAAAGAATTCAAAAAGTATTACCTTCTTTAGTTTTATGTGCATATTTTTACTTCCTTGTATGAAGTAAAGAAAGTATTGTGATCGCGAAATATTTCGGTTTTCAGATTTCAATGGAAATATCTGTTTTGACCATCCCTGAATCCATTTTGACTATTTTTGGCATAACATTTGTATGTACATACATATGTATATTGCATAACTCAAAAACAATTAGGCATAGAATGTTGAAATTTTGGATTTAGGACTGTTGTAACATCTAATTGTGCACCTTCCCTTTTGATTGCAATCAACTGAACCAAAAGTGTCCAAAAACTCCCAAAAAATTGGATTTTGACTTTTTCTTAACTGCAGTAATAAGCCCTCATTGAGATCTTTTCAAAGATATATCATACGTGGTATTATTTTCATTTGTTCCAAACTTATAACCAAATAAAATTTTAATTAATGAAATATTTGGATCTTACATCGGTTCGAATCCGACTTCATATCCTTTTTTTTAACTTTTTATTTTTAATTTAAATATATTGATTTATTTATTTTAAATATATTGATTATTGATTTATTTACTCTGATAGTAAAAAAATTTCAATGATAAATAATAATTCAATAATAACAATAAAAAAAAAAATATATATATATATATATAAGAAAAAATATCAGAACTTATTAATGAAATAAAATTTTATGAATTTTCATTTAAAAAAATGTGTATATGTAATTTAATAGGATTACAAGGAAGTCATGTGGTGTCCATATCAAATGTTTTAAATTTATTATTACCACTTACGGAACTATTTTTTTAAAATCAGTTTTATCTGAATGCATACTTCACCTTGAGTATGGAAGATGGGAACTCCCAAAATTAAAAAAAAAATTTTTTCATATTTAAGAAGACCAAAACAATAGTCCCAACATTCAACTTTCATTAAATCCTCCACAAGTATAGAAATAATCACATTTTTTAAAATATTTATTTATCATAACATCAGAATAAATATTTTTACATAAAATTGTGGAAAAAAAGATTTCATAATTTTATTTATTGTTATTCAATAAAAAGGAATTTTTTCTATAATTTAAAAAAGTAAAAAAGGAATTATTTTATCAAAAAGATACAAATAAAGATTAAATTGAAAAAATAAACTACATAACTTGACTGGCGTAGCTGGGTAAGTACGCAATTCTTTGCCTGTTTTTTAAAAATATTTCACTAAGTAAGAAGTTATAAAAGTGGATCAAGAACACCAAACTCTTTTGGGTACGCCCACAAAAATAATAATATGAACACAAAATTAACAAGAGATGGATCAGTAGATGCAATTCTACAAGGCATATTATTTTTCTCTCAAATAAAAGGAAAAAAATTAACCAGATTCGAATTACAAATGTAACAATGCAATAGTAACATCATGTACTCGCATACCATAACAAGTTAACTCAATATATTCTATTACCTCATATATTCTCTCACCAATCAAGGCTTTAAATAACGTCATTAAATCTATTTATCTCAAAACCACAACTAACCTTGACAGTTAAAAATGGAAAAAAAACAAATACTAACAAAATTATTAAGAAAATAAATAAATATATATAAATTTCAAACATTTTTTTTCTGTAATATTTAAATTTTGATGGTACAAGAGTTAAAAATAACTGTACCATCAGATTGTGAGTTTGATTCCCTGAAAATGAAATAACTTTCAACATTATATGAAAATAAATCAGACTGTATAAAAATATGGTACTTACATATTAACGCCACCGCAGCTACAGCATTATTTAGAAACTAAGTAGTCAATCGGATTTCGGTGGAAAATGGGCCGATATAGAGTTTAACATAAATTCAAAACAGTCTCTTTATTAATTTTAATAAATGGTTATTTATATTTATTTATTTTATAAATATAATTTAACCAAACTTAACCTACGCTCGCTTCGCTCGCTAACCTTGACTAATTAACAGGAGTGTTTTGATTATTTAAATAATAAATAATCGCAATAATTACTGAATTTATTAAATAAATACTCAAAAAATTACAATGTTAATTAGTCAAGGTTAGCGAGCGTAGGTTAAGTTTGGTTAAATTATATTTATAAAATAAATAAATATAAATAACCATTTATTAAAATTAATAAAGAGACAGTTCATTTTCCACCGAAATCCGATTGACTACTTTGTTTTTAAATAAAGCTGTAGCTGCGGTGGTGTTAATACATAAGTACCAAAAATATTAATAAAAAAAATTTGCTTAATCAAAGGAGTTTTATAAAGAGTCAAAAGTATCGCTACCCCTCAACAGATTTAAAACCTTTCCAGATAGAATAATGTATCTTTCAGGATAAGGTGTCAGTCAACTACTTTACCTCTTGACGAGAAATAGATTTTCAATTCCTTCTTGGGGAGGGGGGTAGCCCAGGGGGTTACACTCAAATATTATAATGATATCACCCTTAGTGTGATACATAATTTTAAAGATCTCTTCAAAACAAGAGACATTGTATAAATAAAAAGTTGTGTGTATCCAACAACAAAAAAAAAGAATTTTTGATCTTATCAAAAATTGTGAGAAAAATTTGGATTATGAAAAAAATTATAATGATAATTTAAGGAACTATTATCACGAATAAATAAATCAATTTATAAAAATTTGATTAAATGGATATTATCGAATAAATCTATTTAAAAAAAAAAATTATTAATCATAATGTTTGCTTATTTACTTAAATTTGAATTTAATAAATGTTCAAAACATCCTTCTTCTGTTGTTTGACAGTGTGATAGTCGGTAGTAAAAGAATGATACTGCATTATTCAATGAATCCCTACTGATTTTTTTTTGCTGATCCTTGAATTCCATTTTGTAAATCATCAATATTTTGGGGCTTACTATGATAAACAATACTTTTTAAGCGGCCTTGAAAGTAATCCGATGGCAACTAATCGGGTGATCTCACTGGCCATTCTATTCGACCCCTTCAGCTAATCCATCATCCAGAAACAGTCCATTTAAAATCTCATGTACCTGAAGACTGAAATGAGGCGGGACACCATCTTGTTTTAAGCAAATGTTTTGGAAGCCGAGGCCAACAACGTTTTGAATGTTTGGAACAATATGGTCGAGAAGCAAACCCTTATATTTCACTATGTTTAAATTTCCATCGATAAATAAGCCCTATCAATCATCCACTGCCCAATACCTGTCCGTACGTTTACTTTCACCAGATACTGTGTACGTGCCTCACAATACCAGTGTGGATTAATATCAGTCCAGTATCGACAATTATAATCCACCGGGTTGGTCTAGTAGTGAACACATCTTCCAAAATAAGCTGATTTGAAAGTCAAGAGTTCCAGTGTTCGTCCTAGTAAAGGCTTTGAATACGAATTTTAATACTACATCGTGGATACTGGTGTTCTTGGTGGTTGAGTTTCAATTAACACACATCTCAGGAATGGTTAAACTGAGACTGTACAAGACTACATTTCATTTACACTCATACGTATCATCCTCATTCATCCTATAAAGTAATACCTGAACGGTAATTTCCGGAGGCTAAACAGGAAAAAGAAAGAAAATTATCGAAAAATATGGCGACTTACATTGCTGTTCTAAAAAAATGTGGCTTTATCACTAAAAATTAAGTTGTTTAATAAATTAGGATCTGCACAAATATTGTTTATCGTAATTTCGATTAACTGAAGTCTTTATCATCATCATTAATTTCTTGAACCAAACGATTTTGAAGGGTTTGAAATTTTTACTTTTTAATGTTAGAATCGCTAAACTTTGGCTAATGTTCTGTTCTCGTGCCGCTGTTCGAGTCGAGGAATGCGGATTCTCTGTAGATTCTTGCATAACTTCTAACGATTTGTTATTATTTATTGCAGATTTATGCCTCCCTGGTTTTTCCTTATTATTAATGCTCCCTGCTTCTTC
This sequence comes from Lycorma delicatula, assembly GCF_047948215.1. NCBI lineage: Eukaryota > Metazoa > Arthropoda > Insecta > Hemiptera > Fulgoridae > Lycorma > Lycorma delicatula. The sequence continues at coordinate 126,897,231 of NC_134461.1, read as the reverse complement.
AAATAGTTTGATGGTTTTTGACACTGTTTCTTTTGAAATAGAGTTATGATTATTAAATATTGCACTGAACAATTCATAAACTTCATTATACGACCTAACTCCATCACCGAAGCCCCCTCATCATTAAAAGTATGACGTCCTCCTGATCACTAAGTGATATGTTGATAGCAATGTTAGTAGGTAGCAAAGAAAAAATTAATTCAGTAAAAAACAATTATAAAAAATCTGATTTCAATATCACATGACTTCCTTGTACGCCTATTAAATTATATATACACATTTTTTTTTTTAAATGAAAAGTACATAAAATAATAATAACTTCTGATATTTTTTTATTGTTTTTATTGAATTATTAATATTATGATTGTTTTATTTTTTATACTTCGCTATTGCTAAATTTAAGTGTGTATATATATATATATATATATATATATATATATATATATATATAGATTAAATGAACACAATTGAAAGTTTGATAAAAAATTAACAAAATGAACATTACGGAACTTCATAAAATTTAACCTTTCCTTTTTTCCCTTTTACTCTTTCTTCCTTTATCTTTTCCCTTTATCCTATTTTCATTTTTACCATATTTCCTTTTCCCCTTTCCCTTTAACTGTTTTCCTCTTTCTCCCCTTTCTCTTCCCTCATTTCCCTTCCCCCTTTTCCCCTTTACATTTCCTTTTTCCCACTTTTTTCTTTTTTCAATTTTCTACTTCTTCCCTTTTTACCTATTTACCTTCTTCCCTTCTTCCCTTCAATCTTTTTCGATTTTTCCCTTTCTCCCTTTTTCCCCGCGCGTAAATTGGTCCAGTAGTTTTTTAGTTTATAGCGGACACACATATCGGAAACATTGAAATGGAATAGTAAAATATTTAGTATAACATGTGTTGCTTTTACTTCCAATATATAATGCTCTTTTTAAAAAAAAGCATGTTTTTACCTGTCACGGGTGTGACATCTTACGTATATAAATAGTAGGTATATAAAAACACGCGCGTATTCAAATGCAACGTTGTGTCAGAATTTCAAAACAATCGATGAAGAACTTTCGGAGATTTAAGATTTTTAACAAACGAACATTTACATTTTTACTCGTATTTATATAGATAAAAAAAAAACGGAGATGAAGTCCGATTCAAATTAATCCGAATTTAATTCAAATTAAAGTCCGATTTCCCTAAGATCCAAATTATTTCATTAATTAGAATTTTACTTGATTATAACTCTGGAACCGATGAAAATTAGTACCACTTATGATGTATCGTTGAAAAGCTCTCAATAAGGGCTTATTACTGCAGTTAAGAAAGAGTCCAAAATTCAAATATTTTATGATTTTGGGATTTTTTGGGTACTTTTAGTTCAGTCGACTGCAATCAAAAGGTTATAACAGTCCTAAACCCAAAATTTCAACATCCTACGGCTAGTTTTTGAGTTATGCGAGATACATACGTACGTACAGACATCACGCCAAAATTAGTCAAAATGGATTCAGGGATGGTCAAAATGGATATTTTCGTTGAAATCTGAAAACCGAAATATTTTTCGATCGCAATACTTCCTTTACTTCGTACAAAGAAGTAAAAATGTAAAAAGATGTAAATAACGGAAATGGCTTAATATTTTACATATTAGCTATTTTATAAAATTGCATCAACTAAGAGTATTTTTTTTTTTAAACTTAAATACCTGTTAATAATTTTTTTTAACAAAATTATTCAATTCAATAATAATAAAAAAATAAATGAAATAATAATAATGTATTTTTAAAACTCATCTACAACTCAACAGAAACTTCACTAGAGTCAAGTGTATAATTTCTTTTTGACTGCAATCAAAATGTAATTATTTCATTAACAGTATAACAATAATAATAATAAGTAAAACTTGAAGTTTAATAAGTAAGTGTCAAGTAGTATTAAACAAGTTAAAATATTCTTATATAAATTAATTATAACATTTTAGATTAAATGAATTTGTAATTATCGGTTGCCAGTTAAAATAAGCTAATTTAGGACTGACTACGCTTAATAAATAATTTTTAATTCTGTTACGAGAATAATAAGCGATAATTAGCTAAACCAACTAAATACACTACTATATATATATATATATATATATATATATATATATATATATATATATATATATATATAGAGCGGTCATGTCACAACAAGAAAATGTTACTGGAGGAACCCTGGTTCAAATCCAGTTTAAAGTAAAGCTCTTTTTTCCGAATAGTTCAACTCGGAAAACATTAGATAATTTATTCATCTGCGGTTGTTTCTTTTTTTCTGTTTTTCTATCTGCCCAGTATCTCTTCAGTCTTTCTGATATTTTTTTCATTCGTTCTTCAAAAAGTTCACCTCTATTGTTCTTGCGTTTTGGCGCTTCTTGGAAACTTTTACTTTCATCTTTTAATATTCTCTTTAAAATTTCTCTTCCTCTTATAATTTCTTGAGTTATCTTCAGTTTTTTTAAGTCTTCTTGGACTTATGTGAACCATTTGCCTATAGTTTTTTTTTTACTTCGGAAGAAATCAAAGATTTGTTTAATCAATTTACTGTTATTCATTCTAAATAAATGGGAGTAAAATGCAATTCTACTATTATACGCACTAGATGTTCTATGAAAAACGTACTAGATTTTATAGTAGACCTTTGTTGCACAGTCTTAGGGTTTCTGCTCACTTTATCACAGTTTTATAGGGTGAAAATTTTGAGTTCCATAACAACGATTTCCCAGCTCGTTAAGCTAATTCCATTTTATTACCTCTAACTGTTTTTATCTAAAAATAAATTCCAACTGACCCATTCTCCGAGATATTTGAAATTATGAACTTCCTCTATTTTTTTATTATTTATACTAAAGAAATTCGGGTAGTTTTTATCATTACTCAAAATTTTCATTTTCTAAAACGCAATATAGTCCTATTTTAGCAGCTTGTTTTTCTAATCCTCTAATCTGTTGTTCATTTTCTTTCCAGTTTTTAGCTAATAATGCCATATCATTAGCGAAAGCTAAACAGTTAATCTTTAGTTCCTTAGTTTCCAGTTTTATTCTACTATTTTTGTCTAAATTTTTGTTCCATTCTCTAACTTTTCAAAAGCATAATTAAAAAGTAGTGGAGAAAATCCATCTCCTTGTCTTAAGCCGGTTTCGATGGGAAAATGATCTGATAATTCAGCCAGAAATATTATTTTACAGCACGTGCTAATAAATTTTGCTTTGATTAAATTTGCCGTTTTTTGATCTAAAAATAACTGTTACTGTTGAAAAAGTGATATTCTATCTACCGAATCGTATGTTTTTTGAAAATCAATAAAAGTTATAAAATATGTTCTTTTTTTGACATTTACAATAATGGCAAATCTACCATCTATTATCTATTCATAGCTACCTTTTATTAAAAATAATAATCTGAATTCCAAAGATATCTGTGTTATCTAGGTACTGCGGTTAAATTAATGGCAGTGCCGCTTAACGGAAAATGCGAAAATTTAATTATGTTTTAAATCTACAGTAAAACTGAACGGTGTAAACTCGAAAATAAAAACACAGTCAATATCGTTTAATATTACCTAGAAAATAATTAATATCTACCAACAAAATATTTATTTATTTACCACGTAAATAAATCTGAATTAAAGTCTGAATTATGTATGAAATTTTATATTGCTGTACTGCAGGCATACTTATTTCCACACATATGATATTCATACATCTAGCCTTGAATTCTTAAAGTTTCTCTTTACGGGTAATTGCATAATGTAATATAATATAACACAAGGACGTACAGAAGACCTAATTGTGCAATATAAAATTAATGTATATGTATCGTATTATAAAATAGCAATATAATTACTACCGAATTTATATTAAATAAGAATCTAATATAAACGTTTAAAGATAATTTCTCACGAAATATTTGCAACATTTGTACATTTTTCATAATATTTGAAAAAAATAAAAATTATGTGATCATTCCATCGAGCGTACCAATTTTGTTCATAAATTAAATTTGACAATAAATATAAATACCAGGTTATTCTAGCGCATGCTTTCTCATGTAATATAAGGAATATGCAATAATCTTTCGCCAACGTAAATTGTTTAATTTTCTACTTTATTATTATTATCGGTCCATTAAAAATTTTGAGACGAAAGGATTTAAAAAAAAATTTATATATAAGTAAATTATAAAAATTATTTTTTGTGTTTAAATATATGAACGTTAAACATCATAAACGTAACGATCGTAGGCCCCCTGACATCGTCATGTCATAAGTCGCATCTAATAAAGAAAAGCAAGAGTAACAAGTATCCCATGTTAGGCTTACTAGTTAAAGTAAGGAGTGAAAATGATTTTAAATATGTTATTACATATAAGCCCACCAAAATGCAGATAATACTCAACCTAACAAGTAACAATTTCCCTCTTTTCTCCACAGGAAATTGATAGAGAATATCGTGTTTTATCTTAAATAAATCAAATTTGTTGATTGTTATCTCAGGTACCTTATACGCATCACAGCTCTAAGAAGACTGTAATAGAATAGTGTTAAGCAACAAATTAATATACTCAATTTCTATTTTAAAATGTAAATCGGTTAAATTAGGCAAGGAAGATATAATATACAAATACTTCGATATTTTGTCCTAGAACTTTTTTTTATCACGGGCATCAACAGTCATTTTGTCTTATGAGAATGTAAATTTGTAGCGTATGAAAAATGTTATGCCTGACCAGGATTCGAATCCAGGACCTCCAGATGAAAGGCCGAGGCGCTATCACTCCGCCACGGAGATCGATCGGTATTTACATTTTTCATTCAGTTCTATTCTCATAAAATTATCCCTAAAAAGTTCAATAAACAATGTCAAACAGTTGTTATACACGTGAGATTTTTTAAAAAATCATCCTTACTCCGACGACAAATTAATTTTTTTTCTTCAGTAACCTCAAAAACAGCTAAAATGATGAATTCAAAATTAATACCACACTAAAAAAAAAAAACTGGTGTTTAATCAAAAGTTTATCAGAGCTAGCATTAAAAACGTTTGTTAACAGATGAAAAAGTATTAAAAAAAAAGCTGACAACACAGTTGTAGGACTTTCCCGTTGCGCGGCTATTTAAAAATAAAATATAATTAATGTATTAATGACATATTGAAAAAAGTGCAAGTTATAATTTTTTTTTTGTCTTCAGTCATTTGACGGGTTTGATGCAGCTCTCCAAGATTCCCTATCTAGTGCTAGTCGTTTCATTTCAGTATACCCCCTACATCCTACATCCCTAACAATTTGTTTTACATATTCCAAACGTAGCCTGCCTACACAAGTTTTTCCTTCTACCTGTCCTTCCAATATTAAAGCGACTATTCCAGGATGCCTTAGTATGTGGCCTATAAGTCTGTCTCTTCTTTTAACTGTATTTTTCCAAATGCTTCTTTCTTCATCTATTTGCCGCAATACCTCTTCATTTGTCATTTTATCCACCCGTCTGATTTTTAACATTCTCCTATAGCACCGCATTTCAAAAGCTTCTAATCTTTTCTTCTCAGATACTCCGATAATCCAAGTTTCACTTCCATATAAAGCGACGCTCCAAACATACACTTTCAAAAATCTTTTCCTGACATTTAAATTAATTTTTGATTTAAACAAATTATATTTCTTACTGAAGGCTCGTTTAGCTTGTGCTATTCGGCATTTTATATCGCTCCTGCTTCGTCCATCTTTAGTAATTCTACTTCCCAAATAACAAAATTCTTCTACCTCCATAATCTCTTCTCCTCCTATTTTCATATTCAGTGGTCCATCTTTGTTATTTCTACTACATTTCATTACTTTTGTTTTGTTCTTGTTTATTTTCACGCGATAGTTCTTGCGTAGGACTTCATCTATGCCGTTCATTGTTTCTTCTAAATCCTTTTTACTCTCGGCTAGAATTACTATATCATCAGCAAATCGTAGCATCTTTATCTTTTCACCTTGTACTGTTACTCCGAATCTAAATTGTTTTTTAACATCAGTAACTGCTAGTTCCATGTAAAGATTAAAAAGTAACGGTGATAGGGAACATCCTTGTCAGACTCCCTTTCTTATTACAGCTTCTTTCTTATGTTCTTCAATTGTTACTGTTGCTGTTTGGTTCCTGTATATGTTAGCAATTGTTCTTCTATCTCTGTATTTGAACCCTAATTTTTTTTAAATGCTGAACATTTTATTCCAGTCTACGTTATCGAATGCCTTTTCTAGGTCTATAAACGCCAAGTATGTCGGTTTGTTTTTCTTTAATCTTCCTTCTACTATTAATCTGAGGCCTAAAATTGCTTCCCTTGTCCCTATACTTTTCCTGAAACCAAATTGGTCTTCTCCTAACACTTCTTCCACTCTCCTCTCAATTCTTCTGTATAGAATTCTAGTTAAGATTTTTGATGCATGACTAGTTAAACTAATTGTTCTGTATTCTTCACATTTATCCGCCCCTGCTTTCTTTGGTATCATAACTATAACACTTTTTTGAAGTCTGACGGAAATTCCCCTTTTCATAAATATTACACACCAGTTTGTATAATCTATATTATGAAATAATATTATATATAATAATATAATTAATCTTATATTATGAAAATAAAGGTAGAAATCATTTTCAACTACTGAATTTCTTATAACTGTACGGAAAATTTGTAGTTTCGAAGAATTTTCGCATAATTAAAAGAAGTATAATTTAATAATGCATATTTTCATATGCAATGGTTATACCTTAATATAAACAATAAAAAAAGACTTTACACGGTTGCATAATTTTCCCGACTTTGCCCTTGACAGATTTTTATTTCAAATATATCACACAGTTTCTACATTTTAATGCTTTAATTATGCAATATTTTAAGTACAATTGCGAAAAAAATTAAGATGTTCAGTAACAAAATCTGAGTCCGATTTGAATCCCTAATCAAAAAACGTTTTTACCTTAAAAATTATGCAATATTAAAAATATAATTGAGAAAAAAATATAAATTAATAGTAAAAGCATTGATTCCAGCTACTTGACGAAAGGAGTTTTTATTATAAAAAATACACTATACGTTACTTAATAGTAACATTAGAAGTAAAAAAATTTGGGTACCATTTGAGTGATGTGCTCAACAGCTATTTCATATAACATTTTTTACAACCAAAGTTGAAAACCAACAAATACAATATTACAAATTATAAAAAAATTTTAAAAAAATGTAATGCTTACATTGGGTGTCATCGGATCCCCTTTTTTTTAAAAAAAAAGAACATCCCATGTTATCTACATTAATACTTGAATCGAATGTCTTGAAAATTAAATTTTATAACTTTTATATTTAAATACGGGTCCTATTCAAAGCTTAAATGTTTATTTGTTGGAGTAATAATTTACTTCAATAAGTCGGCCCATTTTAGTACAATGGTATTCAAAAAGGGTAAATAATTATAGGTTTCAAAAAAAAAAAAACATGGCTAGGAAGATGCAACTTAGCGATGGGGTCGAAAGTTAAGCCAAAACTGAAACACATACAAATACTTTTCCAAAATTTCTATTTTTTGCTCAACGGTTTTTCCAAGGCAAACCTGTTTAGAAATAATGTTTAATATCCCCATCCTTAAATTCGATCGACTTAAAATTTTGGAATTTTAAGTAACGTAGTTACTTTCATAGCTTTAAAGCTCAATATTCTGCGATCAATATACAACAAGAAAAAAAATTGCAAAATCTATCCCTCCTTTATTTTTAATTTTGTCCAAAATTTTATGTCATAATGCCTCATATGTATAAAAAAATATTTGAGCCATTTTCAAAGAATTTATTTTGAGCCAATCCCGGAGATATTAATCAAAATACAGATCAACAATAAATATCTGCTACATATTTCTTCTTTTTGTGTTTTTTTGGATTAAGTGTCTTAAAATGTCGACATTTTCAATAACCCTGATACAAAAAATTCTGATCGATCGCTATACCTTCATAGCTATGCTGCATCTGCTACAATAGAGCTGTTGCCGGGAAAGTAAAAATATACACATTGGAAAATTATCACAGAACCTGATTGATATTTTCTAACAAATCCATCAGTTAATCTTTTCCTAATTTTATTTTCATAAATCACTTATGACTAATTTAAGCAATTTGTTTTTTACGAAATTAATCAAAGGCTATCGATGGAAAAACACTGACGATAGTTGCCACATTAAAAAAAAAAATAATAATTTCTATAATTTAATTCTAATCAATATTTTATACTTACATGACGCTTAAGTCCACCGTCGGTTCCATGAGGAGCCGACGTTTCAGTGGCGCTGCTATGGCGTCGTTGCATCTCTGAATCTTCAGCAGGCATTTTGACATCACCTCTTCATCCCCATTTCCTAAAATAAAATTAATCGATATTATTTTTATAATTTAATATGAAAAAAAATACTGCTAAAATAGATTTTTTAACATTAGAAAGAATATATGAAAGTAAGAAAAGATTTTGTAAATTCTCTTAAAAGTTAATGGGAAGTTATATTAATATTTTAGTTAAATACATAGGCTATTATTAATCAACTTCCGGCCGGAAGTTACAAACAAAACGGTTTCCATAACAACATAGCGCATGCGCAGTAGATATCAATTAAATTTAAATATAAGTCACATATGCAGTTAGTCGTCATTCCGTTTTGTACTGTTCGAGTAGTACGCGGTGAAATAAGGAAGCGAATGTTGCAACTCCCGCTAATGCAGATGTGCCTTGTGCTTGTTGCAGGCAGAAGGTGCAAGGAAGAGGGTGAAATTTCTATTTCAAGTGATGAATAAACTGAACGATGTTCGTGATAAACGCCGTTTGAATTACTGAACTCGGTAAAATTTTTTCTTAAATTTTTAAAATCCACTGTTTACGAAATTGTTGGACAGATTGAGTTTTCGTGTGCACGACGGACACTGAAACAATTTACAGATGTCTGCAAAACGAAAGAATTTTCGGAATTGAATTTTCGTCAGCAACACCAGAATAAAGGAAGTTAGTTTCTTGACAGTATTTTTACTAAGGACAAGATGTGTACTCGGTTCTTAGATATCGATACAAAAGTACAGCCCAAGGAGCGGATTCGCAAACATACTCGCTGAAACAGCCCAAAAAAAAATTCCAACAAACTAATTTGAAGAAACAAATTTCTGGCTACCATGTTTTGGCACCATAAAGGAATTTTGTAGGCAGAATTTTTGAAGCCTGGTACGACAATAACTGAAAATATTTATTGTGCGAAAGAGTTGAAAGAGCTTAGAACAGCGATGCAGAATAAATGACAAGAGATGCTAACGAATGGAATCGTATTTTTTTCCATTTTAATGATGACCTCACATCGTCACCGGCACTAAGGGTTGTACTAAAAAAGTTTAAACGGGAGACTTTTTACCATCCCCCTTACAACCCTGATTTGGCACCGTCTGATCTTCATCTATTCACAAAACTGAAGAATCGACTGGTTACTTGACACTTCAAAAGAAATGATGAACTAAAGAATGGAGTCAACTTTGGCGGTTGGATACTTAGGCGGCGCAGTCTTTTTGAAGTGGGAATAGACAAGTTGGTGTCACGATACGACAAAAACTTGAATTTGGGCGGAGACTATGTCGAGATGTAATAAAATAATGCATAGTAAATATTTTTCAACTTATTTTATTTTAATTTCTCGACCGGAGGTTAATTTGTAAATAGTCCTTGTAGTTTATAATTATCATTACAGAAGCAGCGAAAACGCAATAAAACAATATGATGGTTTTGGGAAGTAAATATGTTTTTTCCTTGAGATTGAAAAAATACTTCTGTTAATCTCTTAATTTATATGTCAACGACAAATTTAGTCATAAGCGAACTGTAATTTATTATATACAGCATAGCGACAATCATAATTACGGCAATGATTATAAATATTTTTCCGATTCAATTGTACATACTATTAACTCAACATCTTTTAACAACAATATTATAGGATTTTACGTAATATTAAAGTTGTTTCAAGGATTTTTAAGAGATACGGAACAGGTCGCCAAATCAACGATTCCAACTTGAACAGTTAATCTTGTTTCATTCAAATACAACATTTTTGTATAAAAATACTTTTTTTAATAGATAAAATTAAGCACGCTTATGCAAATATTTTTTAAAAAGTCTATTATAATAAATCTTTATAACGATAAAAACAAAATGCTTATCTACAAAATCAAACGTTTTGTAACACCACATCGCGACAGCATGAACAACATTTGTAAAAATGTAGATGTAAAGCAAGAAATTTAATATCTATAAAATATATATATATATATATATATAATAACAATTTTCGCAGAATTAACGAAGCGGTCATGTTTTACTGGAGGAGATAGACGTGAGATAAGAACAGTACTACAAAACAGAAAAGAACTCGCACGTGGAGTACAAGTATTGTAGATTATTGTAGAATAGTACTTAAGCGGTATATTTTAGAAGAAAACACAGAATGAAGGAGCGTTCTGTGTTTATAAAAGTGCATATATACACAAATGGAAACGAGTAAAACTGGATGTTGACTACCACTGTCATTAGGTAGATAAATTAATTTTTATTTCATTAGGTAAATAAATTTTACGTTACGTAAAACTCTGCATCGATATTCCGAACGTAGTTTGAATCTTCACAGTTGTGAGAATATTAAACAGTGAAACCTTTACAAAACGGAAAACTCCTCAAAACGTACGGTTTCCCGATATATTTTTATAGAAATTAATCTCTTCAAGATGGAAAACTCCACAATACGGAAACGGAAAGGAAACATAGATTTTACTTTTAATTTTACGTATTAATCTTGTCCCATAAGACGGAAAGAAAATTAAAAAAAAAAGATTATACATTTTACGATTTGCAAATTATAAATCCAATAGAAATGATTATTATTATTATTACTATTATTGTAATACAGTACTATAACTGTTGTTCATTTAACAATCAACTTTCACGTGAAGCTAAAGATGTAGACATAAGAAATAGTTATCAACTGGAAAAATAAAATTAAAAGAAATGACCTAGATTACGAACCAAAAAATATCGGTAATTGAGACTAACCCACTGGGTTGGTCTAGCGGTGAACACGTCTTCCCAAATCAGCTGATTTGGAAGTCGAGAGTTCTAGCGTTGAAGTCCTAGTAAAGTCAGTTATTTTTACACGGATTTGAATACTAGATCGTGGATACCGATGTTCTTTGGTGGTTGGGTTTTTCAATTAACCACACATCTCAACAATGGTCGAACTGAGACTGTACAAGACCACACTTCATTTACATTCATACATATCATCCTCTGAAGTATTATCTGAAAGGTAATTACCGGAGTCTACACAGGAAAAAAAAATTGGGATAAAACCGATTAATTTTTTCGAGCTTTACCGAACGAAATACTGTGTTTCAAAAATGAAAAGTGTATTGGAGGTAAGCAATCCAAAGAAAGACTGTTCTGGTGTACGGTTTTGCGGATGACACGTTAAACCATTGGTGATAGGTAAAACTTGGAAGCCTCGCTGTTTTAAAAATGTCGTTCAGTTACCACTGGAATGGTACGCTAATAAAAAATCTTCGATGACGTCTAATATAATTGAAAAATGGCTACGTAATTTAAATGAAAAAACGGTTAGTGAAAATAGAAATATTCTACTATTTTTAGACAATGTGTCGCGTCACCCTCATAGAAATTACTTAAAAATAAAATTTGTGTTCTTTCCACCAAACATAACTAGTATAACTCAACCGATGGATCACGGGTTATTAAATCATAAAAATTCATTATCGGAAACTCATTCTGCAATCGCTAGTCGCCAATATGGACTTAGGTTCATCTGTTCAAGAACAGACGCACAACTATTCTGGATGCAATAAGGTGGCTCTCTTCATCGTACAAATTACAAATAACTGTGTTAAAAATGCGTTTAAAGAAACTGGTTTCTACACTGAAACCGATAATGATTATGTTCCCGATAAATGTACATTGCGCAGTACAATATTGCGTGAAGTTGAATTTCTGTTGCATAGAAAGCGGTCAAACATCGGTTCATGCAGAAGACTACGTAGGTATTGATAGTGATTTGGTAACCGAAGAAGGATTTCAGACTGTAGATGAAATTATTTTCTGTGAAACTAGCAAGATTAACCAAAGTTCAGAAGAAGAAGGACACGGAGAGGAGACAGAAAACAAAATTAACAGTTCCGGAGAAGCATTGGGTACGGTCGCACGGCTGGAAGAATTCGCGATTCGTATAAACAGCGATGATTTGCGACAAAATATGGTAACCGCTAGAATGTATTATTGAAAATGAAAGTTACAAGAGTAAATTATTGAAACAGAAAACTGTACTTGACTGTTTTAGGAAATGATTTTATTTTAGAATTAGTGTTAGATCTTGTGTTTTAGGCTAAATGATTTTTTTTCTATTTACTTGTATTACTGAAGTATACATTTGAAGTGAAGTGTATGAATTACTGAAAAGGAAAGTTCCAAGGGTAAGTTATTGAAAAAAAAACTGTACTTGATTATGTTAGAAAATGATTTTATTTTATTTTTGGGCTAATTATATGTCTTCTAATTAAACGTAACTTAAATGAAAAATTTTTAAAAATATAAAACACCCTCTTTTAGTGTAACTGATCAATTTTTGAACATTAGTGGTTATGTTCAAAAATTATGTTAGTGGTAATGTTCTCTATATACAGTGTAATTTCCGGATGATTCCAAACGTTTATCCTTGTCTAACTTCTTTACATTTGTATAATTCATAACACAGGACCACACGATAAGTTAGCTGGAGTTTTAAAAATTCTGCTAGACGGAAACCTCTTCAAAACGGAATTCTTACTCGGTCCCTGAGATTCCGTTTTGGGGAGCTTTTACTTTACAAATATCCGTTAAAGATAAGAGACTGTCATTTTACTTCATTGTATTTCTGTTGCCTTGGCGATAGAAGTATTATGAGGTAAAAGGATTAATTTTTGTTTCTTTAATAAATATCTTTAATTCACAACTTCAACCCCCGAGGAGACTAAGGCCTCAACCTACTGTTTAAAACATGCTTCCCTAGAATAATATGAATATATCCTGAAAATCTGAAAGCAATCGGTCGGTCGGTTCTCGCGTGATGATCCTGCAAACAAACAGATAGACAAACTTTCACCCAGGATAATCAAAATTATTATTTTTTGTTTTTAATAAATCCATTAAAGAAGATTTTGTAATCGTACTTTCACAAAAAAAAAACGACCTGACAAATAATTAACATGAATTCAGATGTGCAAAATCTTAAATGTTATTTTCATATCTTGATGATAAATTGGATACTACAGCGCTAAGTGGTAGCAGTATCAAATACATTTGTTAGTAATAGTTAATATTTAAGGCAAAAACAAACCGGTATAAAATCTTTAATTATGTGTAAAAATAATAGGGTTTTACGGCAAAGTTCTTTTTAAGCGATAAAATAAACTGTAATTATCACATTTAATTGTTTAAAAATAAAATATAATCAATTATTCAACAATACAGGATAAATACGTATTTATTTACAACTGTAAATTAAATTTCTAAAAAATAAACAGTAGTGGTTATATGTAAATAAGTAATGAAACTTTATTTTATGTAGTATTAAGTGATGCATTTTTATTTCTTTTAACTAAAGCTTTTTAAAAAGAGAAGAATTTAACTCGAGTTACCTAATTACGGTAATAAAAAAACCATAATGATATTACGATTCTTTGTATTTTAATTCACGATAACATTATATACTACGTATATATGATAAAATTAATATTATAAATTACCCAAATTAAAATTCTACAATCATCATAAAAAGTGTGATAATAGTACAATATATAAAACCTTACATCTATATATTTTATCTCTTATATATACACAAAGTTAAACAACAAATAACTCGTAAATTAATAAAAACTGAGAAAGAGATAAAATAAAAAGTACATGGAACAGATTAAACTCTATAACAGTATATAAATAATAAACTTTATTTTATTCCGTTCAAAATTATCTACGTAACAATTATAATATGTTATTATTTAATAAGGAATTTCAGATAAAAAGTGTATTAATTTTTAAATGGATAATACGCTGCAATGTAATTATCAATTTTCTAATAACTATTTAGCAATAAAAGGTTAGTAGATTAAAAGAAAAGACGTTGATTAAAGATTTTTAGTACAGCATACGTACCTTGTACAATTTTAACTACATAAAATAGTATAAAAACAGAAATAATCTAACATACTTTTAGATGTATATCTATTTCAAATACAAAAATTAAAAATTATTAATATATTAATTAAAAATTTGCATCAATAAATAAATTGTATACAAAAAAAATAAATAATAATAAAAATAATAAAAAACCTGACATTCCATTCATGTCGATCTCTGAGCGGAGTGTAGTCTCGGGCTTTTGTCCTGAGGTTCCAGGTTCGAATCCCGAGATAAATCATGGCATTCTTTATACGCTAAAAATTTCTATTTTATATTCCCATGCAGAACCTTAAAGGTTATTTTTATATGGTGAATTAATCATTAAAAAAAATTAAATAAAAAGAATCAAAATCTTTGACGGAGTTAATAAAAAATTATTTAAATATTAATGACCCAACCGCTTCGCTCACGTGAATTTTGAGTTTTAACCTAAAATAAGTTTCTAAAAGAGATATTAGATTTTTGTTAAAATTCTATCATAATTTAAAGGTTAATGTTTTAGTGAACATAAAAGCAAATCTCAATTAACTTTGGCGGGGATATTTTGATCTCTGGTGCGCTTGCTGAAATTAATTTCGTGTTTTCGAAAAAATTCCATCATAAATTTCGTACGTGCATGGAGCGTCAGTTGCGAGCGTTTAAAGCAGCTATGTGCAACATGCAGTCCATGGGCCGCATGTGGCCCCTGTAGATTTTACATACTTTCATGCATTAAAAATTCTAACAAAAATTATATTTTATACAAGTAATTGAACATCTACGTATATTAGCTATGACTGCTTAAACCGTAATACAGTTTTCAGTGTTATTTTTTTTTATTAAACTATTTACACCAATCATGGATGGGGCTTTTATTCTTAACTTTTTAACTTATGAAGCTAAAGAAACACGCTGTAAAAGATTTTTATTTTTAAAATAATACGATTTAAAAATAAAATACATGTTTTCATTTTTTTTTATTACGACACAGCAACTTTACAAACTGTTTAGCAAGATAATTTTGAACAATAAGTAAATGAGTTGTATTTCAGCTATCATTATTTCACAGACCCAGCCACAAACAAGTTGCCACAGATCCAGCGGCTTGTGACTTAATAATGAAACAGAAGAGCACTTCGTACGGCCAGACCATAAAGTCACTTAATTGAAACGATAAGATAAGAAGCAAGAATATTGTTCCTCAGAAATCTTGAAAAATCACTGATCGTGTTATCTAATAAATTGACCGCCAAGTAATTCGGGTACCGATCCAAACGATTTTGATACCGTAGGCTGACCAGAGAGATTTCCTGCCGAACGGTTAGCAACTTAAGATCATTATATATAAGGCTATTACTTATACACCAGTGTATTTTGACCATTTTCCGCTTACTATCGAACTGTTTCCGCTTAGAAGTGATATGTTTCGCCCGAGTAAGTCGTCGATCAAGATGAAAACCCAAATATTTAGTCTTGAGATCTCGGAATCGGAACACTGAAGATAGAAATAGGAGGACAATGTTCCTTACGAAGGGTGAACGTACCGTGCTTTCATTTTGTTTCGTTTATTTTTATTTTGCAACATGTAAGCCAAGATTTGAGGAGAGTGATATAATCTAAATAAAACGAGACTCAGTAGTCGGATTTTCGTGGACAGCAAGAATTGCAGTATCGTCAGCAAACGTTGCAATTATAGTATCTGCCGTAATTGGCAAGTCAGCCGTAAACAGAACATACAAAATGGGTTCGAGAACACTTCCTTGAGGTACCCCTGATTGTATAACGGTACCCCTGATTGTATTTTTGACGGAACAAATCCGTCAAAACCTCTCCATTTTTAACTTGAAAGCACCTGAATTCTAAGTAAGATTTTAGTAACGCATAGAAAACCTTCGGTAAAACCTTTTTCAGTTTATAGTGCAACCCTACATGCCTATTCTCAATAGCTTGACTGACATCGAGGAAAACCGCTGAACAGTACTGCTTCTCGTCTACAGCATGATTTATAACGTTAACAATCCTGTTTGCCTGCTCCACAGGAGCATGTCGTTCCCTAAACCCAAATTGGTGAGCCGGAACATGAACGTATCCACGAAACGCTTTAGTCTATTCAAAAAGAGCTTTTCAAAGACCTTAGAGAGCACAGGAAGCAGGCTGATAGGCCTATAAGATGTTACATTTGTGGGGTCTTTACACAATAAAAAAAAAGAGAAAAAACGTTAGAAACAAAATATAAATAAATTAGATTTGGGGAATTTGATAAAAAAAAACACCATCATAACAAAAACACTAAAAAATGTGTAAATAAGTTAAACAATTTACTTAAAATATTGAGAGGCGGCCGGCCATTTACTCCTCCTGTCTACGCGGCGTGCGGCTCATGTCACACTCGTAATATTTTATTGGCCCGGTAACGATTTTGGGTTGGACATAGTTTAAAGTATCAATTGTTTTAATGTGGAAAATAATCAAAAATCGTAACCATGAATAATAATTTCTATATTAGATATAAATTAAATTTAATCAATGAATCAAATAATACGTAATATTATTATCTATTTAATTAAATAAAACAAAAATAGTTTAACTATAATATAACCAGAATTAAATTCATTATAAATTATCTTTTATCTTACGATTTTATAGTTTTTGAATTCTCAAATAGATGGCGCAGCATGTATCGTATCGAATACGATTTGTTTTCGTATTTTTTTGTCTTCAGTCATTTGACTGGTTTGATGTAGCTCTCCAAGATTCCCTATCTAGTGCTAGTCGTTTCATTTCAGTATATCCTCTACATCCTACATCCCTAACAATTTGTTTTACATATTCCAAACGTGGCCTGCCTACACAATTTTTCCCTTCTACCTGTCCTTCCAATATTAAAGCGACTATTCCAGGATGCCTTAGTATGTGGCCTATAAGTCTGTCTCTTCTTTTAACTATATATTTCCAAATGCTTTCTTTCTTCATCTATTTGCCGCAATACCTCTTCATTTGTCACTTTATCCACCCGTCTGATTTTTAACATTCTCCTATAGCACCACAAATTATATTTCTTACTGAAGGCTCGTTTAGCTTGTGCTATTCGGGATTTTATATCGCTCCTGCTTCGTCCATCTTTAGTAATTCTACTTCCCAAATAACAAAATTCTTCTACCTGCATAATCTTTTCTCCTCCTATTTTCACATTCAGTGGTCCATCTTTCTTATTTCTACTACATTTCATTACTTCTGTTTTGTTCTTGTTTATTTTCTTGCGATAGTTCTTGCGTAGGACTTCATCTATGCCGTTCATTGTTTCTTCTAAATCCTTTTTACTCTCGGCTAGAATTACTATATCATCAGCAAATCGTAGCATCTTTATCTTTTCACCTTGTACTGTTACTCCGAATCTAAATTGTTCTTTAACATCATTAACTGCTAGTCCATGTAAAGATTAAAAAGTAACGGGGATAGGGAACATCCTTGTCGGACTCCCTTTCTTATTACGGCTTCTTTCTTATGTTCTTCAATTGTTACTGTTGCTGTTTGGTTCCTGTATATGTTAGCAATTGTTCTTCTATCTCTGTATTTGAACCCTAATTTTTTTAAAATGCTGAACATTTTGTTTTCGTTCGCGTGTGTAAATATTTACGATGATGAATCGCACCTTGAAATAACACATACATACATTGAAAACATTAAGAAACGGAAAAAATATCAACCAAGTAATAAAATAAAACACGCGTACACTCAAAAATAAGTTGAGCAACAAAATAAAATATTTCGCATCGAATTTCAACGATAAAACTATGAAAAATGTGCACTAGAGTCGTCTCCTAGAATAGAATCATTATTCATCACTTTCTTCCAATTTTAGAATTTTCATAAAAAACTTTCGTCCGCCCCCTTAGCCAGTCAGATTAGATTTTTTTTTCACCATCAATCACCTATTTAAAAATCACCTTTTATAGGCTTTTTCTGAAAATAATTACAAAGAAATAGCCAATTTAAAAAAAAAATAAATATTTTAAAAGAATGCAATATAATATTGTCTGGAAAACACAACTGGTTAAGAGTTTCTGCCACTTTTTTTGAAATCACAACCCAATAACAAAATTAAAAAAATAGTCAATAGAGTTAATATCACGTAAAAAAAAATCTGGTATAAAAAAGCTTATTATTAATTATAAAATAATTACGCGAATTTTACGAAGAATTAAGTTCTGTTATACGAGCGTTTAATTTAAATTATATTAAAAAGAAATGCATTTTATTTTTTGCTAGGAATTAATTTGAACAAGAAATAAATTTTATATCATGGAAATCTGTTTAATTTAAAAAATTAAGAAACGCGATTTATAACAACAGCTTTTGTGTAACTTAAACGAATTTTCTACCGTTACTGTAACTTTCTTTCTCAGAAAGAAAGGTACTGTTTCTTTCTTGAGAATTAAAAAAAAAATTGAGGTGTTGATAAAATAGATGTAAATTAAAATTAATGATGATTATATACAGACGTGAATTTTTTCTCGTAACAATATTTAACGGCGTAATGAGGTTAAAAAATTATAAGATAGATAATAAAATTTATTAATGTTTATTAAAAACAATCTCTTGGTGGAAGGGTAGAGTCTCTGTGTTTCATCCGGTAAGCATTGGATTCGAATCCCCGTCAAGTATGACGTTTCTCAAACGCTACAAAAATTCATCTCACATTAACGGCTGTAATTAATCGGTTAGCCTATAATCGATTAAGAAAGAAAATACGTAAATAATTAATTATATTCGTTGAATTGGATTCTAATGAAATGTTATTACTGTAATTATAGACGACGGAGCAAATGAGTTGTCTATTTATTTTATATATTTACCAAGTTATTAATTTGTTTGATCTGCAGAACGATCATTTTCTCGTATTTAAAATAAAAATAGATTACAAAGTTTTAAAAAAATTGGATTTTTTGTTTTAATTATATTCGTATGACGAAACTTAACAAGTCTTCTGCAATAGGATCGACAAGTTCATATGAAATACGAGTAATGTTGCGGTGTAAGTCAGCGCGCGGTAAACCGCACGTAAATATAATAAAAATACATAACAAAATTAAAATAATTGTAAGGGAAGAAGATAATCCTTTTAAAATATAATAGGAGAACACCTTGAAGTTTTATTAACTAAACGTCTACACATCATAAATAATTACACCTGACGGATGTAATGAATACTTATTTTTAATTCGAAGACACCGATCGGTTATGACAAGGTTTTCTTTTTATTTTATAAACAGTTATATAATAAATGGGAGGAGATAATGTAAACATTGTAATCCTATATTATGTGACTACTATTAACTACCTAGATATAATATCTACGTTTAAAATATGTCTACAGGGATTATAATAGACTAAGAAAAATTGAAGGCCGAACTAACAAAACCTAGTGCTCTTTAATATAATCACAATATACAACTTGGCTTATATCAGTAATAAAAAATAAATATATTTATATAAATACGCACACATATAGTAGTTAATATTCTTTTACATATAAAGAAAGCGAGTATTTCATTTAATTCTATACATAAAAAATACGAATGAATAACTCAAAAAAAAAAAAAATAAATAAATAAATCGCAACAAAAACAAAATTTTACCAATGAAATTTGTGTTTGCTACTATACTTGTCAAATATGATCCTTTAGATGGCGCGCTGCAAAGTCTCAGATGCGTGCGTTTAGTTGCTTTGTGTTGATAGAATATAGCAAATAGTTTTCATATTATGTGAAAAATGGATAAAATTAAAGTTTGAGTTATTATAAAGTACTTTCAAAAGATTTAACTACGACGGATATAAAAAAAAGTCCATTCCATTTTTATTTAGTCAATTCCATAAATATTTTTACTTCCTTGTACGAAATAATGAAAGTATTGTAACCGCGAAAAATTTCGGTTTTCAGATTTCAACGGAGATATCCACTTTGAACATTCCTGAATCCATTTTGAATAGTTTCGGCGTGACGTCTGTACCTCGCATAACTCAAAAACGATTAGCCGTGATGAAATTTTGGATTAAGGACTGTGGTAATAACTAATTGTGCACATCCCCTCCCTTTTGATTACAATCGACTGGACCAAAAGTTTCCAAAATGCCCAAAATACCCAAAAATTTGGATTTTTGATTTTTTCTTAACTGCATTAATAAGATCTCATCGAGAGCTTTTCAACGATATATCATAAGTGGTACTTATTTTCATTGGTTCCAGAGTTACAGCCAAATAAAAGTTTAATTAATGAAATATTTGGATCTTACAAAGGAAGGCACATCGGTTCGAATCAGACTTCATCTCCTTTTTTTTAACCTTTTTTTTTTTATTTAAATATATTGATTTATTTATTATTAACCCTTGATTGTAAAATAAAATTTACAATAAATAATAATTCAATAAAAAAAAAAAAAAATATGAAAAAAAAATTAAAAGTTACTGGTGAAATAAAATTTTATGTACTTTTAAAAATGCGTGTATCTAATTTAATAGGCATTATTACATATGTATATATGTAATAGATTTGATGGAACATCTGATTATTTAATATTAATCGAAAATTATAATTTAGAATCGAATTATTTTTTAATTATGTAGTTTAATTTCTATTTTTTATTTTGGAATTTCTGATTAATTTTATCTACATTAAAATTAACTACAGAGTGACTGAAAAGCAGATCCCTCAGAATAGCAATATATATACTGAGGCATACATGCCCGATCTTTAATAAATTGCATAAAATTCATATCTCTTACTTCATTACTTCTCTGATATTTTTGGACAATATTTTCCGTAAGTCGGAGTAGATCATTTCACTTATGTTTTTGTTCCACTTATTTAATCTGTCTTTTGTTTGATATAATTTTTCTGATCTTAATTTGTGTAGACGTTCTCTAGTTTTAAAATTTTCTCTCTTTTTATTCATCATCTCTTAATGTTTTTTATTCTTCCCTTGTTCTTAACATTTTCTTCCTCTTCTTATTCATCTTCGTCGTTTTTTGGGATATACGTATTTCTTCATGTTATTTTTATTTTTGCTGTATGACTGTTTCTTTCTCATTTTTGATTATTCACCAAATAATCCAATAATAAAAACTGCATATTTTACACCGTAAGGTCAAGATTAACATTCGTAATCGGTATATAGGAGTTTAATTAAACGGAATAATTTAATTATTATTAACTTTTATTTATACGACACACAGAAATCTAAAACTTTTGTTAATCAGCAACTCACGAAAATACGAATAATACTGATCTGGTAATAGGAGTAATAAAGGGACTTTTACTCTATTCTAATATTTTATGTAAGATTGTTGAATTAATAATTGTATAAATATTTGATGTTAATAAAAACTAATATTTCACCAATTGTGTAACTTAATAAAAAAAAATTGTAGGATCGCATCTCACTTTCAAACGAAATAAATTTAAATGAAGTGAAAAAAAAAATTATATGTAATTTAATAGGCGTACAAGGAAGTCATGTGGTGTCCACATCAGATTTTTATATTTATTGTCTTCGTGTATTTACATGCTTAATATTATTTCGCACAATTGTATTTTTAATTTATTAATGCAATACGGTCACTTTTAGTTTTTAATTTATAATTAATTGTATATTTTTTTATGTTGTACTGATCTAGGTTTATATACCGTTTTTCTTGATTTATACAGGAAAATGCTAGAGGCAGTTCCTTTCTTCTTATTTAGAGTAGCACTTATTAGAATAGAAAATCTACTCGATCCTCAAATAATGTATTATTATGTACCGATCAGAATAAAAGATTTATTTATACGCTATAAACATCTGAATTCGCTAGTCAATTATTTACCTATTTTTTCACGCTGGGATTAAAATATCTCCACACTAAAATTCAGTATAATACAATTGTAATTTATTTTTCTATTTATCTAATAATAACAAAAATAATTTAAAAAAGGTACAATCAAAATTAAAATGTACTAGCAAGATGAAACAGTAGCTTAATAACGCTTTTATTATTGATACATAGTTTTTTTTATATTTAACAGTCGATTTACTTTTTTTTATTTTATAATAAAATATTTAATTTTAATATAGATTAAAAACTCAGCGTTCGATAAAATTTGTTAAATAAGGATGTAGAAGTACTAAAAAAAAAAAGGATATATATAACAACGAACCACGAAAAAGTAGGCCTATGTAAGGAGAGAAAATAACCATCAAAATAACATGATGTATTGATTACCGCACGATTTACACTACATTCCATCCCTACCAACACGAAACCTATATTTTCTGAACAAGAAATTATTGTTTGTCAAGAAAAATAAGTATTATATTATACTTCTAATTTTTTTTTTTTATTTAAAAAATTTTTTTTTTTTACGTGATAAGCTAATTATTTATTAATAATCAATAATTACGATTAAAATCTTGAACAAAACGCTTTATAAATATGATTACAGTAGGGTATTATAAAAATTACCATACTAGCATTCATATAAGTGTTGTTTATTTAATCAAAAATATGACTATAAAAAAAATATGACAATAAAAAACCAATTATGACTTAAATATACTATTTAAGTAATAATTTTAATATAAAAAAAAATAATTTTTTAAAATTATATCGATTTAAAACACTATTTTAATATTAATAGCTTTATTGACATTCTATTTTTTAAAAACAGAATGCTCTTTCTTGGAGATTTGGTTTGTAGTTTGTAAATAAATAAACAAAATAAATAATTCAATATTAACTCAAAGCAAATATTTTTGAAAATATCTATGTTGAATATAATCGCTTTACGATATTGAAACAAAAATAAAATAGAGAAAACAGAAAAAGAAACGAAAAGAAAATTTGAAATAAGAATATTGAAAATTTTGTTGGTCAATAAAATTTATCTTAAAACGAAACGAAGAGGAAAAAATTTGTGATAAAAAAAATGTCTTTGGTTTTCTGTTTAGCCTTTGAAACCACCGAGAGGTATTACTACACAGGATGAATGAGGATGATATATATGAATGTAAATGAAATGTAGTCTTGAACAGTCTCAGATCGATTATTCCTGACATGTGTGGTTAATTGAACCCCAACCACCAAAATACACCGGTATCCACGATCTAGTATTCAAATCCGTATATAAGTAACTTAAATTGCCTTTACTAGGATTTGAACCTTAGAACTCTCGACTTCAAAATCAGTGGATTTGCGACATTTTCGATGACGAGTTCACCACTAGACCAACCCGGTGGGTTGATAAAACAGAATTAATTAAGTGAAAAAGTATCTTTGTATTTTAATGCAAAAGTATATAACAATTTGTTGTTTTAAATTTCAAATAAAGTTTATTAAAACAAATATATGCCATTTTGATCGACCACCTTTTGCCGATTTTGAAGTAAAATCACATTCTTGTCGCTATAGAACTTCTGTATTTACTGGATGAAAAACTATGATAAGTGATTTTCACGGGCGTCTATTGAAGCCAACTTTATAACAGAGTGCTGCGGAGATCGAAACAAACGGTAGTTTAATGGTAAAAAATGAAGACTACAGAATACTTGCATTAAAGCCTCCCGTCTAAGCTCTTTCAATTTTCAACGGGTCACCAAAGATATGCCGTCGACGTAATGGGAAACGGCACCTTTCCTATCGACCATTTCTGCTCGCTTTATCTCGATCGCTTGGCAAAAAATATTTCAGCCGTTGACAGTAGGGATTAAAATCAATCATTTGATTGATTGATTGAACTCATAGTGAACGATCCTTTCCTATCCTACCACATACACAACATCGCTTTTCGTGGCATCAATTCTGGATTTGGAACCGTTTGCGGAGCTTCACCTTCCTTCCATCACGATCTTTTCCGAACATTAATGTCATCCGTGATGTATTTTTCATGCTCCTTAATGAGCCGTTTTAAAAGTAGTTCGATTTCGTTCTGTTTTGCGCAAATGGAAATTCCATCCGTTAAATTGTTAAATCATGAGACACTCAAACATCGAGTTTTTTTTTTGTATGCAACTCCTTTTCAGACGGTTTAAGACTGTTTTGTGGTCGATTTTAATTCATTACTGGTATCACAATTTCAAATCTTCAATTATTTTTCCATGATTTTATCGACTTTTTCTGTAATTCGCCGACCAGAGAGTGTGCATCATCGATATAAAAATGTCCACATTTAAAACGCTTGAACCACCTTTCTGCCACACGTACAAATACCGCTTCCTGTTCACAAATATCACAATGGTTTTTTTTTATAAAAAATTCAAAATTTATCAAATTTCTTGTTTCTGTTTATTCATGATCAAGACATAGTAACTTTTAAATAAATAGACTCGTAAAATATTATTGTCTATAAGTTGTCGCGTTGTAGTATTTTTGATTACGTGTGAGTTATTACGTTATAAAATGATTAAGAAAATCGATGTTACCGCTGACTGTGAAATACGTGGAGTCATACGTTTTTTAAAACATCAAAAGCTGGCTGAAATTCATACGCAGTTGGTTGCTCTGTACAGTGATAATGTAATGAATGAAAGAAATGTCCGAAAATGGTGAGAAAGGTTTAGAAAGATCAGAATTAAAGTGCACGGTGAAGAACGTTCGGAAAGACCCACGATAATCACCGAGGACTTGTTGAAACGCTTCGATGATGAAATCAGAAAAGATCGTCGCTCAACGATTTCCAACCTGGCCCTTCTTTTTACTGATGTTTCAAGAGCTGCTATCAGTCGTATTTTTCATGATCGTTTACGCTTCAGAAACGTTTGTGCACGTTGGATGCAGCACGTCTTAACGAAACATCACAAAAAAAAATCTGAACGGGATCTGCTTTGGAATTTTTAATGCGCAACACAGAAAAAGGTGATGAGTTTCTTAATTCAATCGTTACCGATGATGAAACATGGATTTCGTATTACACGCCACAGTGAAAACGGCAGTCAAATGAATGGCGTAATCCTTAATCATCAACCAGACCGAAAAAGGTCAAGCCGCAGCCATTTGGAGGTAAATAGCTGATCGATTTCGTGCCACGTGGAACGACTATAGATGCAAAAGCCTACTGCGAAACTTTATGTAAGTTACCGCACGGCATTCAAAATCGGCGACGTGGGCGGCTGACCGACGGCGTCGTCCTGCCGCACGATAATGTACGTCCACATATTGCAGGTCCGGCACGTCATTTACTGAGAACATTTGGATGGAAAATTTACGATTACCCGCCACATAGTCCGGATTTAGCTCCTTCTGATTACCATTTGTTTGGGAAATTGAAAGAATTTTTGAGCGGTAAGCGATTCGCCAGTGACGATGAACTTAAAAATGCTGTTAATCAGTGGCTAAATGGACTGGCGGCAGAAGAATACGACAACGGTATATTGAAGCTGGTGTATCGCTACGATAAATGTCTTAATCATGCGGCGATTATATTGAGAAGTAGTGTAAGGTATGTATGTAGTTTAAGAGAAATAAAAAGTGTTTATAAAGTTTTCAGAATAAATCTTTTTACAATGAAACAGTCTTTACTTTAGAGATAACCTCTCGTATATATAATATCGTTATGGGAAAGCGGTCATATTTATAGAGACAAAATGTAATACTAATTAATTATCAATTAAACTACGATTTTAAAACAAAAGAAATGCAAAAATAGAATAAAATACGAAAATATTTCAAATAAATAACTTGCGGAAAGAAATAGAAATTAATACCGACTAAATATTAATAATTTCTATACTCGAAGAAGGATACGCCAACGTTACTAATCTAGCAATATATTTCCACTCAAATTACACATTTTATAAAAAGTAAGATAATAATATTATATCAAGAAGATAAAGGTTTAATTTAACTGTTAGAGATCAAGATTTAATCAATTACGGTTAATACTGTTAGAATAAGAACGGCCAGAAGAGGTTTGGATAAAATATAACAAAGGTTACGATTCGCATACATTTTGTTAAAGGTTAACATCAATACCGGGTTATTACCTTTTTTCTTTTTTTTATAGTAAAAATGGATACGAGTTCAACGACATCGGCGTAGACGACGACGGACGTAGTTTTTTTAATGGCGTCAGTGTACAATACACTACCTTGTACAGTAATGCCAATAATAATTCCCCGTGCCCTCTTCCATACAACCTATCCTAAAGGAAGAAAACAAAGAAGGAGAAGGTTGTTGTATGAAGCCGGAGGCGAGCGTGTCGAATGGAATCGTGTACCACAACTACGGTGTCGGGCTCGTTCGTTTCACCTCACAGGGAACAGTGTAGTAGCCCGGAGATTTCCAGCAGCCGAGAGATGAGTCCAGCCGAGTCAGCCTTGAGCAGTCCTTGACTAGTGTCTCGTAGGACACGCTTTATCTAGGCGAGGCGAAAAGAATTCATCGCCTTTTCATACGGTGGTATTTCCTCAATTAAAATCTAGACGCTTCTTTATAATGTATAATAATATCACTGCCTGTCATCGCTGTGACCGAATCGGTAGAGAATTATACAAGATCCCCCCTCCCAATACTTAATGAAAAATCAATCAGGTTTAATTGTCGTAGAAGAATATTTTATATACAACAGATGATACGGTAGGATATTAAAAACAAAAAAAAATATTATTAATTCAAAACAGAGGTCTACTACTCTAGAAAAAAAAAATTATCTGAAAAAATATTCGACTGCTAGAAATAATTAAAATTTTATATATTTGCTAATAGTAGACATTTATTTTTTAAAAAAAGAGAAAAAACAGCATCCCCTCCATTAAACTAGGTAACAAAACGGTTTCGTGTAACTCAGTACAATATATGGCTAACTAGAAAGGATCTTATTATCCTTTCAATTCATTTTTAATAATTTAATAATTTATTAAACATATAAAAAAATCTTCCTGCCTATTTATTTTATATTGTATTGTTTTGTAACAATTTAATTGTATCGTTTAAATACAATCAGACAATTTTCTTTCACAGAAGCAATATTACTTTGACGATGAATCGTTCAACACCTAGATAAATATGAGTAGAAATAATTTTCATTAATGCCTTCTGAATTGTGATTTATTTGTAACATAAAACTATCAAATTAGTTACCGATAAGACTTAGAACGTGTTTTTTTTTTCTTTAATGACTAAAAAACAAAGAACATTTTCAATTCAACCTGTATTTTTTAACATAGAACTAGTTTTTTTTACTGAATCTACCCAAATATATATATATATATATATATATAAAACAAAATAAGAATTAAAAACACAGAATTAATTAATCAGTAACTTTTAGGCACTTTTAAAACTTAAATTTGAAACTAAATTAGTCACACCTTTAAAATATCTTTAAAAAAAAGAAAACTAGAAATAACCAACCGGAG
This sequence comes from Lycorma delicatula, assembly GCF_047948215.1. Lineage (NCBI taxonomy): Eukaryota > Metazoa > Arthropoda > Insecta > Hemiptera > Fulgoridae > Lycorma > Lycorma delicatula. The sequence goes on along the minus strand of NC_134461.1, from coordinate 126,869,567 downwards.
TAGGTTTAAAATAAAATAGTTCAGAAGCAAAAGAAAAGATTTGTCGCCATTTCAATCCATAATATCTCCCGATCTAACTGTTGATTGCAGGAGAAAAATAATAATAATTTCAGCTTTCTCTCAGTTTCATTCGCTTAATCTGTTAAGGTACCACAGAATACTATTTGCCTCGAGATGAAACTTTTACTACTAGAAAAAGTCGAATGAAGTTAGATTTAAAAAATTGATAAAAATATTTGATTTCTAATCAATTGATACTTAGTGAAAGAATTGTAATAGAAAAACAAAATTGTTTAACGTTAATTAATTATAATCGTTCATCGACTTCATATATTTGTAATATTATTATTACAATAATAATTATTATATCAAATGGTTTATTGTGAGATAAAATAGTTATAAGTTTTGGTAAAAATAAATATTTATTAACAAAAGCATAAAATTTAAGTTACGCATCAATTCAGAACTTCTAATTTCCTATAATTATTTTTATTTTGTAACAGATTTCCATTGAAAAAAGTATTAAATAATATCTATTTTTTTTTTTTTTATTTAAAAACTTTTTATGGAATGATCACAATAATATTAACTGGCACAGACAATTATATGCATAATTGCATATTGCAAATTTATATGCATTTTTGTAGATATTTTTACTTTATTTATTTCGTACAATGCATTATAATTAAAGATAAACATTTTTGCGGGTTGAACAAAAAGATTTAATTAAAAAATTATTTAGTTAAAAATTCTTTAAATAATGTATAAACTTTGTTAAACGTTTAATTGCCACTATTCAATTTACCAGTTAATTTTATTTCTTACAAGTAAAGAATTTTTTCGTCTAAATAAAAGTAGACAAAAATAAATGCCTTACTGTAATGTTATTTATCAGTCATTTTATTCATGCATTCTTTCTATTGTACATTCGTTTAGTCTCGACTTGCTAATAAACGAAACTAGAATTACCACCACCCATTCTTAGTTTATTTGCATTTCTATTGGTGCAGAATTCTTTTTAGGTTATTGAACTTATTTAAGTTTAATTTTCAAAAGAACAATTTAAGTTTTTAATCCATATTTATACTGATTGAATCGGGTCGTTTCCTATCCTGCGTTACAAAAACCTCCACATTCATATTGTCACGTCTTTGAAAATATAAACCGACAAATAACTAAGAGATAAGTATTAATTTTGTTTTATGTATATATTTTTATTCATTTTTTGGTGACAGATGTAACTGATATAAAGGAAACAGAAAAGCGTTGTATTATATATATTGTTGCTTAATTTTTTTTAATCTAATTTAAAAAAAATAAATATAAATATATGAAGTCAGATTCGAACCGATGTGTGCATGGTTACGGATTCGACACGTTCTCACTTACACCACGATAATTACTTGAGCGACGTGAAACAAAATTAATACATAAACTAATACAAAATGCTGATACGGATGGTTTTTTTTTATTCTGAAATTAATTACTGTTCTTTTTTTGTTTTTGTTTTTTTACATAACGAGTAGGTATTTTACAATCAATAGTTACTTTTTTCGCAATAAACCTAAACATTTAATGTATTCATTTCTTTGAAATTTATTAATTTAATAATGTAATCTTAAGTACTATTGTAATTAAACTATATGATAATTAAATTAACTTTTATTTTACAATCATTAGACGTTGTAAATATCATTCGAAAGCCGTAATTTTATATTTATTTATTATTTTGTTTCTACCAGGTCCGGCTTTTTAAGTCCTGAATCGGTATCCTCATGCCTTTCAAATGAAATAAGTTTAAATGAAGTTCAGAAAAAAAGGTGTATATGTAATTTAATAGGCGTACAAGGAATTCATGTAGTGCCCAAATCCGATTTTTTCAAAAGATTAGGTTTGTCTTTTCTGCTTTTTCTTGTATTGTTTTTATTTATTTCTTTGCTATTCTAGGATCGTCTGAGAAGGAGAGATAATCAATAACAATGTCAATTCCTGATATATATATTCCTGATACAATAATCAATTCCTATGCCAATTCTGAAGAGAGTACAAATTATTCAATTATTTTTTTTACTGATAATGGCATTAGCTTAAATTACGTAAAAAAAACACGTTATTTCTGCTTCAAACGTTGCAAAATATTTTAATTTATATTTACTATACTACAAATTTATATTATACCATTTCAAATAAAAAAAAATGTAAAAAATAACATATCACTTAATACAGAGTTACATTATTACCGTACTTGAGCTAAGTGACGTCTTCCTTTCAGTATCCGAGAGAAGACAATATTAATATTACAAGCATTCACGTCATTATAACAGTAAATTGCTTAAAGACATCTTGCCAAAGTAACGCATCTTTTAAAATGTAATCAATAACATAACACAAAAGAAAATTCAACTATTAAAAGCACTTAAAATAAAATAATCGTCTTATAAATCTTCTTTTTTTTTAAATTCGATACAAGAATAATAAATATTTTAGATACGGCACGGGTAGGCGTTATTATTCGGGATGACAAAAGTGAGGTAAGCGGGTGGGCAGATTAGGGTGACCTCCAGGTCAATAAACGTCCTTGACCTCCAGCGTACAGCTTGACCTCAGTGACGCAAGATTCTAACCGGCTGACATTCAGCGTCATAACTCATCTAATAGTAGCAGCCTCTAACAGATCCGAAGCAGTCAGCGTTCAGAAAGACAGAAGTCAGCGATCTTCCGCTATAATATAGCACTACTGTATTATCGCCGTACTTCCCTACCGTTCTGTTAAAAAGTCTTTTTAATATTATTTGTAGTTCGTCAACGAGTAGCGGAAGGGTAAAGAATATTTCTTTGTCACACTAGGTCAACTTCAACGGTAAAACCAGTTTTAAGTCAGTAAGTACGATTATCGTTCTACGATATCATCATCTCCCTCTCGTACCGTCTTTCTCTAACCGCTCTGTTATTTTATTTCTTTAACCGGATTGCTTCGTTACATCGGAGTGTGGATACGGACGGTTCCATGATTTATTTGACAGTTGTAACGTGTTTATAGATATATGAAACAAAAAAGAAAAAATCTTCATCCTTGTAAATCATCGACTTTTTTTTCTACAACACAAATCGAGTCTCGTATCTGTAAAATGTCAGTGTCAATTCCAGTTTTAAATTTTTAAAAGAAGTACTTAGCTATAACTTCTTCATAAACTGACAGCAAAATTATGCCAACAAAAATTTATAGAGTAACGAACCGTAAGACGATACAAAATATCGACCGATGAATAACTAACGACTGTTGTGTGCTTCGTTGTGCGCACGCTTTCGTGTACGAAAAATGATTAATACTTCTCTTTTTTAGAAAAAAAGAGAGCATATTTTACGTAATAAATAAAGAAACCAAAGAAATAAAATAAATACGAAATACACCCAGAACAAAATATTCCGAATCTAGAATCATTATAACTTTTTTTTATAAAAGAAAATATCCCTGGATTGGATAAGTGTTCTAGAATTAAGGTAATAAATCAAAATATACAGAAAAAACCAAAATAAAAATCTACATAATATAAATTCAAAAGGTCTTTAAAAGTATTTATGTTATCAACTTTAGTACAGATTGTAACCTGGACATTTTGTTATTTTGACTATTGAGGGGAATGGAGACAGAAAACATCAACTAAAGAAAGGCAATTTTATCCAAAATATTTTTTTAAATTTAACACTTTTATTATTGTTGCAGAATATTTAAATAATGAATTAGAAAATTAAAATATTGTTAATATTTAAAATACAAATTTAATAGATTTATATTAAATTCACGACTTTTTAACTTCATTAATAGTAAAAAATTGGAAACTATTAATAAAATCCAAAATCATTCATCCGATAAAAAAAAAGGTCTTGATTTCAAAATCAAACTAAATTACATATAAAATATTTTTTTAGTTTTAAAATATACTGAATAATGAATATTTTCGCGTAATTTATAATATTTTAAAGTAATACATTTCTTATTCTGATCAATACGTAATAATACATCATATAGATCACGTCAGGAATGGATAAGTATGATATTTCACGGTAAAGAAAGTAGAAACTATCCGGAATTTATGTGGATAAATGAAGGAAACCGTGGTAAAACCTTGCATCAGAATAGGGGCGTATCCAGGGAGCCATAGGGGCAACGGGCCCCAAGGTTCGAAGACCATGCACTTCGAAAACCCAGTTGAAAAGAATTGAAACATTTTACCAATCCTGTATTGTCAAAATAACCAGTTGCCCGACTTGGCTCCAGCAGACTATTTTCTGTTGTCGTTGTTTGGATGGCCGGAATGTCGTCGAAAGACGACATTCCGGCCATGCAAAGAACTTGCAACGAGCAGTTGAAGGCGATCCCACAAAGTGATTTCTCTAGAACGTTTGACGGTTCTACCGACGCTGCAAAGAGTGTATAACTAGATAAGGGTTCTATGTAGGGTGTTGATGTGAATAAATTCGTTTATCTTAAAATCAGTATTTTTATTTAATTTAGTTCGGTAACTTTTCATACATACGTGTATACTTCTGATATCGACAACATACTTTGGGTAATTATAACACTCAAAAATCCATAATTAGTTTTTTCAAACAGCAAGTGTTTGTTTTAAATTTTCAAACTCCTTATCAGAACATCACATTAACAAACATTTATACTTTTTAAAACCTCTTTCACAGAAATATGAAACACATTCTGATTGTTTCGGAACAGAGTCTGTATCGGAAATTAAATAGTAAAAAAAGAAGGTACGTTAAGGAGATTTTTAATTATTATTTTATTGCTACCATCAAGGGGAAAGGTTCAATGTTAGCAGATTATATTCAAATAAAAAAAGTAATGGATTTCTCCTGTCAATTAAAAGTTGGTTCTCACAAAATCTGGTACCACTGTGCCCTCTTTTCGCCATTCCGATATGCAAAAAAAATCGTAAAAAAAAATATCAGCTCATAATAATTTCTTTTTAATGTTTAATTTGTAACACTTAAGTCGATCGTAGAATATCCCATACTTAGACAAGATACGATCACGAAAATACCACGTCTTCATGTAAAGTATATGCGCTATAGAAATAAAAGAAAGAACAGCAATGGCAAATAAAGCCTTCAGTAAGAAGAGGAAATAACTGTCTAGTAAAACTCTGGACTTACGAATCTTGTTGTATAAATGTGAAGTATGGGCGACAAGGAAGAAGGTGGATTGAGGTTTTTGAGATCTGGATTTAAAGAAGAACGGAGAAAATAAAATTAATGGATAAAATGAAGAATTAGAAAGTAATAAATCGGAAAAGAAAAATAAATAGCACATATGAGTGAACTAAATAGAAGAAAAGGAAACCGGTTAGAACATGTAATTGAACTAGAATTTTGACAACTGCATCGGAAGGATCAATAGAAGGAGAAACGAAGCGAGAAAGAAGAAGAATAAATTTAATAGATGGGGTGAAAATTGAAAACTACTAGCGGACGAAGAAGAAAGCTTGGGTCAGGGATGGATGAAGGCGGTAGCGGCATAAAGGGCCTGCTGCCATGATGATAAATAGAACAAAAAAAAAGATAAAAGTTAATTATTTAAGATACAATTGAAATGCTGTACTACTGGAAATTGGTAATGGATTTCGGTTATCACTCAAAGTATGCCTTCGAAATCAAGAACTGTAACAAGAGATAAATATTTAACATTAAAAAACACACGATTGCCAAAAAAGACCTTGCTCTTTCATACAGAATAATTACTAATATAGGACAATAAAGGGCGTTCGGATGACAATTTTGTATATAATCTTTTTTTTAATTCTTTAAATTTATTTAAACATATATATATATATATATATATATATATATAAAAACAAACTTACATACATACATACATTCATACACCCTAAATACATTACACTCCTTTTTGGACAGTCGTGTAATAAAAACACTAGTAAGATAACTTCACGCTTATGAGATACGAGGATTCCGAATCGTTCAAAATGAAGCGTTGAGATCCCAGTTATTAAAAAACGACTCATATATCTGATAGATTTTTTCAAATTTTTTAAGATTCATTTAAATATATATCCTATGACACTCCCGGTAGTGTAAGGATTCCAACGCGGGGTCATACAACTAAATCGGTTCATCCGTTGAGCTGCTATGGTGGAACAAATATAAAAACATACACCCTAAATACATTACACTCCTTTTTGGGTAGTCGTGTAAAAAAACGCTTTTTCAAATTTAACGAAAAAAAAATTCTTTTAAAATGTTTAACAATAATCAACAAATATACAATTACAATAGATTCGATTTTTAAATAACGTAATATGAAGCACCGGACAGTACATTTCCGGAATATTTATCATCGCATATAATACTGGATCGGATAATTGATCGAAAATAACGGAAACAAAAAACGAAAAATTTTCGTAAGATATATTAATTAATTAAACTAATCGAAATATGTAAGTAAAGTATAAATACGAATATATTGCATGTCTTTTAAAGTTTCTTCAATTTTAACCCAACTCTACTTTAATAATCTTTTGACTACACGTGATCAACTAAATAAGTAAACGCAAAAATCTAAAAACTAACGGCCATCTTTAAGCAAAAGTTGGTGAGATCAGTTAGAAGGTACGAATCAAATTTAAAAAAAAAGTTAATTATATGATATCAAACATTATAACCGATCCAGTGAAAGAAAAAAAAAAGAAAAAAGGTCCTTGAAAGAAAGAAATTATGTCTCAAGTAGGGATCGCATGTGTATCAAGGATAGTTCAATCTCATTCAAATCTAATTAAAGTGGATATAATTTAAATTTGATCCTAAGGGATTTGAATTAAGATCGTTAGGTTTCAATAAATGAAACTGTAATAAAAATAATCACTGTAACATTGCACAAGGCCAACTGTGATCGATCTTACTTATCATGCACTATAATCTCGAAAAACTAATAAATTGAGAAAAAAAATTTGAAAGACTAGATAAAATAAATAGAAAACTGTTCATATCAGTGTTATCAGTGCTTTTACTGGAATTTTTACCAACCGTTTTCGGTTAAAATTATTTCATAAAATACAACAACAAAATATGTGCAATGTAATTATCATAATTAGAATTTCCGTACTAAATTATGAAATTTAATGGAAGCTTAAAGTTTACACGGTATCTTTTCATTAAAATAAAATTCATTAAATGCAAAATTAAGCAACTTAATTCCTTTCATATTCTGCAAGATTTGTCCTAGTTAAGAAATAACTGCTTCAGTATATCGTGCCGATTTAAATTTACATAAATTATTATATTATATAATACAAATACAGAAATTATAATTAAAATCATATTTAATAAATAATCCTTTTACGTAAAAATATAATATAATATTTTTAAAATGAATATAAAAAATTAATTAATTTTTACGAATTTAAAAATAAACGGGAACGAAAATCTCATTTTTTACTTCCTTGTACGAAGTCTAGGAAGGATTGCGATCGCAAAAAATTTCGGTTTTCAGATTTCAACGGAAATATCCATTTTTACCATCCCTGAATCAATTTTGACTAGTTTCGACGTGACCTCCGTATGTACGTATGTATGTCGCATAACTCAAAAACGATTAGCCGTAGTATGTTGACATTTTGGATTTAGGATTGTTGTAACATCTAGTTGTGTACCTGCCCTTTTGATAGTAATCGACTGGACCAAAAGTGTCCAAAAAAAGCCCAAAATCTGAAAAAATTTGGATAGTGGACTTTTTATTAACTGCAATAATAAGCCTTCATCGAGAGCTTTTCAACGATATATCATAAGTAGTACTTATTTTCATTGATTCCAAACTTATAGTTAATAAAATTTTAATTAATGAAATATTTGGATCTTACAAGGGGATGGCACATCGGTTTGAATTCGACTTCATCTCCTTTTTTTTTACTTTTTTTTTAATTTAAATATATTGATTTATCAACAATCATTGATCTCCGATTGTAAAAAAAAAATCAATAATAACAATAAAAAGGAATATGAAAAAATATCAGAAGTTATTAATGAAATAAAATTTTATGTATTTTTCTTTTTAAAGAAATGTGTATTGTAATGTAATAGGCGTACAAGAAGGACGTGTGGTGTCCACATCAGATTGTTTATCTCCTTAAATTTATTCATATGCGATTCATTACACAGTGTCCCATTTAAAATGTCCTATTTTTATTTAACTATATCACCCATAATATTACACATACGGACGTGAAACAAAAATTAAATTAAAGCCTGTCTTATCAAGTTATAACAAAAAATCACATTGCATAACATCACTTCCACATGCGCCCCACCAGTCACACGAAGAATATCCAGTCCTCGCCATGTTTATTGAAGCATTTCTGGTGGGATGGTTGAAATAGCATTCCGAACGCTCCCACGCAGCTCCTGGATATTAGCTACTTTTGTCGTATGCACGCTGTCTTTGACATAACCCCAGAAGAAGAAGAAGAAGTTTAGAGGAATTATGTCTGCCGATCTGGGTAGCCAGGGAACTGAACCATCTCTTTCAATCCACCTACCAGAATCTTGACATGTTGGAGCAATTTGCGTTCCTAAAAATTGAGCAGAGGCATCCTAAGATCTTCTTCCAGCAAGATGAGGCTCCCCCACACTGGCTGCTTGAGGTAAGGGAAAGGTTGTATTAGACGTTTCCTAGTAGGTGGATTGGAAGAGAAGATTCAATTCCCTGGCAACCCAGATCAACCATCGTACCAGAAATGCTTCAACGAACATGGAAAGAAATCGACTATAGACTGGATATTCTTCATGTGACTTGTGGGGGGGGGGGGGGAGATTTACTAACGAAAATGAGGAATGAAGTGATTTCTTGTTTACCTCTTCATTGAGTCAAATATACTGTTGATGATATTCCTGCCAAACCCATTGAAGTGCAGATGATATTCAAAACTACAAGCTAGTGTTTTCTTTTTCAACAGCTGTACAATGAACATCATTACTCTAACAGAAAGCAATTCAGATTAATTCCCCTCGTACTTTAGTATATATGTACCACAGTTATAAGAAAAAAAGTACTTTTATCCGAGAGAAAAAAGCCATTCATAGTGTCACTTACTAGAGGAAAAATTAATGAATAAAAACCTATCAGTTTAAATTTGCTAAAAATACTTCAATTTTCAAATATGAATTTTCGATTTAGTAAAATTTTAATAAATTAGGTTTTTTTGTAATGTGAAATGATAATTTCTTTTTCAGTTTAATGTTTTTCATACTACTAGCTAAAATTTTAAAAATATTTGTGTAAGTAAGTTCATACAGATGTAATTTTGAATTCCACGTCGAGTAAGAATGGACTCGGACACATACCGACTGCAATACTAAAGATTTCGTATTAAACGAAGCATTTTTTTTTTCAATTACCTTTTAGATGTCTCCAAAGATATGGTATGGTACAAAAATAACGGTTAACATTGCTCCGTAAATCATTTACTTTAAACAAACGTACTTTTTAAGGATTTTTTGTTTTGCAATTTATCTTCTAATTTTCGACTCCTTTTTCCTATCTGTAATCTGAAAAAATCCTTTCATTACCTAATATAAAACACGACAATCCACAATTTGATGACCCATATCATAAATGAATACGTACAAGTCCTAGTAAAGTCAGTTATTTTTACACGGATTTGAATACTAGATACCGTGGATACCGGTGTTCTTTGGTGGTTGGATTTCAATTAACCATATATCTCAGGAATGGTCGACCAGAGACCTGTACAAGACTGCACTTCATTTACAGTCATATATATCATCCTCATTCATCCTCTGAAGTATTATCTGAAAGGTAATTACCGGAGGCTAAACAGTAAAAAAAAGAAAGCTATATATAATAGCGCTTATATTCTATAAAAAAATCTTATAATTTCTTATAAAAAAATCTAATTGGCTGTTCATCGTTAGTCAAAACATGAAAGTGCATAATTAAATACTACTGTACACATTTTTATCTGCCTAATCCATTATTTATTAATTGGAAACGTATGCTTTAGAAAAGGATAAATAATTGTTCAATTAATAAGTAACACAAGATCAGTATACATACTTATTTGTCTAGGCTTTGTTTAGCAGCTGATTATAGGGCTAATGTAAGTTTCTAAACCTTCAGACTTAATACGGCCAGTACATAATTTTAAATATACGCAAAAAAATAATGTAATTTGATATTTGAAATGCAGTACTAATTGAAATGAAGTCCCTCCCCCCTATCGCTCTCACTCTCTCTCGCTCTCTTTGTGTGTGTGTGTGTGTGTGTGTGTGTGTGTGTGTGTGTGTGTGTGCCGTGCCCGCGCTCGCATACTGTTAATAAAAACCTTTTGATATAATATTACATAAGGTTAATATGCCGTGAAACAAAAAAAAACTATTGATTTTAGTTTGGTGTCCTTGAGATACCACAAAAATATGGTCTAAATGTTACAAAATACATCCGTGTTTAGAATAAAAATATATGTACTTAAAATTCATTGTCTTTTTTAAATACCAATCAAAGATTTAAGAAAACAAATACGTTATTGCATTACTATGCGAAGAAGGTGTTGGATATTTAGTTAATATATTGAATAATTAAAGAGACAAATAGCAACATCAACATCGAAAAAACTATTTAATAGAACAAATTTAAACAGTTTGACATTTAACTTGGCACCCCTGACAAGAAAAACATCAGTAGTTCAAAGAGAATTACTGTTATTATAACTTCTTTTGGGTAATTGTCGATTATCTGGAACCACGCTGTTTGTCGTATACTGTCGTTTTACCGGCATTATGATTTATTTTTATTGATAATATTATCTTAGTAATTATTATTTCCTTGGAAATAAACGTTTTCAATTTTATATTACACCCTCCATATTATTACGATAAAGTGCAACAAAACGTACTTTTACACATATGTACGTATATTGTATTATTTATTTGATTCTTAACTAGGTTACGTATTAAGATAATAAATAAGGTAAGTTAGGTTAAGGTCAAGATGAAGGTCAGGTTAGATAACATAACTAACGATTCCGTGCACTGAACTTCGTACGATAACAACAAAACATAATTTTTTCCGTTTAGCCTCCAGAACCACCGTAAGGTGTTACTTCAAAGGATGAATGAGGATTATATGTATGAATGTAAATGAAGTGTAGTGTTTTACAGTCTCACAGTCGATCATGCATGAGATGTGTGGTTAACTGAAACCCAAACACCAAAGAACACCGGTATTCACGATCTGTTATTCAAATCCGTATAAAAGTAACAAAACATAATCTACGTCTTTTCTGTTTAGCCTCCGGAACCACCGTAAGGTATTACTTCAGAGGATGATATGTATGAATGTAAATGAAGTGTAATCTTGTACAGACTCAGGTCGTCCAATCCTGAGATGTGTGGTTAATTGAAACCGAACGACCAAAGAACACTGTTATCACCGTATTCAAATCCGTATAAAAGTAACTCCTTTACTAGGATTTGAACCTTAGAACTCTCAACTTCGAAATCAGCTGATTTGGGAAGACGAGTTCACCACTAAATTAACTCGGTGGGTTACAAAACATAATCATTTTTTTCCTGTTTAGCCTCCGGGAATCACCGTCAGGTATTACTTCAGAAGATGAATGAGGATGATATGTATTAGTGTAAGTGAAGTATAGTCTTGTACAGTCTCAGGTCGACCATTCCTGAGATGTGTGCTTAATTGAAACCCAACCACCAAAGAACACCGGTATCCAGGACACCGGTATTATTCAAATCCGTATATAAATAACTGACTTTACTAGACTTAAACGCTGAAACTCTTGATTTCCAAATCAGCTGATTTACGAAGACGCGTTCACCACCAGACCAACCCGGTGGGTTTACAAAACATAATCTTACTTTCTTTTTCCTGTTTAGCCACCGGTAATTACCTTTTAGATAATACTTCAGAGGATGAATGAGGATATGTATGAGTGTAAATGAAGTGCAGTCTTGCACAGTCTCAGTTCGACCATTCCTGAGATGGTTAATTGAAACCCAAACACCAAAGAACACCGCTATCCACGATCTAGTATTCAAATCCGTGTAAAAATAACTGACTTTACTTGGACTTGAACGCTGGAACTCTCGATTTTCAAATCAGGTGATTTGGGAAGACGCGTTTACCACTAGACTAATCCGGTGGGTTTACAAAACATCATCTAACCAAACATACCTTAACGCTCGCTTCGCCCGTTAACTTGTTTAATTAACATTAAATATATAAATTACATACATCTTATTAATAACAAAAGTGACATTTAAACGAGATACAAAATGGTGTCAACACCATTTTGACATTTGAAAATATGTCAAAATGACAGTTTTTCAAATATCATGAAGTTAAATAGTAAAGTTAAAATGGACACGACAATCATCGTAGCGTCCAGATAACCGACAAGTGCCCTCTTAACTGTATTTCAAAATGTCGGTTCTGTCTGAAAAGTGTACCGTGAAAGAATAGTAGGTTGTGAAGAGATTTTTGTTTTCTGAAGAAGTAAAACCGGCCGAAATTCATTCGCGGATGTTAAAACAGTTCGATAAAAAGTATAGCTTTAAAATAATCCGAAATACGATTACTATACACAAATTGTAATTATAAACTGAAAAGTTTTAGACTGTATAATATTTACATAATTTTTTTTCCCTGAACAGCTATTAGTGTTTGGAAAAATATATGGAAACCGTTATATTAAAACTCCTGCAGCTGCTCTACCACTTCGTTATATCTTCCTAGGATTCCGCACACTACTACCTGTTCAAAATTGATTTCAAGAGAGCAAATCATGTAATGCCAAGACGAGATTACAAAGGATGTTTCAATATATTACCACTGGAGTTTATCTCTGATCCAAACAAAGAACATGTTCGATCATGGAAGCGTGTGTTATTTCTTCGTATTTAATCGGTTTATTATATATTGCTTCTTCTTAAACGTTTCTTTTTAATTAAGAACATAGTATTTAATTATTTAAAATTAGTATTCCTTTAAATTAACATAATTTCACGAAAAGTAAGATAAATTTATGTAATATATTTAAAATTAAATACTAATACTATATCAATAATTAAAACAATAAAATAAATCATTAACTTATAAAATGAATATTTGTACATATAATTTGATAATCCAGCACCTCTATGGTGTGTTGAACTAGCCTCTCAATACACTGAGAGGCAAGATTCGCACGTGAACAGTTGATATTTTCGGTTGAATATTTTAAGAAATATTGAATCGCTATTTTTCAGACCGTTATGGAAAATATTGTCTGAATGTTTAATTGATATTCAAATATATGAGCCTATCTCCTTAAAAAGACCAATCTATTAAGAACTAGTGAGTGCTACGTGGCACTTGTTCTAAGTGCCATCATATGTTGTGGAAGATGAATACTCAGTTATCATCAATGGTTAATTTGTTTATAACAGATTTCATTAAACCATTTTCATTATCTTTCTGTGTCCTTAATTTCTCTCCTCATATCCTTGTAATTTGTTTTTCAAATAAGCTGAACATTCAACACTTTCTTTCTTAGTTTTTCTTTTTAATTTATCTTTCGTTCTATTATTACTGTGTTTTTCTAAACGATTTCTTTGTTTTGTAGGTATTCTATCCAAATTTATTTTATTTTTTTTTAGATTGTAAAATACTTCCTTCACTTTATTTAACAGCTTCTTATTAATTATATTTTGTAAATTTTCATTCTATTTTTGTTTCTTTATTTCTCAAAGTCTACTTTTTAGAATTATCTAACATTATATTATTTAAAAAATATATATATATAACGATAAAAGAAAAGAACACGAACCAAATGGAAATGCATGTACTCGTGATTTTTTCAGAGCAGTTTCACCAAATGCTTTGTCAATTAACATTTGTTCCTCAAATTACGTTATTTTCTTTATAAGGTAAAAGAAAAATTTGAGATTTTCTACGCTGTTATATATTTTGGACAACGAAAGTCTTCCGTAGCATGTAATACAAAGACATAAGTATCGTTGTTATCTAATATTAAATAAGGACGGGTGACTTTGCCATACCAAGACGTCATAACGGCAACTTATAGTACAGTACAATAATTCCTCTTGTTACGGATACTATTTTAAAAGAATAAGCAGATTATGGAATATTCTGAAGATATCTCGTATAATTCAACATTCTGCATAGCTTATTTATAATAAAATATTGTTTTAATTAAAATGTATAAAAAAAATTGTTGCACCCTATCAATTACAATTTATTAATTATTTTCCTTGGTTGTAAAACAAAACAAAAAATTCAAAACTACTAATATTTTCTCATTAACATTAGCTATTTATTTAATCTAAAACCATAATATAAAATTACAGCATGATAGTAGAAAAAAACTTCTTATACACAATTATTTAAAGAAATTATGTAATGAACTTCAATATTCACAATATTTAATTTATGAAAATATTTTTAATAAGAATAAATATTACGATCGAGTAATGAACTATTTTATGATAAATAATTATATGTTTTTAACGCATATTAAGATTTTCAAACGTATTGCATTCGCCCAGGATATTTAAAATCAAATTGTAAAATGCGGTTAAAAATTCGTGAAGATGAAGAAAAGCAAAAGAGAAGAAACAATAATACAACTGGAAGCAGAAGAAGAAAGAAGAAGACCCGGCTGACCTGTGAGATGGCTGGACTAAGAGGGCGTTCCAGCTGGCAATTTGGGGAGGGGGTTACCCCCTAGGGCAGCTGCTACAAAGGAATGTGGCATTCGACCTTGCCAAGGCCCTTCTTTTATCCACCCTAAACAAAGAACAAAAAGCACGCACGCTGCCCGCTAAAAAAAAACTCTCAACCCCACATACTAAATGATAGTAGTAAAATGCGTATTATGAACCTGCCCGACAATAAAACGCCTGCAGTATTAACCAGTTCCTTCCTTTTTACTATCCGTTCTTTGTAGCCACCCAAGCAACAAGATAGCGTCAGCAGGAATACGTAACCGAGCCACAACAAAGCATCAATAAGAAAACAACTGGAAAATGTTTGGTTTATTGACCAGTAAAATATACGCTTGGTAGAACAATAGTTTTTATCATTAATCTTCATAATTTTTAATATCTGTAAAAAAATTCGACACTATTCTATTTTTTTAATCAAAAACGTACTACCTTCAATCTTTACCTACTCTATTAACTCAATTTACTTTTATAAGACAACAAAAACACGATATACTGTTAAATTTACAAGAAAAAAACATTGGTTTGTGTGGAACTACGTTTCGCATGAGATTTGAGCGCGACAACGTATTGCAAAGACCGACAATGTAAATCTACCCCAAAGAGCTGAAGGCATACTAGACGATTATCAATAAACTTCGTCATAAACAGAACCATATAGCAAACTTAAGGAGTTCGATAAAATACACAATAGCGAAATCATAAATTTATAATTTTTATTGCTTCTTCTTACTTATTGTTTATATACATCTAAGAAATAACATGATTTTTTGACGGGCAGTATGTTCGATAATGAAAGCATGCTCTCAGCTAAGAAGAAACGCACACACAGACAGATACACATACAAGTGCCTTTAGTAGGGTAGGACTTAAATGCAATTTTAAGTAAAACTCTTCTCTTTTTATATTGTCCATTGTCCTTATGACAGATTACATGTGAAATTTTTAAAGAAAGTTAATAAATAATTAAAAAAAGAATCAAAGGTCGACGATATTTGATTGTAATATTGCAAAAAGAAAAACTTGTTATCCATATGAAGTAAACACATGTTTTTTGAGAAACTGGCGTTGGGCTAGATGAAAATACCAATTAATTAAATTCATCCATGATTTGGATGTTTTAACAAATTACTTGTTTAAACAAACAAATTGAATCGAAGTGATTGTTTAATTAGTTAATGAAACACGTTAATATTCCATTTTTCATTTCATTTAATAATAATTAATATTAATAATTTTTGCAAGTTCAAATTGAATGATTTGTTCAAAAATAATTATGAACAATTTGTTATAGAAATAAACTTTAATCAAATCAATGTTGATAAAGTGTCAATTTAAAACGATGAAATTGAAATCATAAATCAAATTCATGAAATTGCTGTTTTTGAAAAGCCCGCCAAAACCTGCTTGTCATGATAGTATATTCCATTGCAAGACGGTTCGGCTCGGCTCAGGCGGAACGGGACAATTTTTCGTAAGTGATGCCGGCGTTCATCGATTTATAAGACGTTGTCACGTCAAAAAATTAATTTCTCAGCAGGTTACATTAAACTTAAGTGTTGTCTCCCGTAACAATATTATTATTACTACAAAGCAATAAGGATTTATGAAAAGCAAAATTAAAAAAAAACGGATTTATTATTAAGTCAAACAAATCACAAATGGTGATTACGAACTTGGTTCATAATCACCATTGTTCGTAATTACCATTGGTTCGTAATTACCATTGTTCGTAATCACCATTTGTGATTATGAACAGAACCAGAAAATGTAAGAGGGCCGGTGTAATTGAGTCAAATTACACCGATCGTAATGTGGTGCTTCGCAATACGATATAAGATAGAAAATTAGGCTACAAAAAATGAAGACAATTTAAAGTTGATATGTAGAGACCGAATAAAAGTAACTGCCTTTACAAGGATTTGAACCTTAGAACTCTCAACTTCGAAATCAGCTGATTTGGGATGACGACTTCACCACTAGACTAACACGGTGGATTACAAATCATTTCTTTTTCCTGTTCAGCTTCCGGGAATCGCCGTCAGGTATTACATCAGAGAATGAATGAGAATGATATGTACGAGTGTAAGTGAAGTACATAGTCTTGTACAGTCTCAGGTCGACCATTCCTGAGATGTATGGTTAATTGAAACCCAACCATCAAAGAACACCGGTATCCACGATCTAGTATTCAAATCCGTATAAAAATAACAAAGCACAATCTACTTCTTTTTCTGTTTAGCCTCCGGGAATTACCGTTCAGGTATTACTTCAGAGGATGATATGTATGAATGTAAGTGAAGTGTAGTCTTGTAGTGTCAGGTCGATCATTTCTGAGATGTGTGGTTAATTGGTTTGCAAAGATATTAACAATTAAAAAGTTTACATGGCCGCCATCTTGAAATCGATTGAATGATATAGTTAATTATTTTTATACAAGTACATCTCTAGGTACCCTGGCAGTATACCAAATTTTAGCTCGGTAAGATTAAAAATTCCTAAGAAATAGATTTTTATGTTAAAGTTACAAAATAAAGGACAGCTGTAAACTAAGCGTTACCGAACATACGTTGATTTTTTAGTTTTTTTCTCTTTATTTCGATGTGGAGGACCATCCTCTGAATTCTTTAAACGGTTTTTATAAACACCCTACATTTATATATATATATATATATATATATATATAGGGTGTTTAAATAAGTGACATGGCAAAACAGGACAAATAAAATGATTAAACCCCAAAAATTAACTTGGTCAACATATAACAAAAAATGCCTTTCGAATAAAACAAAACTTAAACATTATAAAACTGTAGTTCAGCCAGAAGTCACCTACGGAAGCGAGACCCTTTTCAAAATCACTCAGAAAAACCGAATTGATAAAATTCTGAAAACAGAGAGGAGAATTGTCAGAACGTGTATCGATAAAAAACACCAAAAAGAAGGCCGATGGTGGATTGTGCCAAATGAGGTGGTGTATCGAGAAATAGAGCCTGTTACTGATACTATGCGGGAAAAAACAATCTCTTTCTTTGGTCATCTCATAAGGACACCGGAAACAAGACTGTCAAAAAATATCATTGAAAAGTTCCAAAAACTAGAAGTAGGATGGATCAAAGAAATTAGAGAAGATATGAAAGAATTGGGAATTTCCCTGACTCACCTACAGAATAAAACTGGAAAAATTACAATGCTAAAAGACAAAAACATTAGATTTAAACAAAAGACAGTTAAACGACAAAATACAACGAAGAGGGTGTTTACAGATGAATAAAAGAAAGCAAGATCTGAACGGATGAAGAAATACTGGGCAGCTCGGAAGAGTAAAATAACACGCTTTTCTCAGAAAAGATCTAACTAAAATTGATTTAAGTGGTCCCATGTTGGCCGTAAAAGAATAATAATAATAATAATAATAATAATAATAATAATAATAATAATAATAATAATAATAATAATAATAATAATAATAATAATAATATATATATATATATATATATATATATATATATATATATATACGTTGTGTATATTTATATGGAAGTGAAACTTGGACAATCGGAGTATCTGAGAAGAAAAGATTAGAAGCTTTTGAAATGCGGTACTATAGGAGAACGTTAAAAATCAAATGGGTGGATAAAGTGACAAATGAAGAGGTATTGCGGCAAATAGATGAAGAAAGAAGCATTTGGAAAAATATAGTTAAAAGAAGAGATAGACTTATAGGCCACATACTAAGGCATCCTGGAATAGTCGCTTTAATATTGGAAGGGCAGGTAAAAGGAAAAAAAATTGTGTAGGCAGGCCACGTTTGGAATACGTAAAACAAATTGTTAGGGATGTAGGATGTAGAGGGTATACTGAAATGAAACGACTAGCACTAGATAGGGAATCTTGGAGAGTTGCATCAAACCAGTCAAATGACTGAAGACAAAAAAAAAATACGTTGTGTAGGATTATTTGAGCTTGATATCATTTTTTTAAACTTTTCCAAAAGGGATCTCCTGAGTAAGAAAAAAGAAAAAAAGGAATAAACACGGAAGTTGTTAAATGGCAACAATTCCTTTCAAAAATTTTTTTTTATAATTTAAATCAGAAATATGATACTTGAAAAAAAGGGAAAGTTTTTTTTTTAACAGGAAAAAAATAACAATACAACTTTTAAATGACAAACCGATCAATTAGATAAAAATAAATAAATAAATTTATGCCAAAACAAAAAAGATTTAAAAAAATTAAAAAACAATATTTCGTTTACATAAATTCCTTTTAGAAGAAGCAGATAACAGAATTTATTATTATTTTCAAACGAGAAAAATATCAAATTACAAGAAGATAACAGTAGTATTAGCAGTTATAGGAGGCCAAAGAATAGTAGCAAACGTGTAAGAAAGTGTCAACAAATAAATTTACTAAATTTGAATTGCAAATATTATAACGGAGAAATGTTAAAAGTAAATAAATAGCATTCCACCCATTAGAAAATTAAAAAAAATAATAATAAAATACCAAAATATTACTACATTATAACGTTAAATTTTAATTACTATGAAACGTACAGTCTAATGCACATAAAATAATAATACCTCAGGAATGCATTCAGATTTAGTTTATAACAACAGTTCGTGAAATTCTCACGTATAGGTTACAGCATGAATATAATGTAATATTTACATGATATGACGTCATTAATACAATCTATTCAATAAGAATACGTGCAAATAAAGAGATATTATTTTTATTTCTTTATAAAAATAACAAAAATTAAATCGATATCAAAATTTGTTCTATAATATATATATATATATATATATATATATATATATATATATATATATAGTTATAAATATAATAACAGATCATTTAATATGTTAACAATACAATTTTCAAAAATTAAATAATTATAATATATCCAGAGTGAGTTTAAAAGAATTGAAACCGTTTTCTAATTTTGAAGCTGTATGAAATTGATACTTGAAGCGTTAGGGAGAGTTTGGGGATCAATTGTTTAACGTCATGATATAATAATGAAATTTTGCTGATTTTGGAAAAAGAGGAGAGGTTGCAATTCTACATTTTTTACTTTCCTGGCGAATATAATTAGAATAACTACATTCAAAGTGAAATTGTATGATAATTTTAAAAATGGGGTTTCGGATTTGTAATAAATCTTACCGTTTTAGGGTCCAACTACTACTTCAAATGATCAAAAAACATGTGTATGTATGCATGTACATGTGTTTACTGCGTACCATGAAAATAAAATCTTCCTTGCACGAGGCACACAGTTGCTATGCACGCATTATATTAATCTTTTTTCGCAACATTATTCTCATTCAGAAACCGAGTATTCTGTAATACAGCGTGTTTAACTATTTTCATAAATAGCAAAAATGTCTATCCACAGTTAAAATTTATGAACATTTTGTTAAATTTCAGACAATAATTTCTTTAAAAATATTTAGCTTACTTAAAAATAAATATTTCTTACCGCATACAGTACAAAAATGAATAGTTTATACTTGTATGAACAGATTATTTTTACTCTCCATCACAACATGCGAGTCATAAAATGAATGACCAGTTTATATGAATAAAGTTTATCCAAATATTTCATTTGAATTACATTATAATACCCATGAAATGGACATTGTTATTAAGTTATTAATTATTGTTGATGTAATAAACATCATAAATACTAGGTACAAAATTAATAGCTTAGTCATTTTATATTCACAGAATAGATAAGTAATTTTTTTATCCGAACTGTTAACTAATATTCATTACTAATGTTTACTTTTCATTTTCTATAAGTGATTTACTTCAGTTCTTGGCGTGTCCCGATACGAATGATGTACTCTCCTTCTGTAATGTGGGTGCTGTTAATGTTTTGTGTGTATAATGAATTCGTATGTTTTTGCGTTTTTTTATTAGGAATTTAAGGTAGATTTCATAAGAAAGCTACCATGATTCGACTTCCGGAAAATATCGAAATATCTTCGCGTTTCATATCCATCAGACCCCAAAACCACCGTCAGTTCAAGAGTTTATATATATATATATATAATATCTATTTCATTTTCTTGTAGACACGAAAACTGCCGAAATTTTGTGTAATCACTTTCAAATTGTTCCTTAAAAGTAATTCGTCCCAAAATCTCAGTCGAGTTCGTTAACGGCCAAAATCGGACCATGGTAGTAGTTATGGGGGGGGGGGGGTTCGAAAAAAGAAAATATCGCTATAACCTTCTTATTAAATAAAATATCGAACTCCTTTAAATTCCTACTATTCTTTGGATAAGGGCCTAAAACTTACATAAAAAAAAGTCTTTTGATATCACCAACCATTGGCCCACGGGTGGAAAAAATGGGGCTTTGAAGAAAAAAAAATCATACTTCCCTTAATAGGCACAGTATCGAATCAGTTTAAAGTGGTCGTTAGTCCACTAAATATTACCTAAAACTTTAGTATGAAACTATTTTTGATATGAGAAACCCTTACGGCAAGGGATGACAAAAATGTTGCTGGAATTGTATGAAGATGGAGCTTGTCGTATGCTAAACATATGAAACTTTTTTCAATGCAACCATTATCGTATTGAGTAAATTTGAAGTTTTTCTTAACTTTAAAGTGGAAATATTTTTTTATCCCCTACTTAGCACCGGTGAAATTACCTACGCCTTCCGACGTGCCGAAAGGGATATTTTTTGCAATGACAGAATTTAAATCAATAGTTAATAAAAAAAAAACAAACAAAAAATATAGCTCGTGAAATAGTTCATAATGTATACGATTTAATCATGAAACTATAAACTTAGAAAAATTAGATGTCAATAGAACATACACATTCAAAAATGTGAAGAAAAGCAGCTTGTGGGATTTCAAGATAACAAGTTGAAAATCATCGAAAAGAAAAGCAGGATATTCTTAAATATAAATCGCAATCGTGCTCATTCCGTACACCAAGAAAGTATATACAACGTTCAAAACCAGTTACTGGATTATACAGTTTTGATGAAGGCGTTGTAAGAATAACAGTTAACAAGGTTCACGCAAAACGTAATAGACTGCCAATATTAAATACGTGAAGATCTTACGTGAAGATCTTCAAAAGAGTAGTCAATTGAAAGGTTCTAAAACTACACTTGAAGTTGTTAGTTAATTAGTCATTTAATTGCCTCAACGTTTCGTTACAATCTACCAATAACTGAAATCAGTCGACAAAATTCCAATGAAGTATATTTAAGAATAAATAATAAACATTAGTTAGATACGAATTAAACAGAAATGAAAATGTCTAAACACAAGAGTATCGATGAAAATTCAAAGCATTACCTTCGTCGCTACGGGAATAAATAATTTTTTTTATTTCAAAATCTTTATACGTCAAAAACTAAAATAATAAAGCGACACTTTATTCTATATTTACAATCAACGCGGTTAAAACATATCAACATATGTCAATATAATTGATTTCCGAATACGCGTCATCTTTCTAAATAATTACCAATTTTTTATTTTTCTAGCTGTGTTTTAGTTTTCTAAAACAATATATTTCTTAAAAAAAGCCTATGAAATATAACAACATTTTAGAAAATACATCTTTTGAATAATCGAATTTTTTAAAAAATTATTATAAGTTCTAAGATATCCAATCTGAAAGAAATAATTTAAAAAGCACATATGATATAATTAATAATCAACTGAATGAGGTTTTACAGAGAACTTTAAGAAATAAAATCTTAAAAGATATATTTATAAAAAATTTTTATATCAATTCCTAGCAGCTTTTCGGAATGGAGATATAGAATATGAAACTATGTATAAAGACATATTTTCTGACCGCTAAAATACGATTTCCTAGCTCCGAAAAGAAGATTTAAAGGTACAAAAGTGCTACGTGAATACAATTCTAAAATCCAAGGGAAAAACCTTACCGAAATAATGGTTCAACCACAACAAAATCATACATTTTTTTGTAGGATACAAAGAAAGTTTTCCGATTATCATCTAACGGCTGTGATAAAGTTCTGAAAAATTAATTTAAGATAATAGATTACAATTAAGAGAAGCAAATATATGTGAAGTAAATATTTTTTTAGTTTTCATATATTTTAATTTTACCCTTTGGGCAAATACTAATGGTTTGTTGTAAATTATTAAATACAACCTCTAGTACATAAACATACTTTTTTTTTGTCTTCAGTCATTTGACTGTTTTTATGCAGCTCTCCAAGATTCCCTATCTAGTGCTAGTCGTTTCATTTCAGTATACCCTCTACATCCTACATCCCTAACAATTTGTTTTACGTATTCCAAACGTGGCCAGCCTACACAATTTTTCCTTTCTACCTGTCCTTCCAATATTAAAGCGACTATTCCAGGATGCCTTAGTATGTAGCCTACAAGTCTGTCTCTTCTTTTAACTATATATTTCCAAATGCTTCTTTCTTCATCTATTTGCCGCAATACCTCTTCATTTGTCACTTTATCCACCCGTCTGATTTTTAACATTCTCCTATAGCACCGCATTTCAAAAGCTTCTGATCTTTTCTTCTCAGATACTCCGATCGTCCAAGTTTCACTTCCATATAAAGCGACACTCCAAACATACACTTTCAAAAATCTTTTCCTGACATTTAAATTAATTTTTGATGTAAACAAATTATATTTCTTACTGAAGGCTCGTTTAGCTTGTGCTATTCGGCATTTTATATCGCTCCTGCTTCGTCCATCTTTAGTAATTCTACTTCCCAAATAACAAAATTCTTCTACCTCCGTAATCTTTTCTCCTCCTATTTTCACATTCTGCGGTCCATGTTTGTTATTTTTACTACATTTCATTATTTTTGTTTTGTTCTTGTTTATTTTCATGCGATAGTTCTTGCGTAGGACTTCATCTATGCCGTTCATTGTTTCTTCTAAATCCTTTTTACTCTCGGCTAGAATTACTATATAATTACATAAACATACAGGAAGTATGTTTATGTACAAAATAAAACAAGTTAGGTAGAATACGTTTTTATTATCGTTTTTTTTTTTTAAATCTGTTACAAGTCTAAAATCTCTAGACCATAAAATTGTTTTTACAAGTGTAGTTGCCTTGAAAAGTGGACGACACAATTATGTTTAAGAAATCTAATAATTAATCAACTTTTACTTGATTTATTTTTTCAAAAAGAAAACAGTAGGAGATTAACAAATTTTTTTTTAGAAATATTTTTTATGAATGTCAAGATGGAGTAGACCCTTTTTTTCTAGAAGGGCAGAAAATTAGATACAAGGTAAATTTTGGCTGCAACACCAAAATAGAAGCATCAGTAGAATTCCGTTAAGACATTTGTAATAATGATTAAAATTAATTCCTATCTATACGTACGAGTACATAAAACCGAATTTCTTAATAGTAATGTACATGTAACAAAAAAGAAGATAATCCTTCTTACAAACCACACTATCTTGCTACCATTAACTAATCCTATAGACTACATATTTTTTCTGGAAAAAAAAACCGTGTATCATCAATAACTAGGTTTTATATTGTAATCAAAAATAAGCCTACTCAATGTTAACGACGGATGAAATAATGTTTATACTGAAGATACACAGGATTGTATACAGTCACACATACGTACAAAAAATTTATAAAGTATACAATGCAACGTAAAGATTATATAGTAATATCAAGATTATATATGATTATATCAAACCTTTCATTTCGTGCAATCACTACGTTACTACATAGTGTCAATATCACTACACTATTTCACACTAAAACAGTACATATACACAACACTATGCTACACTACTATTCTCAAAGTTAGATGTACAATAATAAAGAATTGGCTATCTTTTCTTTATATAATTTCAGTTTTTAAATTACTAGTATCAAAATAATCTTATAAAATATAACAATCCTTTTTATGTTTTCCTTTTGACGTAATCCGTAAGATAAACGATTACATAACATTTAAAAAGAAAACAATAAACTGATAAAAAATGAAATATTTTCTTAGATTAAATTTTAAATATTTTCAAATAAATCCTACATTCATATAATTTAAAATTATCGTAAACCAATAAATAAATGTAATATTTCTGAATTTCACATACATAAGATTTTTGTAGTTACATGTTAAATATAAAACTACTCAAAGGATTATTGAAATTTTTAACTTTGTAAAGAAGTTTACAAAATAATATAATTTATTAAGTAGATTTAAAATAAAAAAGGTGACAACACAATTGTAGGACTTTCCCGGAACGCGGATAAATCCGGCCGCGTTCCGGGTACACCAGTACAAAAATACGAACAAGCAAAATTTTTTCTATACAAGTTGTGAAATTACATTAATTTAGTTAGTGCCTACCGTCGCCACCAGTATCGCCACACTCGTGCGAATTAAATACGATATGCAAGCGCGCTTTAGTTAGAATCATTTAATTAAATAAACGAAAAAATATTATATTTAAATAAAATGTTAATTATTTTAATAAATGTGAAGAATAAAGAACAATTAGTATAACTAGTCATGCATTAAAAATGTTAACTAGAATTCGGTACATAAGAATTGCGAGAGTGGAAGAAGTGTTAGGAGAAAATCAGTTTGGTTTCAGGAAAAGTATAGGGACAAGGGAAACAATTTTAGCGCTCAGATTAATAGTAGAAGGAAGATTAAAGAAAAACAAACCAACATATTTGGTATTTACAGACCTAGAAAAGGCATTCGATAACGTAGACTGGAATAAAATGTTCAGCATTTTAAAAATATTAGGGTTCAAGTACACAGACAGAAGAACAATTGCTAACATTTACAAGAACCAAACAGCAAGAGTAATAATTGAAGAACATATTACTTCTTAATCTATACATAGAACTAACAGTTAATGATGTTAAAGAACAATTTAGATCCGAAGTAACAGAACAAGGTGAAAAGATAAAGATTCTACGATTTTCTGACGATATAGTAATTCTGGTTGAGAGTAAAATAGATATACAAGAAACAATGAACGGCATGGATGAAGTCCTACGCAAGAACTACCGCATGAAAATAAAAAAGAACAAAACGTAAGTAATGAAATACAGTAGAAATAATGTAGATGGACCACTGAATATAAAAATAGAAAAGATTAGAAGCTTTTGAAATGCGGTGCTACAGGAGAATGTTAAAAATCAGGTGGATAAAGTGACAAATGAAGAAGTGTTGCGGCAAAATGATAAGAAAGAAGCATTTGGAAAAATATAGTTAAAAGAAGAGATAGACTTATAGTCCACATATTAAGGCATCCTGGCATAGTCGCTTTAATATTGGAGAAGAGATAAATTGTGTACGCAGGCAATGTTTGGAATATGTAAAACAAATTGTTAGGGATATAGGATGTAGGGGGTATACCGAAATGAAACGACTGGCACTAGATAGGGAATCTTGAAGAGCTGCATCAAGCCAGTCAAATGACTGAAGATAAAAAAAATATTTTAAATTAGTTGTATGTATAAAACATCAGTTGTGTTCTGTGCATCAGGACCAACTCACAATGGTAGGATTTTCCCGGATCGCGGCTTTAGCCGCGTGACAGGAAATTGCCCTACAACTGTGTTGTCAGCTTTTTTTTTTTGTTTTTTATTCTAATCTAAAACCGTTTAACAAAAAAAAAAAAAAAAAAAAAACAGTAAGATTATATTTCGAAAAAACGCAATAATTGCTTACAAAAATAAAAAAAAGCATACAGTAGTTCTCGTGGTATTAAGAATAATTAACTAAACTTTATTAATAAAAGAAAAAAAAAATAGAAGGTATTTAAAACAAACAAAAAATTTGAACAAAGAAAATACGAATTTAATCCCGTTTATTATAAATTTATAGTACAAGTTAACTACAGAATCTATTTAAATAAAAATTAAAAAAATCACGTAAAATAGTTTAAACTAAATTTGGTTTGGATAAAATTATATAATTATTAGAACGTTAACCTTTCTGTTAACATTAAGTTTTTTCTACCTATTACGAAACAAAAAAAAATTAAATCGTAAAATCACGTTCAAGTATGTGATGTATACATACATACAAGTAAGTTAAATTAAAAAACGTAAAATAATAAGAAGAAAAAAAATAGTAATACAACAACGACCTTCTACGACCTAGTTACATAATACTGCACTAAAAAATCTACGTAATATCATAATTTTTTTTTTTTAATACTACTCTGGTATGTTCAATAATATGTATAATAACACACAGTATATTGAGCTAGTTATAACTAGTGTAATTGCAATGGTGGATGAACATTAAATGTAATTCAGTATCTAGGACGGATAAAATAATTAAGAAAAGTAATTTACCGTAGACATGTAGACGTGGGGAAGAAGTGAGGGATTAAAGAGAAGAAAAAAGAAAACAGATGATGTGGGAGTACGTGCACAACCTTGAAAAAAAAGGATTTTATATTCTGGTCTAATAGACTTTAGAAAAATGAACGCCCAACGAATCAAATCAGCAATACAATTTCAGTAATAAGAACAGTAAAGAATTTAGCAGTTAACTATAATTCAACGGAATAAAATTTTAGATTAGAATTATCAGGACGAAACAACAAAGTTACAATAAAATGTCATACGAAACGTTTGATAAAAAGTAATATTTATTTATTTATTTTTATTAAAACAAATTTTATTATAAAAAAAAATATTAAAATAACATTTTAAACTTGCAGGTATGAAGCAGGACACACCCTCTCTACTCAACTATATTGTTGACGTCATTATTGGATAACGCTATTGGTTTCTAATCCAATAAAATTGCTAAAACTGGGACCACTCCTATAATAATAATAATAATGAACCAATCACGTCATTTCTTTTTTACCTTCTTCTCCTCGATAGGAAATGAAATGAATATACGAATAACCTTTGTATCTCGATATTTAAATGATTTAATTTTCTCCAGGTTTTATGTCTAATACGTAGTATTAAAATTTAGTACTGTATCTGATTGTAGTTTATGCGTTTAATATAGGTTTGAAGCTAAATTTCATCATTCTAGATTCGTCATATTCTAGTGTATTAATTTAAAAGTAGGTAAATTTTAATTATATATTAAATTATAATTTAATATTACTAAGTAAATAAAATAATTAAAACATAATATTTGGAAGGGAATTATCTTTAAAAATTCAAAATATTAATTATATACTTTTATAACGGCTCTATCGCTAATGGAATCATTAAAACAATCATCAGGCAGCGTAATAGTAACATAGTCTTATTCCGAATATATTACTTTATAAAAACATACCGTATAATCTAAACAATAAAAACTTTACGTAAAAACTCTAAGTCAAATGCTTGAATTATGATCAACGGATTTTTTTTGTTTGAACAGTATAATCTACGAAATAATAAACAGAATTGTATTTAAAAACACGGATTTGCAAACGTAATTCTCTTACTATGGAATCTACAAAGACCTGGTGTTAGCGTTGTCACCACTCTTGCGGTTTATACAAACCGCAGATAAGACAAACTGACAGACAGACACATAGACAAAATGACAGTCTAGGTCAAAACAATTGATCAGTAGATAAATTTACTTCAAGTTTTCTCAAAATAATGAAATATTTTATGCTACTAATCGCGTTATATCTTTGTCGATGAGTTCGAAGAGTAATAATTTGCATTATAGTAAAACGACTGATCTAATCTTACTTTGAAATATTTTTTACCTAAGTAATCTCTAATCTCAAAATATTGTTAGTTTTTCTTTAAAAAAAAAAAAAAAAAAAAATAGTAAACAGAATAAAAAAATAGAAAAACAAGTAAATATCCCTTTTAAATATCTAATAATAACTCGTATAATTAATGTCTAACCTAACTGGACTATATATCAGTATGAAACCCGAAAACATTTTCGCGTTCCAACAAGTTCCAAGAGAATGTGACGACACATGCCGCCAAAAGTAGTCGACCGAGAGTGCTAACACCAGAAAAGTTTATCGACATGCAAGTTGTATCATATTCTGTTAGTTCCAAGAAGTCTGTACGACGCCTATTTAACCAGTCTGGTCTCTCCGTTGGTACTGCTCACACGGCATCGCGCAACTGTTTAAAGATGTGTCCGTACAGAATTCTTGTTGTTCACGAGTTATTACCTGCAAACACTGGAAATCGTGTAGCTTTCTGTCAACGGTTCATGTCACCTGTAACGCCAGACAGGAAACAATTCGACGACTGGTTTCGGTCTGATGAGCATGATTCCATCTAGATGGACACGTGAATTCACAAAATTTGGTGTACGGAAATTCACATCAGATGCACAGACAAAAAGTGGGTGTTTGGTGTGCAATGTCAAGTAGGCGAATCTTCATGACTTTCTTTCACGGCGTAGCGAACAGTGAGCGCTACATACAGACACATAACAATACACCTGCAGACCGGGTAGAGTACAGAGGTTTCAACAAAATAATTCTACAGCCAACAACACTATGACTTTATTGGATTACTATGTTCATAGATCTGTGTTTTCTTGGTTCAGTGATTTTGAAACGGTTGTGGCCCCCTCGGTCTCCTGATTTATCCCCTCTTGATTTTTTCTTGTGAGGATACCTTAAGGATGCTGTTTACAAAAGCCATCCTCACACCTTTCCCAAATTGCAAGAGCGAAATTGAAAGATGTGTCGCTGCAATTCCTCAACAAACGTTATAACATATGTTTAAGAGCATGCAACGTCGTATTAAATACGTGAATCGCATAATGGATGCCATTTTCAATAACTATTGTAACTTTTTTAATTTTTCCATAAGGTTGCGTCAGTTTTTGAAGACCTATATAGGGAGGAACTTAGTCCTGGTTGACAAACGAATTGTAGCAAATTAGATCACCATTTTGGAATGGAAATTAAATATCTTTTTACTATTTTATCAAAGGTTTTATATTGAGAATAGAACTTATTCAAGGACATGTAATATCTGAATAGATAAAATTACATTAACTTTTATTACGTTGGATAAAATACGAATTGTATATAAATTTTAGAGCAACATTATCTCAAACGGATAGAATTATGTGGCACGATTAATATATATGATTTCATTATTACGTAATTTGTTGTAAACATTTCTGTACATTATTATATATATATATTATAAATGTAGCATTTTTCATATCCTATAAAATTTCCATTCCGTAATTCCACCCACACAATTTTCAAGCTTATAAGTGAATTAATCACCAACCAAGAATAAATAAATAAATTATCGAGGAGTAATTAACAAATTTAAAATAAAACTTTCTCTATTAAAATAAACCGTAATTGTTTGAGCTTAAGAATCCATTCAAACGAATACTATTGTTATTATAACAATAACTATTGTTATTATATTGTTATGCACAATAGTTTTCGTTGGATTTTAAATCTAACTATTGCGTGCATCCAATAACACATTACTTAGTATTTCTATGTTCTATTTACAATATTAAAAGTAATGTACTGAAGATTATGAGTCCGAAAGGAAATTCGGCGTTTAGAATTAAGTGCGCATGCCCAGATTAGTGCTTTTAAGGTTGCAATATATTACTTAAACTGCTTGGTCAAACGAATCAATCTGTCAGATAACGAAATTGGATTGGTCGAGTCTACACACAACCCTCCGATGCGGTCAGTTCAACTAATCAACTTCACGGATAAGATAAATTGTAGACGAACCTATACACCAAAATACTTTTGATACAATTTAATTTCTACATAACGTATGCTCCTTAAGTCGTTACTGAGTCTTCTTAATGAAGAGTTTGTGCCAAAAAAAAATAAAAGGTTATTAAATCGTAAGAAATTCAATCATCCAGATATTTATTATAATTTTTTTTAATTTTTAATAAATCTTGAAAGTCTATTTCTTTACATTTATTTATTGAACTGATGTATTCCATAAAAATGTGTAGGTTTTATAAATTTTCCAGAAGTTATAAAATAATTTCGTTATGATATTTATTCCTAAAAAGGATTTAGAAGAAACAATGAACGGCATAGATGAAGTCCTACGCAAGAACTATCGCGTGAAAATAAACAAGAACAAAACAAAAGTAATGAAATGTAGTAGAAATAACAAAGATGGACCGCTGAATGTGAAAATAGGAGGAGAAAAGATTATGGAGGTAGAAGAATTTTGTTATTTGGGAAGTAAAATTACTAAAGATGGACGAAGCAGGAGCGATATAAAATGCCGAATAGCACAAGCTAAACGAGCCTTCAGTAAGAAATATAATTTGTTTACATCAAAAATTAATTTAAATGTCAGGAAAAGATTTTTGAAAGTGTATGTTTGGAGTGTCGCTTTATATGGAAGTGAAACTTGGACAATCGGAGTATCTGAGAAGAAAAGATTAGAAGCTTTTGAAATGCGGTGCTATAGGAGAATGTTAAAAATCAGATGGGTGGATAAAGTGACAAATGAAGAGGTATTGCGGCAAATAGATGAAGAAAGAAGCATTTGGAAAAATATAGTTAAAAGAAGAGAGACTTATAGGCCACATACTAAGGCATCCTGGAATAGTCGCTTTAATATTGGAAGGACAGGTAGAAGGGAAAAATTGTGTAGGCAGGCCACGTTTGGAGTATGTAAAACAAATTGTTGGGGATGTAGGATGTAGAGGGTATACTGAAATGAAACGACTAGCACTAGATAGGGAATCTTGGAGAGCTGCATCAAACCAGGCAAATGACTGAAGACAAAAAAAAAAAAAAAAAAAAATTCCATCACTTTCCGATTTTAAAACGCATTAAAACTACAACTTTTCAAATAAATTTCACAATCTGAACACATTTATGTTTTAATAAACTGAGAAGTCCGGCTGATCGATACGACAACGCTACTACATTACCCAACAATAGGAGAAATAGGTAGGGGGGGGGGGTTACTATTGTTGATTAAGTTTGATGTTTGTTTTTTTTATCTTGGATAGGATGGAAATTACATTGTAATTTATATAGCGGGAGGAATTCAAATTGAGTCAACTTATCTTAACTTAGGGACAACTAATTCGGTTGTATAAGTTGGTTAAAACAAACAATACAAGTGAGATGGTTGACCCGACCGTACCGTCTAATGTATAAAGGGAGCTTAACTAATTCAGTCGAGCGTACATGTGAAACATTATTATTTGCCATTTCCCTACCTCCCCATTATTATCCTATCTTATTGTTCTACATTTCCACTTTTAAATATAAACTTTCGGTACGCATTTTTTTTTTCTTTAAATGTCCATTTTCCCTACTTTTCTAAGGTTAGGTTGTACAGCTGTAAGATAGAACTCATTTTGACACTAATCAGATAAATAGATGGTACAATTCATTATATCGGGTAATTCAAAAAGAACTTCACAACTTTAAAAGTATACAAAAATTTATTGAAATAACTTACAGATTAGGTTGAGGTCTCACTTCATAAAAAACACATCATTTGTCACCTAACATTCACTTTGGTTCGATATGGCTTCCATTTGTAATACGGCATAGATCCCACCTTAAGTCGATTTCAATCCAGACTATAGCCAACAAGTCGGACGTTACCTCTGCAGCTGCGGCGTTAATTCGAAGTCTTAGCTTAACAAGATCATTAGGCAAAACGATATATAAACCCCACAAAGAAAAAATCTAGCGGGATCAAATCTGGGGAGCGAGGTGGTCATGCAATTGGCCGTTCACGACCGATCCATCGACCTGGGAATCGAGTATCAAGAAAATTTCGGACTTCTAGGCGATATTGAGGTTGGTGCCGCGTCTTACTGATAATAATGGCGTCTATCTTAGTCATCATCGTCTAACTGAGAAATGAGATTATTTTGAAGCATGTCCAAATAAACGATACAATTTACGGTTGCCTCCTGGAAGAAAACGGGCCGAACAGCCTTTATTTGCTTAGGGAACAAACAAAAATTGACCTTAGGGTTATCACGAATGCGCTGCAAAGTTTCATGATGGTTTTCGCTACCCATATTCGGCAGTTATGGCTGTTCATCTTCCCACTGATGTGAAACGTTGACTCATCACTAAAAATTACATTGTCTAAAAATATATCGTCTGCAATTCTATCCATCATTTCCACACAAAACTGCAGCCGAGCAACTTTGTCATCAAAAAGTCGTTTGTGGAATGAAAGTCTCACCTGACGCACGTCGAGATGTTTCTTCGGACTACGTGTAAAGATTTCTTCAAGTTTTCCACAGCAGCTTCAGGGACGCGTGGGCGTCCTGGTGATATTATATGTTTAACAGAACAACCAGTCGTCTCAACGAAGGTTTAGTGCCAAGAGTAAATTGTACGCCTACTAGGAGGACCCTACCGTACTCAACGAAAATTACGCTGAACTGCAGTTGGTGACGGCTAACAGTGACCACGTTCCGCATCAGTACATGTATCCATTTTTAACAGCTCTGGTGGCCGAATTCAGTACTAATATACTAGAGTCAAAACTTGATGTGTTTTTCTATGAAATGAGACCTGAACAGAATCTGTAATTTATCTCAATAAACTTTTATGAAATTTTAAAGTTGTGAAATCCCATTTGAATCACCCGGGTAGTACAGTACAATAAAGATTTGCTAGATTGTGTTTTGTTTAATCACAATGTTGTATTTTAATTAAATATTAATACTTTACATAAAATCAAAATTTATTACCTTTTTAATAGCTAACGAAATAAAAATTGTATAATTATGTTTAATTCAATATTACAGGCCTATATAATTAGAAATATAATTTATAACAATAAATTAAACGTTATTTTATAATTATTTAATTATGTATTCAGGTTAAGGCAAGTATAATTTTAAATTAAATATTTTTATTATTTCTATTATTCTACTTACTAATCAATTAAATTTTACGATTTTTTTTTTTTAATTTGAATTATTGCGCATATTTTACACATAAATAAGTACATCCACCCTCAATTATCAAGATATATTCAACCTATTTCAAACTCATAATATATAAACTTATAAATTCAATCTATATTGTTATTTTTTCAAGGACATTCAGTTGTAATTTTAAATCATGTAATAAAAAACAATAATTTTTAATACTTAAATTTTTTTACTGTTAAATTAAATAATTTAACATTTAATCACCCACCGGACTAGTCCAGTGGTTAACTCGTCGTCACAAATTACTTGTTTAACAACTGATTTTCGAAGTCGAAGGTTCTGAGGTTCGAATCCTACTAAATGTTAGTTGTTTTTATATGGATTTGAATTCTAGTGAATTCTATGGATTTGATAGTGAATACCGGTGCAGTTTGGTAGTCGGGGTTCAATTAACCATAGTTATCAGTAATGTGGCCTGAGTCTGTTGAAGACTATACCTCATTTACGTGTCACACATATCATTCTCATCTCATTGGGTCTTTGGGGGGATTGCTTATTGTTCACTAGTTGAACAAATTGCAACGTACACATTAGGAAAATAAATAAATAAATAAAAAAATTAATTATTCCACACGTGTAACAACTATGTGTATGTTATACACTAATAGGCCTAATTATTAAGAATTTCAATTAAATCTTACTGTATTTTTATTTAGTAATATATTCAATTATCTTTATTTTCATTTATTTTCTTAATTATTATTTACATTTAATTTTTTTGTAATTAAATTGTATTATTTAAATTGATTTCAATTAGTAATTATTTATACTTTTGTTCTTTATATTATATATTTTATATCTTTAGATGGGTAAAGTAAAATTGAATAATTTTACTATGATTCATATTTCTGTTATTTGTATACAACATTAAATATGGACATAATAAGGAAAATAAATAACGATAGTTTACGATTTAATCTAATAAACATTTAAATCAGACATGTAATAAAAGCAATAAACGAATTATTAATGTTAAGAATTTAATTATACATCGTTATCATATAACAATATTACTGTATTTATTTTTGATTCTCGTTTTACAAAAACCTCAAAAATAAATTAACTGAAAATATTTAAAGAAATAAATTATGTAAAATCGAAACAATTAACATTATGTATGCAAAATTTTGATGCGTATTTCATAAAATCTTAAAATTTCATTAGAGAGATTATCAAATAGAGCTTATGAATGAGAAAAAAAGAATACAGAATTTGTAGTAGTATCTGTAAAAAAAAATTACCATCATCGATCGGGATTCGAAACCAGGACTTTCCGAATAAAAGGCTTTCCGGAAAAAAATGTTCGGTAAAAAAATAATGTAACCAAATTAAATCAAAAACTGTTTTTCTAAAACTCTATTTAAAATGTAAATCAAGATGACCATTTCGATTGGTAAACAATCATCATCGGTAGAAAATGGGGAAAACGTAAAAATGAATTATAATAAACAAGAGTAATTAAATAGATAAAAAATAAGAAATAATAAAACATTATTTAACAAACAAACAGTACTTATTTTGTACTAAATACAACCGTTAATACAAATAGGATTGCCTGAAAAACCGTTTGTATTAACATTTTTCTTTTACAGTGGTTAATATTATAAAATTCGAAAAATAAAGTTTAAAAAGGGTTTATTTTTTAAAATGCAAGTCTCATTCAGCCCCCTTGTATTTTAGGACTTAAATGTTTATTTACTGGAGTATTATTACTTCAATAAGTCGGACCGATTTGGTTGATTACTAAACAAAATTCAAATGTACCGCGATAACCGCTTGCGTCCGATGGGGGTCGAAACTCAGGGCCAAATGCAGGATATATAATACATATAGCCAAATATTTAAACCAATTTCAGTTTACTAGGTGAACGGATTTTCGAGATATGACAAAAAAAAACTGTTTATTGTATGATATCCTACCTCCCCCCACACAATTTAAATCGACTTCAAATAATTTTAAAAGTATTATCTCGAAGTAAACCTCAATTTCTACAACCACTATATAAAAAGTTAAAAATGAAAAACGGCAAAAACATCCTTCCTTCTTTTACTTTCCCGTCTAGATAGTGCTAAATCAGAACTATAGCTGTAGACAGGAAAGAATTGTGATCGGTCCAATTTTGGCATATGCGGTTTTCGCAGGATCTTGACGTTTTCACACCTAAGGAACCCAAAACAACGGATGGAGATTTTCTGGATGTTAATGTACGTACGTACGTATGTGTTCGGTCTTAGCCTCTAAATCACCTTGTATCTCCAGAACTACTGGACCGATTTTAAACAAACTTGGTCAGATTACGTTTATATATGGGGTGCTGATGCCATTACATTTTAAGCTTAAAAGATCAAGGGGGTAAGGCTGTAGAACAAGGTCACCACCCTCAGTACCTCGAGATTTCCCCTAATGCCATATTTTTCTTAGGCACATTTTTTAATTAAAATAACAATATTTGCAAAAAAATGGTTTTTGCAAACCACAGGTGAGCGGTAGAATTAAATAAATGAATAATATTTCAAGTGCATGAAAGTTAATCGGTCTGGTTGGATCTCAAACTCGATCGACTCGGTACCTGCTGCGTTAAGCCTCGCGGATACAGCAGTCTGCCGACCGTACGAGCGAAATTTGTTCCATGTAGGTTTTGAAATTGCATTAGTTTAGTCAGTGCCGACCGTCGCCCCTAATAACGCTACACCCGCGCGAATTAAATACGATATGCGCGCGCGCTTTAATTAGGATCATTGAATAAAATAAACGAAAAAATTTTATATTTAAATAAAATGATAAATATTTTTAATTAAGTGGTATGTGCATGTATGTGTAAGCCGAGCATAAGAAACTACCCACAATCGTAAGACGTTACCGGAACGCGGCTTAGCCGCGCGACGTGAACATTCTGCAACTATGTTGTCAGATTTTTTTAATTTTGTCCAAAATTGAATATCAATGCCCCATACACAACATTTTTTGAACCTTCGAAAAATTTATATTATTATCATAAATTATTAATTAGAATATTAGCAATATTAATTAAATTCAGGCCAACACATGAACGTATCCAAATACATTTATCTTCCAAGAATTTTTACAATTTTTTATTTTTTTTATTTTAGATCTAGAAAAGACGAAATTTGAAAAATTCTGATACCCAAAATTATGGCCGATTGTTGTACTTTCCCTTTATAGCTATGCAGTTGCAGTAACATTAGAACCACGGATGGAAAACTAAAATGTTAATGATTTGATTATAAACGTTAAAAATTAAGTAAAAGTTTGTAAAAGGTATTAGAAACATTGAAATCAGATTTTTCTTAAAAGATATTAGTAAAGTTTTTTTTTAATTTTAAAGCCTAATTAATATTCTACAACGAAACCTTTTTTCAATCTATTAATATTCCGTCCAGTTTCCGTAAAGTTAACAACATTATCTTTTGTATTAAAGAAAATGTTGAAAGATCCAGTTGTACGGTATTTCGCTTGGTTTAACAGTAGAAAAAGGTTTTTTTTTTTAAATATATTTCTAACGTTTGGTAATCCAGAAAATTAAATTCAGACATGCTGAAAATTAAACCGAAGTAGCATTCAGCAAATTTACTAACTAACGAGCCTTCAAGACGATAGTTAATTTTCAACTCTAGCTTTCCATTATATTATTTTTATTATAAAATAGTGGTTAATTCAAAACAAGGGAAAAATTAACTACCAATCAAAAGATATACCTCTACGTAACATTTTTATGATTATTATTTTTATTAAAACAAGACGTGATCATACACTTTTGTACGACCGTAGTGGTTTTATCAATTGCTTTACTTTCTCACTAGAATCGCTTTTTGCATCTAACCCCTGACCACAATTCTGAATTGAACCGCTGCGCTGTGGTTTCCCTTTCGTTTATAATAATACCTGAGCATTTCTCCAGTAAATAGAATACTATCATCTTGTTGCAATCGGGTTTAAACCTACAGGAAGTACACTTCTTCCCACTCGGCAAAAAAAATTACATAAAATCGTTACTTATTAAAAATTAAGATTAAATTATTTATGTAAAAACGTTTAAATATAATATAATAATAAGAATTACAGTAATTGAAATTATATTTTAAAATATAAAATTACGTAATTATAAACATATTTATTAGAACATTATATTTTATAGTTTTTACGTGCAGTTTAAACAACTAGTTTTTAATACCTACTAGAACTGATCATTTTTTTATTAATTCACCGAATAAGATAATTATACGTCATAAAATTACTAATATTCTACTCTGTTGTAAATTACATGTAATTTTTATGTATCAAATAATTTAATTTTTTTATCAGCACAGTTATCAACAGTAATAATAAAATCATATCATTAAAATAAAATATATCGTGAATAAAATTTAATTTTTTTTCAATCGGGACTGAATATATTCTGTGTTATGCATAACTAAATCTGATTTTAATTTACCTTAATTATATTTTTATTGACTATATTTCTTTTTTTATTATTTGCTGCAAGAAGATAAAAGAGAGATAACACCACTCGGCTTTACTATCGTTTTATTTCGTGAAATAATATGAAAAAGAGAAAAGTACAAATTATTATTATTTTAATCGGCGATTAATTAATTCTCTTTATAATTATTGTCGATGATAATAAATTAATAGCTCATTTAGAACAATAAACTTAAAGATGTCAAGTAAACGATTAACGGAAACTAAAGATAAAATTAAAAATCTTTAATATTTAGTTTTGTATTTGTAAATAGACAAAAAGAAATTGGGCTTATTAATCGTTAATTATCATCATACGTAATAAATAGTAACATAAATATATATATATATTCTTTGTTTTTATATATATATATATTCTTTGGCGGGTTTTTTCTTTTTGTTTGTTTTATCAAAACAAACTTATGATAACAAGTAAAGGAAAAAACCCGCCAAAGAATTGCAAATTGAGCTACCGAGAGGACTTCGTCCACGACAGGCTACACAGCAGTATAAGCAATTTAAAAAGTATACAAGTAAACAATTTTTTTTTTTTGGATTCTACTCGTGGAATAAAGTTTGAACTATAAGATCCATGGTGATCGATTTCCCAAAATCTTTGGTAAATTATAAACAAAATTAAACAGACCTACGTTTAAAGGTCATAGTACAAAATTTCATAAAAATCGGTCCAGTAAGAAAATATTAAACAAAATGATAAATGACAACAAAAAAACCAGTAAGAATTTAGGCTTATTATCCCGACCCCCAAATTAAATTACTACAGCAACATGAATCATCTATAATTAAGGTAGTACAAAAATATGACAGAATTCAGCAACGATAAAAAAAATTGTTTTTTCCCCTCTACATTCTTATGGATGCTTGAATAAGACCAAAACTCTCAAAAAATATCTTTAGCTATCTAAAGGGCATTAAATTATGAAAAAAATTTACCCATCCATATCTTTTTGCCTCCTTGAACAATTTTGACCAATGTCCTGCATACAAAAATCATCATCGCAAATTTCATTCAAATCGGTTTATCCAATCTTTTTTTTTTGTTTACCCTTCGGAAGCACCGTCAGGTACTACTTCAGAGGATGAATGAGAATGATATGAGTGTAAATGAAGTGTAGTCTTTTACATTCTCAGTTCGACCATTCCTGAGATGTGTGGTTAATTGAAACCCAACCACCAAAGAATACCAGTATCCACGATCCAGTATTCAAATTCATATAAAAGTAACTATCTTTACTAGGAATTCCTGACTTCCAAATCAGCTGATTGGGGAAGATGCGTTCACCACTAGACTAACCCGGTGGGTTTCGGTCCATCCAATCTGGATATCAAATAGAAAACAAGCAAACATACATTAATACATCCTGTGAGAATTTTTTAACGGTTCATAGGGAGTCATGAAACGTCAAACTCGTAAAATCCCCGGTTAAAAGACTTACCCATACGTAGTTACTGTATAATTATATAGCCGGAAAAACACAAATGGTAATTAAAAAAAGAGTACTTCTATCTGCATTACAATATAAAAATAAAAACCAATGTTGAGAAACAATATTCAATTTTGTTTTAGAGAGTCTAAGATGAAGCAGGATGTTACCTTGATAGAGCCTAAATTTTAACATTTAAAACTTGGTTTTAAATTTAAATTTATTTTGTATACTGTTTTTGATCGTTTTATATTTAAGAATTTATTCTAGTAACCCTTGTCATAACTCTTTCTTTTTTTTTGTAACTTTTTACTTACCAAAGTTTTATTTTTTTCAAACAAAAATTATATCCCTTTCCAAGTAGTTCCCTTGGGAAGCTATGCACCGACGGAGTCGTTGTTCCCACTCCTGGTAGGATCGCTGGAAGGCTTCAACTGGTAGGGCTTTTAACTGGTCGGTCTCAATCTTTTGAATGTTCTCCAGAGTTTCAAAATTAC
This sequence comes from Lycorma delicatula, assembly GCF_047948215.1. NCBI lineage: Eukaryota > Metazoa > Arthropoda > Insecta > Hemiptera > Fulgoridae > Lycorma > Lycorma delicatula. The sequence continues at coordinate 126,829,444 of NC_134461.1, read as the reverse complement.
ATCCTTTTAAGACCTGTTTCAATTTCGGGAAAAGGAAAAAGTCACAAGGACTCAAATCAGGTGAATGGCCGTGTGACACGGGGCATTGTCATGATGAAGCATCCACTTCTCTGTAATGTCTGGTCTCACGCGAATCACTCTTTTCCTGAGTCTTTCAAGGATACCTTTGGTTGACAGTTTGTCCTGGAGGAACAAATTCTTTATGCACGATACCCCTACTGTCAAAAAAGCAAATCGATACGGTTTTGATCTTTGATTTGCTCATTCGACATTTTTTTCGGTCGAGGAGACGACTGTTCGTTTTGCCGCTTTGTTTCAGGATCGTACTCAAATATCCAGGATTCATCACCTGTGATCACACGATTAAAGAATTCTTGGTCATTGTCGATCCTCTCAAGAAGATCAACGCACACGTTTCTTCGATTGTCCTTCTATTCCGTCGTGAGGTTTTCGGCACCAATTTTGCACAAACGTTTTGCATGTCCAAACCGTCTGTCAAAATTTGCCGTACAGTGAAAGCGTTTAAATTTAAATGTTCACCCATCATTCTTATTGTTAAACGACGGTCTGATCTCACAAGAAACCTCACACGCTCAACGTTTTCGTCAGATTTTGAAGTTGAAGGTCTCCCTGAGCGAGGTTGATCTTCAACGTGCTCTCGGCTCTCCAAAAATGATTTGTGCCGGCGGAAAACTTGTGCTCTTGATAAGCAATGTTCCCCATAGGCCTGTTTCACCTTTTCAAAGGTCACATTCGCGGATTCCCCAAGTTTAACACAAAACTTGATTGCACAACGTCGCTCTAAATTCCGATGCTCCATTTTCGTAACACACAACAAAAACACAACTTCACTGATGGCGCTGTCAAAAATAATAGTTGGCTGAACGGAGTTGAAACTCGTACTGAGCACGTGGAAGGGATGAACAAACCGGTATAACACAGACCGGTAGACACAGCGTTGTCAGATAGCTCGTAGTATTACCAATCTCATTACTTTTCTCACACACCTCGTATCTGTTGGTGGATGAAGTGTGTACTATAAGGCTAGAATCAAAGAGCAAAAAGATCAGTTTTAACGGCCGTAGAATGATTTCTATCTTTATGCTTCACAGTTCAACATGCGTTCTATAGGAAGTTCAATTGTAACCCACCGGGTTGGTCTAGTGGTGAACGCGTCTTCCCAAATCATCTGATTTGGAAGTCGAGAGATCCAGCGTTCAAGTCCTAGTAAAGCCAGCTAATTTTACACGGACTTGAATACTAGATCGTGGATACCGGTGTTCTTTGGTGGTTGGGTTTCAATTAACCACACATCTCAGGTACGGTCGAACTGAGAATGTACAAGACTACACTTCATTCACACTCATACATATCATCCTCATTCATCCTCTGAAGTATTATCTAAACGGTAGTTACCGAAGGCTAAACAGGAAAAAGAAAGAAAGGAAGTTCAATTGTGATCTTCAGAATGACAATAACATTCATCGAGGGCATAACCGGTTAGAAATGACCGGATTTCGGTGTAATGGGAAGAGTAGAGAAAGATCGAGGGTGTGTGAAGAAATTGTAGAACGTGTCAGGGGATCTTTCCGCGTAGTCCTAGCAAATGTGTTAGGAAGGCCGGGAGCGAACGAGCGATGCCGGTGATGACAATGTGGAATGTTTTAAAGAAACGCTTACATATGTATCCGTACCGTTTACAGCTGTCACAGGCTTTTACCGATTACGCTGTGCGTGCCGACTTCACGTTCGAAATGTACCACCATGAAGATGTTCTTGATCGTATTATATTTGGTGATGATTCGACAAATGAATGCTGCTTTTCTGGGGATCAGGAGAGCCCCATGAACGCTTAGAATCTGAAAGAGACTCCTTAAAATTAAATGTTGCGGTGCCAAAATGTTGTTGTGTGATATCCCGTCGGCAAGTTTACGGGTAATTTTTTTTCGCTGAAGCGGCGCGTAACAGAATTGGGATCATTTGTATATACAGCGTACATGTCTCTTCTTTTCTCGACTGTAAGCTGGACCAGAGAATTTTATTTTGGCAACAAGATAAAACACCTTCTCGCTGATATAACTTTGCACGGACCCGATGACAGAGCTTGTTTGCGATGAACTGAAATCGTTCACCTGATCTGACCCCGTGTGATTTTATATTTTAGAGTTTTTAAAATGGATCTTGTAATTGTGACTCCACTACCAGATTTGATTTACCCGATTTGAGGTACAGGATTGACGAAGCTGTCGTTTTCATTACACCAAACTTGCTAGTTAAAGTAGATGAATTTTCCTACCGGTTGGATGTTTGTCGTATGACGAAGATGTTCATATTGAACAATTATAAGGAAAAACCGTAAGACTTACTCTATCATTTTATTCATTAATATATGTCAAAGTTAACAGATACTCGTATTTAACAGCTATAAATCCTAGATATTTTTATTTGTACACCCTGTACAAAAATTATAACCAAAAGCTATTTTTAAGTATAAAATATACATTTCCTATTGTTTTTTTTTTAGAATTTTTATAGATTTTATCAAAAAGATAATGAAAGTAATAAATAACATCATCTCAAATAATTTTTTTTCTTTAAGTTTTTTTAATTAAGTTTTATCAACAGCTACAGTCATTAGCCCGGTGGAAATTGGTAGTATGAAAGATGATATTCTTGACTGGGATTCGAACCCAGGACCTCCGCGCGAAATGCCGAGACGCATGGAGTTCGGGCTTAAATAAACTAATAAAGAGAATAGCCTGTAAGTAAATTAAATGTAAATTTGATATAATATGCGATAAGTACGGTATTTCGAACTTGAAATTTAAGAAATCATCAGTTAAGCGGTTAGTCTACATAACTAATGTTTAATTTATTTTCACTAAAACCTTTTATTCTTATTCTTTTATATTGTTGCAGATGAGTTTAAAGCTTAATAATCATAATAAATCGAGACTGTTGATCTTATTTTATTTCAATTAAAAAATTTAATTTTATTTAATTACTCTATTTTCTATTAAAACAAAACTGAAGAAAAACTTACAAAAAAAAAAGTACGCTTTTATGAATAAAATTTAACCAAACTTGACTTTACAGTATGGTAAAATAGCCAGTCTTTACAGCCAAGTTATGAGCACGTAGACCAAGAGCATATAAGTAACGGATCGTAGCGCAATCGTAAAATTTATGTTCTTTAGTTCAACAAAATAAAATTTTATTTTATTAATAATATACTACAGTTCAAAATATCATATATCATATAGACAAATAACAAGAAAGATTAATTGTATATTTTACAGTTTTTTCCCCTGTGGATTATAATTTCGGGTAGGGTTCCACTCGCTTCGCTCAATCCGGCTATTATAGATAATGAATCTTTCCTGTGATATTCAATTCGGAAACAGAATACAATTTTGTTCACTATCTTTTGGTTATAATCATTATCCGAATTATGGTTTTAAAAGTTTTTTTTTTTTAAGTATTAATCAGCTTAGCGAAACACTGTTAAGTCCCAAAATATTATTTGAATATGTATATGTATAAATGTTTAATGTAATTGATATGTTTAATGTATTTGAATATGTATATGTAATAATATTAATGAATACTAAAAGTAATTAAAATTAAATAGATAGTAAGAAAATATAAATGAAATAAAATGTAAGAAATAACTGTGCGATTCGATCACGTGCTCCTCACTGCAATAACGGTAAAAAGCACAAAAATAAACCGCCAAAACTCAATAAATTTGAAATTATTTAATGTAAATAAAATTTTACGAGGGACCCAGAACCTCTACATAACTCCCGTCCGTGGTAACATATGGAACATTTCATCTATTTTTTATCAAACCTATGACTTTCAAATGTTGTAAATAGATTTAAAAATATTCTTATCTAAAAAAAATAATATAGCCTTTTAAATCTTTTCCTCTAATCCTCATATTAGTCTGTATAGATAATACAAGAATATTATCAGAACCTTTTATTGAATTATTATTATTTCATAAATGGCGTTCGAGAAAATATTCTTGTGATAAAAAAACCCGATATTCGGAAAATTGTAAAAAACAAATGGAATAATAGAGCAAACATCATAAGCACAATTTCATAGTAACTTAAGTCTTTAAATATTCTTAAAGCATTAAGCATTAAAATATATTGTTGGATTACATTGATTTGTACAAAATCTTCATGTTTTGTTTTGACACAGAAAGAAATTGTTCTCTTCAACAAAGTAACAACTTTAGCTATAATATTAAAATTAAACATAATATAATGGAATTCCAATTATTTATTTTATGATAAAACTAGAACAAAAAAAATGTATGGAAATGTAGCATATACATTTTTTAGTTTAAAAAACATCGACCCTAACCGGGAATCGAACCGGGGACCATCCCTAAACGAAAGGCCGAGACGCTACCAATTACACCACGGAGGCTAGCCCGAATAGCCGCTTAATTAACTTTTTTTAACAAGAGATAAATATTAAAAATACGACTGCTAAAAAACATTGCTCTTTATCGTAGAATAATTTACCAATATAGGATAATTTAAGAGTGTGCAGGTAACAATTTTGTATATAACATAATTTTGTTTTAAAATTTTTAAAATATATATATAGCCTATGACACTCTCAATATAATAAGGATTCCAACGCGGGGTCATAATCTAAATCGTTGAGCTGCTACAATGGAACAAATATACATATACCCTAAATGCATTACACTTCTTTTTGGGCAAACTTGTTAAAAAAAAACTTTATTTATCTTGGTTTTATGCATGAAAATGAAAAAATAAATAACGGAAATAGAATATAAAATCGCAAACTTACAAATCGTGCCATAAACTAAAAATGTAACAAACGAAAATAAGTTTGTTATCAGTTGACAGCAAAGAGAAATTTTCTACTATAAAATGTTTATTACACACAAATGAAAACTATAATTGACGCAAGTTCAAATCTTTATTCTACAGGTACACAAAAAATAATTATAAAACTATTGCAGTGCATTACTCTTGCACCGATCTCCGTGGCGGAGCGGTAGCGTTTCGGCCTTTCATTCGGATGTCCCGGGTTCGAATTCCCGACAGGCATTTTTCATAAGCTACAAAATTTCCATTTGCATAATCCCATCCACAAGTTTTCAACCTTAAATTAATTAAGCTAATTATTAAGTGGTAAATTAATCCATCAAGAAAAAAAGCGTTATATTTTAAACTGTCAAAAATAAAAAAGTTCCTGACTAGAATATAAATTATTTTACAGAGGAAGAACGGTATTCATATTTAATTTTAAAAACGTATCCTTGTTTTTAGCTCTAAGTTCTATAAAATAAAATTAATACAATTCTAATCAGAGAAACAAAACAAAAACTTTTATCTTTTCAAAAAATACACATACAAATACATACACGTGAGTACCTATTGTAATGAAAAACTATATATGTAACCATAAAAGCGCATGTAGATAAGTTTATTAATAATTAAACTAATAAAAAAAAAAAAACAGCCTTAAATCTTACCATGGTATTCTTTTGGTTGAAAATAAATCTGATGACGAAATTCTATGTCTACATAAAAATTAGTAAAAGTTCACAAAAATGTTATTTCTTGCTTTAGGAACGTTAATTTACCTTTATAGTCTGTAGATAGCAGTACTGAACTATCTAATTATAGTACTGCTATCTTTCCAATTTTTAATTTTGTTAATTTAAGGAAATGAGATTTTATTATAGCATATCACTTTACGAATACGTTAATTAAACAAACAGTTTTTCATTTTAATTATTATTAAATATAAAGGCGAGGTAATTCTAAAAATTTTTTATCTGGTTTTTGTTCCGCGTAATCTTCGATACGAAAAAAAACAGCGTGACAAATCGTAGCTTCATTCAACAAATAATTTACTTTAAGTACTTCAATAATAATGGGGATTTCAGTTTTCTTCCTTTTTTTAGAAATTATTTAATTGTTATTTCTAGCATTTTATAATTACATTTTAAATAATCGAATGCCCAATACAGTTTTAATAACAATCAGTCTTCATTTTTACTCGGTAGGTAGCAGCACTAAACCATCTGATTTAAAAACTCTCGGTTTAAGGTTTTGTTATTTCATAGAACTGGTAACCTTCATCGAATGAATACGGTAACCAATATACAACAATTTTTTTTTTAATTATAATTAATAATTGTAGAAATTATTGTGTAAATAAATATATATATATTTAAAATTTACCAACTAATGTATCATCGGGTAAATTGGAGTCTGCTTGTCAGCTGATTTCAAATCTAAAAATTTTGTTTCCAAGGTGATCTTTTCGAATAGAATAAAAAAAGATCCTGATGTCTTCATGCAGTCAGTATTTTTCTCTCTTGAAAACTACATAACTAATTTTCATCGATTGTAATAAGTATTTAGACTAGACACTAGCGCGCACACACATACACATAATTCCTGCTAATTGAGAACAGAGAATACCGCACCATAAAACGTATGGAGATCTGAACACCATTAATTTTTTTTTCAACTTCAAAGAAATCACATAATTCAATTTAGGGTAATAAAACGAATGTGAATTTTCATTAGAAATGAGTAGAATTTAAAAAATCAGGAACCCATTAATATCGGTGCAAGAATCCTTTTTAAAATTTCACTTAAAAAGTCATTTTTTTAATTTATAATTTAATAAAGGAAGCTTTCGCAATCGGGCAGGCAGGTTATATAATTAATGTATTAAATTACAATAAAAACTGTGTGTGAAAATTATTAAAAAAAATGCATATCAGTTAAAAATATATCGACTGTTTAATGTGTTTTTAACAATAAATAATTAAATCAATTAATTAAAGTATTCCCATTAACAGATTATTTATTTACGAACAAACAAAAATTTGGATTAAATGTAATTACAAAAGAAGAAAATTTAAAAAAAATAATAATTCATATTTTTTATAATAAAAAAGAAAAAAAACTGTAAACGATCTACAAGAAAAAAATGAAAATTAATTTTTTACGATGAGATGTAACTGAAAAAAAAGAACGTATGAAACGGCTTGGATAAAAAAATTACAACTACATTTACGGCAAGCGTGCAATGTTAAAACGAGGAAAGAACACTTAGACCGGACACTGTCAATTCTAATAACAACAGCCTAGTCCTATCCAAGTGTAAGAGAAATAATCAAGAAGAAACAAGGGTGGGCGTGATGTAACAATAACGGGTTTTGCGAATAAAGTAGTATGCTGCTTTTAGAAACAGCAGCTAACCTAACTTAAAAAAAGATAGAAATAACAGAGATAGAAAGAGAGCAACACTGACGTCCAGTTTGAGGTCACTAGTTGCATAAGCACAGAACTAAACTGAAGTAAACCGTCATCATACTAGAGGCAATAGCAACTACAGTATAAAATTTAAACTACTATTGACTGCCAGCCTAGCACCCCCCCTCTCCGTCTTCACATCATCTAATAACTGCTTACCACATTTCTTCCGCCGTTGGGTGTCGGAACGGTCACCAGGTCGGTCGTTAACCGACCACCTACTCCTTTAATGTACAATAATATAAAAACACAAAATATTATATAAATTTTTAACAAAATTACTTCAATTTTTAAAAAGATCATGAATACAATTAAGGTATTAATGAAATTAAATTTTCGCCATGCGGAATAGTTATATGAAAAAAAATACGAGTAACAGAATCTTTTATATTTAAGTCTGAACAAGAAAATATATTTTATAAAATTAAACACTAAGTACAGATGATTTCAACTGATTTGACTGGGACTTAACTAATTATGTCATCATTATATATTATTAACTAATAACATTTCATTTGAAACGCTACATATTTTTGTTTCTTTTCACTGGTACTGAACCTAATTATGAAAAATAAAATATCAGTATAATTTTTTAATTTATTTTATAAACCTGTTTTAAACATTTTTAAAAAATGCAGGAAAATTTTGAACAAGTATGATATCAGAAAAAAATTTGGTTTGCATATCAATAGAATACAATGAAAACATTTATTTTAAGAATATTTTATTTTTATTGTAAAAATTTTACTTTATGCTAGACGGGAATAATTTCTATTTAAAACTGTTATTTAAAAAAAAATACTTCAGCATTATTTTATAATTTGATTTACCCTACGAACTTTATTCCATAGATAATAATAACATTAATTCTCTGATGAAGTTTGACAATAAGAAAAAATGACTGGTGTTATATTCTTATACTGCTGATTATTTTCTTTTTTTTATATACAGTTTTCTTTAACAGAAAAGGAAAATAAGTATAAATATAAGTTGGCAAAAAAATTTTTTTTTTGTAACAATGGTAAATCTTTATCATTGTAAATATTAGTCGATGTTGCACAGTAAAAACCACAGACTTAAAAAAAATTAACTTTTATGATTATGCAATTTTGATAAAATCGTGTACCTTCCTCCTTAATTTCGATCTTGAAATGTATAAAAAGATACATCCTTTAATTTCTAATAATCATTAATAACAACAGGAATATCATCCAATGAGTATAGGTAAACATTACATTTGATATGGTTAAATAAAATTTGTTTCAAATAATCCAGTAATAAAAACGGAATATTTTACACCGTAAGGGCGAAATTAACATTTGCCACCAGTGTACAGGAGTTCACTAAACAGAATAGTTTTAATTACACTGATACACATATTTTTTTGTTTCCTAACATACGGTACATGATTTTAATCTGTTTTTTGGTGCTAAAATCGAATATGAACTCAGAATCTTTCTATCACCCATAATTTTTGAAAAAAAAATTAAATATTAAAGGATTTTTTCAACGTATAGTTAGCATTTTAAGTTGTTATATTGTATTTTTTAGCTCATTTTTTGTTATTTAACTTTATTACCATAATTTGTAAGCTATAAATAAACATACATAGACAAAGAATTAAATCATATCATAGTCACATATTATGCTATGCTTTGGCGTGAACCAAAGGATCATGTAATCGATTGTTACTTTTGTTTAACAAGTGTCTGGAATTTCTAAAAAAATCTAAACATACTGTAAAATATCTTTCGTTGCAATCTGCAATCAGGCATGTAACTCACAGTGAAATTATTCCAGTTCCTGAGCCACCAGTGAATGTATGTTTCGAAAGCAGCGATGAAGAATCGGGCAGTATTGAAGAAGACAACACTGATTTTGAATTATCTTCCAATAAGCCATATCTTTTATCATGAAATGAATTAAATGACTTGGTTAGGGATTTAAATTTATAAAAAAAAATCAAGCCGATCAGTTAGGATCAAGGCTGCAAGGTTGGAATTTATTTTAAAAAAATACAAAAATTTCGGGCTTTCGAAGCCGACAAAAAAAACTTTCTCAGTACTTCATTGATGAAAATAATTTGGTTTATTACACAAATATTGATGAGCTTACGTTGCACTTAGGACAAGTTCATAAGCCTGAGGATTGGCGGCTTTTCGTAGACTCGTCCAAGTACAGTTTAAAAGTGGTTCTACTACACAACGGTAACAAATATCCTTTGATTTATTTATTTATTTAGCATATGACACCAAAACACAACACCAATTACAGTCAAAATTACAAACAAAGATTTAACAAACTAATATATGCTACTGATTCTGAAGTTGCCATCAGGAAATCTTCAGGATTCCCTTCATAATCTGTCTAGTGCAAACTTCCGTGATGTGTCTAAAAGTTTGATTTTCACCACACTCACAAAGGAGCGTCGGTGTTTTACCCCATTATTCAGGAAATAGGCACACTTACCGTACTGAGTTCGTATTCTGTTTAGCACTGACCATGTGGCAAGTCAAAACTCGGCGGCCTTTGAGTAATACATGGGATTTAGTTATTCGGCTTTGTGGTCCATTCTTGACGCCAGACGACAGTTAGGTTAAATCCTTCCTCTGTGGCAGCAATTTCTGTTTTGACAGGTGGCTTTCTAGATCGAAGACGACTACGATTGGCATCCTCAATGTCCTCATGTATCGGTAGGTTTCGATCGTCCGTAATCTTCTTGTACTCTCTTACAAAAGCGTTCATACGGCGCAGGTTTGGGGGTGGTATGCGGCTCAATACCGGGAGCCATTCCACAGGAGTAGACCTGATAACCCCGGCAATCATTATCATAGTGTTATTAATTTGAGTATCAATTCTACGAATATAAAAGCTGTTAAGCCACACTAGCGCACAATATTCAGCAGCTGAGAAGACTAGGTTCAGAGCCGATGTACGCAAAGTGGAAGACGATGCTTCTCACGTTGTTCCACAGAGCTTATGTATAATGCTGTTTCTCGCTTTCAATTTCTCTACAATATCCTTCGATACTAATCGCTTATGGTATTAATTTGAAAGAGACAGACGATGTGATGAAAGACGTTCTTGAAAAAATAAATTACTATTGCAAATTATTTAGGGATGTGCCCGAGGCTATTTATAAAAGAAAAGCATTAGCGAAATCATTCTAACACAGGTATGGCCATGCAGAATTATAAACTTTACAGATTTTAACTATATTTTCCCTTAATTTTTTTTTGAAGCGTAATTTATTTAAAACTAAGGTTAATAGAAAAATTGTATTTACAGTCTGTAATGTACGCAAAAATGTAATTCAAGAAATGGTATCACACTTAAAGAAACATTAAAAAAAAAATTTTTTTTTATCAGTTTAATTGACTTTTATTTATACAACACACCAGAAATCTAAAACTTTTATTAATCAGCGATTCACAAAGATACGAATAATACTGATCTAGTAATACGAGTAATAAAGGCAATTTTACTCTATTCTAATATTTCATGTAAGATTGTTGAAATAATAATTGTATATATATTTGGTGTTAATAAAAAACTAATATTTCACCAACTGTGTAACTGTCCACTTTATTAAAGAATTGGAGGATCGTATCTCACTTTGAAATGAAATAAGTTTAAATGAAGCGAAGCAAAAAATGTGTGTATGTAATTTAATACGCGTACAAGGAATTCATGTTGGTGTCCACATCAGATTTTTAAAAAATAAAACTATAAACAAAGCGCGTAATAAATTTTTTTTTTCAATCGATTAATGTTATTATTACGTCATACATTCATGTTTTTTAGAATGAAAGAATTCCCTATTAAACTTAATAGTAAATAAATAACTTTTTAATCATCATATCGAGAAATATATTATAATACGTAGAAAATAGATATGTACGGAAAAAACTCTACAATTTGAAAAATAGAAATTCAGTTTTATAGTCTGCTAAATACTGTTAAACGAATAATACATGACAATAAGAACCGTTTATCTGCACCCGTCAGCAAAACTGCAAGCCAATATATAAGAGAAAATATGTAACGAGTGTTCGACTTTATAACAAATACACGCTAACAAACGTGAAATGTGTATATAACTTAGTCGAACGTAACCTATAAGTTTTTTGAAACATTTATAAGATGTGCCGTTATACGGTATTAAACAGAAAATAATTCTTACACAGAATGGTACCAGGTGTGAATTCGCATTCGCATTCGCACGTGTCCGAACGTAAAACCATCGCCATGTGTTTGTAATAAACTTATCCTTTACATATTACACAACACCTACGTCTGTTTGTGTGTAGGAGTTAAAATAAATTTGTTGTTGTACAATCTTGTTTATGTATTGAATAAAATTAATTTTATTAGAAGAGTACCGTACATTGCATGTTATAGGTCACGTTATAAAAGTTGTTCCAAGAATGCGCTACTATAGGCCGTTTTTGAAGCGTGAAAAAAAATTTCTAACTGTAACGACTTCATAAGATGTGTAATACAGAACAATAAAACAATTTTAATTTAACGTTTCATTTACAAATAAGTAGCTGAATTATGAAAATTAAGTACGAGGCATTTAAGAAAGGGTTCTTTAAAAATTAAATACTGGGAAAAAACTATTCGCGCTATATCTTGGCCTATGAGTTAGAAGCTTATTAATTTACTTCAATTTAACGATAAAATTTTGATGATAATCTTAAATTAACCCTCTATCACGTTTTTGTTATCGTTCATAATCTTATTTCACTACCCAAACTTGAATTCAAAAAAGTGAATAAAATCTGAAAAAAACTATCCCATTTTTGATTAATTTTAAATCTTAAAATCACATAATTTATAAGTCCTATGACACATTGATAATACTTTTAAAATATACCCTAATAACTAATCTTTTCTTAATTTTCTCAGTAACGTTGACCCTTTTTCAGTTATCTGTCATTTCCCAATTAATAGTAATTTTAGTAAGAATTTATACATACATACATATGTGTATGTATGTACATACGTATATACATATGTATATAAAATCCTTTTTTTATTTGGCGTAGTCTTCTGTATTTGCCTCTTCTGTATTAGGTTATCGGATCTGATTTTTATTAATTAATCCGAAACCCTTATATTTCGGGTTGTTTTGTCTGTAGAAAAATATTCTGTTTTTAGAATTTTTTTGGTTTATCATTTGCATCTTCAGTTTTTGGTCCGATCTCTTCTAGATTTTTCTTTATTTCTGTTATGAATTTCCCACCGTTTTTCAAGATCAGGCTTCTAATCATAAGTTGTTTTTGTAATCAATTTTCTGGCATTCTTATGATGAGGAAAGAGCGAGATAACCTTCGTTTTTTCATCAGACCAAAAATCGGTTCTATAATATTTTTGTAAACGGTTCATCGGTTGCGATTCGTCACACTTCATTTTTTGTATAACTTTTATTTATGTATGTTCTAATTATTCTTTGTTAAAAGTTTCCTTTTATATGTACTGTATATATAATATACCTACCGGGTCGGTCTACTGATAAACTCGTCGTCGTAAATCAGCTGATATCGAAGTCGAGAGTTCTCAGGTTCAAATTCTAATAAAGGTGGTTGCTTTTATTCAGATTTGAATACTAGATCGTGGATATCGGTGTTCTTCAGCGGTTGGGTTTCAATTAACCGCATGTTAATTGAAGGGTCGGCTTGTGTTTCTTGAAGACTACATGTTACCGATACAGTTACATAATTGACAAGTCGCTAACGATTTTAATTAATGAAACGGCTATAAATAAAAATGATTAAAAAAAATGTTTATCTAAATATTTATCTATATAAAATATTGTTTTATATAGATATAAGAAAAACGTTTAAAATACAAACTAAACTCGAAACGTTTGGCTAGAAACCTTTGAATAAATAAATAGATTAAATAAAAATGTTATATATATATGTATATATATATATACTAATAAATGTTCTCTAAAATAATACAAATTAATAATTAATTCTAAAATAGAACTAATCTTATTTTTTTGGAAATATGCAAATTTAACCTGATATTAAAAATATTTGGCAACCGGGATTAAAAACCAGAATATTTGATTTATTTTTATATTTTACAGAATTATCTTATCATTAAAAAAAAAAAAAAAAATACAGAACTAAAAATACTTTTTATTTTGTTTTTTTGGCTAAAATGTTGTATTTCTTCTCAAAAGGCATAAGTCCAAGAGTTAAATATTCAGCTGTCGCTTTGGTATTTTGTTACTTTGCCTAAATTAGTATTTAGTTAATATTATTTGAAATTTAAAAGGAAATAGAGAAATATCAAAATAATTTTCTGTTTTATTCTAAAATGTTATATTTTTTTTACATATTACGATTAACTTTTAATTTCAAATAACTTTTAATGCATTTTTAAAACAAAAATTACATTTAAAAATCACTCTACGTTTAATGAATATAAATTGGATTAAAGATATATACTGATCGTAATAAAGTTTAAACCAAATGGATACTTCTAATGCAATATTTTTTTATACAGCTTTAACGAAAACGCGGATGTCATAACTTAATCATATACTACTTTAATATTAAAAGAAAGAATAATTAATATAATACACGGAAAAAAACAAACAAATTTTTTTTTCATTAAGTTATTTTGTGCGAATGATACAACTTGAATACACATGTTTTATAAAATCTTATACTGTAGAAAATTTATACAAAGGATACATAAGTTCTGTTTTTTATTTTATTTTATAATATATATAAGATATTAATACATTAGATAAGGGTCATTACATTAATAAATTAAAAAGATAAACATAAATGTACTAGTACTCATTCATTCGGTATATAAATATCTATTCACGTCACATCCAACAATTCACTGCAGTACAATAGAGAATGGATTAAGACAGATGGCTTCGGTTGAATTTTTAAATACTAATTACAATGATACGGAGATATATCAAGGTAAATGAAATGCCAATCGAAAAAGATATAACATTTAGTATTGTTACAAGGAAATATCCACTGCCAAGGTTATTTCATAAGAGAATACATTAAGACATGACTAATATAATACGCAATATAATTATTATTATTTTTAATTTTATAAAATTATTTAAAAAAAAAAAATTATTTCATATTAATTGAAATATAATTACAAAAGAAATCTTATCGGAAAAATATTTTGATTTTAAATAAATTATATAAAAAAAATCACTTAAATTATAACAGCAATGCTAGTAAATGAAGCAAACTTAATAATAATCAAAACTCCCAAACAATAAAATGGTTAAGGTTTCGGCGAGAGTTTTGCGTCATTTGAAAACATCAAAAATCGAAAACCAAAATTCAACAATTTATTTATTTATAGTTCCTCAAAAAGACATTGTCCGAATGTATGATACGTATCATACAGATACGTATGAAAGGCGAGATAATAATTGTCATATATTTTCCTACTTCATTTTCTCAAACACAAAAATATACACCGTAAAAAATTTTCTTCCTGTTCTACTAATATTGTAACTAAATGATAGAACTTGTTTAATATAAAACAAACACGAAATCATCGAGAAATAATTGGACAAACAATTTTTTATATATACACTTAACAACACAAATTACGTGAAACTACGAAGATTATCACATATTTATGTAAAAAACCTATATTCATTAAGAACATCTATTTATGCGATGATATGTAGCTTTATTACATCAAATTATTTTTTTTTTTATATTTTAAATAATTTAAAAAATTCTGAGATGTCGATTTTCGAGTTGGTCAGGGTAAATAAGTCTTTCGATGTGGACAAACTTTCCCCGGCGTCATTCTACCGAACGACTTGATAATACAAGTATTCGTCCATGTTGTGTAATTCGGACATTACACGTTTCCCAGACTTTAATTTACTCTCAATAAAACATTAATTGGGGAGTATTAAGATATATTCATAACAAGTTATGTCTTACAACATGTCAACAGGACAAACGGATATATAAACACAACGGTTTTGTATTATTTTCTAAATATGAACATCGTATTACTAATAAATAAATAGTTTTTTTATTCTGATCCGCACATAATAATACATTATATATATTACGTCAAAAATGATTAAGTACTTTTTCCATATATATATATATATATAGACACCTTGTAAAATTAATTAGTCGTTTCTGTCATAAATGTTAACTCTAATTAATTAAAAGAGGATTTATAATTAGGGTTACAGAAAATTTACGTCGGTTTTCTTTTAGTCGTTACGATTTCATCTTAAAAGAAATTTTAATTTATTCTAAATTACAAAAATTTATATTTTATATATAAAAGAGAATATTTTTATTAAATTTTACTTCTTCATCCACTACGTATACAATGAAATCTTTTAAACTATACATTTTCTTTCTCTTTCTACAATGATATATCCACCGACAAGGTTATTTTACTCGGAATACATTAAGAAATGACTAATAACTCGTATAATATGCAAAACATGACTAATACTCGTATAATACGCAATATAAGTTATATTTTAAATTTTATAAAATTATTTTTTTTTATAAATTGATTTCATATTAATCGAAATATGATTACAATGGAAATTCTATCGGACAAAGATTCTGATTTTCTATAAATTATACTATAAAAGCATCACTTAAATTATAAAAATATAAACAATAAACTTTACTATAGTTAAAAATATAAATTAGAAATTAGGAATTATTTACTCCTTTTGGCTAGTGAAACTATAAAGCAATTTAATGTAAAAAAGAAAACATGTTTTCACCCCATACAGTAAATGAGATATAAATAATTTTTTTTTATTCAAGCGAGTTGATTTTAATTTGTACTATATATATATATATACACTAGCCGGTCGGAACGGAGCTGCCTGGACCACCGTGGCAGGTCGGTGCTGGCTAGCACGCGGCCGACCACAGGGCCACAGAGCTCTCTTCGTTCGCCATTCCCGTTGCAGTTTTCGATACCCAGAACCCCTGCAGCGTTCGTTACCTTCACGGTTATCAGAATAATACTGAAAAATACCAATTAAAGTATTCAGGCGTTATAAAAACCTGAAAAAGGAATTAAATTACAAAAGACAGACTGTTTCGAGAGGATTCTCCTTATCGTACACGTATTTGGATGACATCGAGAGTTTGAAAGAGGAGATTTTAGCTTTAAAGACACTCTCTAAGTTCAGGTCGATCGTCTTCGGGTTTGACTGAAGGGAAACAATGCTGCAGTACGAAAAATAGTTGAGATTGACAAGCGTTTGACTTACCTCTAAATAAAGGTGTACCTGGTCATTAATGCACCGGGTGTTCGTACTGTTCAGCGAGATCGCCTTCAAGTTAGAAAGCTTTGTACCCTTTAGGTGCCGTATAACATGACCGACGATCAGATGGCACGTCATGTTTCACGGTGATGTGAAATGCTGAAAAAGTTTGAAAATGAGAGAAATCTAACTGTGCGAACAATATTGCGACAGGTGACGAAATTTGGCTGGACAATTATAAATCCCGACCACGGCTCAGAACAAAGTGTGGATGTTTGAAGATGAGGAGACGCCCCGTGGGGTGTTTGAAAATCCACATCAGTAAAGAAGAGAATGGTGAGCGTATTTTTTAGTATAAAAGAAGCTTTCGAGCGAGTTGTGTTGGAAACTAAGAAGAAGGTTACAAGGAACTGATATATAGAGGAATGCCTGCCTAAAGTTTTTAAAGCTCTCAAGACGCTGTACCCAAACTTAACGGTGAACACGCGTTTCTTCACCACGATAACGTTCCACAGTTTGTTCCGAGTATTTGACCAGCACTGGAATAAAACTGTTAGAGCACCTTCCCTATACTCCTGACTTTGCTCCATGCGACTTCGCGCTGTTTCTCCAAGTGAAGAACAAACTGAAAGGGAGGCAATTTACGAGCGATGATGAGCTCCTAAGGGTTTGGCCGATGAGTATACCCAGATTTCAAACGAAACATTACAAGGTTTCTTTGAAGACCGGTTTCGAAGTATGGAGAAGTGTATAATGTGGTGTGAAGATTATTTTGAAAAATTATTAAAAATATAATCGGACTGCAAAACTTTCCTAGTGCCCTTTGTACAATTTAATGAAGATAAAAAAATGGAGAGATAAAAATATCTTAATAAAATTTATTCTTTATAATAAATATAATTATGTAGATCAGAAAAACCTCTAAAAATAATTTTCAAATAAATTTGGCTAAGTGAATTTGTTTCATTAATATGTTTTATGATTACTGTTATCTACTTATTTCCCTCTTTTCTTTTTATTATTTATATTATTAATTTTCAGATTTTTCACAATATATTATTAAACTTTTACGGTAAAATATGACAAAAGTAAAAATAAATCTGTTATTATTTTACAAGATACGAAACTTAAATCTAAACAGATGAATTTGTATCTAATAAAAAAAAAAAGAAAAAGAAAAAAAAATATGACAGCTCGTATTACAAACGTATTAATTGAATTAAAACAAAATTGTTAACGTTCATTAATTAATTTTATAAAAGTAAAAGAAATATCATACACATAAAATGTTTGAAGGTAAAATTGCGTAAGATGCACGTGCAGCAGGAAATGGTTAGACATATAAAATTTATGACAACATATGGGTGCGTCATATTCACATTATAGGTCTATATATGATAAAATATAGATAAACATAATAAATAAGTAAAAAAATAAAAATGATGAAAAAAGATAGATTCTAGAGAGAGTTGAAAAGGAGATAAAAGAAGAATTACACGAGATGAACTTTAACATTACAAATCTCTTAATGAACCAATAAAAAAAAAAAACCGTATAAATTTAAGGATTGTAATTTATCATCGTATAATATAACATTTTTAACCATAAAAATGAATCAAGAAGTTTGCAATCCTATAATATATATAAAACACGCCAACTTTCGAATGATTTCCTAAAATTATTAATAAGAATACTTAATCTAAACAAAACATGTAAAATATACATTTATTTCCACATATAACTAAAATAGAGTAATATAATGTTGCTCAATTCGAATCCTCTACAAAGCTTGAGAAAATAAAAGCTGAATATAATTTAAAACAAAGCTGTACCGATATTAATCTTTTGCCAAAAATTGTTCCACGTAAATTTTTTTTATAGTATAATAAAAATCAATTTTACGATTTAGAACTAAAAAAAATTCCTTTCGGCACGCTGGAAGGCGGGGGTAGATTTCACCGTTGTAAAAGTAGGTAATAAAAAATAATTCTACCTTAAAATTAAGAAAAACTTAAAATTTATTCAATACGACAACGGCTGCATGTGAAAGAAGTTTCACATGTTTAGTATATGACAAGCCCATCTTCTTACAATTCCAGCAACATTTTGGTCATCACTTGCCGTAAGGGATGGTTATATAAAAAATTGCTTCCGAAAAAAATTTTTAGTAAAGTTTAGAGAACTAATGACCACTTTAAAAAGATTCAATATTGTGCCTATTAAGGGAGGTATATAATGTTTTTTGTTTCCAAACCAAACTTTTCAACCCCCTGGGCCAATGGTTGGTGATATCAAAAAACTTTACTTAGATAAGTTTTAGGCCGTTATCAAAAAAATATTAGGAACTTTAAGCGAATTCGATATTTTACTTAATAAGAAAGTTATAGCGATATTTTTTTTTTCGAAAAATCCACCCCATTTCTAACCCCGTGGTCCGATTTTGGCCGTTAGCGAACACGAACGAGATTTTGGGACGAGTTATTTTTAAGGAACAATTTGAAAGTGATTGGCGCAAAATTACGGCAGTTATCGTGTCCACAAAAAAGTGAAATATATATACAAATGTATATATAAACTTTTGAACTGACGGTAGTTTTGGGGGTCTGGAGGATGTGAAACGCTAAGATATGTCGAAATTTTCCGGAAGTCGAATCATGGTACCCATTACAATAGGTAGCGTTCTTATAATTTACCTTCTGAAAGAAATAAGAAAGGTAATTCTGATGGTAATAAGATTGTCCAAAAATATAATGAAATAAACTATTTTGTAATTTGGGGTTTTACCGATTTACAACCCCTTAAAATAGATAAATTCATTCGGTTTGAAAAATAAATAAGTTACATAAAATTAAAGACAATTTATTTTTAATTATTAGAGAGATCTTTTACTTTTGAATAAAGATCCATTTAAAACCATGACCTCGTTTATATTACGCATCGGGATCTTTAATTATAAATTTCTCAATATTATTTTCAAGCCATTTAATATAAAATGATGCGTTCACATTAAAGTGTAAGCTGCCCTATCTCATTCGTATTGTATTTTAATATAATATTAAATTTAAAATTGTTTTTCATATTATAATTTATTGTAAGCGTGTAATGACACGCTTACACGTTGAAATTTTAGATTTAGAACTGTTGTAACATCTAGTTGTGCACCTCCTCTTTTGATTGCAATCGACTTGACCAAAAGTGTCCAAAAAAAGTCCGATATCCAAAACATTTGGATTTTGGAATTTTTCATAACTGCATTAATAAGCCCTCATTGAGAGCTTTTCAACGACATATCATAAGTGGTATTTATTTTCATTGGTTCCAGTGTTATATAGCCAAATAAAACTTTAATAAAATATTTTTCTCTTACCAGAGGAAGGCACATCGGTTCGAATCAGACTTCATTTCATTTTTTTTTAAATGAAAAGTACATAAAATTTTATTTCACTAAAAACTTCTGATTTTTTTCATTTTTTTATTGTTATTACTGAAATATTATTTATTGTAATAATTTTTTTACAATCAGAGGTTAAAAATTATCAATAAATCAATATAATTAAATTAAAAAAAAAATTGAAAAAAACATTTCACCTGTGCTAAGAAGAGGATGAAAATGATTTCCACCTTAAAGTTAAAGTTAAGAATTTGAAGTTAAAACTTCAAATTTACTCAAAACGACAATTGTTGCATGTGAAAAAAAGTTTCACACTTTTAGCATACAACAAGCCCCATCTTACAATTCCAACAACATTTTGGTTATCCCTTGCCGTAAGTGTTGGTTATATCAAAAATTGTTTCAGACAAAAGTTTTAGGTAATGTTTAGAGATCTAACGATCACTTTAAACCGATTTGATACTGTGCCTATTAAGGTAGGTATAGTATTTTTGTCTTCAAAACTCCATCTTTACCTTCCCCCGATCCAATGGTTGGTGATATCAAAAAACTTTACTTAGATAAGTTTTAGATCCTTATCCAAAGAATATTAACTTTAATTTAATTCGATATTTTATCTAATAAGGAAGTTATAGCGATATTTTGTTTTTCGAAAAAGTCCCCTCCCCCATATTCACTCCCATGGTCCGAATTTGGCCGTTAACGAAAGACTTTGGGACGAATTATTTTTAAGAAACAATTTGAAAGTGATTACACAAAATTACGGCAATTTTCGTGTCTACATGAAAGTAAAATATATATATATATATAAATGTATACATAACTTTTGAGCTGACGGTGGTTTTGGGGTCTGGGAGATGTGAAACGCGAAGATATTTCGAAATTTTCCGGAAATCGAATCATGGTACCCGTTGCAATAGGCAGTTTTTTTTTTAAATCTACCTAAAAATTATAGGACTATGAAATCACCAAAAACATAAACTTAAATAACTTTAGGTATATTTGCTTTAGGTCATTTTACTAAGCAAGTGTTTTGATTTATACAATAAAATATCAAAAATATTTTGATAGGCAATAATTTTTTAATCGAAAAATAAAACTTCGTATAATAAAACTTAAAATTATGAAATAATGATTAATCGGATATATTTGTCTAATTGGTTTGATACTACTTTACAATCCTTTCTGTTCTGTACTAAACCATAACATAAATACTACAGATTTTTTCTTTCTCCACATGTTTTATCTTTAATTATCCAACAAATTAACTACATTTTTATTTCCCTTAAAAATTTAATTATTTGAATTTTTCACACCGTAATATTGCCTAGCAGACTTGAAGACTTATGTTATTCCCCTCCTTAAGAAAACCTCAGCTTTTAATTTACAAAATTAAAATTTCGTTATTGACCGTAAAAATATTTGAGAAATTCTAAAAAAAAATCTGCTTTTAATTTTTCTTTAAAAATATTAACATATTTTCAGTATAGTTTAAGAAAAAAATTGTCTACCGACATAGCTATTTTCCGATTGGAATTCCGTAGATAACAAAAAATATTCCATTTTCAATTTTTTGCGATTTCAGTGAGCAATACAAATTAGTTACTAATGAAAAACTTAGTAGTGAAGGTATCAGAAAAGGTATGACATTGGCCACGTATGAAGCAGCCTGAAATTTTATCTTTTAATAAGAATAAAATGTAAAATGTAGATCCTCATTTCAAAATTTAAAACGCAGTGCGCCTCAGGGAACTGTTATGGGTTCCTTGTTTTATTTATTATTTATTATTGAAAAACAACCTTAAAATATTGAGCCAATCATTGTATCCCTTTTCACAGTGGATACAATTGTAGCTTTTTGTCTGAAAATTATTTAAGACATTAAAATTTGCACGATAGCAACTCATAAAATTATTCCCTGGATAATTAACTATTAACCATATAACTTTAAATATGGGTAATCATTGGATCGTGTTTCCCAGGTAGACATAATATTTCTGATCGCGTGTATAAAATTCCAATTAATGATAACAACAGTATTTCGCTTTGTTGCCCGCAAAGCGAAATTGCTAAATGTTTTATTACATGACAAGTTCTCATTGGGTGATCGAACTGATTTCGTTTGCAACGAAATCAAGCTGTACTGTTTTTCTCTGAAGTTCCTTAATAAAATCAATGCCAAGCTCGTAGTAATTAAATGCTTATTAAGCCTACATATAATCTCTTATAAAGTATGATGTCATCTCTTTGGGTTCCTTCAAAAAATTAGAACGAGTTTTTAAAATACAAAAATGGGCTGTCAGATCATTATTTGGTGCCCATAAGTATGAATTGTACAGACCTATATTTAAAAAATTAAATATGTTAACTAATCCTTGTGTTTATATTTATGAATGTGCAATCTTTGATAAAAAGAATGATCATATATTCTCGTAAAACAATAATATTCGCATTTACAAAACCAGACAACGAAACTGTTTTTGTACAACACAATACTTCGGCTTACGAGAAGGGCCTTATTATATTTTCCAATATGTTTATATTTTTATGGTGTCAATTTTAATAAATTGGCTAACCATTTTAAAACTTTTTGCACCAGTTCATTTAAAGTACAATTAAAAGAATTTATTTTACGGAAGCAAATAATAAAAATTAAAAAACAATATTTATCTTTGGCTAATGAATAATGAATTATTTTGTAGTATTACTTTTCCGTCTATATAGCGCTATAACAGAGCTATAGCTCTAGAAGGGAAAGTATTGTAATCGGTTAAATTTGGGAATATGCCGTTTTCACCGGATTTTGACGTTTTGACACTTAAGAAATTAAAAAAACCAGATGGAAATTTTCCGGATGTTAATGTTCGTACGTACGTGTATGGATTCGGTGTTGACCTCTAAATCACCTTATATCTCCAGAACTACTGGACCGATTTTGATCATACTTGGTCAGATTACTTCTATAATATACGGAACATTGATGCCATTAAATGTTCAACTTAAAAGATGAAGTGGGTGAGGTTGTAGAGCAAAGACACCCTCAGTATCTCGAGATTTTAGCCTAAACTAGGTCATATTTTTCTTAGGCACATTTTTTAACGATTAAAAAATAACATTTTCACCAAAAAAAATCCTGCAAAATCGCACCCCCACCCCAAAACATGCTGAAAAGTCGTCTGCTACGTTGTGAGATAACAGGTAAACGGTAGAATTAAATAAATAAATAAATAATATGTGAAGGGTAAAAAAAATAACTCGGTCTGGCAGGGTCTCGAACTCGATCGCCCGGTCGACTCGGTATCTGCTGCGTTAAGCCTCGTGGCTACACTAGTCTGCCGACAGTACAAGCGAAATTTGTCCTATGTAATTTATGAAATTGCATTTGTTTAGTTAGTTCCGACCGTCACCGCCAGTACCGCCACACCCCGCCAATTAAAAACCTGGATTTCTTATTTTCCACTTAACTTATTTCAAAATTTTACCACAAATTTCTGACTTCTTGTGTTGTTCATCGTACGACCACTTAAATCACCATCAAAAAAAGCTAATTAAACACGAAAAGTAATGAAATAAGATACAAGTCAATAATGACAGTAATTGAAAAAAACTAGTTATTTAATGAGCAAAAAAAAAAATTATATATAAATAAATAAGAAATACAAGGTAAATTTATTTATAAACGCCATTAAGTACAGTAATAAAATAAAAATAAGAAAGACGAACATAATCTTAAATAAAATAATCTGCCCACACATATAAGAGAAAGAAAGGTATTTAAACAATCAATTCGTGATGCATGAAGCAGAAGTTTAAATTTATATATATATATAAAATTTATATATATATATAAGATAAATGTATATATATAAGGTATATTGCTACAAAAACGTGAAATATTCTATCCACCTTAACTATAAAATCTTTAAAGAACATTAGACGTGAATTCTTTTAAGGTCGTTTTTTTTTAAATATATAAACAATCATAAAATGTGGTCAAGGAAACTGCATTCCATGCTTTGCCATCCATCTCATCTATTAATGTTATTTATTTACATATAAATACGAATATCTAAGAGATTTTTTTTAGATATGCATGTATTTATAAACATCTACTAACCTATAATATTTATGGTATCTTTTATTTATTTATTATTATTATTATCAAATATCAGAAAGACCAATAAAATGATAGGATACATTATTTAAATTTATCTCATTAATCTGATATTATATTAATACTATATTAAATTTTTTTAAATAAATAAAACTTGTTTTACTGCAAAAAATCAATAAAAAACAGGATAAATATTTAAAGATAATTATTAAAATAGATAATTAAAAGAATAGAAAAAAACATTTAGCGAGACGATCTGGCAATAATCGTAAACAATTTTAAAGTAGTAAAACTTCAGATGAGTTAAACGAAATAGTAGAAAAAACCGGATAACAAATTTTCTTTGAAAAAGAAAAACAGAACGTATAACGAATATCAAAAATAAATCGAACTCTGTAAAAATTAACTACAAAATTAAAGTAGTTTAAAAATTTATATGTCTCGGATAAAATAACACTGTAACATCCTTGAAAGATATAACTCAGAAACGAAAGAAAATAAATTGAGCTAACCTATCGACAAATAAATAAATACAGTGTCCGGAAAATCACTGTGCAGTATGCTTTAGAATTATGCGGTGCATTATATTCTTTCATCTTTAGGTCGGTTGTAATAAACCAAGACAACAGCTGTTGAGTTGTGATTGAATCTCCTTAGTTTCTTTTCGTTTATCGGAATCAATATTTGTAACAAACATAATGGTTCTTTCGATAGAGGAACGCATTTTTCTCGTTGAACACGTCTTTCGTGAAGGTGACAAGAATACTGATTTAGTGATGCCAAAGTTTTCTTAACATTTCCAAGTACTCCTGTTCCTCACCGCGATTCAGCTCGAATACTTATCGAAAAATTTCTGGCAACAAGTTCTGTTGAAGATTCTGATCGAACAGGAAGACCCACCTGAACTAAACGAATAGAAGCAGCTAGATATTTCGGTTGCTATGGCCGTAAGTCCATGTGTAAGTTAGCACAGCATGAAGATAACGCATTTGCTACCGCACATAAATATGTAAGAAAGCAACTGAAACTTTTCCCCTACAAAGATATGTGTGTTCAAAAACCGAAACCTGCAGATCACGCTAAAAGCCGTAATTACTGTCAACGGTTTAAAGGGTATTATTGGCCAAAATTCCGTAAGTATCCCCGACATTACGTTTCTTTTTACAGATAAATCGTGGTTTCATCTGAGAAGGTATATTAATTCACAAGATACAAGACTGTGGTCGACAACTAACCCCCA
This sequence comes from Lycorma delicatula, assembly GCF_047948215.1. Taxonomy (NCBI): domain Eukaryota; kingdom Metazoa; phylum Arthropoda; class Insecta; order Hemiptera; family Fulgoridae; genus Lycorma; species Lycorma delicatula. Next base: position 126,804,100 of record NC_134461.1, on the reverse strand, counting down.
TGAATTACACGAACAATCTTTAAGTGAAGCGAAAATTAGAGTCTCGGTCGGTGTGAGTAGAACGCGCATTGTGGGTCCAATCTTTTTTGAAAATACAGTTAATAGTAATCGTTATTGTGCGGTTTTAACAAACTTCATTGTCAGTTAACAGAAGTGGAAATCAATCACGGTTGGTTGATTTCTGAACTTGGTGAACGTTCTGTATATAACAAAAACCCCTTCTTTTAACACAAAATTTAGACACTATAACAAATCGTTAAACCAGAATGCTCATTTGCTGGTGAAACGATAACATTAAACAAAAAATCAAATAATTAAAAAAGAAAGGAAATTTTAAGAAAGATTTTAGGAATTAAATGTAAAAATAATCAGATAACTCAAAATCAAATGAAGAAATTTGAAAAAATAACAAACTCCATCAGAAAAAAAATTAGGCTTTACGGACGCTTAAAGAGAATGGAGAACAACATATCAATCTTTAATCATATCTTTCAAGAAGTCGAAAGTGGTTTTAATTAAATTTCAAAGAATAAAAAATTGTGAACCAAAATATTTTCAGAAATAAAATATAAAACTTTTCAGGAGTTTTCAGGAAAAACAAAACAAGAAAGGGAAACAAAATTTTCCTAAAAATGGAAGAGACGAAGTCAGCCAAGATCTAGAATAGGAACTGACAGAAAAGGACACAGAATGCAAAGGAGAATTGTTGATGGTCCAAACGACATTTTAAAAAACGAATAAAACAAAAAATCTGGAAAAAAAACATTTATTTTTACTAATGCCTACCGCTATACTAAGTGGAATCATAAATTATTACGAGAAATTTATAAAATCTAAAAATGTTACTTGGACAGTAAAACGACAATGATTGGTTGGAGGTTAGAAGTGGCTAAACACGCATCGAGCGTAACATTTAAAATTATATTAATTAATTATGTCAAAAGTTTCAATTCGATAAAATATATTATACTTTCATCTTTTTTTAAAAACTAAAGCCACGACGTAGTTCTTATGCAATTCTTTTAAGATTTAATTTTATGTAAACATATAATTTGCATCATATAACTCAGAAATATACAACAATTATAATAAAACCAAGTAAATAATAAAAGAAACAAATACATCCTTGAATATATTTGTAATAAAATATGATTTGAACAAAGATAATTTATAATCATTTGTCTAATACGGCCCTTTAATAATAATATTATTATATATTTATTTGCTATTTTAATAACAAAATTATTTTTAAATAATAAATAAAATTAAAGGCACTTGAAATATCTCATTATCTCGTATATTACAAAAATAATCTTACTTACAGATAAATAAAATTTGCAGGAAAATCAATTTCTGACTTACCTGAAACAAGGAAAAAAGAAATCAAAAAATTAAAAATTATAATAAAGTATAAATCATAATTACATTAAAATAAAATTAAATAAATTAATAGAGATAATAAAAAATTATTTACAAATAAAAATATAAAAAAGATCCTTCAGTAGACATAGATAATAAGTAAGGAAAATATAAATACAAAATTTTTTATAAATAAATATAAAAAATTAAATATTATAAACAGAAATAAGTTAATAAAAAACAAACCAACATAACGAAAATAGTACAAAAAAGTATCTCTCTACCTAAATTGATAATTAAAATAATTAAATTAAATAAAAACAACTTTTTGTGCTTCATTTAAAAAAAAAAAAAAAAAATGTAATGTTAAATCTGTAGGCTAAAATTTGCTGTTGTTATTAATTTGGTTTTTTTAATGCAAGAGAATACTTTTTTAATAAGCATTAATGTTTTATTTTGTCGTACATATCGTGTATTAACAATGTACGGTAACTCATGCATAACTTTAAAAAAGTTGAATGTAAAAAAAAAATTTAGCCCACGATGCTATCTCTAAACGGTATTTTTTCGATATGAGACCATCACACCCCAAGCCCACACGGGTGGGGGAGGCAACTCAGAAGATTACCTTTTAAAAAATGTCCAACAGTGAAACAGAAAAAAATTAATAAATTCTCCTACTTCAAAACGATATATTTTTTCTGTATGAGAAAACTACTTGGGATAAACTGTTAGCCACTTTAGATGTAAAAAATATTAAATGTTAGGTTAGAATTATGATATATCATTTTAAAACGCAATAGATGGACCCAGTGCGAATTTATACTTTCCGTGCAAATATATATATATACTTTCCGTTGCAGATCTTCTGAAGGAGGTTAAGGGGACAGTGACGCAAGAAGAAGTAGAGGAGTTGTCCCTCTATCGGGTCGCGTCCGATGAACTGTATATGTGGATCAAGGGAGCCAATAAAGCTGAGTGGTTGCCGGCTGCCCTACCAGTCAGAGGGCCGGACTTACGCATTGATATTAAGTCTCTGGGCAATAAACGGACCGTTGTGCATGTTAAGGACGTTGATGCCGATACAACTGACCGAGAGATACATGACGCTGAAGCATCCGTTATTGGGGCGGCTGACGGCTTCCGGGTGACGTCCATTCGTCCCGCTTTTGGAAAAACTAAAATCATCATGATTATTACAATGTACCGCGCAGCTAAATGTATGATAGAAGGGAGGATCAAAATCGGATGGGTCCATTGTAGGGCGGTCAACCGGAAGGATGAGAACAGATGTTATCGGTGCTGTGCCGTGGGCATATTTCGGCGACCTGTACGGGGACCGATAGGTCACAGCTCTTTTAAAACTGCGGGAGGCCAGAACACCGCCGGAAGGGTCGTAGTGCCTGCGGCGTCTGCGATATGTGGAATGAAGGGCCACCGGACTGAGGGGTGTGTATAGTCACGATCAGGATCTGTGAGTGTCGTCATGAGTGTGAGTGAAGGGGGGGTTGGCGAGGAAATTATGAGTGTTGGCCAGCCAGCTCCCTGCGGAGCCACCGTACGTCCGTGCTTGCGTGGGTGGGCGGCGGTGATGAGGCACGGGGACTCCAACATCCGCTCGCTGAAAAAGACCGAATCCCGGCGGTGCTGCCCCTTCCGGGGTGTCCCCGTTAGAGGCACTGACGTAAAGACCGAGTCCCGGCTTCTGGGGTGGGGCCCAGGAACGATATAGACGGGATTAGTTACCCTATTCTGGGAGTTAGAAACCGGCACGAAGGAAAGATCCAACCGGCGGGTTCTTACTTACAAAATCTGATGCGGGCACCATATGACGTCCTTGTACGCCTATTTAATTACATATCCACATTTTTTTAAATGAAAAGAACAAAATTTTACTTCATTAATAACTTCTGATATTTTTTTTTTTACTATTATTATCGAATTATTTACTGTAATTTTTTTTTCAATCAGAGGTTAATAATAATTAATAAATCAATACATTTAAATTTAAAAAAAAGTTAATAAAAAAAGAGGTCTGATACGAACCGATGTGGTTTCCCCTTGTAAGATACAAATATTTCATTAATTAAAATTTTATTTGACTATAACTCTGGAACCAATGAAAATAATTACCACTTGATATATTGTTGAAAAGCTCTTATTGAAGGTTTATTACTGCAGTTAAAAAAAAGACCAAAATTAAGATCTTTTGAATTTTGCAATTTTTTGGACACTTTAGGTCGAATAGATTGGAATCAACAGGGAGGGGGGGTGCACAACTAGATGTTACAACAGTCCTTAATGTTACAACAAAAAGTATAGCAGTACTTTACGAACATTGTTAGGGACATTTGTTAAACAAATTGTTGGGGATGTAGGATGTAGAGGGTATACTGAAATGAAACGACTAGCACTAGATAGGGAATCTTGGAGAGCTGCATCAAACCAGTCAAATGACTGAAGACAAAAAAAAAATTACGAACATTGCTTACAATAATATAAAGAAAAAACTATATATTAAAAATATAAATAAGTTAATAAAAAACAAAACAATACCAGCGAAATTATTTAAAAAAAATTCTACTATAAAAATAAATAAAATATAAACAAATGTTTACGCTATCTTAAAAAAAAACATTTTTATTTTAGATTTTTAAACTACCATACGCTACATCTGTTCATTTTTTTATACAGACTTTTATCGTTTATTTTATTTTCATAAGGATTAATTTTCTGTGTTATCTAATATATATAATATATTATATTATCTCATTTAATTCCACTATATGTACTGATGATGACTGTACGTTTCAAACAATTGAAACGTGCATCTAAACTTAATTTTTTATTTTTAAATAGTTCTCAATGCAATTTTTATATTTATATAATACTAATTAATAACTAAAATAATACCAGTACATTATAGAATAAGAGTAAAATAATTTTTTTAATATATAAAAATTATGCAATAATTTGAAAATCAAAACCTTATAATTCATTATGAGAATTACAATAATAATTAATATCCTTTATAAAAACATAAAAATATTAAGATATCTTAAAATTACAGTCCGATATCCAATAATCCAATAATAATTTTACAAAAATTTTTAAAAACTGCTTTATACTTTTTACTCATACTTTAATCAAATTTTTAATCATACATTGCATGATTTTAATTAATAGTTTAATTTGGATTTCAAAAGATAACATCATATATTGAAATTTCTAATATATTTAAAACATCAAACAATTTTTCAATCAAACTTTTACTGTACAAAGTAACGAAATAGTGATGTTTTTGATTATTGAAATACAATTATAAATTAAGAAAACTCTTTTTGTAGCTTATATACATTTTACAAATTTACCCCCGTACGGGGGGATGTTTGGAAAAGAAATGGTGGAATACTGTATGTCACCTGACCTTAGTAACTGTGCAAAATTTTATAAATAGGCAATTTCAAGAAGTATGTTAAATTAAGGATGCAAGATATGAGGATAAACATGAAAAAAAAAAAACATTGTGAGTTAAAATAAAACAAGTAAAAGTTAATTTTTCTTTACATATCATTTCTTCGTGAAAAAAAAATTTATGAATGTATTTTCATAATATTTATTTACAATTCTTTTCTTTTTTTCTGTTATGAAAAAGTGGGCATCAACAGTTATGATCATTATCTTGATGAATTGTTAGCGTATGAAAAGATGCTACGCTGCCAGGGATCCGAACCCGGGACCTCCGCACGAAATGCCGAGACGCTATCAACTCAGCCATGGAGATTGGCAATAAATATCTAATTACAGTCATATTTCATAATTAAAAAAAAAAAAAATAGACTACAAATAAATGCACGAATAGTTAAAAAAAAATCACGTGTAAAATAATTCTACTACAGCCTGAAATTAAATGTTTATATTTACAAACAAAACCAAATGTTGTAATTAAAATAATTATTAAATTAATACTTGTAAAAAAAATTAAAAAAATACAATAATTAACAGAATTTAATAAATTATTTAATAGTTTTACACATTCACTCGTTTATTTTATAATATTAAATAGTACATTAATTAAATATATTATTTACTATTTGCTAATAATATATACATTGTATGAATTACATTAAATGTTAAGTAACATACTTTTATTATACGAATAATAAAAGTAAATAACGTTTGTTTATATAAACAAAAATTTAAAAACGTTTATAAACAAACGTTTTATAATTATAATAAAACGTGAATACGTATCCAATTAATAAATAAAATAAACATTAAAAACTATAAATATAAATTCCTGATTGTTCTCCAGTAATTGTACTGTTATATGAAAGTGTACAGTTATTATAACACAGTATAAATGACTAAAACAATTAAAATGCAAAGCCAATAAACGACCTTACTAAACTTTCCTCGTATTTCCACACCGCTTAAAACTTAACAATCCCTGATATTAAAATTGGAAATTATTACTCTTCGACCTTAATAATTAAAAAAAAAAATAATAAATAAAGTGGTGAAAGGTGAAATAGATGGTATGAGCACCAATTAAGGTTCAGAAAAAACATGAGTACAAGTTACACCATTTTAACCCTAATTTTAGAAGGCAGGCTTAAAAAAGAATAAACTACTGTTACATGTGTAGGTTTGGAAAGTCCATTTTGTAATGTTGAATGAAACAAAATATCTAATTGGATTGAAATAAAGAAAGGTAAAAAAGTCTGACGTACAATTTATAAAAGAAGAAGAAGAGGGAGGATATAGAATTTATAGAAGACTAGCAGACCCGAGAATGCTTCGCTATTGCTAGATTTGACTATATATACGAGGGTAAGTCAATTATTATCCACAATGTAGTGATATATTTTATTGCAATACAAATAGAATTCTTACATGTACATCATTTTTCAACATAGTCCAAGCGCATTTGTTTATACGACTGTGTGAGTTGTTTTGGGACCCATCTTGCACAGACTTTATGAAACCCAAGTCTATTGTGGATGATTTCGTAGGCAGAACCGTACTAATTTGCAAACGATGTGTCACTTCATCGACAGTTACTCGTCTGTCTAAGAAAACCATGTCACGTGCACGCTCAATGTTTTCTCATTTGTGGCGGTAAACGGTCGTCCGGCTCCTTCGTCGTGCGTAACACTTGTGCGACAGTTTTTGAATTTTTCAATCCATTCGTAGACACTCCGTTACGGCAACACACTGTTTCCGTACTATACCGAAAGTCTTCGATGAATTCCGGACCCTGATACACCTTCCGACCACAAAAAACGGATCGCTGAACGTTGTTCTTCATTGGTGCAAATAGAAAGCGGAGGAGCCATGGTTAACGGCAGGCAGCGATAATGGAACTAACCTAGCAGCATCAAACATGCACAAACATAACAAAAATTAAACCACGCATGCGTCATCTACGCAACACGACAGTACCACCAACATAAACAAAAATATAACTAAATTGCGGATAATTGACTTACCCTCGTATATATAGATTAAATGAACACAATTGAAAATTTGATAAAGTATTAAAAATTGGAAATTTCGTAATTTCATAAAATTTAACCTTTCACTTTATAAAAGTCAAAATGTAAATAAATCCAATTGGCAAAACAACAGCACTATCTATCGGATTTAATTCGGTTTACTCACTAAACATAGTCACATCCCTAACTTTTTTTTTACTTCACAGATCGAGAAATTCAATAGCTTTAAACCTTCTCCGGGACAACGCGGACCATAGTTTTTAGTCTATAATCGACACGCATACGAACATTGCCTTATATATATATATATATATATATATATATATATATATATATAGAAGAAGAATGTCTCTTTGTTTGTTTGTTTCGTAAATATGTCGTCACCAGGGCCACCTAGCGGGTATAGTTTTTGCAAAGATTTATCTTTTCATGTAACTAATATGAATTCTGAATATGAATCAAATCGGTCCATAAATACAATTTTTCTAAATATCTCGACCCCAGTGCCACCTAGCGAGTCCATTTTTCGCAAAAATATTTCTTTTCACCGTACACGAGAAATTTGTTCTACGTAAGTTGTGAAATTACATTAGTTTAGTTAGTGCGGACTGCCGGCGGTAGTACCGCCACACCCGCGCGAATTAAATACGATATGCGCGCCGCGTTAGCTAAATAATTAATTAAATAAACAACAAAGTATTATATTTAAATAAAATGTAAAATGAAAACCGTGCATAAGAAACAACTCACATTTATAGGAATTGTCAGATTTTTTTTTTGTTTTTTTACTAACACTGAATTTTACTTGTTATTTATTCAGTGATTATTTTTCAATTGTTTATTATTTTTTTAATATATAAATTAGCCATCATGCTTACAATATTACCGTGTATACACGGATGTAAAAAGGCATTCAAGTTTGGAAAATTGGAAAAAAGTAAAAAGAAAAAAAATTGTTTCGCTTTCTTGTTATTTATAATTCCAATTATAATTTTTTTTTTTTAAGAAAAACAAAATAGTATATCCTACAAAGCTTTGACACAGCGAAAAATTATTAATAATGACAACTCTACAATAATGCTAATTGAACCTTACAGTTAAATTCAGGATTCCTCAATGAATTTATATTCACGTACTGTAGTTAGTTATATAGATTAATAATACTTAAAAAAAATATATATATATATATATATATAAAACATTAAAATAAAGTATGATGATTAAATTATATTTAACATATTAATGTTAGTAAAATAAAAGTAATAATAAATTGATTAAAAAACAAAAATAATTAAATTAGTAACTGGAACTAGTGGTTGCCCTATTGAACTTTGCATGACTCATAATTATTCTCAGAACTCCAGTTAAAAGGGCATGCTTTATAGTGATTAAAAATGCCGTCAGTTTACGTAAAAGATCCCAAAAATTATCTTTAACCTATTTCTTTTACTGTTAATTATTATATAAATAATATATATGTTGATTATAAAATCAAAATATCAAATAAACCGTAATCTATCATTATACGTCAGATAATTCAAACGTATCAATTTATAATTTTATTTATATATTAAGTTATCAATTTATAAAGGTAGGTAGCGTTTTTTTAAATATCAATAGTAGATGTAAACATCTAAATAAACTATGTTGATACATGCTTATTATAAATATTTAGTCCTACTAATCAGAGGCTTGTTATGTTAACCTAAATAGAGCATTTTTAAATAATTCTTATTAAAATTAATCTCTTTCCGTTAAATATTATTTAAGAACACTATATATATTAATAATATATCTATCTATTAATTATTGCATGCATATCAGTCTGTTACACAACTTAATAGTGAAAAAATGAACGTTACATTTATTTAAAAACCTGCCTATGCATATTTAATGTATAAAAAATTCTACGTAAATATATACAAATAAATACTTCATCAATTAAATAAAAAATAATTCCCATACAGTTATGTTGAATAAAATCAGCTTAAATTCTATTAAAAATTTAATTTATTGACAAACAACGTAAGGTTAAGTATTTAGACGAGTAAAACACGATGTTGAGTAAACAAGACCGGTCTCAAAAATAAACGTTAGTTTTAAACATAAGAATAAAAAAATGTAATATTGGAGATCAATTGCATAAATTTTGTAAAAAACATACGAGAATGTTATGAAATAGTATTAATTAGTATATTAATTTTTGGTTTGTATAATCGTATTATATAAACGAGAATGTTATGTTATATATAAAGAGTGGATAGCCGGCCATTTTTAAAATGTAGGGAAAGGTTCCTTAATGATAAGAATTTCACCATTAACATTTACTAATAACTAGAGACCGGATTTTATATGCATTTGCACATTAAGCCCATTTTCATCGGTTATTGCATATTTTGCTTAAAATCGGCGATGATACATATTTTCAGTATATATACAATATTTTTTCGGTAGGATACTTAGTTAATAAATGAAATCTTACGTTGTAGCCGGACAAACCTATTAGCCACACGGCTCTTAGAGCGCACTTAGCAGCCGCGCGTCTATTGTTTTAGTAGGATAACATAATTATGAGGTCAAGTAAAACACAGACTCACGCGAGACAAAGTGTACCATGCCTCCCGAAAGAAAAAGTCTCTTCGTGGATAGTTGACGACTATCCTGGAACATTTACATACGACGTAAATATTTTATATTGTCGAGTTTGGAAGAAAAATATTTCGTGCAGAAAAAAGTTTCAAATAGACCAGCATGTCAAGACAAGTCTTCATATAGCAGGATTGTCAAAGAAAGGTCCACGACAACAAATTATAACAGCGGCAAGTAGCAGTGATTTCACTTCCAAACTTAAACAAAAAAAAACCACTTTAGCATATGGATTTACGTGAAGCATTGCTTACAAGTAATATTGCTCTTCACAAACATACAAATCCTACCTTTAAAGATTTCCTGTAAAAATGATTTCATCAAAAAAGAAAGTGTTTGTTTCTTAAAGCACCTGCTCGCAAAAAGGCTTACAATGAAAAACTGCCAATGTTCCTTTACCTCCTGAACCAGTGGTAACTCGATGGGAAACGTGGATTGAAGCTGTACTGTTTTACAATGAGCATTTCGAGGCCATCAAAAGTGTAGTAAGTTAATTCGTTAGTGCAGAGGCTATGGCAGTTTGTCAGTCCAAGGAAGCATTTAACTATTGTAGTATAAAAAAAAATATAGCTGTGATTAGTACTCACTTTCCCCAAATACCTGCGAGTATTAAAAAGCTTGAAACTCAAGGTTTGGCGTTGAATGAATCTATTCAGTTAATGAATAAAATCCGCCAAATGAACTCCGCATTGCCAGAGGTAATCCGGTGTAAACTTAAAGATAAATTTGAAAATATTTTGAACGATAACCCAGACTTTCAACCTTTGTGTCAAATTGATAGTTTTATTAGCGGGACGGGTGAACTTTTGTCAAAAACAATAAGTGTTAACATAGCACCCAAATTTAAATACTACCCAGTTACCTCAGTGAATATGGAACGATCCTTTTCCACTTATACGAAGGCACAGTCTTACTATCGAACATTTGGAACAGTACTTGGTTGTTTACGTTTACGAAAGTAATAAAATGTTAAATAATATTCAATTACCGATATAACTACTTACTAATTGTATGCTGATTTTGAAAAAAAAACTAAAAATTACTATTTTTTATTTAAATTTAAAGGAAAATTAATGGAAATGAATTAGAAAATGGTGTTATAGAGGAAGAAGAGGAAGTTGAGGAGGATGAAATGGGAGAAACAATACTGAGATCTGAATTTAAGAGAACATTAAAAGATTTAAATGGCAGAAAGGCTCCTGGAATAGACGGAATACCTGTAGAATTACTGCGCAGTGCAGGTGAGGAAGCGATTGATAGATTATACAAACTGGTGTGTAATATTTATGAAAAAGGGGAATTTCCGTCAGACTTCAAAAAACGTGTTATAGTCATGATACCAAAGAAAGCAGGAGCAGATAAATGTGAAGAATACAGAACAATTAGTTTAACTAGTCGTGCATCAAAAATCTTAACTAGAATTCTATACAGAAGAATTGAGAGGAGAGTGGAAGAAGTGTTAGGAGAAGACCAATTTGGTTTCAGGAAAAGTATAGGGACAAGGGAAGCAATTTTAGGCCTCAGATTAATAGTAGAATGAAGATTAAAGAAAAACAAACCAACATACTTTGGCGTTTATAGACCTAGAAAAGGCATTCGATATCGTAGACCGGAATAAAATGTTCAGCATTTAAAAAAAATTAGGGTTCAAATACACAGACAGAAGAACAATTGCTAACATGTACAGGATCCAAACAGTAACAGTAATAATTGAAGAACATAAGAAAGAAGCTGTAATAAGAAAGGGAGTCCGACAAGGATGTTCCCTATCTCCGTTACTTTTTAATCTTTACATGGAACTAGCAGTTAATGATGTTAAAGAACAATTTAGATTCGGAGTAACAGTACAAGGTGAAAAGATAATGATGCTACGATTTGCTGATGATATAGTAATTCTAGCCGAGAGTAAAAAGGATTTAGAAGAAACAATGAACGGCATAGATGAAGTCCTACGCAAGAACTATCGCATGAAAATAAACAAGAACAAAACAAAAGTAATTAAATGTAGTAGAAATAACAAAGATGGACCATTGAATGTGAAAATAGGAGGAGAAAAGATTATGGAGGTAGAAGAATTTTGTTATTTGGGAAGTAGAATTACTAAAGATGGACGAAGCAGGAGCGATATAAAATGCCGAATAGCGCAAGCGAAACGAGCCTTCAGTCAGAAATATAATCTGTTTACATCAAAAATTAATTTAAATGTCAGGAAAAGATTGTTGAAAGTATATGTTTGGAGTGTCGCTTTATATGGAAGTGAAACTTGGACGATCGGAGTATCTGAGAAGAAAAGATTAGAAGCTTTTGAAATGAGGTGCTATAGGAGAGTGTTAAAAATCAGATGGGTGGATAAAGTGACAAATGAAGAGGTATTGCAGCAAATAGATGAAGAAAGAAGCATTTGGAAAATATAGTTAAAAGAAGAGACAGACTTATAGGCCACATACTAAGGCATACTGGAATAGTCGCTTTAATATTGGAAGGACAGGTAGAAGGAAAAAATTGTGTAGGCAGGCCACGTTTGGAATATGTAAAACAAATTGTTAGGGATGTAGGATGTAGAGGGTATACTGAAATGAAACGACTAGCACTTGATAGGGAATCTTGGATAGCTGCATCAAACCAGTCAAATGACTGAAGACAAAAAAAAAATTTAATTTGCATATTTTAACACTTTTCATGCATATTTGCTTGCATATTTTAAGCTTTTTATGTTGCATATAATCCGGTCTTTACTAATTACAGTATTAGGAAATACATACTCAACAAAATCAATCCAATTAATCCTACCAATTCAAATTATTCTCACACCATTTGAATCATCGATTCAAAAATCCAAACATACGTAATTTCAACACTAGTAACTTTATATTCTGGAGAAATCCGATACGAAACAAGGCTTCTTTATGCCTCGTTTAAGAAAGATATCAGCTACCAGAATGAAAAGGAAAAATTTATGAAATACCACTAACATTACCCATTTATCTTCCGCCTAAAAGCATTACTATAAAATTATATTTTAACTACATAGTAATAAATAATATAGTGTATTAAACTGATAGTAAACTATTAAAACTGATGTTAATTTCTTTCATAATTTTTTAATTAATTTACTGTACAAAATATTCTCGAATTCAAACGTTAAGAATAAAATAATGAACTGCGGGAAAAAAGAAAAACTAATAAGGAGTCTAACCGTAATATTTCAACATTTATATATAGGAATACTCTATTAAAATATCACAACCATTTTTCTTCTCAGTAGTAAATTTATGAATTAATAACAACAGAGAAAATAAAATTTAAAAAAATATTTTTCTTTTTATAATTATTTATTGAAAATAACCCACCTCCGATAAAATTACTTGAGGCCTAGCCGTCAATATCAGAAAAACATTATATTAAAATGAAATAGGGTATTAAAATAACGTAACTTATTACGTAACCTGGTAATATATGTACGTATAGACTATTTATGTATATTAACAAAAACGGATCCCGTCCTAACATTTTTACAACCTAAAAAGTAAAAAAAAAAGGAAACTAATTTACGAGTTAACAGATGAAAAATACGTTTTTATTATGTATTTCACAGACTATAATAATAAGAATAACTATTAATAAACTGAAAAAAAGGGGAGTCGAAAATATTTCTTTTAGATTTTTTAACGAGTACTTATATGACGTTTATTACACTCTGAATTTTACGATCAATGAAATGATAGGTTTTTACTTTAACTATATTATCATAAGAAAAATAATTCCAAAATAAAACTCGACTAATTATATTATAAAATTGTAATATATAAAAAAAAAACTATTTTACATAAAATAACAGTTTAAAAGTTTTTTTTAAAAATTAATTCTCACTAAAAAAAATTATTGTATAATAAAAATAAATCACACTTTTTTTAATTTTTTAAATAAATAAAATATTACGAACAGTAAATTAAATATATAATATTTTTTTAGTAATTTAAGTATACGTAATAATCAGGAAAAACGGCCAATATAATGTGAAGTAAAGAAATTCTTTAATAAAAATAAATAAATTTTAAAGTGGAAATCAACCGGGTACCTATACAAGTTTAAAAAAAAAATCATGTTAAAACCAAAACCAATATATATATATATATATATAAGAGGGGTATTCTGTAACGTAATTACCTTCAGGAACTGATTCAGGACACCAAAATGGGCAAAAACGTTTATATCGACATAAGTCCTATTTTGCCGGCCTCCGTGGCGCAAGTGGTAGCGTCTCGGCCTTTCACCTGGAGATCCCGGGTTCGAATCCCGGTCCAGGCGTGGCAGTTTTCACACACGCTACAAATCATTCATCTCATCCTCTGTGCATTAATGCTTAATTGCAAACCCGGAGGTTAAACAGTAAAAAAAAGAAAAAAAGTCCTATTTTGATTTTTTTCTTCTAGACGCCATTTTGTGATTTTCAAAAAAAAAAATTATTTCTCAGGAACGAGTGAACCTACTTTAAATTTGGCAGATCTAAGACTAGTGTCATATTCTACAAAATAAAAAAATTTTGAAAACGTCACCTCAAAAATTTCAAAATGCAGGCCATTTTAATTTTTCAATATCTTTATAATTATTTGTTTTATCAAATTTTTACACTAACAAAATTTATTAAGCATTTTATTTTGAACAAATACACACTTCTTTTGTAACAATCCGTTGACAAAAAAATCGAGACAATTAACTTAGCAGTACGCTTTCGTACCGTACAGCAAAATCCACGTTTCATCTACATTTATGAATCGACACAAAAAATCTGACTCGTTTTGCTTAAACTTCTCCAGCAGGGCCTTGGAAATCTTCATTCGAATGTGTTTTTGATCCAAAGTGAACAAACGCGGCACCCAACGCGCGGTTATCTTACGCATAACCAGTTCTTCAGTTAATGTATGACAAACACGTTTTTTCGATATGCCCATAGCTTCTGCTAACTTTTTAACCTTAATTTGTCGGTCGTCTAGTACCATTTGGTGAACTTTTTCGATGATATCGGTGGTGGTTACGGTTTTTGGCCGTCCCGAACGCTCATCATCAACCTAGCTAGTACACCCATTTTTAAATTCACCTGCCCATTTTTTCATGGTGGCAAAAGATGGGACAGAGTTTCCGTAAACAGCGTCCAATTCGGTTTTAATTTCCGTAGGCGTATTGCGAGTTTTCCATTTTCACAAAAACACTAACAATGACTTACTCAAACGATTATCAAACAACAACTGAGCGTCCAAAATGGCTGAAATTTTAATGAGTACCTTTTAACCCATGCACAAATACATTCCCTAACTTTTGTTGACGGGTGCTGCTATCTTCATGTTGAGGTTCAAAACCTCCAGATAACACCCTCGTATACTATATACAAATACTAAAAATAAAATTTTCAACCACGCGCTATTTAATTATCCTTTATTAAAGAGAAATACACGCTTCGCTAAATAAAACTTAATAACTCCTCATATAGAATTCCAATAAAAAAAAATTACAAAAAAAAATAATTCGAACCGGTTCTTGAATAATAAAAAAGCTCCCTAAAATACAGTAAATTCTTTAAATGACTTTTTTTTACTTTTGAGGCCACATTGGACCACTTTAGTCATCCATATTTCAGTTCCTCTTGAATTTCTGTATTAGTCTGGCCTTTTGATTTTCCCAGTATTTCTTCATTCTATCGCATCGTTGCTTTCTGATCTCTCTGTGACCTTCATTTTGTTATGCCTTTCTAATTTTTTAACGTTGAATCTATTGTTTTGAAGCGCGTAGTTAATTTTTATTTTTACAGTCCTCCTCAACCCTCAAGCCAATTTCTTGAAGATCTCTTTGGATTTCTCCAACATATTTTCCACAGTTTTTTTTTTTTTTTTTGTTAATATTCCGTGTGACCAGTTGTTTTAGAATTCGGTTTTCAGGTATTCTTAATACGCGGAAAAAAAATGGGAATTCCTTCGTTTTTTTTTTATACTGAGAATCGGGTCTACTTGTTTGTAGACTGTTTCATTTGTGGCAATTCGCCAGACTCTATCCTTTTGATAACTTTTATTTAAAAAAGTTCTTATAATTCGCCTTTCTTTTTTAAGTAATCGGTTCGTTTTACTTTTTTAAGTAATCGGTTCGTTTTACTTTCATTCGTAATTTGAAAGATAGTCTCACAAGGATAAAGCGCCACCGAAAGAACTACTGTGTTATAATGGTGAATTTTGGATTTTATTGACACACATTTTTTATTGTATATTTGCCAAGTTAGACTTTGTGCTCTTTTAAATTTAGTTATTCTATTTTTCCTTCAATCAGCAGTGAATGATTTCACCCAAGTATTTAAATTGTTTAACTATTTTTATTTCTTTATCGTTAACTTTGATTTTGCTTATACAGAGGGAATCCATGGCCATTATTTCTGTCTTTTCATAAGAAATTTTCAGGCCAATAATTTGGGAAAGTTTTTCTAGGCTGGTGATTTGTTTTTTAACCACTTCCATATTTAGTACTAGTAAGGCCAAATCATCACCAAATCCTAATATATTAGTCTTTATTGAATTTTTACCTGTTCCTATTATTGTTTTAACGGAATTTTCCTTTGCCAAATTTTAATTATGTAGTCCAGTTAATATTGAATAACAGTGGGGAAAGTCCATCACCTTGTCTCAATCGGGAAGGGTTCAGACATCTCCCCTATAAATTTAACTTTGGACTGTGTGCTTGTTAAAGTTTATTCTATAATTTTCACCAGTTTTCGGTTAAGCCTTTAATTTCGTAGGATCTCTAGTAAAGTTGGTCTATGAATACAATCATATGCCTTTTTAAAATCAATGAAAGTTATAAATAATTGCTTGTTGTTTATTTTGAAGTTTTCCATTATTAATTTTAATGTAAGAATCTGGTCGGCACAACTTCTGTATGGCCTAAATCCACCTTGATTTAACGATAATAATTATTTAATCTTTAAATGATTATTATAACAAAAAATAAATTAATAATAAAAACTCAAAATTTTATATCTAATAACACTACTTAAAGTCAAGTATTGTACTATATTATAATAATGATGGAGTGTAAAAAAAAAAATAATACTTAACGCCCGCCGCTGATACACAAAAGTGGTATACTTCAAACACACTTTTAGTTCCCTCTATGAAAGAGAGGTTTGTTATTTTAGATTTGTGCAATTCAGCACTGAAAAGCATTTTTGTAGCACGTAGTTATATGTGATATAATGAACACTACCAGAAGACATGATGTTAAGAAGAAAAAAATAAATAAAAACACCGCATGCAACTACATCGTGTAGGAATATAAGGAGGCATCTTCAAATCAAAATCGATAGAAACAATAGATTTAAAACTCAAAAGGGAAAAATTAGCTCAAGGTAGTTTTTTTTTTATTTATAAAAAAAATATTAACATTTGTTTTATTGTAAACATTCAAAACATGGATGTAGAGAGGGCTGTAAGATTAACTTTAGTAATTGAATAAAAATTATTTACTACTTTGAGTTATCACAACTACGTTGAGTTATGACGACGAAATACTTATAGGCAAGAAGATTTTTAGTGAAGATCGACAGATCGATATGAACTTATATCAATTAAATCCTTTATTTCTTACCTACTATTTACTCTAGGGTTCTAATTAGGAACACATCTAGATTTGACAAATCCAGATGTATAAGAGATAAATGTAAATTATCATTTCATGAACAAGTGACGCAGCATATGATTAAATGAAACTGCGTCAGATATTTTGAAAATTAAAAAAAAAATTCATACGATTGACAATTTTTAATCTGACATACGCTTGGTATAAACAGGCCCCTTTAATCTGTAATCTTTTGCACTTTAAACAATTCCTAATTAATGTAAACAATTTTTTTTTTATCTTATCTCGGTAGAAACATTTATAGCATTAATTAAGAAATCGGAATGTAATTAAATTTTTTCATGTTTAAGGCGTGATAAAAAACCGATTAGCATAATTTTTTACGTATTTCTGCATCTAACAATTTAAAGATTGCTCATAGTTAGTTATTCAATATACAAGAAACTTATAACGGGCAGATTATAACTATTTTAAATTGTCACCGATACAAAAAAAATTGTACAAGAACATTTTTTAACCGGTGTAGAAAAAACTACATAAATTTTAAAATTGAACGATTCAGTTAAAACAAATTTACTAAAAAATTGATTTTTTAAAGCAAATAAACTTTAAAAAATAGAAACTATACATTTTCTTTAGTTTTCCCAGATCTTTTCTTTCTTAAAAACTATATAAAAGTGACATAACGAAAGTGGTTAAAAGAGATCTGAATAGAAATATAAGTTATTCCTGAAACTGGCATAGCCATTCTTAATAAATAAGCATTTCAAACCAGGCTTACTAACGAAATTGAAATAAGAATTGTTTATCTGGTGCTTCCTTTCCTGAATCAAAGTATATTATCATAAGTTATTGATTCAAGCCAAACAAAATGTAATGTTCAGCTCTGGTCTAGTAATGATCTTCCCAAATCAGCTGATTTGGAAGTCGAAAGTTACAGCGTTCAAGTCCTAGTAAAGCCAGATATTTTTACATGGATTTGAATACTAGATCGTGGATACCGGTGTTCTTTGGTGGTTGGGTTTCAATTAACCACACATCTCAGGAATAGTCGAACTGAGAATGTACAAGACTAAACACTTCATTTACACTCATACATATCATCCTCATTCATCCTCTGAAGAATTATCTAAACGGTAGTTACCGGAGGCTAAACAGGAAAAAGAAGAAGGTTTGGTCTAGTAATGAACGCGTCTTCCCAAATCAGCTGATTTGGAAGGCGAAAGTTCCAGTATTAAAGTCTTAATAAAGGCAGTTACTTTTACACGGATTTGAGTAGTAGATCGTGGATACCGGTGTTCTTTGGAGGTTGGGTTTCAATTAACCACACATCTGAGGAACGGTCGAACTGAGAATGTACAAGACTACACGTCATTTACACTCATACATCTCATCCTCATTCATCCTATGAATTAATATCTGAATGGTAATTCCCCGAGGCTAAACAGGAAAAAAAATAAGACAAAGCAACATTGATTACTAAGCAACATATAACTTGGCGGGTGACTGCCGTGTATTACGATCAACTATCATTTTTTCACACATAATTTCAGTTGAATATAAATACTGCCGCAAACAGTAAAATATGAATTAAATACATAGTCATAATACATAAGTACACGTTAATAATAAAAAAATGCAACTACGTAATAAATTACAACCGGACTGTAACTGAACAAAATAACGCGGTCGATCCACGTTCCCAATTTTAATCTTTTTTTCTTTTTCCAGTTTAGTCTTCGGTAATTACCGTTCAGATAATACTTCAGAGGATGATATGTATAGGTGTAAATAATGAATTGTAGTCTTATATAGTCTCAGTTCGACCTTTCCTGAGAAGTGTGGTTAATTGAAACCCAACCACCAAAGAACACCGGTATCCACGATTAGTATTCAAATCCGAGTAAAAATAACTGGCTTCATTAGGATTTGAACGCTGGAACTCTCGACTTCCAAATCAACCGATTTGGGAAGACACGTTCACCACTAGACCAACCTGGTGGTTTAATCTTAATTTTTAAATAGTTTCAAATCTACGCCCGAACATTAGATTCAAAACATGAATAAAGGATCAAACTTTTTCTGTCGATCAGACCATGTGGAAAAGTCAGTTAACGTACTAAAAGTTGACAGCTTTACTAAAAAAGGTTTGAGATATCCGGGTGGATCAAATAACATGGCGTATCGATGCAAACCGTGCCGTAGTCCCGTTTTTCCGTTGTAACTAGTTAAATATTGAATTTCTCGAAAAATGTTTTAAACAAAAGTTGTAGAACCGAAAATTTTAAACAAAAAATTTTCAATAACATTTTCATAAGATCGTAAATAAAGGCGAGAATGATCTGTTACTTACATCAAAAACAAAAAAAAAATCTAGTTTTTTAACTTAACGATTACATTTTTTGAAGATTTAAAAAAATACTGAAATCGAAGGTTGATACACACTAAAGTAAATATTTCTGGTTAACTTTACCAAGTTTGTTATCTTTTTACAACGTTTATTTATGTAGTTATTTTTACTGTTTGGTGCGAACTGACGCATTTTACAAATATTTCTTTCACAAAACTCAGTCAAAAATTAAAATTTACGTAAAACAGATGTTAACAACTAAAAATAAATATTTTCCCCTAACTACTGCTATTGTTTAATATTTAATTTCTTAAAATTTTAATACGTTTTTTGAAATATAATGATTTTAAAATTACTAATACAGTATTTAAAAAACTACAATATATTTTTTTACTAAACTTATTTATTACATTCATAAACGACTTAAGAATATATTCGCATAGTTATTTTTCGATTTAGAGTTTTTGTTTTCAGGCCTTTGATAAAAAAATCTGAAAATACTTCGACCTGACAACATTATACTATAATAAATATGTTATTCCTAAATGCAGTAAATAGTTTTAAATTTACTAAAGTACTCCTTTAGGTATGATTTGTCGATGACATTTTGATTTTTTGCATCATCTATCGTAGATCAAAAGTTATTGGTATTTGTTTATCCCGCGCGCGCGTGTTGAAACGGTGCTGCGAGCTATATGATCTCTCCGCATAGGTAGTATAAAGGGCTCTACTGTTTATTAAGCTAACTCGTTTATTTTTGATCTGATTGGAATGCCTCCATAGACTTTTTTTGTGTATAATTTTACCCTCTACATTTTTGACAAGATGATTTTTTTCTGGAAAATCAAATTTAACGATCTACAGTGAAAATAGCGAAAAAATATGGTTCTTAAATTACATTTTGTTTATAAACAAATGTTGAAATGGTAGTAAGGCTTTCGACTTTTAATATCTTAATTGAGCTATGCTTAGGAACCTTTTCCACTTGGTCTGATCGGCAGGAAAATTTTACCCCTATATTCATATTTTCAATCTAATGCTCTACTCTATTATTATAATCATTAATTACAACAATTGAATTCCTCCTGTTCCATTAATGATTCCATTGATACCAATTTTATTTCAAAAAGCCAGTCAGATCCCGGTATGGATACTTCTTTTGTAAAAAACTTCATAATCATTTTAAGTATCTATTAATTGATACTGATTCTACAGAGAATGAAAAGTAATAGTTAGATGAACATGTTAAAAAATATCATATTTATACGGTCTAATTTTTTTATACCTTCCAAATTTTATTTTTCCAAAAAAATCCTGAAAAATCGTTTCCGTCTTTCTCTGTTTTTATTTCAATAAAAAAATTAAAAAAAACGAAGAACGAATTTAATAAGAATTTCATAAAGAATATTGAAGATTCTAGTGGCAAAATTCAATTTTTTCTACGAATTTTTTTTTAAGATACTGTATCGTGACAAAGTTAAATGACGCATAAGTACATGCCTCTTCTCAGAAGTTTTAAAAAATTAATGTACTCTCTTTGTCAAGAAATAATGTTCAAAATTTATTGACTTGATATATAGAATACATTTTAAAAGTTAACAGTTTTCCAGGAAATCATAAAAATTTATACTGGGAAAAAACAGTTAAAAGTTTAATAAATTACGATATCACAGAACAAGATATAATAATTACTACAAATGAACTTTAAAAATGAAGAAATAAATATTATTAATTTAATTAATTAAAATACAATAAAAAAAAAGTAAAAACAAATTAAAAAACAGATAAAATAAAACTGATCTATAGCCATAAGTTGTGTAAGTAGTAAAAAACGAAGAGAATATAATATTTTAAAATTCTTCGGCTTTAATCAAACAAAACAGAGATGCTGAATAATGCAGCAAAAAAATGTTTACAAGAATAAGGATAAATATCGCTTACGTAGGTAGTTAAAAGAATGAAAGTAATTTGGCTTCTGCTTCGGGTAAATTCCTTTCTAATAGGTTGGTAACATGCTCAAAATTCTTCCTAGAATATTATTGGACATTTATTTTAACAAACACTTTTAAGTTTTATATATATATATATATATAACTCAGGTCAAAAGATATATATATATATATATATATATATATATAGTGTGCTAGTTTGCGCGCGCGCATGTGTGACTTGTATAAAGAATATCTTCACACAATATTTTATACAATATACCAAAAAAAACTTTTGGGTAAATTTATATGATGTTCCGACTAAATGTATATTTAAAATAAAATAATAAAAAATGAATATTTCATACACACACACACACGCGCGCAGAGATAGAGAGAGAATAAGAGTGAGGGGAATATATATATAATAAAAAAAAATCAAAACTAATACACTCGGATTCTTCACTACTTTTATTCAAAAAATTTAATAAATACACAAAAAAATACCAGATATGTGTTAGACATTAACTATTAATATTAAAATAAAATAACCATCACGGAAGGGTTTTAATAAATTTGTTTTTTAACTAACGAAACGTACACACATATTTCATTTCAAAAAAATAAATAAAAACAATAAGGCATTCTACAAACATGTTTTATTACACGTAAAAAAATAATAATTTAAACAAAAACAATAAATATACAATAAAACTTAAATAAATGAATTAATTTCATTTAAAGTTCTTAAATTTATCATTAAAGTTTTACTGAAATCAAAATAACCACATTGAGAAAATAAGAAGAGTTATATTTCCGCTACGTACTATCTTCCTCCGGATGTTCCAATCTAGCTGTCATTAAAACTTTTACGGATGGTTTATTTTACTTATGTTCAATCCATTTGCATGTAAAGTATAGTAAATCCTTCGAGGTAATTGAATACCCCAGAGAGTACAATAAAATTGTACTATGTTTAACGTAAGAACTATCATAGCCGTTTGTAGTAGTGAAGTTTTACTGCAGCTTGTGTGAATGTGCTAATGCAATAAAGTACCAGGTGACTCTGTTAGTCCTCATCAGTATTATATAATATTTTATCATGCCTTTGTAATCAGTGCTATAACTTTAAACATAGCTGCCATGTAATTAATTGTTATGAAATACAAAAAAACAGTATATTTCAACATTTATGTCTGGTTAACATTAACATTTACTGTGAACAACATTGTTACAAAGGTTCAATTATTGGTTTAGAAACAGTTAATTTAGCCGCGTGCGGACACTCACAACAAAATGTGGTGAAGCGCTGTCTTGTTGAAGTGTAACAATGGCGGCTATTCCTCTTGTCGTTAATTCTGGAAGCAATCACGTGTTGATCATGTGAAGATAGCTGTGCTGGTTCATAGAATCATCAAAGAAATATGGTTCAAGTAGATGGTCTGCCGTTATCCCTGGCCAAATCATAACTACTGGCGGATTGCACTCGAGTTCTCATAAAAGTGGGGATTGTCTTTTCTCTAAAAAAGACGTTAGGATTTCGTGAGCTACGATAAATCGCACTTGTTATAGAACATAACCTTTTTTCTTTTTTTTTTGATCACTTGCATGTGGGAATCGTGCGAACAGCATTTCACATGCATGCACACGTTGTTCAAAGATACAATCACTCAACTCATTCATTGAGAATGGCCGAAAAAATGAAACATTCAAGTCTTTTCGTGTGTGGTCTCGCATAATCGATCGGGATGTTTAATTCTGCAGACCGTTTACAGGTTGACTTCTTCAAATTGTTCGATAGTTCAATTGATTCACAACACAAGTTTCGGTGGGAGTCGTAGGCCTTCCGCTAACTGGTGCATTGAGAACACTTCCCGCCGCAAAGGTTTTTTTTCCCATGCGAATAACATTGGTCGTGATGGCGGAAATTTTCCAAACCACACAGCCAAGTCCCTCAAAATGTCTGTCTTTATGTTCTGACGTTCATGAACCCCCCGACACAGAAGCGACCAAACGCTCCTCAACAATGAAAGCACTTGTATTTAGTAATGGGAAGAATCGTGAACGAGTCGTTCCTTCCATTCGATTCTTTATTCTAAACGAAAGAATCGAGAATCGGTTTGCGGGAGAAACCGATTCTGTTTACGATTCTCAAAACATGAATTGGATAGGCGATAGGAAACGAAATCTTTCAGTTACGATTCGATTTATAGCAATCTTTTTTAAAGAGTCGAATAAGTGTTGAAATGAGAAGAATCGAAGACATTTAGTAGGTATGCATCAGTCGAGTCAAACAGGAGTATAAAGAGAGATGAACCGCTAAACATAGGTGAAGAAGAGACAGACAGAGCATGCACATTCGAGTTTAAATTACTGGTAGTGGTGGCAAGGAAAATAATCATTGAATCGGACGATCGATTCTTTTTTATGAATCCCTTCTGAGAATCGAATCGAAAGAATCGACTCCTGAAAAAGAATCATTTATCCACCACAACTTGTATCCGCCATGGTTTAACTGGAGACTACGACGTCCTTCCCACACTAACCGAAGTGACAGGCGCATTACTACGTTTATAGTGGGATATAATAATAGAGTCAATTTGCTCAGCAATTCAAAAATATACTGTTATAAAAGCCAAATTCTGAAATTCTATTTGAAAAATTTGTTATAATTTGTACAAGGCAATTAAATAAATCAATGCAATTTTTTTATATACTTTAAATTATCATTAAACATATAAAAATCGCAATGTAGGTGTGTACATTATTTGTATATATATGTACACAGTGTTAAGTGTGGAAATCCTTACGTAACTTTTTAACAGTAAACATACAAAAATGAGCAAATATTTTAGTTACTTTATTTAGTGAATACTACTTGCTAGGCACAATCTACTTTTCAGTATGAGATAACCACACCCTAATCACTGTCAGTGGAGGAGTAGCAACAAAAAAATTTTAAACGGAAGAGTTGTAACACATCATCTTAAAGAATATTAAAACGAAATATTCTGACGAGAAAACTTCAGGCTACGATAAAATTAACCATAATAAAATATCCATTTAATATTTTTTACATTTTTAAACCTCAATACACCCCGAATAGCGGTCTCAAAGTGAAAAATAGGTCGTCTTAAGATTAGAAGATGTGATATTATATTTTTTTTAGTGTTACGCTATTGAACAGTAAATAACTGTTCAATACTAAAGACCACTTTTGAAACTATCTGTGAAAAATAAATGGCCGCCATTTTAGTTAGGTTTATCATAGC
This sequence comes from Lycorma delicatula, assembly GCF_047948215.1. Lineage (NCBI taxonomy): Eukaryota > Metazoa > Arthropoda > Insecta > Hemiptera > Fulgoridae > Lycorma > Lycorma delicatula. The sequence goes on along the minus strand of NC_134461.1, from coordinate 126,779,430 downwards.
CCGAAGTTTTTTACATTATAACTTTTAAGGCATTTAAAAATTATTATGTATCATCACAAACCTTCCATCTCCATTTAAATTTTTGAGTATGCCCTCACAGGAGTATCTGAATGATTGAGGGTGTAATGATAAATCGAGCACCTTTTTAATTCATTTTTCTACTGATATGTTTAACGGATTAAAGAAAAACAAATTTGGTTTCAGGAAAAGTATAGGGACAAGGGAAGCAATTTTAGGCCTCAGATTAATAGTAGAAAGAAGATGAAAGAAAAGCAAACCAACATACTTGGCGTTTATAGACCTAGAAAAGGCATTCGATAACGTAGACTGGAATAAAATGTTCAGCATTTTAAAAAAAATAGGGTTCAAATACAGAGATAGAAGAACAATTGCTAACATGTACAGGAACCAAACAGCAACAGTAACAATTGAAGAACATAAGAAAGAAGCCGTAATAAGAAAGGGAGTCCGACAAGGATGTTCCCTATCTCCGTTACTTTTTAATCTTTACATGGATCTAGCAGTTAATGATGTTAAAGAACAATTTAGATTCGGAGTAACAGTACAAGGTGAAAAGAAAAGATGCTACGATTTGCTGATGTAGTAATTCTAGCCGACAGTAAAAAGAATTTAGAAGAAACAATGAACGACATAGATGAAGTCCTACGCAAGAACTATCGAATGAAAATAAACAAGAACAAAACAAAAGTAATGAAATGTAGTAGAAATAACAAAGATGGACCACTGAATGTGAAATTAGGAGGAGAAAAGATTATGGAGGTAGAAGAATTATTTTATTTGGGAAGTGGAATTACTAAAGATGGACGAAGCAGGAGCGATACAAAATGCCGAATAGCACAAGCGAAACGAGCCTTCAGTCAGAAATATAATCTATTTACATCAAAAATTAATTTAAATATCAGGAAAAAATTTTTGAAAGTATATGTTTGGAGTGTCGCTTTATATGAAAGTGAAGCTTGGACAATCGGAGTATCTGAGAAGAAAAGATTAGAAGCCTTTGAAATGAGGTGCTATAGGAGAATGTTAAAATTCAGATGGGTGGATAAAGTGACAAATGAAGAGGTATTGCGACAAATAGATGAAGAAAGAAGCGTTTCGAAAAATATAGTTAAAAGAAGAGACAGACTTATAGGCCACATACTAAGGCATCCTGGAATAGTCGCTTTAATATTGGAGAGACAGTTAGAAGGAAAAAATTGTGTAGGCAGGCCACGTTTGGAATATGTAAAACAAATTGTTATGGATGTAGGATGTAGAGATGTATACTGAAATGAAACGACTAGCACTAGATAGGGAATCTTGGAGAGCTGCATCAAACCAGTCAAATGACTGAAGACAAAAAAAAAAATCAATTAAACGATATTGTAAAATCAATAGTTTATACAGTACCTAAAGGATTACAATTATCAGTTATAGTTCGATGTTCCTGTAACTGTTTCTGGTGCACGGCTCTCTCTTTCTCTCTCTCTCTCTCTCACACACACACACACACACACACACACACACACACACACACACCTTAATTTATCATTTTATTTAAATATAATATTTTTTCGTTTATTTAATTCAATGATTCTAACTACATTGCGTGCGCATACCGTATTTAATTCGCGTGGGTGTGGCGATAAATATCGGCTACGGTCGACAATAACTAAACTAATCTAATTTCACACCTTACATACAACAAATTTTACTTATACGTTCGGCTGATTGGTGTAGCCGCGAGGCTTAACGAACCAAGTACCGAATCAACAGGGCGACAGAGTTCGAGACCCGGTCAGATCGAATTACTTTAAATATTCATTTCTTTAATTCTACTGCTCACCTGTGACGTCACAACGTAGCAGTAGTTTAGAGCATTTTTGGGGGTGGGGGTGCGATTTTGAAAAAAAAAATTATTTTTCAATTATTATTATTCTTTAATCTTAACAAATGTGTCTTAAGAAAAATATGTGACCTTAATTAGGCGAAATTTCGAGATACTGAGGGTGACCTTGTTCTACAGCCTCACTCCCTTGATCTTTTTTAAGTTGAAAATTTAATGGCATCAATGCCCCATATATAGAAATAATCCGACCAAGTTTGGTGAAAATCGGTCCAGTAGGTCTGGAGAGATAAGGTGATTTAGAGGCCAACGCCGAACACACGTGCATACCGACATTAACATCCGGATATATTATAATATACAACAGTTTCCCTTCTAAGCTATAGCGCTATCTAGACGGGAAAGTAGAAATAAAAACCGAAAGGAAAATTTGTTTTCCTTTCGGTTATAAAGTTTTACGTAATAAAAAATGTATTAGTTGGATTAAACAGCACTGACGTAATAATAGTAACCGTAAAATTATATTCTAGATGGAAACTTTTATTATTTTAAATGAAAAGGAAATAAAAAAAAATGTATATGTAATTTAGAGCAAACAAATGGATACATTAATTACATTCTTTCAGAATTCTGCATATAAATAAAATAACGGATCCAAATTCACCTTAACATATGAACTATTTGTCCTTTTTTTTTTTTTTTGAAATACAAACTACATTAATTTTCACAGATGGTCAAAATAAAAACATCTAATTCACTTATATTTAAAAAAAAACAAGCCAATGAGAAGCTTAATATACGATTAAATAATCGCTGATAGTATATACTAAGATTGCCGGAAGGGAAAAATGCCAAGTAAATGATAGAGTTTGCATGTCAGGACAGACAGCCTGAAAGACAACCGATCAGTTTAAGTGCTTGCTCCATACTTAAATTAAGATAAGTTGCGGGTAAATTTATCCCTGTTTTTTATTTCTTCCTTTAAACAGTTAATTAATTGCACATGAAATTAAAAAAAAAAAACACAGACGTTTAACGTTAGCTTATAACAGTAATAATACTATGGAAACAGTCAAAACTATACTATAATTTAATAATAAAATAACATTAAAAAAAAATATAGAAGAACGAAATAATTATATAGCTCAATTTAGACATCACAAATATAAGTAACGGTATATTTTTATAAAATACATATAAATAAAATAATTTTTTTTAATCAACAACAAAATAGAAATTAAGTTATTTCTGCCGCCTTGACACAGTATCTAAAAGGTTATGGCAGGTCATATTTTGTTTTTATCCATTACTGTGGTCGCGCTAGAATAACTTACAACTGTTATAAGGAGGTGTAAAAGAAGCTGGAGTTTACTCGTGTAATTTGTATGTGTCGAATAGTTTACTATTTATGTGAAACCTATTTTTTTATTTTTTATTTTTTTTTGAGGGCGAAAAATACTTTCGCGTTATCATTGTCCGAAACAAAGATATTATAAGAATAAAAAATAAAATATTAAAAAAAAACCAAAATAACACAGATGAAATATCATTAAAAACTTACAACTAATATCACAGTCGGAATCTTAACAATAAGATAAATTTATTTTAAAAAAACACAAAAATAAAAACAAAAATTAAATAAACAAATAAATTTAACAAGTCTGAGAAGAGTGTAAAGGACTATTTCTCGGATAACAGAATAAAAAAAAAATAATGTGAGCACCACATGATTTCCTTGTACGCCTATTATGTGTATATGTATGTGTACATAAAGTTTTATTTCATTAATAACTTCTGATTTTTTTTCATATTTTTTTTTTTATTGTTATTATTGAATTATTATTTATCGTAAAAATTTTTTTTTTACAATCAGGGGGTTAATAATTATTAATAAATCAATATATTAAAATTAAAGGAAAAAAAAGTTGAAAAAAGGAGATGAAGTCGTTCCAAATAAGGATATTTCGGTATTTTGGGTTAATTATATTCAAAGCCTTATTGATAGCGTACAGTTCATTAGTAAAAACACTTATAATACTAGGTAGACCAAACATATAGGTTTCATGATTAACTGCAAATGCGCATCCAACGGTATCATTCTGTTTCGATCCATCCGTATATACTACTGCGTCTGGGTTTATCTTTGAGAGAAATTGGTAAAACATCAGCTCAAAGACAAAAGGAGTGGTTGATTTTTTTTATTTTATATGCAAGGTAAAAATTAAAATTTATAGGGTTGATTCTCCAGAAGGGTATGAACAGGGATAAGTTGGAAAAATAGGTGTATCAATATTTAAAAGGTGTAGTAAACGCCGTGTACGAACATCAAACATCAACATCGAACAAGGTGCTGTATGAAGTGGATGATCCTCATACCAATGCAAATGAGGATTCATAAAAGCATGTAAAAATATCCCAGTGGTTTGAATGACAGCTTTCTGTGGTATATTTAAACGAGTACATCTTATTAATAATATACGATGGTATTGAACCACGTAATCATAAACGGACACAAAGTCGAGCTAGTTGAACGGTTTAAATTTTTAGGAGAAAATATCACACATGACTTCAAAGAAAAAATAAACTGGAAAGAAGGACACAAAAGCTCAATTATGTACAAAATACCACCAAAACAACATATAACAAAAAATTCATTTTAATAGATACCAAACTCAGACATTACAAAACTGTAATCGGACCTATAATATCATATGGAAGCGAAACACTCTTGAAACTAAGATCCAACATTTCCTACTCAGCAGATATGCAAAGAATACAAAGAAGAATTCTAAGAACATGCATAAATAAAAGACGACTTACTGATGGTGGAGAACGGAGATTCCCACCATATCTAGAGGTACATCAAGACGTAAAATCAGCTGTAGACAACTTTAGAAAAAAAAGAATCTCCTTCTTTGGACACATAATAAGAACAAACTCGTATGGAAACTGGTCGAGAAATACTAAAAAAATGTCCAAAACAATGATAACCGAAAGTAAACAAGATATGCAAGAACTAGAAATCACAACAGATTTACGAAACAAAACTGACAATATAAAAATACTAAAAGAAGCAAACTCCAGATTTAAAATTAAAGAAAAGAAAACAACAACGAGGGTTTGTTCAAAAGAACTCAAAAAAGCAAGATCTGACAAAATGAAGAAGTATTGGGAGGCAATCAACAAAAAAAAAAAAAGAAAAGACAAACCAGAGTTGACTAAAGTGATCCACTGTGACCTCAAAAAAAAAAACTAGTAATCTTTATAATGTATACAATAAGTAAATTTTTCTTCACTTAGAAAGTATAATATTTCAGAGAGAGAAAGAGTGAACATTAAAGAACACGTTAAAGATACTTAAGGGATTAATATTTGCGATCTATTTTCGTAGAGTATCAGTTAATTTATTACCAGTATATCCTTATAAAAAGATAATTACTTTAAAAAAATAATACTAGTAACCGTGATAATAGTAACTTTATAATAGCAACCGTGATTGAAAAAAATCTTTTTCGACATCATCAAATAAGCTAATTAACAAAAAAACTAAAAATTTAATTATACATTTTAAAGGTAACGGAAAGCATGAAGATAATATTGAATTAATAATGGAGAGAAAAAAGAGGAAATGACGAAGGTGATAATAATTATAAGAGAAGAGGTATAAAGAAAGAAAAGAGACGTACGGTATTAGGGTATCAAGTTCGTTGACAGCGATACTACGATATAAAAGAGCGAGTGTTATACAGTTTATCCGCTAGAAAAGTGTACAGAATACGATGACAAATGTCGATGATGAAAATCATCTTACCGCAATAAAGACTTAAGTTAAGTTAAGGTATGATAGTTTGGAAATTCTTTACCGAGGTCGTGTGGTTGGTTACAACAGAGATCGCGGTCAAGCTCGGCTTCATGTTGTCTTTAAGAACAGTTATATTATTTTATTATATTACATTACATTTTACTCGATAAGTACATAAAGGAAGCTTTAGTAAACTCATGCGCTACCGCAAAAAAAAGAAACATTAACTTAACGAACACTAAAAAAAATTAGGTAAAATATTGAAGAGGTAAATTATAGTGTAGTAATTTTTTTTTTAAATCTATCTCTATCACTCAACTTTCCTGGAATTTATATTAATTATAATATTAGTGGAAAAACTAGATACGTTAATAAAAATAAAACACCTGCTTACGAATTTAGTAATTTCCTTATAAATTTATTTACAAAAATAAAAAAAATTACATAAAACAATTAAAAAAAACTGAACTCTGAGCTAAGATACTCTTTCTTTTACCTGTTTAGCCTCCAGCAATTACCTTTCAGATAATACTTCAGAAGATAAATGAGGATGTTATGTATGAGTGTAAATGAAATGTAATCTTGTAGTATCAGTTCAACCATTCCTGAGATGTGTGGTTAATTGAAACCCAACCACTAAAGAACACCGGTATCCACGCTCTAGTATTCAAATTCGTATAAAAATAACTGACTTTACTAGGACTTGAACGCTATAACTCTCGACACTAGACCGACCCGATAGGTTAAGCTAAGATACTCAGTCTTAAGGCATAAAAACGAAAGTAAAAACAGTTTTAAATGAGAACGATTTTAGAATTCCGTTGACCGATTAAAATAAATAATAAATCTTAACCTGACCCCACGGTTATAATAAGCCACATGTACATTCGTTTAACAAACAACGAATGCAACTACATGCATAAAAAAAATCCAATGGCACATATCAATCTATCTACAATGAGCTAACAAGATTTACAAATTCTATTTTCGAATGTAGGAGAATTTCATGTTATTTGAAACAAAATGCGACAAAGATATGATAAACAAATCATCTTCCGCATCTTGTCGTACTGAAAAGTTATTTTATCTAGAACCAAAGTGGATTCATAGAAGCAAAAATGACATTATATTTAAGTAAGATCTAAGATTACTTACTAAGAACTACTAAGATTAGATCGGTATTAACCTACTCCAGTGAAATTTGAGCATTTAAATACTTAGAAAACTCGAAAGTCGTTCAGTCAAAATTTATAAAATCCACAGTTAAGTGGTCTAGAAGTACATTCGGACGTTTAATAAGATCTGAAACGGATAATTTTAAGTCAGTATGTAACTACAATTCGGTGGATTAAAGTATCATCAGAAACTCCACTGTTTGTTTTGATAAATTTATAGCAATAGAGATATAATTCTTTATTTTTCTGTTTAATTTCCAAAACCAACGTAAAGTATTATTACTTCAGAGTTGAATGAGGATGATATTTATGAATTTAAATGAGGTACATTCTTGTACAGTCTCAGATCTACCATTCCCAAGATTTGTGTTTAATTGAAACCCGACCGCCAAAGAACACCGGTATCCAAGATTTATATCCAAATCCGTATAAAAGTAAGCCTTTACTAGGATTTTAACCTTAGAACTTTCGACTTCGAAATCAGGTGATTTGCGATGACGAGTTGACATATAAATTATGTCAATAAATACAGAATAACCTGTAAATACAGGGTAATGTCAATAAATACAGGGTATATAGATGCAGGAAAATACAGGTTAACCCGGTGGGTTACCCTGTACTTTTCTAATAGGTTTATTCTATCACTACATGCAATAGAATGGTCTTTCTAAGCAATCATTTCTTCTCAATAATATCTAGGAACGAAATTATTTTGTAAGGTAAGTATCCCGAAGTAAATATTGAAACGATTGGTTGGACTTAGGAATATTACAGAACGTAATGAAGTTGAAAGATCTATTCTAAACATCTTATTGGTTAATTGAATATTATCAAAGATAATAATTTTCAACAAATTTTGTTGTTGAAATTCTATTTTAATGTTTTATCTATCAATACAAGATGGCGTATTTGCCTTATTTTACTTAACATCTGTAATATTTAGAGAACATAGAAATCACTTTTTAAAGGAACCTTCACTGTACTCCACGTAGTGGTTTCATATCTCAAAACAAATAGTTTTGAGGTAGAAACATTTACTATTTTGTTTTGTGTTTCACTATTGAACAGTTATTTATGATTTACTGTATATTATTTTTGAAACAATCTGTGAAAAATATTAAATAACCACCATTTTTGTTGGGGGTTGTAGCCCGATGTATTTTACATCAAATTTTTGTTTCTCAATTACTTTTTAAATTAATGTCACAATCGACATTCCTTTCCATTTAAAACTTTTGAATAGCATCTTGGATATTTAGAAGGATACATTTTGCTAAATTTCATTTTTCTACGTTTTACTACTCAAAAGTTATTTAAAGGTTCCCATACTTTATTAATTTTTTTTCTTAGAACACGTTTTTAATTTAATAAAGGATGTATGGACTTTACGATATACAAAATATGCGATAATGATAATGAAAATTGATTAATAAAAGTACTAATAATTAAAAACACAAAATAGAAAGGAAATTACAAAATAACATTAATTGGGTAGTATTATACGTATTAATGTACAACAATTAGGTTTGGTATTGTCTAATGATGAAAAAATGTAATTTAAATAATTTAAAAAAAAAAAAAAAATAGTTCATAATGATGAGAATGAAAAAACTAAAATAATTATAAAAAATTAAAAATTTTCAATTACAATTAAAAAGAAAACAAAAAACATCACAGTTATTTATTGTTTAACTGTACATTATTTATTACGTCATAATTACTATAAATAAACACAATAATAAACAACCTCCAAGACAATTCAAACTGGAATGAAAGAATAAATAAACTCATCAAAGCCACAATAAAAATACAAAACATCAATAACAAAAAATGCATGTCCATAAACACAAAAATAAGACATTATAACGCAGTTATCCGACCGGAAATACTTTACGGATGCGAAACCGTATTTGGACCGTACCAGACAAGGTTTACCGACAAACTGGAAAAGATTGAAAGACAAATTCTACGACGATGCATCGGGAAAAACATTAAAAACGACGGGATCTGGAGAATTATTCCAAACGAAGAGATTTACAAAACGATCATCCCGATAACTAATAAATTAAGAAAGAAGAGAATTTCCTTTCTAGGACATATTTTCAGAACGGAAGAGACCAGACTTATCAGACGGATAATCGAACTTTTCTGGAACAAGAAAAGCAGACCGAACCGGTTATACGAAGTACAGAAAGACATGGAGGAATTAGACATAACCCGTGAAAACCTAAAAACGAAAACCGGAAACTATGAGAAATTAAAAAATAAAGAAACAAGATTCCTATCAATAACCAAGAAAATAATAAGCCGGGTGTACTATGAACAAGAAAGGACAAGAAGATCTGAAACCCTTAAAAATTAATGGCAAAAAAGAAAAGCTGAAAAACAACAAATCAGCAAGAAAAGAAAGAACTTGCCAAAAAAAAGTGAACTACAGTGGTCCATTATGGTCTTAAAAGTAAAAAAAAAAAACAAAAAAAAAACTATTTTCTTTAATTGTTATAAGATTACTAAAAAAAAAGGATTAAAAGTAATTAACTTTTCTTGTGTTTATATTTAAATTTTAACTCTATTAAAAAAAAATATAACAATTTGTAAAATAGTTTATAAGAATAATCTTTTTTTCTTTTGTTTCATAGTAAAAAGTAACGGCTATAATATTGTTTCATACAGTGAAGTTTTTTCAAAAAATAATATTAAAATCAATCAAACTTTATGTATATACTATCCGGCCAATCTAGCCAAAACCTGGATTCACGGGGCTCAGATTAGCCCAGACCATTCCTGGATGCAACTCAGGGACTGCTCGGGGCCCACCTGACGGTCGCCGTTCCCAATCTGCCAAGAGGACCGGCTCCCTGAACACCCGCAGAGCTTTGTTCAGTCGCCATTCCCATCTACCCAGAGGGCTCCGTCCCCTGGACCCCCGCACCGTTTTTTATCCTCATGGTTGTGAAATTAATAGTGATAAATAACAATTAAAAAAAAACATAAATCTGAAAAAAAACTAAATTACAAACGATCGAATAATAGTAACTACGTTAACTGAAGTACACACACTTTTAACGACGAAAAATTCATAACTTATTTCTTTGCGATGGTGGCAGAAATATGACAATGAAGTAAAAGGATAAATCTATTTTTTCATTAATGAGTATCTTTAATTCACAACTTCACTCCGTTTGCGGGCGAAGAAATAATGAATATTTTTAATATTTTAACCTGCAAGGAAGCTAGTAGCTCGGTCTGGTTACCATAGCTACTATTATAATCTGTCTTTTGTAATTTAGTTTCTTTTTCAAGTTTCTATAAAGCCTGAATACTTTAATTGTTAATTGTTTATCAGTATTATTCTCATAATTATGCAGATAACGAACAGTAAGGGGGTCCGGGGGCGGAGTCCTCTAGATAGACAGGACTGGCGACTGTAGCGAGCTCTCCCGGTGTCCCCAAGAACGCCGTCCCCCTGTGACACGGAAATTGCGAGGAAAGCAAGATGCGCGGCCCTGTGGTAGGACTCGTGAGGCCGTAGGAGCCCCTGAGTTGGTTCCGGGGTTCACCTGGGCTATGAGGGTCGGCCTTATTTTAAAGTTCTTATTTAAAATATAAACAAATTAAATAATATCAAGGAAATAAACATGAAGATATTAAATAAAATAAAACCGTAGAACAGATCACCGCAGAAGCCGTAAATTAAATTATTTTAACACATTTATGTACAAGTTGTACCCTAAATCAAGAATCAATTATAAAAAAAGGATTAAATCGAAAATAATTTTAAAACTACATCGAGCAATAAAATATAAATAATCGTATATGCGACATAATACAGCACTTATTTATCCGGTAAGATTAACGTAGGTGGACCATTTTAAATTATTTTTTTATATTTTAACATAAATGGCCGCAAACCATAAAGGCGTAGAATAATAACATAACATAACATCGGTATTTCCGAGCGAACAACATATTAGGGTAGCCGTAGCAGTCGCAATCGTGAGCGGTCATCGTGACCCGGTCCATTAGACGTATAAATCGTCAAGGAATCAGATCGTAATTAGCACCGTACCGAGTCAAGTTCGTTTGTTTCCGTTACAATACGCTGAATCACGCTCGTTCGTACCACAAACGAACGTAATGCAAAAAAAAACCACCATAACAAAATAGAAATACTATTATTATCTAAATCAATTCTCGGGACGAGAATCGACCGACAAAAATCATTTCCATACGAAGGATTATAATAACTGACTAATGCACATACATGCATTTTCGATTTCCAGAGGTAATGTGCGGTAGCCCCTTGATCCTGTGCGGGAATCACGAAATTAAGAGTCGTGAACTGTAGAATGATTTGATTTCACGGTAAATAATTTCAATACAACGAATTCATATAATACAATATTGCAACTGATCCAAAACATTATAAATAAAACAAAAGAAAAATAATAAAAAACTTATTTTCTGTATTTTATCGCATTACTTAGCTTTGAAAACAAATTAAGAATATATCGTATATTGTTTTTAAACAGATGTTATTATTGAAATCGAGGATTATAAGTTAAATTACATCCAGATAACTCAATCAATAATAAAATTAAATATTTTATTCTACTCAACAGATAATAAAAGTTAATAGATCAGGAATGATTATTTATTCTAATCCATTGATAAAAAAAGGAACGTAAAATTCGTTTTGAATTAAAAATTAAAAAAATGTTGATTAATCTAAAAAAAAATTAAGATTATTGTTTAAATAATATTAAATTGTTTTATAAGTAATTCACCGTGTAAACTTTAAAACTTATGCGTGGGAATATTGAATAGAAATTTTGCAGCATATGAAAAATGCCATGCCTAACTGAAATTTGAACTCGAGACCTTTCGAATGCAACGGCGGAATAGTAACGTCATTAAATCATTAAATATTTATTACATAAATATTTTCATATTTCAGAATATATAAGCACTAATTAAAAAAAAAAACAAAAAACCATACATACATTTATAAGAAGTATATTTCAAAGCGTAGTACGTTGCCTATTTTTAAACTATTAGAAATGGAATCCTTAAAACTCTGATATTTAGAAAAAAAGAAACCTTCGATTTATAATTCGTTTTCTTTAATAAACAAATTTTAATGGAAAAAATTTAATTATTTTTTAAGCTTTATACATCCCTGGCAGAAATTAAATACGTCACCGACTTATAAATAAAAATCAATTTAAAGGGAATAACCGTTGAACGAGACTGTAACTTCTTTAATGTTTTAACTATGGTTATACATAGTTTTTAAATTTAAAATTAGATTACATCTGCAATAAAATTATATAAATATTGTTTTTTTTAAATATTTTTATTTATAGTCGCATGAACGATTACATTCATTAGCGACTTATCATTGCATTGTAACTAGACCGGTAAATGTAACAAACTTAGGCCTACCATTCCTGAGACGTGTGGTTAATTGAAACCCAACCACCAAAGTACACCGGTATCCACGATATAGTATTCAAATCCGAATAAAAGCAATTATCTTTATTAGGATTTGATTTTTAGAATTCTCGACTTCGAAATCAACTGATCTACCACGACGAAAATATCGTTTTACTTTGAATAATTTTTGCCAAAGAAAAGTTACGAATTTTCCACTCACTCCTTTCTTTCTTTACATAATATGAAGTAAGATTTTTTTCATATCCCCTCCCCCACACGGTTACATAATAAATGTACATTTGCCTGTAAGAGCGACGAATTTTTTTTTAGTTTGTTTTATTTTTGAAATATCTATTTACTTAAAAATATAATATGCCAAATTTAAAGTTCATTCTTCTTTAATTAGTCCTTCAAAAAGTTTGAATTAAGATGGCTGTACTTTAATTTCTTTTAAAATTTATATATTTTGCTTATAGATATAATTTTGAATAAAACTTTTCAATAAAATATACAGATCGCAAACTGTTGGGGATCGACTAAACAATTATTACATAACATTATCATAGAATTTTATTGTTAACTTTTTACAAGAGCAAGAAAAATAAGAAATTCTTAATTTAAATATTAAAAATAATTCACCACAATCGTTACTCAATAATGAAAAGCGAATTCTTAATATAATAAGATACAACGTATGTTTGAATCCACACTAAATCGGCTTGACTCCAAATACACTCCACAAAATCTGATTATCATAAGTAGAATGAGAAAATGTAGTAATTGGAAGATTAAAAAAAGAATAATTGTGTGTGTGTGTATGTGTATGTGTGTGTGTGTGTGTGTGTGTGTGTGTGTGTGTGTGTGTGAGAGCGAGAGCACACACACACACACACACACACAGATAAAAACATTGAACCAAAAATACTTAGTTGAACTATGTCCGCTTCAATATGACAGTTGTATATGACAGTACAGTACAGAACAGTACAGTGACCTTTCTTCAGTCCTTGTATGAATGACAAAACACTATTATATCTACGTAATTTTATTACATATTTTGTGGTTTTTAACAGACGTTTTGTCAGTTCAAATACCAGCATTCTGTTCTCTTATACAACGTGATTCAACGAGTGAAGTACGAGATTAAGGATTACATTCTTAATTATTTTTATTTTATTTCATTATTATTATTTTTTTTAATATAAATTTAGCAGTTAATAATACCAGCTTTTATAATAGCGTGAAGTAACGGGAGTTAATTTGAACAGAGAAGATTCTTCTTTTCTTTTTTTTTAAAAAAAGAAGAAAAACCTCTCAAAATAAAACCGTCACGTTTATACTCGCATACTTTATTCAAATTCGTTACTCTTAATATAGAATTTTTAAATTCCATTATGATAATTATATATATTTTTTTAAATCTTTTTTAATAATTTAATCTAGGTGCCGTATTAAATATTCAGACAAAAAAAAATACGGAATTATAAAATTGTAAAAATTTATTAATAATGAACTTAATTTTTAATACATACGCAAAACAATTTCATAAAATAATAATAATAATACTAAAGAAAAAAATAATAACCTAACTGTATTAATCAGTCTCGGACAGATATTCCTAAAAATAAAACACAAAAATTATAAATCTAGGCTACAAAATTAGATTTCAGTAGATAACATTAAATTTATATAAAAAGATGCAATATTACATATACTATTATTATAAATATTATAAACAAATGATTTATTAAAAGCCGAACTAGGTTGAAGCAGCTTACTTGACTAGAAAGATTCATCACCCGTCACATCTGTCAATCTATTAAATTGTTTACAGCTTACATCTTCTCCGATTAAAATATGAAAAAATAACGCATTCTTAATATATATTTATATACAAAGTTGTAGACATACTACCCTAATCTAACAAATTATATGAACCGACAGTAGTTGTTTCATATGAATCGGACAACTTTAATCTTCCAACATTTAATTAGTAAAAAGTGAATCGATTAACTATAAATTTTAAGTATTAAAGATCGATAGATTTCTGTGGTATTATTACTTTTTTTTATTAATATATTAGCTTATCTTAACGATGAACCGAACTCTATCAAAACTTTTAGAATCGTTATGAAACAAATTTTGATAAAACTAATATTTATGAATATATAACGGATTGAAAAATAGACATGGCCGCCAATTTGCAATTTGCAAAGGTATTTAAGTTCTGATTTTTTACTAATTTTAAAACTTTATTACCAAGACGCTTACAAAATATTAATGTGATCGGTCTACCCGAACTTGAGATAAAAATTTTATATAAAAATAACAAAATGGCGGACAGAGGGAGAAGGAAGGAGAAATTGGCATTTTTCTTAAGTGTATTTCTTGTTTAGTTTTACAAGTAAAATCCGAAAAAGTATAGCCAGCCCACCATTTTAAAAACATTCTGTATTTAAAATAATATTTATTTCAGTTTTTTTAAATTTATTTTTTAAATAGAAATAAAAATAAAATTAAATAGAAACATTTTATGGCAGTTTCTATTATTAATAAAAACTAAAAATTATTTAATGGAAAAAGATTTTGGAATTAATCTTTCGAATTAGCAGCATATTTTTCAATGAAATTACTGTTTTACTAGGAGAAAACAGATAGCTCATCCTGACAAGAGAATTCTACTATTTTTGAAATAGAGTTAGTAATATTTAACAACTTTAAAGTGTTATCATATTTCGTATATATAAATAAATAAAATAATAATTAATCTATATTTTTAACTTTTCTTATTTCAATTCACAAGATAATTTTATCTCCTTACACTACTATAATTAATGTTAAGAAACAACAACAATAAATTTAATTTTAAATAATTAGAAAAGGATTAGATATTACATCACTGAAAGATGTTGGAAACCAACAGTTTATCCAAAACGTTGTTAATTTTGCCTTCCTGAAAGGTCACAATTTTTTTACAGATTACAACAGAAGAAAAACATCTGTAGCAATTGAAAAAAAAAAACAATTTAACTGAAATTTTTGGTGATGTGAAT
Source organism: Lycorma delicatula (assembly GCF_047948215.1). Taxonomy (NCBI): domain Eukaryota; kingdom Metazoa; phylum Arthropoda; class Insecta; order Hemiptera; family Fulgoridae; genus Lycorma; species Lycorma delicatula. The sequence goes on along the minus strand of NC_134461.1, from coordinate 126,764,118 downwards.
GGCAGAAATAGTTGTACATGATTATGCATTTGTACTATTGGTCAAAGATTAAAAAATTTCAGTTGACGCTTAGCGTGGGGATGGATTGACCAATTAACATATGTCATGTTGAGGTATACCCTCAATGGAGGGTATAGCAATCTCCATTGAACTATTAGAAACTCCATTTATATTTCAGACCCCCTAGATTTGAACTAAACTTTGATCAATAATAATTTCAAATGAAGAAAAAAACTTTTATACAAAAAAAAACCTACTTTTACTATAAACTTAGAAAAGTTTTTTTTTGGAATAAAAGAAATAATCTATTTAAATTTTTTTTTTGTCTTCAGTCATTTGACTGGTTTGATGCAGCTCTCCAAGATTCCCTATCTAGTGCTAGTCGTTTCATTTCAGTATACCCTCTACATCCTACATCCCTAACAATTTGTTTTACATATTCCAAACGTGGCCTGCCTACACAATTTTTTCCTTCTACCTGTCCTTCCAATATTAAAGCGACTATTCCAGGATGCCTTATATGTGGCCTATAAGTCTGTCTCTTCTTTTAACTATATTTTTCCAAATGCTTCTTTCTTCATCTATTTGCCGCAATACCTCTTCATTTGTCACTTTATCCACCCGTCTGATTTTTAACATTCTCCTATAGCACCGCATTTCAAAAGCTTCTAATCTTTTCTTCTCAGATACTCCGATCGTCCAAGTTTCACTTCCATATAAAGCGACGCTCCAAACATATACTTTCAAAAATATTTTCCTGACATTTAAATTAATTTTTGATGTAAACAAATTATATTTCTTACTGAAGGCTCGTTTAGCTTGTGCTATTCGGCATTTTATATCGCTCCGCTTCGTCCATCTTTAGTAATTCTACCTCCCAAATAACAAAATTCTTCTACCTCCGTAATCTTTTCTCCTCCTATTTTCACATTCAGTGGTCCACTTTGTTATTTCTACTACATTTCATTACTTTTGTTTTGTTCTTGTTTATTTTCATGCGATAGTTCTTGCGTAGGACTTCATCTATGCCGTTCATTGTTTCTTCTAAATCGTTTTTACTCTCTGCTAGAATTACTATATCATCAGCAAATTGTAGCATCTTTATCATCTCACCTTGTACTGTTACTCCCAATCTAAATTGTTCTTTAACATCATTAACTGCTAGTTCCATGTAAAGATTAAAAAGTAACGGAGACAGGGAACATTCCTGTCGGACTCCCTTTCTTATTACGGCTTTTTTCTTATGTTCTTCAATTGTTACTGTTGCTGACTGGTTCCTGTACATGTTAGCAATTGTTCTTCTATCTCTGTATTTGAACCCTAATTTTTTTACTATTTAAATTATTTATCGTAAAAAAAAAATATTTTTTCTTTCGTTAATTAGATGTTAACAGAAAAAGGTATAATCATTTTGCCAAAATGAACGAAACTGTACATTGGTTTTTATTATTTTCAAAAAGGACGTAATTAATGGGATTAGGTTTTTGATTTTTTTTTCAACGAGGTACAAAAATATAAAATTATAACGGGTACAAAGAAAGCGTAACTTGTTTTTTAATAGTAAATAATTAAGTCTATTTTAAATTTTAATTTGTTATACAGTTTATACCTGGGAATATTTAAAATAAAATTTCATTGAAAATCAAGCATAAACGAACTTAAATGATATAGTACATTAATAACAAAAATACATTTAAATAAACATTTATAAACAGTAGAAGAATAAAAAAATTACCAATTAATAAGCAGTATATATTTAGTATAAAAAAAATAAGGTCATCTATAAATGTTAATAATGTTTACCATTTATATTTTATAGCCTATATTACTTTTAAAAAATAATCTAATATTAGGAAACGTGTAATAAAAATAAATATCAAATATAATAAGCCTACCAAAAAAGTATGTAATAGGCAACTATATCTAAAATTCATTAAAATAAAAACTGAAAAGAAAAAAAAGGAAATACAATTATAGATTTAAATAATGTAATAAGCTCGTTATTGTATTTTAATAAATTCATCCTTCAAACTATATTTATGTTATACGTATCGTAATAAAAATAATTTACGATTTATCACATCTAATTTCATTTAATACAATTAGGCCTGTAAGATTTTATCATTATTATCTTTTACGAGCCTCAGGAATAATATCTGTAGTAAATTTATTAATGTGTAATAAATAAATAAATAAATCTGCACAAAATAATATAATAAAAAAGTAAAAAACTTAACCTTGAACAAGAATTTAATAGGAAAAAATGTAATATACATAATTCATGTTTTATTACAATTCCAATGATATTTTTTTTCTTTCTGGCAGAAATAAAAAAATTAAATTATAAGAAATATAAACAGAGTGAATCAAAAGTATGGAAACCCTCAACAACTTTAAAACCGTTCCAGATAGAATACTGTAACTTTCAAGAAAGGTACTTTACCTTTAACCTTTTAAACGTTATAAACACAGTGAATCAAAAGTATGGAAACCCCTCAACAACTTAAAAACCGTGTCAGATAGATACTGTAACTTACAGAAAAGGTACCGATAATTTTACTTTTGACATAAAGTAGAATTTCTTGTTGTAATTTAAATGAAATACCCTTCACGTGATAATCATTTTAAAAGTCACTTTAAGACAAGAAAAATGGTATAAATACAGAATTGGTACGATGTCTGTACTCAAAATGATGACAGGATAAAGTTTGGATTTTGGAAAAATTACACGGATAAATTTAAGGAACTGTTAAATAAATATATTTATATAAATTTGCTTAAATGGATATTATCAAATAAATTTATTTAAAACAAAAAATATTTATTAAGCATAACGTTAGTTTCTTTATTTACATTTCATTTTAATAAATGTTCGAAGTGTCCTCCTTTTGTTGTTTGTCAGTGCGCCAGTCGATTATAAAAAAAATGATATTGCATTATTCAATGATTCCCTAGTGATACTTTGCGCTGATTCTCGAATTCTATTCTGTAAATCATCGATATCTTGGGGTTAATTATGATATACAATACTTTTTAATTGGCTTCATAGAAAGTAATCCGATGGTGGCAACGTCGGGTAATCTCGCTGGCCGTTCTATTTGACCCTATTTAACCAAATTTTTATAAATTTAAAATTAATTAAAATGATATTTAATCGATTCACCGACCTAAAAAAAAAAACTGAAGGATTTTTGACAAAATCTAAAAAATTATATTTTTTAATTTTTTTTTTTTTGAAGTGTCTTGAATTCGTAATAGTCACATTTCCTTATTTTTATTTATAAAATTAATTGTCCTTGGAATATTTAATGAATCTATTCTTTTAACATCGATCAATCTCCACAATCTCGGCCAGGCTTCACACATTCCTATCAAGGTAAAGCTAACAATAGTCTAGTTGCATAGTGGTTTATTTATTTACCTCCCCGGCAGAAATCTTAAAAAAAAATCATTACCCATAAAGAAAATTCCATTGTGTGATTTACAAATAACTACAAAAATGATGAACACTAAAAAAAACGACAAAAATAAAAAAGAAATAAAATACATTAAATCCTAATAAGAACAACAACAAAAATACTACTAAAAGTAAAAAGAAAAATGTAGAAATACGCAAGAGGGATCCATATTCCTTTCCTTGAGAAAATTATCATCCTGAAAATATATTTTAATGATTGTAATTACCACCAAGTTTTCTAGATCCCCAGTATATTTCTTTGTAAAAAAAATTATTTTATTTTATTTTGAAAATTTTCAAAATATTGTAACTCAAAATTATGCTGCCAAGAATTTTTTTTCATTAAATTAAAGCATTATTTATATATATTTTTTCAAGCAACGAATAACACATACTTGGCAACTTTACTAGTTCATAACATATTAATTTTAGAATCCTGGCACTCCCAAGCGATCTACTTCTTGACAGCTGCGGTAGAATTTTTTTTTTTAATGTATTGATAAACACACAAATACGGGTACATTAATATAACTGCTTTTGTAGTATATAATTTCTTTATTTAGCTAAACTGAATAAAATTAGTTTTTTATTTATTTTTAAAATATTCGTATGATGTAAATAAATAATTTATATGATAAAAATAATCCATACATTAAAATATTTATGGAGGTTTGTAATAAAATATGCAAATTATATAATACGTAAACTGCATAAAATAAATAATAAAAGTAAAAAAATGCACGCAAGATTTATTTTCTATTTTAACGTTACAATTAATAAAGTACTTAAAAAATTTCTGTTTAAAGTTTTATAAATCAATATAATAAGATAAATTATATAAAGTATTATCTTTTTAAGAAATGTATGTTCTCAATTCAATCCATTTATATAAAGCTACTAACAAAGTACAGGAAGTCTTAAATATTTTTTAAATACTTAAAACATAAAAAAATTAAATTTAGCAATTGCTTCTACTTCGAAACGAACTATTTTTCTGTTTGAAATTACCTTCAAATTTTAAAAGGCATTGAAAATATTTTTACTTAAAGAAACCATCGGGCTATGAAAATCGTAATCAAAATGTTGCCCATTTAATTTTTTTGAGTAATTTTACTTTTTTCTTTCTTCGTAGGAGGAGGGAAAAGCTCTGCCAGGCCAGCCACCGTTCGCCCGCGCAAACGGTAGTGTCGGATTCGTGACCACTGAAAAACCTCCCCCTTATTACAACAGAACTGATACCTCTCGCTCTCTTTTCTCCGGAACCACCGTAAGGTATTACTTGATAGGATGATATATATGAAAGTATAGTCTTGTACAGTTTCAGGTGGACCGTTCCTGAGATGTGTGGTTAATTAAAACCCAACCGACAAAGAATACCGGTATCCACAATCTAGTATTCAAATCCACATAAAAGTATCTGCATTTACAAGGATTTGACCTGATACTTGCCTTGCGACATAACTCACGGGCATGCTGTAATCTTGTGGGACTTCTTCAGATGGTTCGGAAAGTCCTGGACATCTCACCAGCAGCGGCCATCACTAGCGTACCCCAGTTATCTCCTTCAAATCCGCCCAGAAAACATCTAATGTTGTTGTCTCTCCTCCACAGTCTTCGTCCGCATAATTTCTTTGCTCATGGTGGCTATCGCCCACCATGACGCCTTACTATGCAGCAGCTTATCTATTAGATTTTCGACATTCAACGAACCTACTGTCGTATTACACTGCAGCCTCTGCTCTGCCTACCTGCCACAGTCGAAGAATGTGCCTTCCACAGAATCTGCTTCTTAGCAGTAGGAACACCTCGGTTTCACCTACCTAAAAATCTTTTGGTATTAGACCAGTATTTGGGGTGTGTTGTAGGGCATTAATAAAATGCTTAATGGTTGTCAAAAACGTTTAATGGCCACAATTTTGGTTTAAGTTGTCGTAGTATGAAGTTTTTTTTTTACTTCAATATGTTTATCTTAATGCTTTAAAAATAATGTCACAATCCTACATTTTTAATTTAAAATTTTTGAGTTATCCCGCTACGGGGATCTCCTGGATGCGGTGTGGTGAATACCGAAAAATTTGTCGTTTCGAGGTAGAACATTGCTCCTAAAAAAAATTTCATTTTTCTATGTTAACCTTAAAAGTTATTTAAGGATTCTCATGATTTGTTAACATTTTGTATATACATTATCAAACCTAAACTATCAAATCATCGATTTTATTTTTTTATTTTAATTTCTATTTTGAACAAGTTAGTTGGGTGATAATTACAGTTTCTTCCAGGTAACATAAAATGATACTATAAATCGTTTATTAAGTTAATAAGTAAAATTATATAAACTTAAGTAATGAAATATGACTATAACATAAAACATTTATTTGTTGTACTACATATATTGTTTTCTAATCACACTGTAATTGACTTGCTGTATTAATCTTTCTCAATCAAAAATGGTTTCAAGAATTTATAAATTATAAACATTTTTTATTTATAGAAATGAAAACTAGAAATTTCATTTGATATCGATTGTTAAAATAAATTTCATCATTAACTAAAGAAAAAATTATAAGTGGGATGAACGTTAAGAAATATTTATCTGATAAAGACGGCGTCATATTTAAAATAAATAAACTACATGAAAGAAATAAACGTTAAAAAAATATTGAAATTATAAAAAATTACTGGTAAGCAATTACCGCGAAATTTATTAATTAATTCATTTTTATTAAGAAAAATGAATTCTTAAAATACGGTAAATGTATCCGTATCTGATAACATACTTATAATTTAAATATGTGAATTTAAATTTAATTTAAATTATGTGAATTTTTAGCTATATGAAAATGTATCTTTTGCTTCGAAATGCATGTTATTAATTGAAACCAACTGGAATATCAAAGGGCGTCAAGTAGCTGCAAGTAAAAAAGTTTAATAATTTATAAATAAATTTACTGATTTAGTCTAAAAAAAAACGAAACTGGATATCATTTTTACACAGTTATAAATTAGCAATTATCGATTATTATTAATAAATTAATATATAACATTTTATTAATCAAGAGCAGGTTCAGTTGGCAGATTACCTACCATTGTCAATAATAAACTATTTATATTGAATAAAATAATCAATATTATCTTTAAAAAAATTACCTAAAAAGCCAAAAGGCATTAACCTACTCAACTAGACATAAAATTATTAAAATAGAAGAAAAACCGGCAAAGGATTGGATAACTTTCCTGGTTTCGCAATCGACTGATTTTTTCCGGGCGATTCAAAAAAGACCATCATAAATTTAAAAGCATATAAAAATTTTTTGAGATAACTTACAGATTCGGTTGAGGTCTCATTTCATAGAAAAATAGATAAAGTTTGACACCAACATTCACTTCGGTTCGATATAAATTTCATTTTTAATGTGACATACATCCAACCTGAAGTCCATTTCATTCGAGATTGTAGCCAGCAAATCGGGCGTTATCTCTGCAGCTGCGGCGTTAATTTGTAGTCTTAGATCAACAAGATCAGCAGACAAAGGCAGTATATAAAACCGACCTTTAATGAAACCCCACAAGAAAAACTCTTGTGGGGTCAAATCTGGAGAGCGAGATGGCCATGGATTTGGACCTTCATGACCAATCCACAGATCTGGGAATCAAGTATCAAGAAAATCTCGGACTTTTAGGTGGTATTGAGGTGGAGCCCCATTTCGCTGATAGTAATGGTCTCCATCTTGGTCATCATCATCTAACTGAGAAAATTTTGAAGAATGTCTAGGTAAACGATACCATGCACTAATACTTCCTGGAAGAAGAACGGGCTCTTCTGTCTGGAAGAAAAACAATCTGTCTCGACGAAGGTTTGGCGTCAAGAGTAAATTGTGTGCCTAGTCGGACGGTCACTACCGAATCTAAGACTTCTTAGATTAACGCCTTAGATTACTTGATATAAGACGTCAAATTAACGCCGCAGCTGCAAAGATAACGCCCGACTTGCTGGCTACAGTCGAATGAAATCAGGTGGTATGTATGGCGTATTACGAATGAAAGCAATGTCGTACCAAAGTGATTGCTGGGTGACAAACTCTATGTGTTTTTCTAGGGAATGAGATCTCAACCGAATCTGTAAGTTATCTCAATAAATTTTTATATGCTTTTAAATTTGTAAAATCCTTTTTGAATTATTTCAAATACACCAAAGACGTTTTAATATTAATAGCCAAATTTTGCAATATTTAGAGTTCAATTAGGAAAGAGACCAAAATGTTCATTAAACAGTTTGGGTCCGATTTGGCCACTGTATAAAATGTTTTTCCTTAACAATTATATACTATTAAAAGTGTAACTGCGAACAAAATATAAATTTTTATTACAAACATTTTAGTCCCATTTGATGACCTTTTTGTTCAACAACTACCTCATAACATTTTTAATAACACCCTCAATTTGAATAATAAATAAAATATCAGAAATTATAAAACGATTCTTAGAAATTCTTAATTCATGATTCAGGGACTCCCTTTTTTCAAAAAAGTTCCCTTCTTTTCGTCATTAATAATAAATAGAATTGGATTTTCAATCTAGTTTAAAAAAAATTATATTCTATATACGGGTTCTATTCAGACCCTTTGCTTTTGTTTTTGGAGGTTTAAAAATGTATTTATTGGAACAATTATTTACTTCAATAAGAAGAGTCCAATTCCAGGTAATATTATTCAACAACTAAATATCATCTTATAATCAATAATAATGATATAATTAAGGCAACAAAAATATATATCCCCTATTGATGATATATATATATTTAGGCAAACTTTTGTGGTAAATTTCAACTCTTTTGATCAATATTTAATATCTCTCCCATCCCTAATTCCGACAGACTTAGAATTTTGGAATTTAAAAAAAATTAATGAGTATTTCCATCGTACTAAACGATTAAATTAAAATTAAATTTTCTACATACCAATGTACAAAAGCTCAAAATTATAAATGGCAAAAACTATTCGTCCCTTTTTTAATTTTGTCCAGAAGTAATGCCACATATATAAACGTTTTGTGTGCCATCATCGAAGAGATTATGTTGAGCCAGTATTAGTCAAAATGTAGGCCAACAAACGTACGTACGCGTGTAATCACTTTTTTATTTTATTTTTTTTTTTAATATGAAGATCTTGAAACGTAGATATTTGCAAAAATCTCGATACCTAAAATTTTCTTCGATCGCTATTTTTCCTTATATAGTTATGCTAATGCAGCAGCATAGCTATAATAGCTGAGAAAGTAAAAATACGAATGTACAGTACTTAAAATAATATATTATTAATAAGGTTTTTTTTTAATTATTTACTAAAGAAAAGAGTAGGATGTAAAGAAATATTGTATAGATAATAATATATATGAACAAATACATACAGTATAGTCTGTTAATCGAAACGAAAACGAGGTAATGACCTGTATTTTCGCTACTTCATATAAAAAGCCGATAAGTACATTTATTTACTTCCTGTATAGATACTAAGTTAAAATAAATTGCTCTCATTTTAATCAATTTATGAACATACAACGATCAAAAAAATACATAAGTAGAGTAAATGCATTAGCAAGAGTAAATCTGATTCACGATTTTCGATAAATAGTACGTACATCAATTAAAATTTTAATATTAATATAATACACGTACCATAATAAATTCCAGTCACGATTTATGTTTATTTATGTAATATATAAACAAATATAAATTGAAATCTCAAACTTTAAGTTTTTTATTATTATCAATTTCTTCATAAATTAAATACAACGAACTGAACTGAATACAGTTAAAAAAAAAAACACACGCATGCTGATGAATAAAATGTATTTTCAGATAAAATACTACAATCAAAATTTTAATAATAAAAAATATAAAGCTAATTGTATTATTATTATTATTATTATTATTAAATCGAGAATGAAGTAATAACAAACATTTATTGCTATTAAAATGTATTAATACGAATGCTACTTAATATTCAGTACGACAGTTATAAACGTAATTAACTATACAGGAAAAGGAAATAACCACAAATAATAATCAAATAAACATTTCTTGATAAAAATAGGGATTAAAACTTCTCTAAGCATCTTATAAAATAATAGGCGATTAGAAATTTCGGTGAGCATACTAACACTCATCACTACAATATAGATATATTTTTATAATTCCTAATGTTTACGTACCCCATAACAAAAAACAAGTACAAAACGAAAGTTATGAAATGTAGGTAGAAATAACGAAGATGGACAACTAAACGTAAAAATAGGAAGAGAAGGTAGAAGAATTTTGTTATTTGGGAAGTAGAATTACTAAAAATGGACGAAGCAGGAGCGATATAAAATGCCTAATATCACAGGCGAAACGAACCTTCAGTCAGAAATATAATTTGTTACATCAAAAATTAATTTAAACGTCAGGAAAAGATTTTTGAAAGTATATTTTTGGAGCCTCGCTTTATATGGAAGTGAAACTTGCGACGATCGGAATACGTGAGAAGAAAAGATTAGAAGCTTTTGAAATGCGGTGCTATAGGAAAATGTTAAAAATCAGATGGGTGGATAAAGTGACAAATGAAGAGGCGGCAAATCGATGAAGAAAGAAGCATTTGAAAAAATATAGTTAAAAGAAGAGACAGACTTATAGGCCACATACTAAGGCATCCTGGAATAGTTGCTTTAATATGGAGGGACAGGTAGAAGGAAAAAATTGTGCAGGCAGGCAACGTTTGGAATATGTAAAACAAATTGTCAGGGATGTAGGATGTAGGGGGGGGTATGAAACGACCAGCACTAGTTAGGGAATCTTGGAGAGCTGCAGCAAAACAGTCAAATGACTGAAGAAAAAAAAATCTTTATGTTGCAATCTGAACTAGTGAACAATAAGTAAGCTCCATCATGGCCCAAAGAGATTAAAAAAAGAAAAAGAAAAAACATATATACAAATAAAAGACAAAATGATAATAACTGTATTACTATCATAATAATATAGTTGTAAGCAACCTAAAACAAATCATAAGTAACTACTAAAAAAAATACATTAATCTCCAAGAATGACAAGCATTCTACGCCAGGCTTACTAAATAAAATAAGTAACGAAACGGTTTCCTTCTTCACCGAGGTAAATTACGTTACAACAAACGGTTAACAAAGGTTTACAGTTTCTACAAACAAAGCCCATTAAAATACAAATGATATTTAGTTCTACAAGCACAAAACTTTCCCTCCGTTTTCCACTTAGACTGGGTGTACAATTAACATGATTACTTTCAGAAAAACAACTCTGATTATTATTATTATTATCACTTGCATATCAATGGAATTATAATCATTAGGTAATCACAAAAATTTGTACGTTAGAAAATACCTAATTCTTTGTCAAAGTAGGCGCGATTAGAAATTTCAGAACTTACACATACACATAAAGAAAAAATGAAAAATCATATCTATTAAAAAGAAATTGATACCTGAATGAAAAAATGAAGGTGTAAATTAATTACGATACTTAAACACACACACACACACACACACACACACATATATATATATATATATATATATATATATATATATATATATATATATATATATATATATATGTATACATGATTTATTAAAACATAATCTATTCATTCATTACTAAATAACAGTCATTCCTTAAAGAAAATTATGGTCTCACAAAATTAAATTAAAAAAAAAAAAACACAAATTACAAGTATTAAGTCTGCGACATTCAGATGTATAAACAAATATATATCATTCAAAGGTTTGTAAATATAATCAAACTACTTTGTCATATTTATAATAATCGTTTTAAAAAATACGACGTTTGTAAATAACACGTTTAAATAATCGTTTGTAAATATTAAGACCGACGTATGTTAATAATTAAAAAAAAATTAAATTGCACGAATTTTACATTCGTAATGTAAATTTGTAAAATTCTATTAAAATTATTTAAATTAATACTACAAATATTACAGGTTAAGATTAAATTCTTGAAGATTTAAATATCTTGTAAATATAAAAACTGCAGACCTATCTGAATAATGAATAACTAATATTTGTTTTTTTTATATAATTAATATTTTGATAAATTTCAAAAGTTAAATTTTTAAATAAAATTGCTTACGATTTTTATAATATTTTAAAATGCTCACATCATTTGCGATTTAATACATATATATATTTCTCCAACCGGTTTTCCATCTACTGCCGGGTCTGGGTGTTTGTGTGGGTGTGCGTGTGCGTGTGCGTGTGCGTGTGCGTGTGCGTGTGTGTGTGTGTGTGTGTGTGTGTGTGTGTGTGTGTGTGTGTGTGTGTGTGTGTGTGTGTGTGTGTGTGTGTGTGTGTGTGTGTAGGCAAATACAATTACTGCTACCAACTTGCCACGCCTGACTTAGCTGTAGATGTAGTACAATTTAAGGGCAAATGTACCGATAAACACGCAGTCTTCTGTAACAAACTCAGGTCGAACAGTCCTGAAACGAGCGATTAATTAAAACCTAACCACCAAAGAGCACCAGTATCCACAGTCTGGAATTCAAATCCATATAAAAGCAACTGCTTTTACGAGGAATCGAACCTTAGAACTCTAAACTTCGAAAATCAGCTGATTTTGTGATGACGAGTTTAACCGCTACACTAACCCGGTAAGTGGATGCTACATCGTGGATACCGTTGTTCTTTGGTGGTTGGGTTTTAATCGATTACATATCTCAGGAACGGTCCACCTGAGACTGTACAAAACTACTTTTCATTTTCATTCATACATATCATCCTCATTCATCTTCTGAAATAATACCTTACAGTGGCTTAGGCTAAGCAGAAAAAGAAGACTAACCCGATGGGTTTTACATACATAAATATATATCAGCTAGAAATGATTTTCACATAATTAGTACAAACTTAATATTTAGTTTATAAATATCGTTTTGATTGACAGTATGTTTAGTTCTCACCATACCGATCTATAAAAAAAGAAAATATTCGATCCATTAAAACTGCTTTGAAAAAAAAAAAATATATATATATATATATGTACTCTTACGATCTAATATAATATCCAAGAAATTTATGATTGCAATAGATCACTCAAAATCGCATTTTGTTTTTTTTTTTTCAACAAAAAGGTTATGTTTGCACTGAATGACTCAAAATCTCATTTTCGATTTTACTTTTTTCAAAATATTTGGTCTGATGATCATCACAGATAATTCCTTGCGATTGGGCCTTAAAATTAAAACTTTGCCAGAGATTGCAAAACGTTTTAATAATAGAAACTAAAATTAAATTTACAAAAAAAATCAAACCTGAATTCCTCGAAAAAGGATATTTAATTTTAAAAAACTTCTTAGATTTATTTTACAATTATAATATTTTTCCACAAGAAGCATATATTTTAGTTAGAGAAAGTTTATATTTTATAATAATTCTAAATTTCCAAATTGAATCTCCCAAAAACAATTTAAATGATATATTTATTAAGTTATATGATAAAATTAAAATTAAAAAAAGGTTTTTAAAGTTGTTAAGGATTTTCCTAAGTTATTTAAAAGAAAAAAAAACAAGAACAAATAAAACAGCTTGGTTAAATTATTAGTTCAAATTTAAAAAAATGATTTGCAAGTTGGAAATAAAAAAATAACAATTTATGATCAAATAAAACTACTTAAAAAAATTGAATGTTTATTATTTTAAGATATTATAAGGCATTCAATAACCTATAAATATAAAATCATCTATTTATTTTTATTATTATTATTAATAAAATTTCTATTTATTTATTACTAATAAATCTTTTTTTTTGCAAAAAGATCGCAATAAATAAAAATAACACTTTTAAAAATATTAACTTTATTATAATCAAAGAATATTGATTAATAAAATTACTATTAAATATGAATTATAATTACATTAATTTACCGTGAAATATTTAAATTAAAAGAAAATATATTCAAGATGATGATTAAAATAATAATAATTGATAAAATAATGCGTAACAATAAATCATATGTAAAATAGTTCTCTCTATTTATTATATATAATAAGACACTGTTGAATATATCTAATAACTAATTGTTTATTATTTTCAACTAAAATATATATATTTAAATTCTTATAATAGTTTGTATAAATTTCAAACTGTTCTATAAGGTAAAATAACTAAATATATTATAAATAATAAAAAAATAAGCATTCCATAAACTAATTTACGAATAATAAATTAAATAACATACCGGGGATATAACGAAGCGTATATTTAGAATATAAAACGAAAGAAAAATATCGAAATTATGAACGGAATCAGCCGATGAACTAACAGCTGATGTTGAAGACGATGGTAATTTTCTTTTCTATTGGCGTGAAATCTCAAATATGTATATAATAATAAAGCGAACAGGTACTGTTCTTAATAATGTATTATTATATCGTATACCGACTATAAACCACCACACTCGTTCGCGGTATATCTTATGAAAAGATTTAGAAGCAATTTACCGGTTTTATTCAGAAAAGTACCGAGTAGTAGTAACGTTTAAAAGGTTATATCGATAGCTTATTAAATATAAAGATCGATTTATACGACGCGTGAATTATTCTTTACGCATATATGATATTCGTAAATCGATCGTATTATGAAAAGAACTGCAGCCGGAGGAAGAATTCAAGAAAGAATTAACTCGCAGATGTACGTACAACAGAAGACTGAATCGACGAAGTAAGAAAGAACAGAGAGGAGATCGGCGGCCTAGGGATGAGCTCGAACCTTCTATATCCGTACTACGGACACGACAACCACGTGGACACAAATAACATCACCTATGAGTCATACCGAACTAGTCGCTGCTTTAAACGTACACATTTTACATATACATACACACATACACGGTAAAAGCAAACGCTTCAAGATCTTGCACTTGTCTTCTTTTTACTATTTCGTATACCTCGTCGACAAAACCGACCTGACATGACTACTACACCTTATACTTAATAAAACAATTACCATCACAACAGAATAATTTAACGGTTTTGGCAACAAGCCTTTTATTTTTCACGAATGATTCTCTTCTTCTCTGTCTAGACATGCCCTTCAAATTCCTATGTGGAAGCTAAATCTAATATATATTTTTTTTTTCTTTTTTTTTGTTTATATAGCATCTTGCTTTCTTTCAAATATACCGGCGCCACATTACATTTCATCAGTACAATAATTTTAAAAACAACCTTGTTAACACCTGATGCTTTACCAACTGGACGAACTTATACTATTCCTATGTTTGACTTTGTTATGTTCTAAATCTGGCAAAGAATTTTCTATAAATACGTTACATTAAGCTTTTATATCCCTTTTATAAATTTGTTTTTTATCTATGTTACTCAAATAAATAAATAAGTTCTACTTAATAAAAAAAAAAAAATTAATTTTCTTAAAAACCTATTTTTAATTTAAATAAATTAAATCAAATAATAATATGATTTAAAGTTGTTTACAAACATAACACTATTTTAGTAAATTAATAATAAAATAAAATAATAATTACAATTAAAATATTATATATAATTATATATCTTTTTATATTACGTAAAATAGATTTTAAATAATATAGAAAAAATACATTTAAATGTAATAACATAAAACCACTTTTTTAAATTTATTTCTAAATTTTATACGGAGTTAGAGTTATAAAATTTAAATGTTAGGTGATTCATGCATTTTTTTAAATCTTGAATCTCATTCATTAAAAAAGCTTCTGCGTGTGGGTGTTTATGTGTGAAAAGATTTATTGGTAAATAAACAGAAAATAATACACTCTTTTAAATATAATTAATTATTTCAGTTAAACATGATTAAATCTTTTAATCATCAAGATAAGACAGTAGCACTAATAAAATACATCTAAATTATTATATATAATTTCACGTAAAGTTGTACCATTTTCGTAAGGAGTTAAAAAAATCTTTTTTTTTTTAAATTAAATTATTCATTTATTGTATAATTTTCATTATTCAAATTAAAATGAAATTATAAACCGTACGGTAAGAGTACTGCAGATATTTCTTCCACCCACCGGGTTGGTCTAGTGGTGAACGCGTCTTCCCAAATCAGCTGATTTGGAAGTCGAGAGTTCCAGCGTTCAAGTCCTAATAAAGCCAGCTATTTTTACACGGACTTGAATACTAGATCGTGGATACCGATGTTCTTTGGTGGTTGGGTTTCAATTAACCACACATCTCAGGTATGGTCGAAATGAGAATGTACAAGACTACACTTCATTCACACTCATACATATCATCCTCATTCATCCTCTGAAGTATTATCTAAACGGTAGTTACCGGAGGCTAAACAGGAAAAAGAAAGAAAGAAGATATTTCTTCCGCTCAAAAAAACAAAAATTTCTGTAATATAAATAAAACATATACAATAAAAAATTCCTATCGACAAAGAATAAAATCAGACATTACCAAAAGTAATTCTTCCAGAAATACAATACGCCAGCAAGACTCTCTTCGGACCATACAAAATTGGCGAAGTAGAAAGGAAGATAGTCAAAAATGCATAAACAAGATAAAAATAGTAGAAGGACAGTGGAGGATAATCCCAAATAAAGAAGTATATAAATTAATAACCCCGCTAACAAATTTCTTCAGAAAAAAAAGAATTTCATTGTTGGGGCGCCTACTTAGAGCAGAAAACACCAAATTTGCAAGCCAAATATTTAAATTTTACTGGGAAAGAACAACAAAACCGAAATGGATAAAGGAAGTCCGAAAAGATATGGAAGATTCTCCAAAGAAGATCTAATCACAAAATCTGAAAAATACGACAAAATAAATTAATACTAACATGATAATATTTAAACCTAAAATCAAAAAGAAATCCAAAGGGTGTATTCAGACGAGGACAGGCGCCAAAAAACAGAACGCCTCAAAAAGATGTGGGCATCTTTTTTCTTTTTTTTGTTGTTCGTAGGCGTTTTTCGCCCACGAACTACAAAAAAAAAAAAAAAAGAAGAACCGATTACAAAATGAACTGGCCCAGAAATTGAACTAAAGTAATCCTATGAGGTCGTACAAAAAAAAAAACAAAAAAAAACAAAACTGTTTTTAACAAAACGATACTGATATCAAAAAAGGTAAGACATTACATTTCTATTATCAAAAGCTGTTATTAATTTAGAATTTTCTTTAAAAAAAAGTACATATATATATATATATATATATATATATATATATATATATATGTAATAGACAATAAATATACAATAATAAAAAATGTTTAAGCGTTCCACATAAGCAAAAAAAAAAAAAAAATTGTACAAAACTCTTACCATTTCATTTATTAAACAACGAATAATCATAAGAATTGTATTATTTCTGTAAATATGATATATATTACATATAAATGTAATGTTTTCACGCTTATTATTTTCACCCTATTTTCATTTCACTGTAGGTTAGGTCTTGTTTAGAACTGCAAACGTAGTTCGTTGACATCGTCGCTTCTAACCGACGAAGTTCTAACGAAATCCGTGATTCATGTTCATAACCAGTACACCATGAATATTTTTCATAATATAAAGAAAAAATATATACGTATTTCACATAAAAATATAACCTTATTTTCTAAATAAAAAATATAAATAAATTGTGCGAAAAAACCTGTTAATTTAATCAGGTACTGAATACTTTTAAAAATAACAAAAATTATACATTTTATGTATGAAAGGTGAATGTACATTTTAGTGAAAATTAAACAGAATTAATAATAATAAAATAGATAAGAAAGTGGATTTTTAATTACCGTTACCAATTCATTCACGAAAATAACAAATGAACTTTTAAATACTCGTAGGTTTATTTAAAAGTGAAAGTTAAGTGTCAAGACATGAAAAAAAATTAGAAAAAAAGATAACCTGGTAAAGAAATACTAAATAGGTTATATATTTCCAAACAAAAGAGAACGTTAAAATTTCATTAATTTTTTTTGTATGCTTAAATATTTACAGTAATAATTAAATAGGAAAAGAAAATGGCGAAAGTTAAAATACATTTAGTCTAAAAAAAAAAAAAAAACACAAACCATAACAATTATAATTTGAGTATAGATCTGTAAATTAACAACTAAGTTCATAAACGACCAGGTAAGCCCAATTTAATCATAATAAAACTAATACCGACCTTCATAGCAGAGTTTTAGCGCTCAGCCTTTTATCCGAAGGTTCGAATCCCGTTCAGAGTGATAAATGTGAAGATAAAAATTCTATAAGAGTCTGTTATTTAAATGTTAATATATCACAATTATCGTAAACGTCAATAATTGAATGATATTACGTGAGATATCACTTTGTGACTAGAAATAATAAAAGAAAAGAAAATTAATGAAAATAAAATAAAAAATTAATAAAAGTACGTTAGATAAATGACCAGTCACAAAAAAATATAATTTGAACATATATTTTGAGCTGAACTTCTTTCCCGTAAAATCTAAACGGCTCTAACTACAATTTTTACTTTCTCGTCTAGATAGCGCTATAATATAGCTTTGGAAAGGAAAATATTATATTCGATCCAATTTGGGCATATGCGGTTTTCACCGGAACTTGACGTTTTGACACCTAAAGAATCCAAAATACCGGATGGAAACTCTCCGGATATTAATATTCATATGTACGTGTGTGTGTGTGTTGGGTGTTGACCTCTAAATTACCTTATATCTCCAGAACTACTGGACCGATTTTGACCAAACTTGGTCAGATTACTTCTACTCATGGGGCATTGATGCCATTAAATTTTCAACTTAAAAGGTCAAGGAGGTGAGGCTATACAGCAAAGTCATCCTCAGTATCTCGAGATTTCACCTAATGCCATATTTTTCTTAGGCACATTTGTTAACAATAAACAAATTACAACATTTGCATAAAAAATTATTTTGCAAAATCGCACCCTCACCCCAAGAAGTGCTCTAAACTACTGATATCTTGTAACGTCACAGGTGAGTGGTAAAATTAAACAAATGAATAATATTTAAAGTGTAAAAAAATAACTCGGTCTGGCTGGGTCTGGAACTCGATCTCTCGATAGACAATGTACCTTGTGCGTTAAACCTCGCAGCTACACCAGTATCAGTACAGTACAGGCGAAATTTGTTCTACGTAAATTGTGAAGTTACGTTAGTTTAATTAGTGCCGACCGTCGCCGCTAGTACCGCCATACCCGCGGGAATTAAATACGGTATGCGCGCTCACTTTAATTAAAATCGTTGAATTAGATAAACAAAAAAATATTATATTTAAATAAAGTGACAAATATTTTAAATTAGGTTGTGTATGTAAGCCGTGCATCAGAAACAAATCCACCGTTGTACGACTTTTCCGGAATGCGTCTTTAGCGGCATGACGGGAAAGTCAGCTTTTTTTAAATAAAGTTTTCATTTTTTAATTTGCTTATTGTATTTCATGAATATATATATATATATATATATATATATATATATATATACTGTATCGCGTATTACTTTCATCAGAATAATGAAAAATGAACATATATACTCAAATCTGGAAACACTCAGCTCCTTGTTTTTTGAGGCTTAAAGTTTTTTTATTTGAGTATTACTTATTTCACTAAACTGAACCGATCATTGTTATTAAACAAAGCTGAAAAATGTACCGTGTGGGAGGGAGGAATCACACCGTGATTCCTCCCTCCCAGTCCGATGGCTAAAAAATCAAGGGAAGGCTGGAATATAAATAGTCAAATGTTTGAGCCAAATTTTAATTTTTTTTTGTAAAAAGGTTTTTGAGATATGAGGCAAAAACTGTTTAGAATAATGTTGAATATCCCCAACACCCCATAATCCGATCGACTTAAAACGTAAACATTTCAATAAGTTACATCGTTCTAAAGCTCAATTTTGTACGACTACTATTGAAAAAGTAAAAAATTAAAAATTTCAAATATACTGCTATCCTTACTTATTTTTTAATTTTGTTCAAAAATTAAACCCTCTTGTTTCCATATATAAATTTTTTGGAGGTACTTTCGAAAAATTTATTTTGAACCAGTCCGAATATAATGATCAAAATACAGGCCAACACGCGTACAGTATGTTTATTTTCCGGAAATTTCTAAAATTAGTTTTTGCTTTTGGGGCTAAGGGAATCTTGAAACAACGTCCCAGACACCCAAAAACGTGGCCGATCGCTATAATTTCCCTTTATAGTGCTGAAACAATAACAGAACTACTACTGGGAAAAAGAAAAGTAGAAATAAAAATGAAATAACGATAAAGTACGTATAAAAAAGATACAAATAAATAAATAACATATAGAATAACAAAATGTTACTAATAAAAATAAAGAATGTTTAAGTAAGAAACACAACTGTTATGTTACAATTACAGAAAAGCATTAACAACATTTAGATAAACTAAAGAAGTTTATAAATGGGACAATTATTATTGTAATGATATACATAACTTAAAAAAGTCAAGTGCTTAACTACTTAATAAGTAATAACTAAATCACATCCACTCAATAAACACATTTATAAGTAAGGTTAAATATATTTTACTACAGGCCAAGGGTTTATCCCTGACCTGCTGAATGATCTATACTGACTTTTTTAACCGTTAATTTAACATATGAGCAATAAACAGATTGATTTTATATCATTATTTAAAATTTATCTATCAATTGTAAAATAAATACATACTATTAAAACCAAAAAAAATACCCTCAAGAGAAATTATATAGACTTAATATTTTATACAAGTGGATGTACTCATTGTCGTCCTTCATAAAAAAAGAATTAAACGAGGAGATCTGTACTATAGAATTTACATTTACATTCTTTTATTTTGTACTCAACTACAACAGTACTCATTTTCTGTCGGTTGAATACTAAATTCGAGGTCATTTAATGATATTGATACCAAAAAAAACAAAACATTAAATTCACTGAAAACAAACTATTAGTAATGCATTTTATAGAAGTACGTACTTAAGTTTTAACTAGTACTTAATATTTTCAAAGACACTTTGAACGTAATTAAACAAATTAAAGAAATTACTTTACATTAGTCAGTTTACTATTATGATAAATTAGAATTACCAAAAAATATTTGCATCGATTTTACATTAATTTCTGAACGTTGCGTAATATTTTACACATGAACAGATCCTGGTCTTCTAGTATTTGCTGTTACAAACAATTAAAGATTTTACTGTTATCGTAAGTAACAATCTACGATAACAAACGAATAAAAAAAATCATTTTCATTTTGGCTACCCTTATTACCAACTATTATTTTAGCATATAATTAAATATATATATATATATATGTATATATATATATTGGTACCAAGAGAGAATCTTATAAGAGTGGTACAATCATTTTTACTGCATGTATACTTAAGATCTAACTTGTTATTGTAAATAACAAATTACCATTATTGTAATAAAAAAAATATCTTTATTTATCATGTTTATTCGATTTACAAGTATAAGTGTAGTGAATGTGATTTTTTTTTTTTTTTTGAGGGACATCGACTACTTTGGTCATTAGCTCCTTTCCACAACAAAAGAAAAAAGAAACACCTGATAAAAACACTTGTGACGTAGTCAAAAGACTAGTCGTGTCAATACACATCATGTAATAAACACTTGTCATGACATATTAAAACCCCAAAATAAACAAAGGATGATAAAGGTGTAAAAGAGCTTTGACAAAAAAAATAATCATTTCTTACGAAACGTGTCAAATTAACAACACCGTTGCAGAATGTAAAATTATATTTACATTAAAAATTTTAAAACAGACTATGTCAAAAATGTAAAGGTTTTTTGCCTCTTAAACAACGCACAAACCACTTCTATCAAGCTATTGAAACATCTTCATGTCAAGAAAAAATTAAAATATATATCCTTTCATAAAAAATTTGTCAAAAACATATAAAAATAATTTTCTTCAAATGCCCTATCGGCTAGGTTTTCCCTTTGGCCCATCCTTTTTTGCTTCTCTTTTCCATCTTCCTAAAGGCCTCGGTGTCAAATTCCAAGGTACCTGTGGCCTCGGAGATGGAATCACACGATTCTCCACAGTAAACCAAGGAGGATCCCTTGCTACCGGAATCAGGCGACACCGCTTCAGAGTCAAGACTCGATGCACTCCCCGCTATTACTTTTGGGGCAAAACGAACTCCTCGCTCTCTCACTTAAAGGCCTCTTTGATTTTGGAAGTTCCATTTTTGTTTTTATTAAATCTTCTTTTTTCCAATATTTTTATTTCTATCTTCTCAGATTCCTGCACGGGGAGTTTTGCAATTTCCACTTTGGCTTCAGGTTTCTTGTCTATTCTGCTTTCACTATACTTCGCCTTAGAACCGGTCAAAGGTTCATTCCTCAAAGGAGACGAACTATTTTGTCTAAAAGCTGCTATTTTTTTTTCCCGTTTTGGTTTGTTTTCTGTGGTTGGACGATTTACTGAATTTTATTTTTTGCGTTAAGCTTAATTGATAATTAATAAATGTTAACTTTGCTTTGCTATTATTACTTAATAACAATATAAAGAACAAATTACATAAATATTGACAATTTTAAAGAAATGCAATCATAGTTTACATAAAAAAAATTAACTAAAACAAATTCAGTAATATAATCACATCATGTTTATGAAAATAATCATAAACATGTTATGTAATAAATAATTAAATTAAAAATGAAGGAACAATATTAAAAACTACCAAATATGAAAAGTTTTTAGTGGTCTATTTATCATGAAAACATACTATACTACAGTAGTTTTGAAATCAGCGGAAGGATGAAGGTTATGCCCTCTTCCTCATCCTACCAATCCTGGTTATTCTAGTAACATGATAGTGATTATAAATAAGTCTCATTTGTTATTACTTTATTTTTTAATTTCCGAAAGTTTGGTAACTCTATAAAAATAATGACCTTTAATTTTGATCAGTAATGTACTACAAAGAGAATGGTTTAAATCCTATATTTTTAAACAGTATACTTCTACAGAGTGTTCCATATAAAACGCAACCCATCAATCACTCACCCATGAAATTTCAAAAGTCAAGCTTACTCCCTTACTCGTTACTGAAATGGACTCGTCCAACATCTGAACACCGCGGCGACGCAGTAGAACACTACCGATAGTAACAACAATGCAATCATAACGTTCAGTGTATTGCTACTGACAAGATGGTGTTTTAGCTAGATGAACGTGTTTTCATCGTTGAGTCGTACTTCAGTACGAAATCAGCGGTTGCAGTGCAAGATATGTTTCGCCATATGTACCCAGATAAACCAGCTCCTAACAAAACATCAGTATTAAGGTTAGTCGCAAAATTTAGAGAAATCGGTTCTGTTAATAACGAGGAACACAAAACATCTGCATCTGTGTTGAATACAGATACAGTCGCTGAAATCAAAGACCGATTACTCGCCTCGCCAAATAAATCGATCAGACGTTTGTCTGCTGAAATTAATTTGTCTAAATCAACCGTTCATCGGGCGACCAAACGATTACAATTACGATCTTATCGCATTCAAACGGTTCATCGACTTCTTGAGCCCGACAAAGAAAAACGGCTACAATATTGTCAACGGTTCCGTCGATTTCTGCTCGAGGGATTAATGTTACGGATTCGTTATTTTTCACAGATGAAGCACGGTTTCATTTGGATGGCTACGTAAACAGCCAAAACAGCAGAATTTGGAGCGCCGAAAATCCTCCCGTTTATCACGAAAAACAATTACACCTGCAGAAGTCGGGCGTGTGGTGCGCGATATCGCGGAAGAAAATAATCGGTCCTATTTTTTTCGAGTACACCATTAATGCAGAACGATATCAGGATACTGTATTTCAGTTCGCAGCATTCTTGGAAGAGGAAGACAGACACTGCTGGCTACAACATGACGGTGCGACATCGCACTACGCAGGCTCAACTTCTGATTTCGTTGAGGAATTCTTCGGTAATCGTGTTATCGGTCGAGGCTTGTGGCTACCAAGATCTCCAGATTTGACTGCGGCGGATTTTTTTCTACGGGGTTACCTCAAAGAAGAAGCCTACAACAACAAACCACGAACGCTTGAACGATTGAAAGTCAATATTGAACAAGCTGTATTAAATATCCAGCTACAAACTTTGAAAAAAGTTGCAAGAAACGCTGTAAAAAGAATTGAAGCTTGTATTCAAGAAGATGGCGGCCACTTCCAACATTTACTCTAAATGTAAGGTAATGGATGGTAATAATAAAAATTACATTTACATTTACACACGCCTTTTTATTATTTCAAAATCTACCAATATAAGGTTGGGTTGCGTTTTATGTGTGTAATGTATGAAATGTGTGTATATTTCTTAACGTAAGATGTAGTTTTTATTTAATATTTGAAATTTAACTTTATTACTGATGAACTTTATTATTCACATGATTGTGAATCATCTGCTTGACAATAGTGAGGAAGTAAGACGTACACAAGAGTAAGAAGTTACACCATAAAAAGAAAAACAAACGGTGATCTCATCTCATCAATTCTTTTCAGATAAATCATAGTGTCGTCAGATTTATACGAAAATGCTTAGTTCACCAGTTCGCCAGTTTGCTTTCCCATCTAAACATTCGTACAATATACAAAAGAGCTTTAAAACTAAACGAAAACTATCAACTTAGAATATTATTACATATATGTATGTGCAGTATCCGATTGGAAAATGCCCTTTTATCTTCGGATATAATCTAGTAGTCGCGTTAAAACTTTACCGATGCGTTTTAAGTATAATTATTTGCTTCACAACAAAAATAAAAAAATCAAGAGTAACATTTTATTCACAGATCATTTTTTAGTTAACTTCACAATTTCATTTGTCTTCAAAAAATACGGAAAATAAACTGAAGAAACATAATTTTTTTCAACGTCAGTATATCCATCTAAAATAGGGGGAAAATACTAAGATTATATGTCCTATTAATTACCTAATAATTAATTTTTCTATCAATAATTTTCCAATTATCGATAATATTTTCAAATAATCTTTTTTGTAAACAGTCATTTTTGCAAGTTAAAATAATTAACATGTTTTTATAATGGTTTATAAACGGAACTTAACAAATAAATGGTTTTTATAATGTATGTTTTTATAAGGTGAATAAAAAAGTAAACAGTGTAACAAAACCCACCGGGCTGGTCTAGTGGTGAACGCGTCTTCTCAAATCAGCTGATTTGGAAGTCGCATTTCCAGCGTTCAAGTCCTAGTAAAGTCAGTTATTTTTACACGGATTTGAATACTAGATTGTGGATACCGTTGTTCTTTGGTAGTTGGGTTTCAATTAACCACACATCTCAAGAATGGTCGAACTAAGACTGTACAAGACTACAACTTCATTTACACTCATACATAATATCATCTTCATTCATCCTCTGAAGTATTATCTGAATAGTAGTTACCGGAGGCTAAAACAGGAAAAAGAAGAGTGTAACAAAAAAATATACCTACCTATTAATTTTCGTAAAGTAAAACAATTACTCCTTCGTTTTCCTTTTGTCCTCCATTTTGTGTTTTTAAAGAAAAACTTATACTTCAAAATCGGATTGAGGAATCATTATAATACTTTAATCATACATTTACAATAATTTTCTTTAATAAATAAATAACTTATAAAACACATTCACAAATTTCAAAATGGCGGCCACGTCAATTTTTATAACTCAGTAATGATTAGTTTTATATGCTTAAATTTTAAGCCTATCATTGTAAACGAAGTTATACAGGTAGGACACGAAAAGGTAACCCCGCCAACTTTTACAGTAACCTATGTAAGACCGATATTAATTAATATACCAGTATTAATCTTCAGAGAACTCTCTGAAAATTAGTACGATGATTAGTCTCTGAAGATAAGTTCTTACATCCCCTTCCTTTGTTATAATTTTCCATGCATATGTCCTTTTCACGAATCTATGATGTTAACATTCCGCACTCGGCCGGCGCTATTCATTCGTGAACCACTGTGTATCTTATTTTTGAATTAGATTGTACAGGAAAAATAGTTTGATTTGCGAGATCATCTGATCTAAATACAATCGATTTTTAGCTTCGGGGGACATCTAAAAGTGTGGTTTGCAGTACACCCGCGCTCACGGTTGAAGATCTTCAGAATTGAAGAAGAGTTTTCGACGTATTAGAATTACAACAGGATTTTGAAATTGTTACATGGTCGACTGCTATAGTATATTACCATCAAAAGAGGCCGGTTCGAAACGATTTCTAGGGAAAGTGAAAGTGAAATTGGCTAGCAAATTATGTATTTTTTAATTCTAATCAAATTTAAATAAATCTGCTGTTTATTGCAATTGCACAGAATTTATTAAATCCCATTGTTTTCTTACAAATATTGTTAAATGACCCGCCCGTGAAATTTCTGCTGTAATAAATAAATGGTTTCGCTTGCCGCATGACACGTAGTACCATCCTGTTGGAAGAACATCTCGTCATCAACAAAGATAAAGTACAGGGCTTCCAACTGAGGCCACAAAAATGCAGTTATCATCTCGCGATACCGTACACTATTGACAATTACTGCAGTTAGCGCTCACGGCGGCAATATTTTCGGCCGAGTATCCGGTACAAGGACGCCCACTTCTTTTGCTGTCCACGGTCGAAGCTGTTTGTTCAAATTTTTTAACCACTCTTTTTACTGTCGTTCCGTTTGGCGCGTTTCTCCATCCAAACTTACACGTAATTTACCTACAGTTTCAGCGCAAGACTCTCCGTATCTGTAATATGTTTTCACGATAGTTATGCATTCGTACATCTTATATTTCTCCATCGCAATTAACCGGAATGCGACTGCTACATTTATCTCAGAGAGTGTTGCCAGCCCGACGAAAAAAACCGCACGCAATTTAAATCTTGCGTTAATTTTGAGACACCTTATATTACGTTACTTCCTCAAGAGGAAAAGAGTGCACAGCTGTTGTATTTCACATAAAAAAAATGTTCATTATTTTGACCGTGAAATTAATTGTTTATTTCAAATAATTACAAAGATTTTAATATTTTTGGAAAGGTTTTTCAAAAAAATATGTAATTTTTTTTGTTTTTTTTTTCAAAAGAAAAGAAGTTCATCTGTGATAAATGATATAGCTAAACAGCAATTACAGGCAGTAATTTATTACCTAAATTATCTTTTTCATTAATACTCATATAATTTTTCCTTATTCATAAAGAAAAAAAACAACAAAATTTATAAGTTCCTCATCCTGATGAATATTTTCAATGAATTACTCAATGTTTGTTTATTTGTTTAAATTAATCTAAAACTATTGGTGTACTAATTAACTAAAATAGGCCATCGGAGTGTGATTGTTAAATTATTCTGAGAACAGATTAATGTTTACTTAAGACGAGCAAGAAAATATATAAAATTATTAGTATAGGGCTATACACTTTAGTGATACTAAAATCAATAATATTTTATCTGAATTTATTATTTTTCATTTGCATTACGTTACTGACTAATTAGATAATTTTTACATAAAGATAAACATAAAGAATGAATTATTTATTTTGCTGTTTTATCATAAAAAAGTAACAATAATAAATAAAAATAAATTAACGAATGATTTTTTTTTAAGGTAAATATGAAACTGCTATTTACAATTACCAGTAAAAAAAATTTAAAACAAAAAAAATTATATTTTCTTTACAAATAATTGTGCATGAAAAATAGACATAATTGTCAAAAGATGATTAAAATTCTTATTTAAACTTATCAGAACATAAATGTAGTTATTTTAAGATATATAATAACAATAAAAGTGAAGGTCTAATAATAAACACGTGCGCCTTAAAGAGAAGATTTACTAACTCATACAAATTAAAAAGCATAGCAACAAACAAAATAAATTGACTTCTTCCTAAAGGCTATCTATAATAGGTATACATGGCCTTTACACGGTTATAAGCAATATAAAATTGGTTAATTTCCAAATAAACAACTATGACTAAGTATTATTTTAAATGTATTATACATTTACATAAGTATATATTGTAATTATATAAGATTTCATAAAATACATATATATTAGATATCATTAATACAACAATACTAATTTTTATTAAAAAAGCTATTTAATAAAATATTCCAATAAATCTACGATTATTTAAAACGAAGACATGTCATACGATTACATATCGAATAAAAATCTGAAATATACCACCTAACTAATAATTAGTTTGGAGTAATACTCCCCAAAGCTTATTGTAGCTAAAACATTTCACAACAATGACTGTTTCTATTAAAGAAATGATGAATCATCATACGTAATATATACAAACACACGAATATATTATAATAGAAAATAAAATGTTAAATTTATACACTAAACGTCGCGGAGGGGTGGGGAGGGGAATATCAAATATAAAAAATATTATTACCTAATTGAACTAATTCCAACTGGAAAATTAAACCAAGTTTGACAGTTATTTGTATTATTAATAAAATCGAATTAGCCGGCCCTACTAACCAAAACCTGTACCCTCAGGGCCCAGGTGAACCCGCAGTCAAGTCAGGGGCTTCGCAGGGCCTCCTGTGACTGCGGGGCCTACCTCAGCGCCACAGAGCTCGCTTCTACCCAGATGGATCCACTAACTGAACACCCGCACTGTTCGTTATCCTCATAATTGTAAGAATAATACTGATAAATAGAAATTATAGTATTCAAGGCTTTATAGAAACCTGAAAAAGAAACTAAATTACAAAAGGCAGAATAACAGCTGCTATGATAACTAAAGTAAACACACACACACACACCTTTGACGATGAAAAATTCATAACTTATTTTTTTGCTATGGATACAGAAATATAATAATGAAGTAAAAGGATTAATCTTTTTTTCCCCTTAATGATATCTTTAATTTACAACTTCATCCTCGTTGTGGGTGAAGAAATAATGAATATTTTTAATATTTTAACCTTCAAGGGAGCTAGTACCTCTGTCTGTGGCTTAAAGCGTTCGTGGTATAATACGAATATAACCTGAAAATTTGAAAGAAATCGATCGGTTGGTTCTTCGAGATTTTCAAGATGAAATATATAAATAAAAAACCATCTCAGTTTTGCCAAGAAACACGGGTAAAAATTTGGTTGAGATTGATCGAGTAGTATATATATATATATATATATATATATATATATATATATATATATATATATATATATATAAATATAAATATAAATATATATATATAAATATAAAATAGATATATATCATATAAGATAAGAAAGACATTTTAAAGTTATTTTAAAAAAGTCAACAAGGAGATGTATAACTCTTAAGCCGGGAAATTTGACCGAAAATAAATTATGCAATTTATATCCGCCATGTCTGAATCAGTCCAAACGTATAACTCAAGTGTTAATAAATGCAACGGAATGTAATACGTGATGTAGAGTCCAGAAATGACGAAAGGAAAGTGATTCCCCCCCACTCTTTATAATCCTTATAAAGATAAAGAGTTAGAATAAGATCAAACACCATCCGAAAGTGTATTAGGTACTTAAGAAGCACTGAATTACGCAAGAAAATTTACTTGTCCTTTGCTTAAAGTTTGAGATACGGAACCCATGTTCATTTAAGTTTTATATTGTTCTTTTGACTAATTGTGACCAAAATACAATGAGATTATTGGCTCATACAAGGAAATAATATTAGCAAATTTCATTCAAATTGGTTTATTCGGTCAAGAGATAACAAGGAAAACAATACATCCTTCAGGAACTTTTCAATAGTAAAATTGTGTTTTTTAAATTAAAAATCTGAAAAACAATCCGTCATGCAAAATTTAATCAGATTACCTTTCTTTTATGTATTACGGCTGTATATTATAACTATATACTCGGGAAATTAATACAATTAAATAATAAACCGGATAAAATAGACTAATTGGAAAAAAATAAGTATCATATAGTTTTTAGACTTTTTGCAAAACACGTTTTGTAAAAACACAAATTTTTTGTAAAAAAAAAAACAATACTATATCTACAAAAAATAATCTATATGAATTAAAATGCTACCCATAACGAAAACCATGATGTACATACAGATAAATAAACATGAAGGAAGACTTTTTATTCCCATTTTATAATAAATATATTTAAAAAATTATTCGAGTATTATTTCCGTTATTTTTTTCATCAAACGTTTTATTATAATAATAATTAAAAAAAGATTCACTATAATTAATAAAATAATAGTAAATACAACTCACATTATAAGAAATCCAATGTTTTCAATAATTCACCATTCACCTAAGAAATAAAAAACAAATAAAATTAATAACAATAAGTTTAAAAAAAAGAAAAATAAATTAATTGCTTATATAATCTATAACACTATAATTTTATTGTATTAACTACATTAAATCCTTACTAATTCGAACTAATTGAGGAGAAAAATTGCCCTGAATTAGAGAAAGTCCGAATAACAGTGTTGCTTTTTTTTCTTCGCGGAAGCTGATTATATAATGTTAATGGATAAATAAATTCTTCTCTTATTAAATAAATACGTGTGAATATATTTATAATAATACAAGAAAATAATATTACAATAAAATTCGATATTTCGTAAAAAAAATCTGTGCAAAATATATTATTAACACAACAAAAAAAAACTTCCTTAAAATTATAGAATTTTTTGTAAATTTTATTTTAATGTGGAAGGAACTTTCTCATTTTTTTCGACAAAAAATAGTTTTTCATTTATTCGCAGGAAATATATTCTACTAAAAAAATTATTTGACATGGATTAAGAAAAAAAAAAAACATTTGCCCCCTGTGGAGGCATCGTGCGCCCGTACTTGTGCGGATGGGCGAAGGTGATGAAGCACGAGGACTCTGGACCATAAAGGCACCTCCTAGGCCCGCGCAATGCTTAAACTGTAGGACCGACCCCGGAGGAGGAGAAACGGTGAGATAGGAGTTTTAGTCCTATCTAAAACTCCTATGCGGGTACACATAAGCTAACCGGTCCCCGCCGTTAAGCAAACGCAGTTCCCATAGGCATGCCGTGGCAGCAGACTACCACCCTCTAGCTTGGCCCTTCTACTAGGGCTTCTCGCAACGGGGTCCCCACGGTATCGACAGAGACCACAGACATCCCTCTTCTGGCATGCCCATGACCCCCTCCCCCGCAGGGCTACCCTCACCATCCTATCCTATATTGGGCAACATGTCCTCTACATGTCCCCATTACCCTTCGCGACCCATCTCGTTACCTCGAGGGTCCCCAGTGCTTCATCGAGTAGCCGACCTACCTTGCTCTTACATGTCAGGTGGACCTGAACCCTCTCCACAGTAGGGCTGCCTCCCTGGCCCTAAACGTCGCCACGCTTCGTCCCCATGCCCTGCCCACTGCTTTTTTTTATTAGATTAACCTTTCCATCCCTTTTACGCAGTGGACCGGGCTTTTTCCCCCCCAGGGCGCGACTTGTAACACCCCGTTACAAGTAAACGTCGACTGGGTGGAAGCAACTCGCTTAAATCTACCTTATATCTAGCTTAATTCTAATCACACATAATAGTGCAGCTCGCAGGCCGCCTAAATTAACTTATACTAACTTAACATAATCTTTGCTTGCCCATTGGTCAGGTGGTTCACCTGACCAGCACAAGTCCTTTCCTTATACGAGCTCGCAGGCTCATCACCTAATTTTATTTAACCATGCCGACTGAGTATGGGTGATAAACTCCCTATCCTCCACACCCAGCGAACGTCCAACACAGCACTCTTAACAACTACATCGCAGCACGCACGCTGCCTATGACTATCTGCTTACCCATTGAGTGGCAGTGAAAGGCATCCTTCCACTACCACTCAGCATAAGTCCTCAATTCCTAGCCTACCAATGACACGCAGGTCACGAAGGAAGTGCTTGCCAATTGGAAGCTGCTGAGGACTCCACATATTCCCAGCACAAGTCTTTCCCACCCACATCTATCTTATGACTAAATGAAGCACACAGGCTTCCTAATTTAAAACTTAAACTAAGCATACCCATTGGGAGGTCCAGGTACCCCACCCTGTGCCTCCCAGCGCATGCCCTTTGCCCTAATACTAGACTTAAATCTAATACCACTTATACCACATAAGCTCTTAATAACATCTAGCCGAACCCGTGCGAGTTCGACACTCCCCCATTTATGGGGGGTGCGTAAATGGCAATTCTCAGATTCATCTATAACAAAAAAAAATATATATTCGTATGAAAAATACCTTTTTGGAATTTCACAGCCAAAGTTTTTTACCTTTGTTTTACGAATTATTTACTTTAGAATATTATTTGGTTACTAAGTGAAATTCGGTTTCAAAAATGCGTTTTTACCTCCTTCCCCCCCTAAAAAAAAAACATAAGTGGATAGGAACATTAGGAATTTAGATAATTTTTTCCATTTTTTCTCCAGCAATCTGTTTCAGGAAAGAAAAAGGTATGTAATTTATAAATTCATTTTTTTCCAGATTTGCGCTGTTGGAGAGGATTATCAATTCTGATAATTTTGTTTGTTTGTAAATTTTACAGATATAATAATTATGGAACCACATTCCAACCCCGTAGAGGAAGATACCCGCCTTGGGACGCTTCCGGTCGCCACACCACCCCCCCTCCCGTTCATAGCCATGATGGGCTTTAACGGGAGTTGTCTTTCGCCCTTTAACTTTTTACATCTCATACTAATAAGCTAAGCCTCGTTGGGATGCCACCGATGTAAATGCACAGGTAGACATCGACATCGGTGATTCTTAAACTCAGCTTTTGCCTTCTCTGTAGGCCTCGTCCGGACATCTTAAATGTCCTACATCGTTGCCCTCTGAACTAGCTAACCGAGCTCGCGGAAGCGCGAATCCCGCGCCTAGTTCTACTTTTAAGTGAATAATTATGGAACAGCACAGTTTTGCTTCGCTTGTTCGCAATATTAGTAGTACTAAAAAGACTGTGAGTTTTTACAAAAAAATAAAATACTTCACACAGCTGTTTTTTTACCTTGTTTTTAACCCGACTTAGTAGTTAGCTAATAGAGTTTAATTTGGAAGTACACCGATAGTTAACTAAGTTTCTATATTACGTTGTTTATCCTTTTATTAATTATGTCGGATTCTGAGGAAGAAATATCTTTAACACCGACCGATATTAAAGAAAAGACAGAACGTACTACTAAAATTACCTATTGCTACAAAGATGTATTGTTTATAGTATTTTTTTTTTAATTAAAAAAAATGTACTCTTGCGAAGCTTACTTTACTCGCCAAGACTGGTGTCGTATCTTATTTCGCACTCGTGCATAAATGACTACCATTATAGGCTTGTTATGTATTGTACTATTACGCACTACTTTTAATAAAAATATTAAACTTACTGTTATAATTTATCGTAAAATTATTACATTTTTAAAACATTTATGTGTAATTAGTAGTAAAAACATAATATGATAAAAAGACCGATCACCTAAAATTTATTAGTGTAACTTTAATAAATATATATTTAATAGCTATAATATAAAATAAATTGATGTATAAATATAAAATAAATAAAATCAATTTGCGTAAAATATATTAATGATTTGTATATGAAAAAACAGAATATATAAACAAATACAATATAACATTAAGAATAACGAGTAATTATTCGTAAAGAAAAACAATTTATGTAAATCATAATTCAAGGTCTTGATTTATGTAGTTATTCATAAATATATTTAGAAAAGTACGCCTATAATACAGATTCATAAAATATAAACTGATTAAAAAAAAAATAAATAATTTCATACAATAAATTAGTAACGTATACGGATTATAAATCAACAATGGGAATATAATTAAAACAAATAAATATTTTAATATTTAAATAAACAATATCTCCGATACTTGCTAACTGAGGCACGCATAACCCCTAAAGGGTACACGCTCTACGTTCGTGATACATGGAAAATGTAAATAATGGCAATAAAAAGTGCATAACTAAGTAAGTACTAAGATACATTTATGTAATAAATTTAATAATTCAATTTTTATCTCAACTTTTAAATGAGATAATGTAACATTTTGAAAAACCCTATATGAAACGGCCACTAACCTTTTTCTTATTTTTTAGGTAGATTTCATAAGAAAGCTACGTATTGTAATGGGTACCATGATTCGACTTCCGGAAAATTTCGATATAACTTTGCATTTCATACGAAGCATATATTTATCTGTTATTTCAAATACCCCAGACATGGCAAAACAGGACAAATAAAATGATTAAATCCCAAAAATTAACTTGGTCAACGTATAACAAAAAATGCCTTTCTGCTAAAACAAAACTTAAACACTATAAAACTGTAGTTCAGCCAGAAGTTACCTACGGAAGCGAGACCCTTTTCAAAATCACTCAGAAAAACCGAATTGATAAAATTCTGAAAATAGAGAGGAGAATTGTCAGAATGTGTATCAATAAAAAAAAACACCAACAAGAAGGCGATGGTGGATTGTGCCAAATGAGGTGGTATATCGAGAAATAGAGCCTGTTACTGATACTATGCGGAAAAAAAGAATCTCTTTCTTTGGTCATCTCATAAGGACACCGGAAACAAGACTGTCAAGAAATATCATTGAAAAGCTCTGGTTCCAAAAACTAGAAGTAGGATGGATCAAAGAAATTAGAGAAGATACGAAAGATTGGGAATTTCCGTGACCGACCTACAGAATAAAACTGGAAAAATTACAGAGCTAAAAGACAAAAACATTAGATTTAAACAAAAGATAGTTAAACGACAAAATACAACGAAGAGGGTGTTTACAGATGAAGAAAAGAAAGCACGATCTGAACGGATGAAGAAATATTGGGCAGCTCGGAAGAGTAAAATAACACGCTTTTCTCAGAAAAGATCTAACTAAAATTGACTTAAGTGGTCCCATGTTGGCCGTAAAATCATAATAATAATATATATATTTTCACTTTCTTGTGGACACGATAACTGTCGTAATTTTGGGCCAATCACTTTCAAATTGATACGTCAAATATAACAACCCAAAATCTCGGTCGAGTTCGTTAATGAGCAAAATCGGACCATAGGGGTGGAAATGGGGGGGGGGGGGAAGAGCTTTTTCGAAAAAACAAAATATAGCTATAACTTTCTTAAGTAAAATATCCAAATCGTTTAACGTTTTTACTATTCTTTGGATAAGGGCCTAAAACTTGTTAAAGTTAAGTTTTTTGATATCACCAAAAACATGGAGGTGGAAAAAATGGGGTTTCGAAGACAAAAAAAAAATCATACCTCCCTTAATAAATACAGTATCGAATCGGTTTAAAGTGGTCCAGTAAACATTACCGAAAACTTTTGCCTGAAACAATTTTTGACATGACCAACCCTTACGGCAATGGGTGACCAAAATATTGTTGGAATTGTTATAAGATGGGGCTTGTCGAATGATAAACATGTGAAACTTTTTTTCACATGAAACCATTGTTGTACTGAGTAAATTTGAACTTTTTTTTAACTTTTAAGGTGGAAATCTTTTTTATCCCTACTTAGCACCAGTGATTTTTACCTTCGCTTTCCAGCTACCGAAACAGATTTTTTGTGTAACTAAATACAATTTTTTGGCTTATAAGAAAGAGCCCTATTACGATTCCGTTGGAATGCTTAACAAATTATCGAACCGTTTTAAAAAATCTTTCATCAATTTATTTTAAAAACTATTAAAGGATTTTATTTTACAAAAACATTATCTTCCTGTCGTATTTTTAAATAATAAATTGTTTTTTAAAGGTTTTTCTAAAATTTTTTAATTAAAATACTAAAAAATTAAAATACTTTAAAAACCATTTTAAACAACCTTAATTTTTTTGCATACCGTTCAACGTATAAATAAACTTATGTCTCAGATATTTTTCAAAAATAAATTGGTGAGGACCATAACAAAGGCGCCGTAGTTTGTTAGGGGTAGAAAGATTCAGGACTACCTAGAATTAAAACATTATCTACGAAATGTTGAATCGTATGCTTTAATGAGTGATTTCGTCGGGAATTTCTATACATAATCTATTATTATTCCGTCTAGATAGCGCTTTAGCAGAGCTATAGCTCTACAAGGGAAAGTATTTAATCGGTCCAATTTGGGCATATACGGTGTTCACTGGGTCTTAACGTTTTCATACCGAAGGAATTAAAAAAAAAGGGTGGAAATTTTCCGGATGTTAATGTTCGTTATGTACATGTGTTCGGTGTTAGCCCCTAAATCACCTGATATTGACCAAATTTGGTCAGAGTACTTCTATAAATGGGGGCATTGATGCCATTCAATTTTCAACTTAAAAGGTCAAGGGGTGAAGCTGTACAGCAAGGTCACCCTCAGTATCTCGAGATTTCGCCTAATTAAGGCCATATTTTTCAACTACATTTTTTAACAATTAAAAAATAACAACACTTGCAAAAAAATTACTGCAAAATCGCACTCCTACCCCAAAAAATGCTGTTGTAGTCGTCTGTTATGTTGTGACGTCACAGATGAATGGTAGAATTAAAGAAATGAATAATATTTAAAGTATAAAAAAGTAACTCGGTCTGGCTGGGTCTCCAACTCGATCGCCCGGACGATTCAGTACCTGGTGCGTTAAACCTCGCGACTACACCGGTCTGCCGACCGTACAAGCGAAATTTGTTCTATGAAAGTTGTGAAATTACATCATTTTAGTTATTACCGAACTGTCGCCGCTTGTACCGCCACACCCGCACGAATTAAATACGGTAAGCGCGTGCGGTTTTGTTAGAATCATTGAATTAAAGAAACGAAAAAATATTGTATATAACTAAAATTATAAATATTATAAATTAAATTGTGTGTATAAGCCGTGGATCAGAAACAACTCACAGTTGTTCTACAACTGGTCGTCAGTTTTTTTCATTAAAACTGAAATGTCAACATTATTATTTTTTTACATTTAATATCTTCATATGCGCGTGTAACATTATTTCATACGTTTTAAATAATTACTATGCATTTTAATTACAACTATTTTTTTTATTTTATAACTAACTCTGTATTTTGTGATGATGCTGCAATCAAGATTTTACCAGAATTTGCCTAAATCTATTTATTTAGCAAATGCTGAGACGATTCCTCTTTTTATCCGTAGAATAGGATATCTACCCATTCCTTTCGTGATCTACGTAATGTATTATTGTGTATCGATCAGAACAAAATTATATTTATTTTCCTATTGTATATGTTTCAATACACAAAAATTTTAAAGCAAACCCTTCTAATTCTTAAATGTATATTAGGTATCAGCAGACTTCTTTTCTGCAGAAAAGCGCTTCTCCTCTACTTATGCCCGTTTTAAATTTCTCCGTTCTTTGTTATCCTTTGTAATTATATTTCCTAAAACACAAAATTCTGCAATATCTAATAAGTTATATTCTTATACTTTAATGTTTAATTCCTCATTAATCTTCTTTCTGATGCGTTTCATTATCCTTTTTTTATTCTTACTTATTTTTAAACTAAATTTCTCTCCCAGCATTAAATCGACAAAAAACTCTAAACGGCTTGCTTAGAGTTTTTTGTCGATTTCTTTAAAACTAGAATGTGATCTGAACATTTTAAAAATTTTACCTTTTCTTCTTCGACAATTACACGGCACTCTCAAATCTTTCTTCGATTTCTTCTTTTATGTACAATTTGGAAACAAAGACGAAAGGTTACATCCTAGTGTTTCATTTTAAAATCAGAGTCTGTCTTCTACTTTTAATAAAGTTTTTTTTTAAAAATACATTCTAGGCAGAATAAATTTAAATGTTAAATTTCATCGAATGAAACTCGCTTTTAATATAAATTAGCACAAAGATGGGATTTAATTCGAATTTATTTAGTTTTATAAAAATCGGTTTATATGATGCCCGAATAGACATAAATAATTAAAATGAAGGGTATTTTACAATACATTCGTAATAAAATTTAAAGGTAGCACGATGAAATTAATTTCAATTAAAGCATAGATACAACTTAAATTTTATACTTGCCACTGAGACCAGAAAAATAAAATAATAATTATTTAATCTGTTATATCATTGACTAACTGTTTCTACAAAATGATGACACAAAAATTGGAATATTATGCGAAGATAAACGACAAC
Source organism: Lycorma delicatula (assembly GCF_047948215.1). Taxonomy (NCBI): domain Eukaryota; kingdom Metazoa; phylum Arthropoda; class Insecta; order Hemiptera; family Fulgoridae; genus Lycorma; species Lycorma delicatula. The sequence continues at coordinate 126,726,440 of NC_134461.1, read as the reverse complement.
GACACAACGTTACGACGTAAGATGCAATACATTCCTTTCTTACTACAATGAAATAACGCAATCATCATTGTTAGAAAAAACAGTATATTTCCTTCAGTTAGGATTTATATTATTTCGTCACGAGATACGGAAGTCTATTTTTATAATTACTGCAATCATAATTTTTATTTTAAGTAGAGTATGACAATATATATATATATATATATATATATACACACGAGTATAAAAATATATATTTATGTACATATATATATATATTATTATTATTATAAAGTTACATTAAAGTCAAAAACCTTATGGACATATTTTTGTAGGATTTAGGAAACAAAGCTTTTAGTAGCCACATTCAAAACACCGTACTTACCTTACTTTAAAAGTAAGAGTAAAATTATTCCAAAAATTTTTGAAAATATTATTTGTAACATGGGACATATTCAAAGAGGAAACTAAATGATTAAAACGTTGCCGTAGAAGATTCAGAAAGAAAAGTAAAAATTGACGAATCAAAAGGAAATGGGAGCTCAAGTTTTAATTGCCAAAAAGAGTATCAGTGAAGGAAGAACGTGTTTCCTAAAATGGTACAATGGACCTGCCTAAAGGCAAGTAACCATGCGATAAAGAATAACCATAATAAAAATATACAATATAAGAGATCAATCGATGAAAAAAATATATTTTATTACAAACACATTAACTTAAATAATAAAACGTTACTTTAATTTATAGTTTTTACGAAAAATGTTGTTACGTAACAAGATTTTACTAAAATCTTGACACGTACCGTATTTTCAACTAGAGTAACTACCTCATTTGACAAATTTAATTATTAATTATTTATATATAAATTTATGAATTTTGAGAATATTAATAATAAATTAATACTTACTGATCATTTAAATCGTTAATGTTATTTCTCATAAAGGAAACATATTATAGGTACAATACACTCGACATACGTAGAATAAAATATTTTAGACAACACAGAATGCTTTATGTGTGTGTGTGTGTGTAAAAATTATTTACACAAATAATTATTATTTAGCCGGGTAAAAATTATTTGAAAGTTTTTTTTTATGTGTGGCATGAATATATAAAAAATTACTTTTTTAAATATTGAAAGATAGAAATACTTTTGCCCGAAGACGAGTTCGGTGATAGTGAAGGTAGAATCTGATTGTTGAAGTTATTCCTAATGGTTACTGCAAAACAATTTTACAAAAGGAAATTTTATGTACATACATTACGCATAAGAATTTATAAAGGATTATTTGCCTATTTCAAGGTGTTTTAAATGGAAAATATATAAACTATATAAGTTGTGGTTATCACGATTTCTTATATTATTTTACTTTTGTATGTTTTTTTTAATAATTAAAACTAGACAGGGAGCTACGCCCCTTGGATCCCGTGAGCCAGGTCGCTGCAGGAAAGCCCCGGGTCCGAACCAAGGGCACCCCAGGGCATCCCAGAAATGGTTCCGGGGACGATCCTAGGGCCGCAGAGCTCGCTTTGCTCGCAAGTCAGGACCTCTGCAGTGTTCATTTTCCTCATAATTATGAGAATAATACTGATAAATAACAATTAAAATATTCAGGCTTTAAAGCAACCTGAAAAAGATACTAAATTAAAAAAGACAAAATAATAGTAATTATAGTAACTAGTCTTTCTTTGTCCGTTTAGCCTCTGGAACCACCGTAAGGTGTTACTTCAGAGGATGAATAAGGATGATATGCATGAATGTAAATGAAGTGTAGTGTTGTAGTCTCAGGTCGGCCGTTTCTCTTAATTGGAACCCGATCACCAAAGAACAGCGGTATCCACGATCTAGTATTCAAATCCGTAAAAAAGTAACCTGCCTTTACAAGGAATTTGAACCTTACAACACTCGACTTCGAAACGGTAACTAAAGCAGACAGAGCTTTGACCACGAAAGATTCAAAATTTATTTGTGTTGCCATGGTGATAGAAATTAAGTTTTAATTATTTATTAATTTTTTTTCTTCTTTAATGAATTATTTAATTAACAGCTTCACTTCCAAGGGGGTAGGGCTTCGGTCTGTAGCTTAAAAGTTTACCTGAGATAACACGAATGTATCCGACAAATTTAAAAGGAATCGGTCGGTTGGTTCTCGCGTGCTTCCAGAACAAACATACAGACGGACAGAGGAACAAACATTCGGCTTTATACATAAGATTGAATACCTTTCTTCATTAAATAAAGCACCGTGTTATTCAAAAAAAGTAAGTTTACATAATTTAATAAAAATTAATATAACGTTTTTAATTATAATTTAATTGGCAACCTATATTCAACCAAATAGATATTTTTTTACTTTAATCTCAGAAAAAAATTATTTTAATAAACATAAATAAAAAATAATCACAAAGTAGAATTATTTTTAAATTTGCAAACGTTAAAATAACTTAGATTATATGTTAACCGGAAATGTTAATACAAAAAATACGATAGTAAAAAAAAAATCTAGTGTTAAAATATAGTGTTATTTCTGGTTAATAGTTATATAGTAACGGAAACTGACAAATGACTAGTTGTAAATAACGGTCAGATAGCTGTAACCTACCTTCAAGAAGAAGAAGAGAAAGGTGCAATAACAACAATAATAATAATAGTAATAATAATTACCAAGCGTCCAAGTAACAAATAACAAGATAAAAAAAATAACATCTCAGAATCTTTAACAATTTAACAAATCGTTTAATGTAGTACAACTTAATGTTATGAATTTAGAAAACGAATGTTTTTTTTTTTTGTATACTATATATCTAGTTACATAAGAAATTTCATTCTCTGATATAACTTCCCGTAAAACATCATCAGTAAATGCTAAAAGAGGTTGAAAAAAGAACATTACGGAAATAGGAATTTACTTCCGAATTAAAGAATAACCGTAATTTAACCTCAACATTACAATCCGTTAATGGTTTTTTAATTCATATAAACAGATATATATATATATATATATATTCAATACTTACCATCATAATAACAAAAAATGTATGACACATAAGCCTATTAACACTAGATAACAAAAATAACAATGAAAAAAGGATATATACAGATATAAACTTTTCACAGGCAAGAATGACTTTTGATACGATGGTATAATTTTATATGACTTAGGTCGGCTAGTAAATATATATATATATATATATATATATATATATATACAGAGTGTTTCTAAAATAGTGGGCTGGCTACTTTTTCGGATTCTACTTATAAAACTAAACAATAAATATCCTTAAGAAAAATGGTAATTTCTCCTTCGTTCTCCCCCTGTTCCGCCATTTTGTTATTTTTATATAAAAATTTATCTCATGTTTGGATAGAGATATCGGATTAACATTTTGTTAGCGTCTTAGTAATAAAATTTTAAAATTAGTAAAAAATCAGGACCTAAATACCTTCACAAATTGCAATGGCGGCCATGTTTATTTTTCAATCCGTTATATCTCTATATATATTAGTTTTATAAAATTTATGTTGTTTGCTGAAATATTAAACCTTTTATTTTGAACAAAATGATATTTTATTTTTTTAAATTTGTTAATAAATAGTCAAGTTATGGGAGAAAATTGATGTTGTAATTTTGTGTCATAATTAAGCCTATTATTATGAGAAAATTATTAATTAAATTGATACTAATTTACAATGCTAGAATTAACAATAAATAAAAACAATTAATATTTCATCGAATTGAACGTAAAGTGGAATGAAAACAGACAGAAAAATTACATCAATTTTCTACCATAACTCGGCTGTTAACCAATTTAAAAAAAAATAAATTTCATTTTGTTAAAAAAAAAAGGCCTAATATTTTAGCAAAAACATAAATTTTGATAAAATAAATATTTATGGAGATATAATGGATTGAAAAATAAACATGGCCGCCATTTTCTAATTTCCGAAGGTATTTAGTCCTGATTTTTAACTAATTTTAAAGATTTATTATAAAGACGCTTACCAAATATTAATGTGATTCGTCTATCGAAACTTGACATATAAATTTTTATATAAAAATAATAAAATGGCAGACAGATGGAGAAAGAAGAAATTGCCATTTTTCTCAAGGATATTTTTTGTTTAGTAACACACAATCACTCTCTCTCTCTCTCTAGAGGTGTGTGTGTGTGTGTGTGTGTGTGTGTGTATACATTCTGGCCGGCCTATCTACCCAGAAAATGGTCCCAGGTCAGCCCAGGCGAATCCCAGAGCCCATTCGGAACCTCCTTAGGCCAAGGGGCTTACCCCCATGGCCATAGAGCTCGCTTCGCTCGCCGTTCCCAATTTTTCAAGGGGACCAGCACCCTGGACATCGCAGGCTTGTTTCGGTCGCCATTCCCATCTACTCACAGAGCTCTACCCCTTCCTGGACCCGCACTGTACATTATCCTCGTGGTTGTGAGAATAATACTGATAAATAATGATTATAGTATTCAGGTTTTATAGAAACCTGAAAAAGAAACTAAATTACAAAAGATGGAATAATAGAAACTACGGTAACTAAAGTACACACACCTTTGACGACGTAAAATTCACAATTTATTTCTTTGCCTTGGTGGCAAAAATATAATGATGAAATAAAAGGATTAATCTATTTTTTCCTTAATGAATACCTTCACCCTCCTTGAGGGCGAATAAATAATAAATATTTTTAATATCTTAACATTCAATGAATCTAGGGCCTCGGTCGATGGCTTCAAACTGGGATAAAAAGAATGTATCCTACAAATTTTAAAGTAATCGGACGGTCGGTTCTCGCATGATGTAATAACAAACAAATCGAAAAACCTTTTATATATTTATTTATTTATTTGTATATATATATATATATATATGCATTTCCAAATAACCGTGATCTGTTTGATCCTGAGTGTACCTCATGGATGCAAAAGTTAGCCTTCAACTGATTAACAAATACCCCGTTTCAATTTTGAAAACCGGACGATTTTTTGCAAAGATATTATAAGAGAACCCCATTGCACCTCGCAAAACAGCACCCAGGGGCACCCCGTTTGTTACATCAGTTGATGGTAAAGATTGTTCTAGCGTCCCACGAGGTGCTCGCATATCTCACCACCCTAGACACTTACGCAGGCCCCACGGGAAGCCCATTATTATTAAAGAGATTTTTTTTAATTTATTTAACGTAAATTTAATTCTATTACTGTATTTTTTTAATATTATTCATACAATTGTTTCAAATTATTCAGTTTGAACTCAGCTCACACAATGATGAACACTCACTATTCACAGTCCATTAATTCAATTCATTAAAGTTTGTTCTTAAACCGGAAAATTTCTACTACTATATACGCACATATTTATTTATTTTCGAGATAAAATATATGTAAAAAAAACTACTCAGTTTTACCAAGAAACACGGGTAAAAATTTGGTTACGATTGATCGACTAGTTTTTTTGTTTATTCCGAACAATCAAAAATCCTCTTCCTCTTTATATAATAGTGTAGATATAGATCAGTAACTACAGATTCGTAACCTTTATAACTTGTGAAGATGACTGTTTTTAACAATAAAAAGGCGCAACTGGTTTTAATTTTTTATTTATTTATTTTTTTTGTAAGTGATTCTATAGCGTTTATTCTTTCAGTAATTGGATAGATCATTCTCTGTATTAAATATTTATAGCCCATCTTAAACAATTTTTTTTAAAAATGATTCGCTAATATGTAACTTAAATGAATCTATTCAGAATGCATTTAATTTAAAATTAAATTTATAAATTTTATCTTAGATCAATTTAACAAAAAAATTATTTCACACATACAAACACACTTTTTTTGTCTTCAGTCATTTGACTGGTTTGATGCAGCTCTCCAAGATTCCCTATCTAGTGCTAGTCGTTTCATTTCAGTATACCCTCTACATCCTACATACCTAACAATTTGTTTTGCATATTCCAAACGTGGCCTGCCTACACAATTTTTTCCTTCTACCTGTCCTTCCAATATTAAAGCGACTATTCCAGGATGCCTTAGTATGTGGCCTATAAGTCTGTCTCTTCTTTTAACTATATTTTTCCAAACGCTTCTTTCTTCATCTATTTGCCGCAATACCTCTTCATTTGTCACTTTATCCACCCGTCTGATTTTTAACATTCTCCTATAGCACCGCATTTCAAAAGCTTCTAATCTTTTCTTCTCTGATACTCCGATTGTCCAAGTTTCACTTCCATCTAAAGCGACACTCCAAACATATACTTTCAAAAATCTTTTCCTGACGTTTAAATTAATTTTTGATGTAAACAAATTATATTTCTTATGAAGGCTCGTTTAGCTTGTGCTATTCGGCATTTTATATCGCTCCTGCTTCGTCCATCTTTAGTAATTCTACTTCCCAAATAACAAAATTCTTCTACCTCCATAATCTTTTCTCCTCCTATTTTCACATTCAGTGGTCCATCTTTGTTATTTCTACTACATTTCATTACTTTTGTTTTGTTCTTGTTTATCTTCATGCGATAGTTCTTGCGTAGGATTTCTTCTATGCCGTTCATTGTTTATTCTAAATCTTTTTACTCTCGGCTAGAATTACTATATCATCAGCAAATCGTAGCATCTTTATCTTTTCACCTTGTACTGTTACTCCGAATCTAAATTGTTCTTTAACATCATTAACTGCTAGTTCCATGTAAAGATTAAAAAGTAACGGAGATAGGGAACATCTTTGTCGGACTCCCTTTCTTATTACGGCTTCTTTCTTATGTTCTTCAATTATTACTGTTGCTGTTTGGTTCCTGTACATGCTAGCAATTGTTCTTGATAACAGATATATATATATTAATTTAATTGTTATATGTAGTTCGCTATATGCAATTAAATTAACTATATATAAATTAAATGTAAAACAAAAGAAAAAAATAATAACTTATGACAAATGCTTTGAAAAAGTTCGGGAAGTCCTTAAATTTTTTCGAAAATGTTTCTTATAAACATAATTTGTATCATTTAATTTTTTTGGCTAAAATTCAATTCAAGAAAAAGATATTAATTAAAAGAGAAAAAAAACAACAGTTGGTTGCAAAGAGTAAAAACATTTATAAAAAAGATTCATAAAATGGTTAGTACCGATAGATGTCTAGAGAATTAAAAAAAAAAATTCGTAATATTCATCCAAAGCGATAAAACGTAAAACATAAGTATCTTAAAAGAAGTTTGGCAGACATCCGTGAATAATTTAATTTAAAGCCAAGCCTAGATTTCCATAAAAATTAAATTAACCCAAAAAATTGCATTAAAATCTGAATAAGGATACTTTAGATTAGTTTAGTTTTATATCAAATTCAAATAATTCATGAAAAATGAATATTATATGTTTGGTGTATTATTATTAATAATAATAAAAACAAAAAGCTTCAGTTTTATGACTTTTTTTTTAAACACTTATCAAAATGGATCTTTGTCTCATCATCAAATAAAAAAAAGGTGAACAAAAATTAAATTGAATATTTTAATACATAAAAGCAATAATAATACAAATACATATTGTAATAACATAACAAACACAAAGGGTTAATAGGGATGTTTAATCATGATTGGAAAGGCCTATTGTATTACAATCTAATATCTTGATACACGGGTTCGTAATTGAGTTATAACCTGTTTTAACTAGTTTTAACTAAATATTCCAAACAAAACAGAACCAAGGACGAAAGATTCATAAAAAAAATTCTTACTTTTTATTTATATAACGGAATGATACCATTTTCAAAGGAATAAAAGAAATACGTCCAGTAAAAAATGCAGATGTTTTGTTTGAATTTAACACAATTTGGTACGTAATTTGCAAGATTATACAATTACGTAGTCCAGTGTTAATAAAATTAACTTATTATCAGCTAACAACAAAGGTTTTCATTCTGCTATAATTGACCTTCTGTTATTTCCTATTAAGTTTTATTGTGATTCCATGAAAACTGTATTAAATGCATTCATTTATTAAAGAAAAAGATAATAAAAAAAAAAAAAAATAATAAAACTAGTGAATAACTACTCGTAAAAAATATATATAAAAAGCAAATATTTTAATAAAAAAATTTAATTAGAAATTCTTCGAAATTTAAGTAAATAATACGATTCCAATCCAATGAATTCTCTTTAACAAAAGTTAATAATCATTGATTGTTTTTTTACACTTTCCGCATTAATCAATAAAAACAGAACATTTTTATCGTAAAAATAAATATTACTATCGCCTAAATAAAATATCACAGGAAAATAAAAATAACAAATAAATAAATATTTTAGGAATAATGATAAAAATAATTATGAACTAGACGTATAATAAGAACAATGAATGGTTGGATATTTGTTTACAAGTGATTTAAATACAATGAAATTCAAACAAAGCTTGTAGATAAATTTAATTTGAAAATACACAAGCGTAAAACTAAGACAATAAAATTTGGACAGGAAGATACGAGGAGTTAAACATTAAGATTAAATTAATATTAATTAACTAATTACAATAAGTTGAATTATTATTTAGGCAATGAAAATACAAGGGATAAACAGAGTAAATAAGTCCTCTAAAACAGAAAAAATCATTGAAAAGGACGGGCATTTCCGATAGAAGGAAATTTGGGTCTTATTTCGAAAACGCATACATTTCCTAAATTGATATAATAGCAAAAAATAAGTCTTACTTATATTTACAATTGTGAAAGCCAAAACAAGGCAAAATTTGATCGAACGAATCCCCGTCACTGTTTCGTTGGAGCCACATTATTTCGCATAAATAGGAGCGCCTAATGTAGATCTCGATGTACCACATTCCTTACGATTGCGTCTTTTCGCTGCTGCCCGTAAACTATCCACTATGTTTATATACGCCCCGGTAATTGGATTTTGAAGGTTATCACACTGATTAAATAGTTTGATGTGTAAAATTGTAACAGTGTAGATTAGGTATATCATCGTAAATCTGTCAACAATCAGAAATTATGTTCGTCCGAGGTCTAAAACACACCTCTTTATAACACGTAATGTGTCTTTCGTTCGATCGGGGATCAGATACACGCAATATTTTTCTCATTTATTTTTCTACAGATTCCCGTAAAACCCCTCTGCTAAGGGTAAACCGTCTTCTCATTATATTTTCTCCTTTAAAAAAAGAGATTCATCGATTTCTATGATCAGACCTTCCCGCCTATTATTACTATGTTACGGAGTAACATCTCCGCACAAAAAATTCCCTAATAAAATTTTTCCAATCAGTTACAGCGGCAGTTCGTTATAAAACTTAGAAAGAACCAGGTACATTCCCTACTCCTGCGTACTGGAAATAAACAGCAACTCCCAATTTCAGCTTTGTGGACTGCAGCCACGTACCGCTTCTTAAACGGACAGAAATCCGAAAACTCGCTTTTGCACAACACCATTCATCTTACCAATCGCTACGAAAGAGACATTTCATTATTCTGTACGCAAAACATAGGATTATGTAAAATCCCTTCGACTAGTGAAAAATAAACTGCATGTTGTTTATCTGGCACCTCACGAATTAAGTTATCAAACCCATGTCAGACGAAAATAACGAATAGTTTGATTTGACAAGAACAGCACAATTGAAATAGTTGACTAGCGACTAATACATAGACAGTGACGTCACTATCATGAGATAAGACAGATTGAAATATAATTAATACGATATAGACGATAAACATTAGCATTTTAATAATGCTTACACAATAGGACCAAGAAATTCTTTAAAATGTAAGTACAAAACGGTTGCGATTTATTGTAATAAAACATAAATTAAAAAAATAAAAACAATTAGAAAATCAGAAATCTATATGAAACAGATAAATTGAGGATTTAGAATGTTAGAAAAGAAATTAATGTACCGTGTGTTTCAAAATGAATGTTGGATTATTTAAAACTCAATACATAACTTTAAATTATGTAATATTTATTAAGTTTTACTTACATTGGTAAATTATACATGAAATGAAACAGCAACTCAAACAGACTTTCCTATAAGAGTTCAATGTAAGCACATTCGTCACACGGCACACATCCAGCCGGTAGGAGAGTACATCCCGTACTTTAATCAGCAATTCTGGATTAGTTGATGCGACAGCTACTTCAATCCCATATCTCAAGTCGAATGGGTCAACCGGAAACGGTGGCACATACGCTTAATCCTTTATAAACCCCTAAAGAAAAAAATCACACAGGGTCAGATCGGGCGAACCTGAAGGCTACAGGAAACAAGCCCTGTCTTCTGGTCCCCGGCGACCGATCCAGCGGCCGGGGAGAATTTCATTCAACCGATCACGTACAGCGTTATGCCAGTGAGGAGGTTATGCCATCTTGTGGTAAAATTAAGCACAAATAAATAATGGTAGCATTGCAGTTGAGAAAAAATCATATGAAGACGGTTCATTCCAGACACACTTGCTTCCGTAAACTTGCCGTTGAGATACGGCGCCAAAAACAATAGGTTTGGGGAGTCTGGTTTACACTGCAATATTTCTTGAGGATTTTCTGATCATCAGATCCGCACATTATGAGCGTTTACTTTTCCATTAACGTGAAATGTTAATTCATCACTGAATACGACACGACACATAAAGCCTTCATCGTCACGGTGCATCATTTCATTGGCGAAACTAGCACGCAAACCGTAATCTGTAGACTTTGAAGGTTGCACACAACTAAAAGTGTTTGAGTTGCTCTTTTATTTCACGTATAATTAATCAATGTACGTGAAATTTGAGAAAAATTACACGGATTTAAAACTCCGATATTCATTTTGAAATATGCAGAATAATGAAAGAGAATGTAGAAATGCACTAAACTAATCAACTGACTCGAGATACAAAAAAATTAAAACAATGAAAAGCAAACGTTTCATGAAATTGTAGAAAAATAGAATAAGGCAATCTGGGAACGAAAGACAAATTGGAGTCTGTTTATTTCTAACTGTAAGTCATCAACAATAGGCATAAAATATTTTTAATAATAACTAATTTAGACACCTTAGAATTAAATAAAACAAAACAAAAGTTGAAAAATAAAGATTGTTACAATTAAAAAAAAAAAAATGAAAGTGGTCAATAAACGATTTAAATAAATTTATAAAAGATGTACTAATTGAAACGGAACCAATTTTATAAATCATTTAAAATGAGTAAACTATTTTCAAATTTAACAATAAAATTCAATCTAATTTAATCAATTTTTCATGCTTTTCCCTTACCGATTTCTATAAATGGCTTTAAAAAAACGACACAAAAAAACGGCACGAGTTGCATTTTACTAAGGAAATCACGCATTAGGGCGTAACAGGAAATACATGAAGTTATGAATGCAAAATGTTTTTATTTTTTCAAACTAGATTGTTCATTCTAATAAATTATAATGTATTATGAATAAATGCGTATCACATTATTATTGTTATTAGAATATGCTAGCAGCGAAACCTTGCAGTAAAATTACACGAAACAATATACTACGAATATATACGAGTATATTCTATTAAATAAATAATAATTTCTTGTATTTCTTTTATTACCATACTAAATTTCTATTTCATTTATTCTTACATTAAAGAAGAAAGAAAAAACGACCGGTAAAATATTTAAAATAATATAAGGGTTACTTATAAAAAAAAATATGCATGACTAAATTGTAAATATACAGTGTAACTAACCATTCTCATACAATCCACAAAAATATGTCTATAAACAAAATAATAGAGTATAAAATAAGTTGCGTAAAACAATAAGTACCTTTACTTAATAATTTTTCATAATTACTATAAAAATCAAGAACGGTTTGTTTATTAAGAAAAGAAAAATTCATTCGTTGCTACAATTTATATTCAGAAAATTAAAAGAAAATCTAAAAAATGCATATTTTTTAACTACTTGAACTACTAAAAAAAATAGCTAACATAAAAAATATTTTCTCATTGTTTTTCCCTAGTTTGGGTGTTTTTAAAAGTAATATTTATAATTTTTTATTGTCTATTAGTCAAAATAAATAGTCGTTTCATTAAACATCGGCCATCGAACACTTCGCCCTCGATACACTACTACTTACAAGGTCTGTTCAGAAAATAACCGAACATTTTTAATTTTTAATTACGCGCCAACGGATATATTTAGTGAGGGTTTTTTTCCATAGGGGGAGAAAAAAGCTCTGCCAGCCGCCGCCCGGTCCACACACTGTCGGCAAGTGCGGGGCTCTCACCCGCTAAAAAACCTCAACTTCTAGTCACGCAGGGGCCAAACCTAATCAACATGGTACGTACAAAGCCCCTGAGCAAACACCCGGGTGCTCTTGTCACCGAATTAGAATAGCCAGAAAGACGTCCCCAGGGGATCATCGGCGAACGCGACTCCGACGAGCCCCCGCCGCCAACAGCCATCCGGCATCGGTCGCTCCGCCTCAGGTCAACTGTAGACTTCCACCCTGCTTGCCACTCTCCACTGTTGTCTTGTTTCGAATTATGGCTGAAACCGCAGTTGTTACTCTCGTCCAAGCATACCTGTCACCCAACATCACACTTAATACATTACCCACATTTACTGCGTCGTGGCCCATCATGGCGGCCCTCAAGTCTCTCTCCACCTCGTGCAAAAAACACTACGTGTTCCGCCGTATCTTCCTCCCCACAATCATAGCAGCATATCGTCGTACTCCTACCAATACGGTACAGGTTATCATGATAGCATCCGTGCCCTGATAGAAACTGGGAAAGCTCGTAATTCTTATCACCTTGCTTCCCTCTACCCAGCTCCTGACGTCACTGATGAGTCGGTGTGTCTACCGTCCCTCTGCGCCGCATTCCTACTGTCGTTCCAAGCTCTGAACATCTCGTCGACAGCCATTTATTTAGTGAGGTTGCTGGCATTGTGTTCCGTATAACCTCCTCTATAACCACATGTTCTTGGATCGTTGATATCGCGCTTATCTTTCCTTTTATTTTTATTTAAAACCACGTGATTAAGTGTTAGTAGCGATTTTTGTAATGGGCTATTTTCGGGAGCAACAGTAAGTAACATAATAATTCTACTACGTAAAATTTTGCCTGAAACCGGAGCAGTTTCACAGAAATGTCTCAACTTTTGAAGCAAGCTTACGGGGATGATGATCTGGGTCGTACGCGATGTTACGAATAGTTTTCCCGATTTAAAAGCGGTCCTCAGTCATTGAAGAGGACCCTCGACCAGGAAGGCCTTCGACTTAAACTGATGACACCCAGATTCAGAAATCACCGATCTGGTGCTTCAAATCGTCAATTGACTGTTAAAGAATTTACAGAAGAGGTTATCGAGTTGTAGCAAAGTTTGTTCCTCGTTTGATGACTGAACAGTAGAAAGAACATCAAGTGTACATTTGTCAGTAACTTCTATAAACATTCATGCAAACGATGATAACGAGAGACGAAAGCTGGGTTTACGGCTACAACATCGAGACACAAGTTCAATCATCAAATTGTACTGGCAAAGGATCTCCACACCCCAAGAAAGCACGTGAGTATCAATCCGATGCGAAAATGATGCTCTCTGTTTTTTCGATTTTAATGGAATCGGGCATTTTGATTGCTGCCTTAAGGTGAAACAGTGAATCATGCGTACTATCAAGGCGTTTTACAACGGTTACGTAAAAAAATCCGCAAAGTTTGATGGGACAACTCATATTCCTTCAGCACGACGATGCGCCAGCGCACCCAGCTTTGTCAATTCGTCAATTTTGTGCCAAAAATTTGATGACTGTCTTCCCTCAGCCTCTCTACTCGCCAGACCTGGCTACTTGCGATTTTTTCCTTATTTCCGAAATTAAAATCAGCGATGAAAAAACTCCGTTTGGCTATTGATGACATTGCAAATTTTTCAGGGACCTTAAAGGCCATTTCAAATAAAGCTATCTAGGAGTGCTTCGTGAAATGGAAACACCGCAGGGAAAAGTGTATGAATAGTGGAGGAGTGTACTTTGAAGGGGAGAAGAATCAAAGACCTGTAAAATTTATAATAAAGATTAAAAAAATAAAGTTCGGTTATTCTCTGAACAACCCTCTTAGTAGGAAAACGGAATGGAAAATTAATAGTACATTATGCAACGAGCCGATAATGATATCCATTAATGCACGAGTGCGAAGTAAGTTTAACTTTACAAAGTAAGTAAACTTTACAAAAGTGTGTTAATGGCCATTACAGAGAGTTAGATACTGTACTTTTTCTACGGCTGGGAAATTATTGGGATTATCGATTTAAATCAATGGTAGAGTACATTGTTCACAGAATATATTTTTTCTAATTTAAAAAAAAAAACATTAAACAATATAATTTTGTTGTAATAGGTTATTTGTCATATAAGTTCTGAATTTTTTTTTAATATCGATCACTGTTAAAGACATTTCTTCCTCAAAATCCGACATAATTAACAAAATGATAAACAGTGTAATATAGATACTTAGTTACCGTATTAGTCTACTTTCAAATTAACCTTTGCCTGCTAACTTCTAAATCGGACTAAAATCAAAGTAAAAAACAGCTGATATATTAAACAACACCCGCTTCTGATTGGTTAGTGATCGAAAAGAGTAAGTTTCTGATCAGTTGATCATCTGTATCGTAATGAAAAACTCTTTCATCATGATAGAAGTTCCAGCAACGTAATTCAAACGCAATAATATAGCTGTAGAAAAAATATACAAATATACAAGTAAAGAATTATTCAAAACTTTTAACAAATTTTGAGATAGGAAGCCATGGTGACCGTATCTCGCCAATCCCTTGATCGATAGTAACCAAAATTAAAGACCCATATCTAGAAGTTATTGTACAAAATTTCCTAAAATCAGTTAATCCAGTCCAAAAAATTAAGTAAAACGTTAACTAAAAAAACATATTTAAAGTAGAGCATATATTTTTGCCTATTTTGCGCTGCCGTGACGGGAGTACAATTAAAAATTAATCAGAAATTGGTTCTTCTCTTTCAAGTTTTTCTTCAATTCTTTTAAAGGCAAATTTAAATAGTGAAGTGAGATTGTGTATTGATTACGTAAAAGATTTACAAAAATTTATCGTGAATGCTCGACCAGTAGTGGAAATCACTAATTTGAAGAAAGAACAAAATTTTACTTTAAATTCAAAATACCTGAAATTTCTGGTTCGGCAGCAGTTTGTTTGAACATTTTTTTTTTACCTTTATCAATTAATACCTAATCAATTAATGAAACTAGTTTAAATTATTTAAAGTTCACAATATTTTTTATGGATATTTTCTTAAAAATATAATCTTAATAAAAGAAAAGCTGAAAAATAATTGCATGACTTTTCCGGCAATTCCGGTCACGTCACACAATACCTTGCTCAGCTTTTTCATTACAATTCAATAATTAAAAATCTTATTTTTATTTTCATAATAAACATGTATAATTTTTATTAATTATAATGATTATGAAAATCAGATTTAAACATCAAAACTTCCAAATTAAAAATACAATATTATTGATCTTGAGGGCTCTATTACTCCGTGGGCACAATTTAGAAAAAGCTTTACTAAATGAAGTGAACCTTAACAAAAAAAAAGAACATTAAATATTGAAAAAATAAAGTATAACTTTATCACAGTAATGAAAAAAATCGCTTCTATTCTAGCTCAGAGGTATATTTTAGGGACCAACACAACTTAAATTTTAATTGCCCTTAAGGTGTCACAAAGAAAAATACATATTTTTTTTTTAATAATAAAATTAAAATAAAGCCAAAAGAAGAATTAATTGTTGTGGGGAGTAAATTTAAAAATCGTTTTCTGAAATATTAATATATAGGTCTTAGCTTAACAAAATTGGTCAAGTAAAGTTTTCTCTAAATCTATTATCGCCTCTTTTTTTTTGTCTTCAGTCATTTGACTGGTTTGATGCAGCTCTCCATGATTCCCTCTAGAGCTAGTCGTTTCATTTCAGTATACCCTCTACATCCTACATCCCTAACAATTTCTTTTGCATATTCCAAACGTGGCCTGCCTACACAATTTTTTCCTTCTACCTGTCCTTCCAATATTAAAGCGACTATTCCAGGATGCCTTAGCATGTGGCCTATAAGTCTGTCTCTTCTTTTAACTATATTTTTCCAAATGCTTCTTTCTTCATCTATTTGTCGCAATACCTCTTCATTTGTCACTTTATCCACCCATCTGATTTTTAACATTCTCCTATAGCACCGCATTTTAAAAGCTTCTAATCTTTTCTTCTCAGATACTCCGATTGTCTTATCGCCTCTGTTAAAGGCTAAAAGAAGAACGAAAAAAAATTTTGTGTTTAAGATCCTGGGTTCATAATTTTGGAAAATTTTAGACATTTTTTGATAACTTCATATATGATGTATAAAATACCAAAAAAAATTTTAATATTATAACTGAAGTGAGGTAGAGAAAAAACCATGTGTTTCAATTTTAAGAGATAGGGGTTGATTAAAATCTCTTTTGGATTATTTATATATGCAACATAGGTAACAAATTTTCAAAAATAAATTTTCTTTATAAAGTGCCTCTGAACAAAATCGAAACTGGTTTTTCCCGATATCCCCCACCCCTTAAAAGATTTTTGAAAAAAATTAATATACGATCAATGCCCCCATATATACATATATTTGAGCCAATTTTGAAGAAAATCGGTTCGATTAATCCTGAGATATAAGGCCAAAAGCATTTTGACAAACGTATGCCGATAAATAAGCATACATACATACATATATATATATATATACATATACATAAACACATATACCTATTTATTTTTAGTCTATTTGAACTAGCTGGACCCTAAAACGTAATTATTTCCAAAAAAACTCCTGGTACCCAATTTTTGACGATAACCATACGTATCCATAGACCATAGAGTTAGAATAGCTCTTAAAGAGATATTCTTACTATATTCGCCGGAAAAGTAAAAATTACCGAGTAATTTAAATTATATTTTATTATAGTTTTTTGTTACCTTATAATTAGAATGTAAATCGACTCAAAATAATTATTTCAAGCAACTCCACTCTTTGGTAACTGCAGTGTTTACGGAATAGTTCCGTCTTGTCGGAGAACAACAGTACATAAAATTAACTACTCTGTTTATAATTAATGGTTTAAATGTACATATATAAATGTTTAAAATGTTAATTATACCGTAGCATTAAAAACTTTATTTTAATAAATGTAGCGTAATAATATGTGAAATTATGCATTAACATTTACGTGTAACAATATTAAAATTCACGTTTTCACATTTAATTTAGCAAATTATACATCGTAAATAATATTTTGCTAAGTAAATAATTTGTAAAGCGTATTAAAATTTTATTTTGATTATAAAATATATTAACATCGGCCCTGTAAATTAAACAAAAAACTGAAAATATTTTGTCTTAAAAGCTATTTTGATCTTACCTGCCTCCATTCTATAAATCACGACCTAGTACTACGAAATAAAAAAGATAAAATATGGTTTTAACCGAATAAATAATAATATTTTTATTTTAATTCAAGGGAAACCGTACTCGTTGAAACTTTACATTTACATACGTTTAAAATAAATTAAATAATATACGATCCTTGCTTCGTAAATAGACCTCCTACAACATCACGTATTTAATACTAAAATTACTCCTGTAAATCTCAACGATTAATTGCGTATAGAATCAATAATCTTAAGATTAACAGTAACAAAAAGAAACAACTTAATTACATAATCTTAACAAAAATTCAAAAATAAAAACTATAAACTTCAACAGATACACTCTCGGCGATTTCGGCGTAAATTTAGATGATAAACTTCAAATGAAACTCTGATAAAATTTCACAAATTGAGGTTATTGTAGTTGTCGTACACGCACGCACGCCGCGAGCGGGAAGCTAAGGTCACTATAGCGCCTGCTAAAATTTAATTAGACTTTGTCATTAAGGGGTTGAATCTAGTAAGTTGGGTCCAAAAATTTTACATTTTTAGCATTTTACATTTTCATAATGTATAACATCTCAAAAGTACTTTCAAAAAAATTTGAGATAAATCGGTGGATAATCATCTCCCTACTCATTAATTCCCTCCTATATACCTTAACCCGCCGTTAATCGACCGTGTAAGAGTAACTCCGTCACTCGACGTGTGAGCGCCGCGCTCACTCTGACGCATTACTAATAAAAATAATTGATAACTGGGAATTCCCGCAACCCAGAAATGCAACATCTGCTTGTCGCATTCAAAACACATGTGTAGGCAGCAAGATGGGGTTCCAAGAATGTCCAAAAAGTTTTCATGTTCTTTGATTAAGTGGAAAAGTGGATTAACTAAAACTCTTAGCGATGTATTATGATAATAAATGTTCTGAATCTGTCCTCCAACCGGATTATCTTATTTGGTGCGAGGAGATAAAGTCATTAAATTTAAAATACCATCTAGAAGTGATTGAAGTATTGGATCCTTGCAATAGAGAATATTTGCCGAATATCCATTATCTCTTGCAAGTTTTAGCGACTCATCCGGCAACAACATGTACTAATGTACGGTCGTTCTCCACAATGAAGCGAGTCAAAACGAATGCGCGTAACAAGTCGGGGGATGGGAGATTAAGTTCATTAGTTTCTTTGTCAGTGCATAGAGATATTACGGTTAATTCTGATGAAGTTTTAGATCTTATGGTGAGAAAAAAGAACGACGACTAGCTTTCTAATCTAATAATTCATAACTTTTATTGGAGTGTAGATATGTGTGTGTGTGTGTGTGTGTGAAGTATAAATGTGGATTATTAAAAAAAATATATACTAACATTATGATTCTTTGCGTAGTAAATGATGTATTAAATCTAAGCATATGTTTTGTATTTTTCAAATGCTATAAAGTATAAAAAACCGTTTAATAAAAATAACTTTCATTATTATTTTACCATCAGCCCCGTTAGCCCCCCGAAAAAAAATCCTAGCTACGTGCCTGCAAGTATTGCCTACACGGTATGCAACACTGGTTTTATGTACCAAAAAATTAATCTAATATTAACGCTTCAAAAATTCGAATTTAAACAGCACTTATATTTTGAAGGTTAGACCGAGTAAAATAGACATCTATGAAAAATAAACAACGGAGCGACGGTAGACGTAAAGTTAAAGTTCGGTAAAAAAAATAATGAAATCTTCATTTAGAGAATTCAGCTAATATTCATAATCCGAAAATATTAAAATATTACAATTTAATTGGTAGAAGAAAATTAGGATGGCCAGGAAGAGATGAAAAAGTGATTTATTAAAGTTAGAAAGCTAATATATATATAACTTATTTAGAAGAAAAGGTCTAAATGTAGAAATAAAATAAAAAAGAGAAAGATATTATTTATTTGTGTGAACATTATTTATTCACCTTTCAATTAACGGTACGTAAATCGAAAAACAGAGTTAAATCTATACAAACAATACAACGTTGAAAACACCGTACGTAAAAAAAAATAAATAAACTTGCTGAATGGTAAGTAGCATATAGGAGACAAATCTAGTGTTAAAGAAGTATAGTAAATCTTAAAAATAACTTTTCAACAGCTAAACAAGAAAAATGAATTTAGCAAATGTGTTCCTACCTCGAAACGATTTATTTCTCGATATATGACCATCGCTTAGAGTGTGACTAACGGGGTCCTCATGTGGAGAACTAAACAATTTTAAATGGAAATAAGGTTGTGATACATCATTTTAAAGGACGTTAAAAAATAAAAATAAGTAAAATGTTTCAGCCTAACTAAAACTGCGGCCACTTTACATTTTTCATAGCTAGTTTCAAAAATGGTTAGTAGTACATCCCAAGTAGTGGTTTATTGTAGATGTGTTTAAAGTGGTATTTTACTTGGGATGTATTGTACGTCACTTTTGAAACCAGCAGAGAAAGAATAAATGACCGCCATTTTGATTAACATTATCGTAACCCGAAAGATTATACATTAACATTTTAGTTTTTTAATTCACTTTACTATACCATTTCTATTTAACATTTTTTGATTGTCCCCGTACACAGAGAATTTCTGGGTATTTGTAATGTGGTGATGTCATACAGAAAATATAGGTTTACGAGCTTAACCCACCGGGTTGGTCTAATGGTGAACGCGTCTTCCCAAATCAGATGATTTGGAAGTAGAAGAGTTCCAGCGTTCAAGTCCTGGTAAAGACAGTTATTTTTATACGGATTTAAATACTAGATCGTGGATACCGATGTTCTTTGTTGGTTGGGTTTCAATTAACCACACATCTCGAGAATGATCGAACTGAGACCTGTACAAGGATACACTTCATTTACACTCATACATATCATCCTCATTCATCCTTTGAAGTAATTCCTGAACGATAATTCCTGGAGGCTAGACAGAAAAAAGAAAGGAAAAGGTTATGGAACTAGCAGCATTTCTGGATATTTTATTTTGCATGTTTAACTTATTTAAACGCTCTCACACTTTATATACACAATATATTAACTGACAAAAAGTAAACAGCAAACGATAGTAACCTTTTTTAAAAAATTAACACGAAGAGATAAAAACGTCATGGAACGATCACCACTAGTAATGAAAAATATAAACACCGAACTACTATCTAGATGCATGCATTTTTTTCAAGTTAACTGTATGTAGTATAGTTAAGCAATGTTCTCCGTCAGGTTAGTAATTATGTATGGTTTGTCAAGGTATATATGATAGTGTTGTTTACCGCCTGATGAAAATTGTACTGTCAAAAATTCACGTTAATCAATGTGGTTTCGTGCCTGGCAGATCAACAATTCAAGCTATGCGTATACTGGTGGAAACGTTTAGAGATGCTGCTAGGAATTTGCATGTGATATTCATAGACCTTGAGAAAGCTTTCGATCGAGTGCCGCGAGATTTGATATGGACGGCATTGAGAAGTCACGGTGTTCCAGAACGATATGTTGAAATCATTGTGGACATGTATCACGATGCGACCGCAAGGGTGAGATGCATTGCAGGAACATTAACGGCTTTTCATGTGAACATGGGGGGTACATCAAGGTAGCGTGCTGAGCCCATTACATTGTTATTAACATTGTTATTAATTATCTGACATCGCACATCGTAGATGAATTGCTGCTGAGCGTACGTTTTGCTGACGATGTGGGTCTCGCGAGTGAAAGTGTTGCGGTGCTACAAGATGTTTTCAATCGCTGGAAATGTGCACTTGAAAGTCACGGTCTGAAGATCAGTGAATCCAAAACGGAATGTATGTTCTTGCCATTCAGCGACGCACAAGCACCGTCGTCTGACATTATGATCAACGGTCGAGTTATGCCCAAGTGTACAAGTTTTATGTATCTTGGATCTATATTGAATCGAAGAGGCGGCTGTGAGCAAGATGTGAATCATCGAATCACCGTGGCATGGTTGAGGTGGCAGCAGATTTCGGCTGTTCTTTGTGACAAGCGTATGCCTCCAAAACTTAAGGGCCGAATGTATACTACACTGGTTAGACCCGCACTTACATATGGAGCAAAGTGTTGGACACGATACGAGCAGTTTGATCGAGATCTCACGACCGCAGGGATGAAAATGTGTCGAATGTCTCTTGGTGTGACTAAGAGGGACCGTATCAGAGGCGAACGAAAACGAGGTTCCCTTCAAATAAAAGAGTCAGTGGCGGAGAAAATCTCTCGAGAGCGAAACGATTGGTTCGAAAAGGTTGATTCTCAGCACCCTTCAAGTGTTACAAAAAAGATAATGGCTCTTGATATCCCGCCAGTCAAGAAACGAGGAAGACCGAAGAACGGTTGGTGTAGGCAGTTGGAAGATCGACGATTGAAACATGGCTTGACTCGGGAAGAGAAGGACGATAGAATGAACTCCAGAATGACACTCCGTTCAATGAGACCAAATTGATTTGAAATTTTACTGTTTTACTGCTTACCCTGGAGACTTTTGTCTCACAACAGGAATTATATATGTAATATTAGTCATTATGTATATTAATAAAGCAAGGAAGAAGATATGATAGTGTTGTTTGGTAGGGGAGTAGAATCTGTAATGTGCATCCTGTTTACGTTAATTTTCTTTTAAATATTTATTTTAGTCAAAATAAAAATAATTGTCCATTTGTAACTCTAGTATAAGCTAACTACTGGAAAAAAGTAATTCGAGAAAGAAGGAGATTTGTATATTCATCAACAAGTTTCCGTAGAAAAGGTTTTTGATCGACTACAATGGGATAAACTAATGACCATCCTAAAAAATAAAGGTGTTGTCTGGAAGAAAATAAGTCTAATAAGTAGGCTGTACCTTGAAGAAGACGCGAAAGTTCGAGTAGGGAATTACTTAACAGTGGAAGGTAAGACTAGAAGAGTTGTTAGTTAGGGATGCTGTCTTTCATCTAACCTTTTTAACATTTACCTTGAGATCATAGAAAAGTACATTGAAGGAAAGGGAAGTGTGTGTTTTTACGGGAAGATAGTAGAGTTCAGATTTGTTGATGATGGTGCTAGTAGATAATATCAATAACAGATTTTGGTATGAAAGTCGATAGTAAGAAAACCAAATGTATGACGGTTGGCAAGGATAAGAAAAAAACCTAGAAGCAGAAGAAAGTGAAGAAGTGGAGTCCTTTAAATATCTTGGGAGCCTTTCTGTGATAATACAAAATGTACAATGAAAATAAAAAATAGAATTGAAGTGGCAAAAGAAGATTTCGATAAAAAGAGAAGGTTGTTGTGTAGCGTAAAGTTGAAAAACATCTGAGGAAAAGATAAGGCAAATATTTTGTACGGAATGTAGCATTATATGGGGCGGAGACGTGCACTTTATTCAAGGAAAATGAAAAAAGGTTTTAAGCTTTCGAAATGTGGATCTGGATGGAAAAAAATAAAGTGGAGAGACAGAATTAGTAATAATGAGGTGTTACAGAGAGTGTGAGAAGGTATATCACTACTGCAGATTTTGAGAGAAAAAACTGTATTGAACATGTATTATAGAAGAATGTTTGTTAAAGATTGTCTTAAAGGGTACTGTGAATAGTAAGAGAGGGAAGGAAGACGAAGACGGAAACTACTCGATGATATTAAGGTAGAAAAAATTTACGTTCATTCAAAAAGGTTAGCTGAAAATAGAAAAGAATGGAGAACCAGTACAATGTAAGGACCTGCTACATGGCAGAACACTGATAAAACTAATATCATGTTTTTTGGGATGTATACAATCAATTTAGCCTGTTTAGTCCATTATAATAGGTTTAGTTAATGAAATAATAGTAATAAAAATGATTATTTTTAAAATAATTTTTATTATTATGATAAAGAAAAGGGGGTGAAATAAATGGATATTTATTATTCAATAAAGTTCCTACCTGCAAAAATTATAAATATTATTTTTGTTAATTTATCAATCTAGTCAATATTTTTTACAAGACTAACTAATAAATCTTGAATATAGAACAATGTAACATTGCATTCTAATTATTGTATATCGATCTAGGTTACAATTCTTCAAATATCCCTTCGGATAAACAACTGCATTCACATTCGTAGGTGATTTGTTTTATATTATTTTTTTTTAAAACTGGATGTATTTTTATCTTCAGGTATTACTTTCTTTAGTAGTAGAAAAAAATTATTAATAAAATTACAATTTTATAACAGTAATTTTAATCAAAATTTATCTGCAAATGATTATTATTGAAATACTTACGATGATTGTATAATGTAACTATCATAAAATTAAAAACAAAACCAAATTTAGAGCAAAATAAAATATAAACCTAACCTGTTTTAGTTTAAAAGATAAAATTAACCGGTAAAATCGCGTGTATAAATGTAATGTCGTATATAATTGAACAATAAAATGCAGTATCATATTATGGTTCTATTTTACAGAAAATATCCAACCATCTTTTTTCTTTAACAATTTATTCTTAAGTATTATTTAAGAAGAAATAAATGTACAAAAACATAATATACAAACATTTTATAATAAACATGAGATCAGGTCTTATAATAATATATATAAAGAAGGTAATAAATGGTTCTGTATCATAAAACTGCATTTAAACAGATAAATGATATTATATCTGTAGAAATAAATTTAAAATACCAACATATATCTTGTTTTTTATATTAAGCCGATTTCCAGTTATCAAATTTAAAAAAAAGAACGCCGAACAAACTGCAGCAACAAAAGAATACACCGCTTAATAATTAAATATAATTTACAATTTTTTTTGTCTTAAAATAAAATTTACAGTCTTTTAGAATATTAAAGAAACCATAAATAAATATGGTTACATACAATCACAAGTAAAGAGACTTACATCGAAACTCCTTAAAAAATGCATAAAACAATCACAAGGATTAATAAGCAAGAGAAACGTGTACAACTCAATTCAGATCACATAAGCATCAAGATTCAACACGTGGTGTCGATTTAGCCTTCTTAACATCTTCACTATTGTGGTTTTCTTTCTGTTTCCCGTTTAGCCTCCGGTAATT
Source organism: Lycorma delicatula (assembly GCF_047948215.1). Lineage (NCBI taxonomy): Eukaryota > Metazoa > Arthropoda > Insecta > Hemiptera > Fulgoridae > Lycorma > Lycorma delicatula. Next base: position 126,701,936 of record NC_134461.1, on the reverse strand, counting down.
ACCGTTTAGATAATACTTCAGAGGATGATATGTATGAGTGTAAATAAAGTGTAGTCTTGTACAGTCTCAAGTTCGATCATTCCTGAGATGTGTGGTTAATTGACACCCAACCACCAAAGAACACCGGTATCCAAGATCTAGTATTCAATCAAACCCGTGTAAAAATAACTGACTTTACTATAACTTGAACGCTGGAACTCTCTACTTTCAAATCAGCTGTTTTGGGAAGACGCGTTCACCACTAGACCAACCCGGTGGGTTAATCCTTCACTATTGTCTAGGTTAATAGCTAAAAAATTCACGTAATTGTTTAGCCGCAATTTATAATTTGTACCGAATCACTGTATTTCTTCTCAAGCATACGGTAAACCCAGATATTCGTATATCTTACTGTTTCTTACGAAACAAGGCGCTTCTGTTATGCTCCACAGTAATTTGTTTTGGAATCACTGAATTAGAAGACCTTATCTAAGTAAGGTTTATGTTAAGTAAGGTTTATTAAGTAAGGTTTATCATACAGACGGCTGGCGAGAAGGAGATTCTTGAATTCTTAGAAATTAGAGTCCTCTGAATCTTCCTGTTAAGCCATTTTTATCATCAAAGGTTCTGTAAGTAATCAGGAAGGAAAAGAATTCGCAGAAGGTCCCATGCTTTAACTTAGTTACCAAAAAAATGCTATTTATGCTTCCTTTGAAAGTCATCCTGAAGATAATCATCTCTTTAATTGCATCCTACGCACTATGTGATTCCCAACGGAGTGAAAAATTTCACAAACGGTTATGGTTCCGTTACCAGGTTTTGCCAGGAATACATGATATACCCGGTTTACCTGGCATCCCATGTACCATGAATATCTTCGTATAGGCCGATAAGTTTAATTACCTGTCTAAAATTTACAAAATTAATGAAAAAAATCTGAGTTTTATTCATAAAAATATAAAGTTTTTAAGCGACTTGTTTTTAATTAAAACATGAAAATTTCAATAATCTAATTTCATTAAAAAAAACCAGAAATCCAAAATTATCCCTTTATTTTTCTTTATAGCTATGTTGCTGCAGCAACAACAGAGTTATAGCCGGGGAAGTAAAGATGTAGGGTAGATAGTTATATTCATAATCTTCTATAAATTAAAATAATTCTTTATTAAGTTCAAGTAACAGAAGTCAGTATATGTAAGTATATTCGTGACGCGTGTTGAACAGATTCAATGTTACAAAAAAAAAAAAAAAACTAGAATTACATCATGAAAGTTTGATATCACTATTATTAGTATTTTTACATTTTATAAAGCTCACAAAAACTCATTCGGGTCGAATAACCACGCCTGGTAAATAATATCGTTAACGTACTATGAGGCAATTTATAATACACTACGCTATAAAATTTACTATACTACAATATTCTTGCCGTACGCAGACAGTTTTGATTTTAAAATTTTATAAAATACAATATACAAAACTCGGATAGACGTAAAACCTGTTTCTGTTAATACAGCACCAAAAATATTTTTTGAAAGTATAGTTATTTAATAACCGATGTGTGTTTCATCATCGTTTCAATAATAATTTCAAAAGTATAAGCCATATAAACTGTTATTTATTTGTTGCATGCTCATCTGAGATGAATATTATTTTAATACAAATAATCTTTTTTAATTTTTTATTCCTTTTCGTATTGATACTATAATTTTGGTAATCAATATTAATATTAAAAAAAGAAAATTATTATTTTTTTACAAAGTAGTCTGAAATCTATATTTTAATACAATGACCCTACTTCACAATAACGGTTATTTTAAAATTCTGTTCGTAGTTTGATTACAATTTATATAAAAGAAGAGATAAATAATAAAATTAAAAAACACGACGCCAAAAAAATAATATTGTTGACAAACATTGATCTTTAATATACGTAATTACTAATATAAGATAATTAAAGAGTGTGCGGTGACAATTTTGTACATAGTATACTACCTTTTTTTTTCAAATTTTTTAAATTTATTTGAACAGATATACATGCTTATACATTTATATATACAGGGTGTCCCATATAAAACGCAACCCATCATTCACTCATCCATGAAATTTCAAAAGTCAAGCTTACTCCCTTACTCGTTACTGAAATGGACTCGTCCAACATCTGAACATCGCGGCGACGCAGTAGAACACTACCGATAGTAACAACAATGCAATCATAACGTTCAGTGTATTGCTAGAGACAAGATGGTGTTTTCGTTAGATGAACGTGTTTTCATCGTCGAGTCGTACATCAGTACGAAATCAGTGGTCGCAGTGCAAGATATGTTTCGCCGTAAGTATCCAGATAAACCAGCTCCTAACAAAACATCAGCATTAGGTTTCGCAAAATTTAGAGAGACCGGTTCTGTTAATAACAAGGAACACAAAACATCTGCGTCAATGTTGAATACAGATACAGTCGCTGAAATCAAAGACAGATTACTCGCCTCGCCAAATAAATCGATCAGACGTTTGTCTGCTGAAATTAATTTGTCTAAATCGACTGTTCATCGGGCGACCGAACGATTACAATTACGACCTTATCGCATTCAAACGGTTCATCGACTTCTTGAGCCCGACAAAGAAAAACGGCTACAATATTGTCAACGATTCCGTCGATTTCTGGGCGAGGAAATTAATGTTATGGATTCGTTATTTTTCACAGATGAAGCACGGTTTCATTTGGACGGCTACGTAAACAGCCAAAACAGAAGAATTTGGAGCGCTAAAAATCTCCACGTTTATCACGAAAAACAATTACACCCGCAGAAGTCGGGCGTGTGGTGCGCGATATCGCGGAAGAAAATAATCGGTCCTATTTTTTTCGAGTACACCATTAATTCAGAACGATATCATGATATTTTATTTCAGTTCATCGCACTCTTGCAAGAGTAAGAAAGACACTGCCGGCTACAACATGACGGTGCGACATCGCACTACGCAGGTTCAACTTCTGATTTCGTCGAGGCATTCTTTGGTAATCGTGTTAACGGTCGAGGCTTGTGGCCACCAACATCTCCAGATTTGACTGCGGTGATTTTTTTCTACGGGGTTACCTCAAAGGAAAAGCCTACAGCAACAAACCACGAACACTTGAACGATTGAAAGTCAATATTGAACAAGCTGTGTTAAATATCCAGCCTGCAACTTTGAAAAAAGTTGCAAGAAACGCTGTAAAAAGAATTGAAGCTTTTATTCAAGAAGATGGCGGCCACTTCCAACATTTACTCTAAATGTAAGGTAATGGATTGTAATAATAAAAATTACATTTACATTTACACATGCCTTTTTATTATTTCAATACCTACAAATATAAGGTTGGGTTGCGTTTTATATAGGACACCCTGTACATGTTTACAGAGCCCGTAAGGATTACAATGCAGGGTCATACATCTAAATCGGTTCAGCCGTTGAGTTGATACGGTGGAACAAACATACATACATACACCCTAAATACATTGCACTCCTTTTTGGGCAGTCGTGTAAAAAAATCCCTTAGTTTACACTAAGGTCGATTTCTGAGTATATGAGTTAATTTTTTTCAAATTTGGTTCCATCGTGATATTGTATAATACTAGCAAATGCTCCGTTTGAATTTTGAAAATCGGAAAATTGGTTGCGAAGATATAAAAACATTCCCAAATAACCGTGATCTGTTAGATCTGTTAACTGATACATAAACAATTTAACTTTTAATCTATTAATACCCCGTTTGGAGAAATATTATAACATCATCCCAGTTTACCTCCCAAAACAGCGCCCCAGGGGCACCTCGTTTGCTACCAGTTGATGGTGATGACTGGTCTAGTCTCTCACAAGGTGCTCGCATCACTTTACCACTCTGCTCTCACACGTAGTCTCCAAGGGAAGCCCATTGTTGTTAAACAGATTTTTTTTAAAAATTTATTTAATATTATTTTATTTTATTTAATTCTATTATTTTTTAATATTATTTATTTGATTGATTTGATTAGTTCAGTTCAAACCCAGCTCACACAGTGATACAGGCTCACAGTTCACAGTTCTTCAATTCAATTCATTAAATTTTGTGCTTCAACCGGCAAACCTCAACAATTACATATATATAACTTTCTAAAAGGTCAAATAATTCATCAACATACTGACCCTTGTGTCAATAAAACAAAAAACAACCTAACCAAACAGAGTAAGAGAAAAACCTAAAGAAATTAATACCAATAGTCGACTTTTGCGGGATCCCTCATCATTCGGTATATAAATCTACAATTATAGATAAGACATATTTTACAGATAAGACAAGAACTGGGAGGCAGTGGACTGATGAACAAAAACAAGTTAAACAAGACGAAATGAAATTGTACTGGGAAACAGACGGAAGACATCTGTTGTGCAAAAAGTTCAACGCGGTCCAAAGAGACCATACCGAAAAAAAAAATTATAGATTACGACACACCCGGTAACATAAGGATTCCATCGCGGGGTAATACATCTAAATCGGTTCAGCCGTTGAGCTGCTACGGTGAAACAAATGTACATACATACATATACACTAAATACATTACACTCCTTTTTGGGTAGTCGTGTAAAACAGAACTTCAAGGAGTATACAAAATTTCCGGAAAGGTATTATTGTCCAAACTTACGGGACTGATTCAGGTCGTCAAAATAAAAAATCAAAAAAAAAATCGTGTGCACAAAATCGAAATGGTCTATCTCGCTTCATCTTCTCTCTGTCCGTTGTTTTGCGTTTTTTTAATAAAAATTTATTTCATAAGAATTGATAGATACATTTTTATAAAATTTAGTAAACATGTACCTAACAACATCTACTACAACATAATTAAGTTTACAAATTTTAGCTTTAAAAATTCCAAAATGTTTTATTTTTACTAATGATAGAAATTATTATTATTAATTCAATTATTGAAGGAAGTGAAAACAGGCGTAAAATTGTCCAAATACACAATTTTTGCGATCCATTTAACAATTCCACTAATATCTAAACTTTTAATCGATTCGAACAAATGAGGTGCGTTATTTTGTTCACAGTATCATATTACATTAAAATATTTAAATCCATTCTCAAAATATACAATTTTATTGAAAAAAAAACAAACACAAAATGACGGGCAGAGGAGAAAAAGAAGTGAGATGGGGCATTTGTTGGCCAACAACTCTAAAAAATTTGCATAATACAATAAAAAAAAACTAATTATAAATAATTTTTTGTACATAAGAAAGGAAACACTGTCAGGATGAATAAGATTCCAAAACCTGATGAAGGATGTGTAAAAGAAGAAACGGATCTCAAGAATGGATAAGATCAGGTACTACAAAACGGTAATCCGACCAGAAGTTCAATACGCGGCAGAATGAGTACCTCTGAATCAAGGGGAAATACATAAACTGAAACCTTCTGAAAGAGGGGTACTAAGGAAAAATCCTTAGGCCCAGAAAAACTAATGAAGGTTTGAAATTAAGAAAAAATGAGGAACTTTACCGGGAATTAGATAAAATCACGGAAGCAATACGTAAGCGAAGCCTGGCATTCTACGGACATCTAACAAGAATAAATCCATACAGGTTTACGAAGAGAATTTTTGACAAGTGTAGTGGTGACAAGCATAAGTTAAATGGTTCAGCTAAGCTAAAGGTAGCAAATATAAAGGTGACGGATTTAAAAGACAGAAGGGTTCTTAGGTGAAAATCTTAGAATTCAAAGGGTTCCAGAAGAGGAAACAATGCGCTAACCTGAAGTGGTCGGAAGAAAGGCGGAACCGGCAAGTTAAAGATAGAAGGCGTAATTGGAGAGGTAAAAAACTAGCCAGAAGGAAACTATTCTGTTCTATCATCATGACCGAAAAAAAAATTTGATGTACATTAATTAATCTATTATAAGCTTGATGTGTTTCAATGCTTTCAATGTTTAGGACAACTTCATGATTAATAAATTAACACCTTTTCGACTATGAAATAAGAAATAATTAACTAACTTCCATTAGAATATATTACTTTGTGTATCAATGTCAGCTTTACAGTTTTTCCGATCTAAAATAGTTATAATAAGGAAAAAATCCTGGAAAAATATACTATTCCGTAATAATGATAAGTATAATGTAAATAAAAATATAATCAAAGATCAACAACCTAAAAAGATAAATAAAAAATAATATTAAACTTTACTTAAGTGAAATGAAAATTTATAACAACAACCCTAGAAACCGATATATCTTAAATAGTAACATAACAATTAATTGATATATTAATATATTTCTTCATTTTATAATTTATTAGTATTTAAAGTTACAAATAAGTGACATAAAGCCGGTCAAATAATCCAATTAAATATCTAATAATAGGTATTACTAAGATATAAAAACATGAAAAAGTAGTCTTTATGTAAATGTCATGTTTCTGTCACTCTCCTAAACGAAAAAACAGAAGAGGCGGGGCTACTAAAGATTATTTATTTCTATTACATAATATTTTTTTATTTATATTTTTAAAAGCTATACACGTAAAAATTTATGTTTTCCATATATTTCACCGATTAAATTTTTCATTAAAAAATTTTTATTATTCATGTAAATAACAGGAGATAAATATTTAAAAGAACATGGCTGCCGAAAAAAAAACATTGCTCTTTGTTACCGTTTGGTTGTATGGTGATTTTGTATTAAGTAGCAAATACCCCGTTGGAATTTTGAAAATCGGACGATTGTTTGCCGAGATAATATAAGAGCACCCCACTGCACCTCCCGAAACAGCGCCTCAGGGGTATCCCGTTTGTTACCAGTTAATGGCGATGATAGGTCTAGCCTCGCATGAGGTACTCGCATCACCTCACCACTCTAGCCTCATGCGCAGTCCCCACGGGATGCCCATTATTACTTTTTTTTTGTCTTCAGTCATTTGACTGGTTCGATGCAGCTCTCCAAGATTCCTTATCTAGTACTAGTCGTTTCATTTCGGTATACCCCCTACATGCTACATCCCTAACAATTTGTTTTACATTTTCCAAACGTGGCCTGCCTACACAATTTTTCCCTTCTACGTGTCCTTCCAATATTAAAGCGACTATTCAAGGATGCCTTAATATGTGGCCTATAAGTCTGTCTCTTCTTTTAGCTATATTTTTCCAAATGCTTCTTTCTTCATCTATTTGCCGCAACACACCATTTGTCACTTTATCCACCTATCAGATATTTAACATTCTCTTATAGCACCGCATTTTAAAAGCTTCCAATCTTTTCTTCTCAGATACTCCGATCGACCAAGTTTGGATCGTTAACCGTTGAACTACAGTGTTTTCAAGTAGACATTTTATTAAGTTATTATCTAATAATACTAAAAAATATTACCCGTATTGACATTTTGTTATTAATTCGGTTAAACCGAATATGGTATACAGTTTTTAAACACAATGTGCTTCAAAACTCTGTACCATATTCTTGAATGTGACAAAGTGTAGAATTACATTATTATCCTGCTTTCAGATATTCTCTTTGATTCATTTTCGGCTCTTTTATTTTACAGAAAACTTCAACCACGGCCTTGAAAAGGCCAAGAAAACATTTTCTGGAGCAGCACCCCCACTAATTTTAGCTACGTCCCGCCATTGGTAGAAATATATAATCGATGAATGAAGCCATTACTCGATAAAAAAATAACCCATCATACTAAAAAAAAAGACAAATTTGTTATTTAATTTTCACAAAATTATTTAAAAAGTCTAAGTAATAGTTATAAAAGTTAAAGTAATTATTTAAAAAATCAGTTTAAATAATTGTATGAAAATCAAATATCATATTTATTTTCCACCCATACATATCCAAAATCATTTGTATTTGGAAGGATTACCTAACCTACAACAATGTAATCATCACAAATTCGCTTCAATTTTTCTTAAGCTTTCTGAGACTGGAACTCTGCACATTAAAACAGAGGATCGAGGAAGACCAAGGCAAACAAGAACACGCTCAACAAGAAAACATTTTAAATTGCATCGAAGATCCATATCCAAGTAATCGACAGCTAGGAGATATGTTACAAGTAAGACATTCAACAGTGTGGTAAGTGCTGTTCAAGCAGTTGTACCCAACCCACCGGGTTGGTCTAGTGGTGAACGGGTCTTCCCAGATCAGCTGATTTGGAAGTCGAGAGTTCCAGTGTTCAAATCCTAATAAAGCCAGTTATTTTTACACGGATTTGAATACTAGATCGTGGATACCGGTGTTCTTTTGTGGTTAAGTTTCAGTTATCCACACATCTCAGGTACGGTCGAACTGAGAATGTACAAGACTACACTTCATTTACACTCATACATATCATTCTCATTCATCCTCTGAAGTATTATCTGAACGGTAGTTACCGGAGGCTAAACAAGAGAAAAAAAAGCAGTTGTACCCATACACATACAACGAGTTCAAGAAGTTATACCTGCATATTATCCAGCTAGAGTGAATTTTTTCCAGTGGTATCACAGCAGAATGCCGATCCGATCCCATGCTCGCTACTTTAGCGTTGTATACTGATGAAGCTATCTTTATGAAATATGACATTACAAACTTACATATGGGCGATGAAAACCCCCTCGCCATATTTGTAGGTAATCACCAGGAACGCTTCAAAGTGAACTTGTGGATCGGCATCTTCGGGGAAAGCTTTTTCAGCTCTCACTTCCTGCCACCGATATTGAATGTTAATAATTATGGACAGTTCATAAAAAATGAACTACCTCTATTTTTGCAAGATTTACCATTGGAAAGAAGAAATAACTGCTACTTAATGCATGATGAGTTCACTACACACTGCATGCGAGGGACCTACTCAACACATAAAGTACGGACAGAATTGAAGAATTGGAATAGGCGGACCAGTACCGTGGCCTGCTAGATCGCCTGATTTGAATCCTATCGATTTTTATGTGGAGCACTCGAAATCTTTGGTTTATTCAGCCTATTAATGATGTTAAGACTCTTCGATTAAGAATTACGGAATCGTGTAACGTCATAAGAAATTAATCCGGTATTTTTGAACGAGAAAGCCAGTCAATGGAAAGGCGTGACGTGTTGTATCATGTATTACCTCAAATGGAGGTCATTTCGAGCACCTGTTGTGATTTTTTCTTTCTGTTTGCGGGAGTTTTAGATGTCTACCGTGAGCTTTTGTTTCATGTACTTTTCAAAACATTTATCCTTTCAAAGCATCTCTTCATATTAATGATTATTATTGTCTTTCTGTTGAAATTACGTATTCATTTTTAGTAGAAAGCTTCGTTATTTTACGAAGCAAATAAAAAAATCAAGTATGCTAGTTTGTTCAAAATTAAAAAAGAAAACTTTTTTGACTCCAGTAGTTTTTTAATAAAATTTACCGTTTTCGCGATATTTGGATTTATTAATTTAAAATTTTTCACTTTGAAAAATATTATTAGATATGGTTATTGTTTATTTTTCTAACAAAAGGTCTTTATCATAGCAAGAAGCATGTCAATTTTCAACGTAATTAGTCAAACCATTCTAGAGATAGAAATTATTTAGTGAAAAAAAAAATAAAATAGCGACTACCGAGAAAACAAAGCATTCTCGTTCCATTTTTATAGGAACTGTTTTCTTCGTTTTAATATAAAAAAAACAACCGCAGAAGTTTGGCGGCCTATTTTAGAAACACTCTGTGTGTGCGCGAGCGCGCGTGTAAAAAAAATTGACGAAGAGGATTTTTGAGAAAAGCGATAAAGACAAAACGAATATTAAGTGGTTCACACAGGGGTAAGAGGATCTCGTTATTGCAGGAATAAATCCAACAGATATACATACATTTAGAAAGAAGTTCCAAATTTCTGAAGCTTTTCAGAAAGAACCGGAGAGTGTAGCAGTAAAAAATAGTCGCAAGAAAGGAAGGAACAAGATAAGTTATGAAAATGAAGAAAACGAAATCAGACAGGAATTAACTGTTAAACGTGGTCCTATAGTGGCCGGTGGCGATAAAATAAATCATTAATGGGTTTTGACATCAATATTTCTATTTGGTAGTTTGATCAATTTAGCTGATTATCAAACTATTTCCGTTTAGGATGTAGCTAGAAGGAATTTTGCGTCGGGTTTTAAAATGGTTTTGAAAATTATATTTAAATCCAAATATTATCAAAACTTCTGCCGTGTCTTTTAATAATGATTTATCATATTTTAATCACTTTTTCTTCTTTATTTTAACAACTTTTAGAAAAACGTTTATTCATAGAATAGAATAAATTTCTATAATTTAGAGAGGAATGACGCCTGGCCACTCCGAACTTCCCGCTGATTATTTCTGAACACTTTGTAAAACAAATTCGTGAACTACTCGTATTATTTACAACAGTCAACACTTAATAATAATATTATTATCAACACTTATATACACTTATATACACTTATCAACACTTATTTATTATTATCAACACTTATTAATATTATTCCGCGTTATGGTAGAGGACAAATTGAAAATACTGACTTTTTCATTGAAAAAAAGAGAACATAGATAAAACTGATATATACATCATACATAAAACTTGGCCGCATTAAAATGATACTACTTTTAGTGCACTCAATATTGTGCCTCATATTTGCAGAAGATAGCTGTTTGATACCCCAATACTGTTGTACCAAATCTCTTTCCTACATTTATCAAGTACTGATAAACAATCCTGAAAAATTTAGAGTGAATCCATTTAGTAATTCAACGTTATCGATATGTACTATGATTTGATCGACCCCGGTAATTTAACCAATCCTTCAACGGGTCAATTAAATTACTCCATAACTTAATGTTTAATCATCGACTGTTTTTGTTAATATTCAAATGATGGCTTAAAATCCTATTCTTTGGCTTAAAAGTTAATACTATTCAAAACACTGAAGTAAATATTAAATTTTAGTTTTATCTAGATCTCTTTATAACACTGATCAATTTTAATTAACCATCGTTTAATTAGTATCATTATATGCGGATCATATCGATCGAAATCATACGTGAGATAACAGATGAAACAGTACAATGTTAAAATTGTGCCGACCTCCGTGGCGCGAGTGGTAGCGTCTCGGTCTCTCATCAGGAGGTCCCGGGTTCGAATTCTGGTCAGGAATGGCATTTTCACACGCTACAAAAATTATTATTCATCTCATCCTCTGAAGTAATACCTAACGGTGGTCCCGGAGGTAAAAAAAAAAAAGTTAGAGAATTTCATCTTAAAGTGACGGTAAAAATTATAATTTTCTTACATCGCATTGTCACGAGAAATTAAAAATAAATAAATCCAGCTATACAAATTGTAAATTTCAAAAATAAATCACCGATTAAAAAAACACATCTAAGTCGAACAACCTCAAAATTTTTATGCTAATCGAAATAAACTTTCACACTAAAAGTTATGTCAGTTATCATATCAATTAATCAAAATTTTAGTTCATATATTATTTTATTAGCAAAAATAATAAGACTGAATTACATTTTTCAAAAATAAATGTGTCAAGACTGATATGTAGCCTATACGCAAAATTACAATAGACAATATATCAATTCAAACAATTATACGTCTGTCATTACTTCGTTAGCATAAAATTATTACTCTGCAATATATAAACTTTAAATGTCATCTAACAAATTGTACATTATATGTTAATTTAATTATCGCAACGTTTTATATTTCTAAATGAAATATATTCTATATGTTTGAATCATTGAAATATTAAGCATTTATGTTATTAAAAACATATAAAATAATATGAATTAAAAAAAAAAAAAAATTAAAAGTAAACCGCTCGTAGTACATATATCCATTACACTATAAAAATTTACGTATAATATGATCAGATTAATAGGTGTGTACTTAATTTAAAATGTTATATTAAACGTGTTGTACGAAGGTTAACTAAGCGCATTTGAAACCAAATGTGGAAATCTGGGCTATCTACCTTATAAAGAAGTGGTTTTATTCATCCTATGAGTCACACATCTTTACCTTATTTTGTTGACTCATGTACAAGTGTTAACTTCATTAAGTCCACTTAAAAATCTATATTTATATCTACAATTATATCTGAGAAAATAAATAAATTTTTAAACACGGTTATAACACACTTGGAATACTTAATAAAAGTTTGAAATACACTATCTCTTCTATGCTAGGTTTGATCAAAATCGGACAAGTCTCTCTTTATGTATATATATATATATATATATTTTTTTTTTCAAACATATGGAGTGGCGCACGAAATGATCCAACATTTGTTTTGGCAATAATTGTTTAGGTTGTTTTATGTTGGCAGAAGTGACAGCAATTCATGAACATTAGTTTCTTCTCTTTCCGAGTGTGCTGTTTGTATCGTTTCAAGATGGGTGACAAAGGAAGACTGACTGTTGGACAGCGTTGTTTTTTAATAAAACGAAAAGTGTGATGCTTACAAAAAGACGGTTTCGTACACATTTTCAAATTCGTTAGTCTCCCTCATTTAAAGCAATATGTAGGATTTACGAAAAATTTAATAATGTTCCTTCACTGTTTGAAAGTAAGCGCAAACGGCCTACCGATGTTCGTTCTCTACAGAATGTTGAAGCTGTCAGAGCAGTGTTGCTGAGGAGTCCGGGCAAAACAAAAACCAGCAGGACAACTTGGGATTTATAGGCGATCTGTGCAGCGAATTTTAAAAACTGAATTGCATTTGTATCCGTACAAAATAACAGTGTTGCTTAAATTAAAGGTTGACAAAAAACATCAAAGAATGGGATTCTCTGAACGGGCTGTGAACAAAGACGTATTGTTAAACAGCATTTGGTTTTCAGATGAAGCGCATTTTCACTTAGAAGCATTTTCACGAAAACCTAGTACCATTTGCACGAAATTCTACACGTGCTTCATGAAAAGGTGCATTACCCTTCAAGAATTACTGTATGGGCAGCTATCTCAAGTCACGGGGTAAAATGCCATTCATTTTTGAACAGATAGTGAACAGTGAACGTTATCTAAACATGCCGGTTAATAATTTTGTACCTCAGCTTCTTGCAAAACGGTTTCGATTAGAAAACGAGCGGTTCAAGAAAGATGGAGCCAGACCACACACAGCTAATGCTGTTTTAGACCTTCTGTATGCAAATTTTAACGCAAATGTAATTTCAAACCCATTATCTAATCGTTTTGCGTGTGGACACAACAGTCCTGATTTGAATCCGTGTGATTATTTTCTTTGGGGATTTCTAAAGGAAAAACTCTTCCTAAACATTCTCGTTCAGTGCTGGAACTGCAAGTGCTGATCCATGTGGCGTGCGACGAGATAACCGAGGAAATGTGTAGTCGAATTATTAACAACACAGGAGTTCGTGTTGAAGAAGTTGCTAGACGTGGTGGTGGTCATATTGAACATGTGATAAGAACAACATAATCTCCAGGTACATAGTAAACGCGTTGTATTATACTTTTCTGTATTGAAATTCAAATAAATATTTTTTAACAAAATCAAATCTTGGATCATTTTGTGCGCCACTCTGTACATACAATTTCATCAAATAAATTATTTTAAAAACAAATATATCCACTTGATATAGTTGTAATAAAAGATAAGAACAATCACCAAACTGTAGGACTTTTGGACTGCTATTCCATCACCAACAGTGAAATTATACACGATTAAAAAAAGTTACAGTATATTACAAATTTTAAATTAATTTTATTAATTGTCCGAGTTAAAACCTCTTATATCTACCGTGGTTAAAATAATTATTTGAATTTAATAAATACCACTAATGCTAATTCAAAATAAAAAAATTCTATTGATTATTTAACAGATAAAAAGTATTTTGTTTTTTGTTTTTAACGCAATTAAAAATTAAAATAAAATGAAAGAACGATGAATTCTAGGAAGATATTAAAAAAATAGTTATATATAATTATACATACGTATCATTCATCTGTATACAACAAATAAATAAGAAATGATAAATATAGTATGAACACTAGACATGAATAAGGGTGTAAAAAAATAACTGAATAGGGCGTTTATAAAGAGTGACGAATACATATTCGAACAGGTTGTTAAAATTACTTCTAATCAAAATTTAACCATCTGACATTTTAAAACGGCAAAAATGTATAGGAAAAGTTAACCTTTAAACTTTAAAGCCACCGAACTAGCCTGTTGTTTATAACTACAAATCAAGATCATTCATTTCTTAACGTAATACTAGGCATCTCGAAAGCCAAGTCAGTCTATTATTTATTTATCTATCTACCTATTTATCTATCTGTATACAACATCAACATTAATATTATTATTATTAAAATATTCTAGCAAATAAAACATTGATACAATTTTGAACAGTCGATAAATTATAAAGATATTGCATATCACTGTAAATCTATCAGCCTCTACTTTTAGAAAATAAATACAAGAATTTTTTTTTAGCTTAACTAGCCTAAAGACAATATTAAATCTCCTTGGTAATACAAAATTATATTTAAAGGATATTTGTTTTTATCATTATCCTTTTAAAATGTTCTTGAGCATTAACCTTTTTAGCTATAAAACAAACAAACAAACATTGAATACATCGGGAGGTGTTGGTAAAACTTAGACTTATTCAGTACATCAAAATAAATAAAAAAGATTCATGGAAAAATGTGTGTAGTGACGAGAGTCAATATTTCATTTTAATAGAAAAGTTAAAACGTATAATATCCGAATTTGAGGGATCAGAAAATCGGCATGGCTCTTACAATGCAAAACGGACTCCCGAAAATTAAATATTTTTGTGAGATAACCCGACAGCAAGCCGTTCATTTTCGCTAAAGCAAGATTAGTAGAAGTTTCTTATTTGGATATGCTGCGTGCATGGCTCTTTCCTCATCCGAAAATTTTATACGGCAACAAGATAGTGCGCTTCCCCGCTAGCAAAACTCTGTACGGAACTGACTGAATGATGTTTTTTTCCGACCGTTGGATAGGCCGACATAAATCCACTGACAAATTTTGTTTGCGATGTACTCACTTGATCTGACCCATGTGATTTTTTCCTTTGGGCGTTTTATAAATGATCTACTGTGTGCGCCTCCGCTACCTACTGGTCTAAACGTCTTCAGGCACGGAATTGAAGTAGCTGTCGCTAATACTATTCCAGACATGCTGGTTAAAAAACGGGACGAACTCTCCTATCGGTTGGATGTGTCCCGCATGACGTAAAGTGCTCAAATGCTACATCTTATATGTCTACCCAGGTAATATGTCAGGTTAGTTCCAGATCGAAGCTGAACTTACCAAAGTAGCTAGTCAGCTGGCTAGGATCAATTCTTGTTTTGATCTACAAGTTAATTGGAAAACCGAAAAGGAACGGAACAAACTTGCTGGCTTCCTTAGATTCTTAGCCCTGGGGAGGATGACTAAGGAGGTCTAATGATGTTATAAATGTATAGATAGAATAGCAACCCAGGTGGCTAAGGGCCCGCCTGGGTGCTTACTTCGCCAAGATAGGCGTTTTGCATCGAACCCCGGTTAAATGAGATATTCGCTGTTAGGATAAGATGGGTACCCACCTGGTTAGTCTAGTGGTGAACGCGTCCTTGCATATCAGCTGATTTCGAAGTCGAGAGTCCCAACGTTCAAATCCTAGTAAAGGCAGTTAATTTTATACGGATTTGAGTACTAGATCGCGGATACCGGTGTTCTTTGGTGTTTGAGTTTCAATTAACTACACATCTCAGAAATGATCGACCTGAGACTGTACAAGACTACATTTCACTTACAATTAAACATATCATCTTCATTTATCCTCTGAAGTAATACTTGACGGTGACTCCCGAAGGCTAAACAGGAAAAAAAAGGATGAGATAGATGTGTAGAGAGCTCTGGTGTGGGAGGGTATAGGCGTTACCTCGCTTCCGAAAGCGAACCAGAGCACAGAGAGGTAGGAGGTATGTTTTCATTAGAGACTTATTAAATTTATGTATCTGATTCTTAATGTTTAAGTAAATCCAGAAGATTATGGGTAAATTAAATTGTAGAACAAAATTGTTGTTATTGCGATCAAAACTTGTTTTTGCTGGTATGAGGATTTATTTTTTGATGTTAAAGACCCAATCAAGTAGTGATCTGAGTACATAGTCTGATACATTAATACATAGTCTAATAAGTGAAATATAGGATGGGTTTTTGTGTGAAACCTTTGGTGTTAGAGGAAGACGCAGGAATCTCGCTTCCGCGAACCGTTCCATTTGATAGCTGAGGGTTGTAAGTTATGGTAAGTGATCTTGGATGGAAGAGGCCATACGAAGACGATAATAGGTTATGTAAATACACTGATGGAAATGTATGGCGAGGCATTTGAATTGGTGGCATCCTGACATAGGCCAACTGATGACTGAGTTGTGTTATCAAGTTTAAAGGATCTAAAAGACGACCTCCGGTAAAGCCCATCGGGGCTTGGAAAGGAGGGGTTGGAGTGGTGACCGGGATCGTAACAAGGGTGTCTTCACCTACTCAAGGCAGGGTCAGGATGCTCAAAGTAACATTTGTAGGGAAAAACTGTAAAAGTTACTCTTCTAATTTTATTTTTGATTCATTACTACACGTCAAAGTTAGGAGATATTAAATAGCTTTAAAACCCTATTATTCTTTTTATATAATCAGTATATTGTATAATGTAAATTAATGAATTCCTTTGTATAATGAAACAATTCATTACACATAATCCCTTTATTCGGAAGGAGAATATTAAATTACGTATTGCAGAGATAAAGGAAAATTTAAACTTTACCATAAATAATAAAATTGGGTGAAAAACTGGTAAAAGGCACGGGTGGTGGGGACTGATACCTAACAAGACTCGTCATTAACGCCAGTTAACGCTTACTGTTTTAAATCTAATCATAAAATACACTCTACGTATATAGTGATCAACTATGTCAGTAAATTCTACTTACATGAGTCCTCGAATAGACTACTGAACAATGGACACGACATATGGGTTGTCGTTAAGTCGCAAATTAGAAGATAAAAAGGCGGGATTCTGGAGCCAGAATACAAAAAGTATTCGTTCGGCTAAGAAAGGTTAACGTCGACAGAAGGGTCTCTGGCCTTTTAAATTAAGGGTTGGCGATGGGTTAATGCCTTTTCAGTTAAAAAGAAGTATTATGAAACCGTCGAAGGCCAAACCCCACAAAACAAAAAGAAGTAATAAATCAGCAATAATGAATAAAAATTCATAAATCTAATTTTTACTATCATTTATTAAATACTTGTTTCAAGGTTATGTATTCAAGAAAATAAAGAACATAGATAAAATTTTACTAAATTAAAAAAAATTGTCGTAAAAACTAGTAATGTAATAAAATAAGATAAAAAAATAAATTACTCACATTTATCATAATAAGTTTACACACAATAAGTTGTTAATAAACTTAAACAAAATTAACAGCTTTACAACTAACATACATAAAGCGCAATTATTTTTATAGAGCGATTAAAAAAAAATGATAGCTGGTTGTTAAAAACATACATTAAATTTAGCGAACTTTGCTGTATAAAATCATTAAATCAGTTAAACCGTACAATTTACAAGATTAGAATTTATAGATTTATAACATAAAACTACACCATATATAAGAAAATATGTGTAAGTTATCGTAAAGAATTTAAAATTTAAAAATTTATGTAAGAAAATGTCAACTATAAAATATTTACATTCATACAAGCAAATTAAAAACAAAATTTACTTCATCTTACTGTAGCTAATAAATACAAAATCCTCTAAAAATTACATGTTCTTGCAGATAAAATAAAATTTATTGCAGATAAAAGCGCAATTTATTGATCTATATGTAAGTATAGTGGAGGGGTTCTATTTGTGCGCGCGCGTTTAAATATACTTAACAGATTAATTAATTATGATTGATTAATAGAATGAAGTCATGTTCGATAAAAAATTGACTTTTAAAATAACTCCTTTTTTCTCAAAAAAAAGTAAATAAATAAATAATAAAGGCAGTAATAAATATTTCTGATGAAAACTGTTTAATTGGCGATGTTTATGTATGTTTTATATATATTAAAATTACAATACATAATTTCTTAAATGGCTTTATATAATTAGATTTTATCATAATACACTTATGTGATATTTATATATTGATTTTTTTTTGTCATTTGAACGGTTTGACGTAATTCTCTATTTCTGTCTTCTATTCTTTTAATTTTATAATATTTGTTAGTCGATTAATAAGTTCCTTTACTATAATAAATTAAAAAAATATATATATATATATAGGGTAGCTTAATACATAATATGATCTACCAACAAAGTTCTAATGAAAATTTGGTTTCGTTTCTTTTTTCTCCGATTCCTCTTCAAACTACTTTATTTCGAAATATTATTAAACCA
The DNA here is from genome assembly GCF_047948215.1 of Lycorma delicatula. Taxonomy (NCBI): domain Eukaryota; kingdom Metazoa; phylum Arthropoda; class Insecta; order Hemiptera; family Fulgoridae; genus Lycorma; species Lycorma delicatula. The sequence continues at coordinate 126,683,534 of NC_134461.1, read as the reverse complement.
GTTTTCAAAATTATTTTGTAAAACCATATTTTAAAGTTTGTATTTTCAGCCTTTTTGGCTCTCGTAGTGTGTAAGGGTCGCTCCATTAAGACATATTAGTTTTTTTTTTGTCTTCAGTCATTTGACTGGTTTGATGCAGCTCTCCAAGATTCCCTATCTAGAGCTAGTCGTTTCATTTCAGTATACCCTCTACATCCTACATCCCTAACAATTTGTTTTACATATTCCAAACGCGGCCTGCCTACACAATTTTTTCCTTCTACCTGTCCTTCCAATATTAAAGCGACTATTCCAGGATGCCTTAATATGTGCATTATAAGTCTGTCTCTTCTTTTAACTATATTTTTCCAAATGGTTCTTTCTTCATCTATTTGCCGCAACACCTCTTCATTTGTCACTTTATCCACCCGTCTGATTTTTAACAATCTCCTATAGCACCGCATTTCAAAAACTTCTAATCTTTTCTTCTCAGGTACTCCTATCGTATAAGTTTCACTTCCATATAAAGCGACACTCCAAACATATACTTTCAAAAAATCTTTTCCTCACATTTAAATTAATTTTTGATGTAAACAAAGACATATTATAATCCACATAAATATTTACAATAATTACATCAACTCTTTGATGCTAGAAAAAAATATTCGTAACAAAAATATCAATTATTTTCTTCGTTATCCCCCCCCCCCCATAAAAAACACAAATGCATATTAATTATAGATAGATTGATTTAATCCCTACATAAATTAAATAATAGTATTTAATAATACATAACATCCGTACTTAAACATAACTTATAATTCTTTTGATTTTATGACATACTTTTTTATATTATGAAAAAATATGTAAACTACTCTACATTAAAAATAAAATAAATTAAATCACTATGAACGCTGTAAACACTTAACTTATTCCAAAATTCTGAGAAAAACCACTATAATTTTGACTAGGACAAAAAAACAATTTCACTAGCGTAAAACATTAAGTATAAAATTAGAAAATAATTATTCTTACAGCGCTAAAGAAATTAGTATAACTGTATTACATACGCATGCGCAGAGTTACCAGTATCTTCCACCGACTGAATAAGTTATTTCAGAACATTCCTTTCAAAAGAACAAAGTCAAAGGATCAGTTTACTTCATTTCGTATATTTTAAAAGTACCTCTGATCGTGTCTGTTTCCCAACACTCCTTCATATTTAAATATTTTTTTCGTAATTGATTTCAGTGTTATTTTCCGGTCTTACTAGCATTATCACTCTAATATTCGTAGTTGAAGTACCTCCATTCTCTAAAGTTTTGAGAAAATATTTCGAAACGCGACAACTACGAATGTTACAGTTAGAGCGACAATGGTAGGAAGGGAAGAAAATAACACTTTAATTCTTAATTACTTCTTACACTTAATTACACTTCAATTAGATAATCCTAGGAGAAATATAAAATATTGTGAAAGTTTAATTTTTTTGTAGTTCAGATATACCTATATTTTTTTTCTGAGCTGTATACACAGAGTGGAGCAGAAGAAACGCATGCTTTTTAAACCGTTAGTACTTAGCGGCGAGTGGGACTACTGATCTCCGGCGACCACCGGCGAACAGCAGCTCACATTACGCAGTTTTAGTCGCTATGGAGCGTTGAAGCGTAGAACGTCGTGCGTTTAATATAGATCAGTATTTTTAGAGAAAAAGATTCTGTGGTCACGGTTCAACGCCTTTTCCATCGAAATTTTAATGTCGAACGTCGAGGTGCAGTTCCAGATCGAAACATCATACTCCCGATGGGTTGAGGCGTTTAGAAGTACTGGATATATAATGAAGAAAAAACCACCTGGCCTTCCCCGTTCAGTCAGTACTCCGAAAAACGTAGAAAGATTGAGAATGGCAGTTCTTGCTAGTCCGATACGATCCGTTAAGCGACAGGCTGCAGCACTGGGTATGTCACGTCACGTCGTTCGCTTCATCGAATCTTAGACAGTAATCTCAAATTTCATCAATACAAAATAATGATCGTCCAGCAGCTAACTCATTTGGATTTTGTGCAACGCAAAGAACTTTGTGGCATAATGAACGCCTTTCTTATGGAAGATGCAAACGTCCTAATAATGATGAGTGACGAAGCCCGTTTCCATCTGGATGGCTATGTTAATTTACAGAATTGTCAGTACTGGGCGTCGGAGAACCCGGCATGAACTACACCAAAAAACTCTCTACATCTCAAATGTAACAGTGTGGTGCGGTGTTTCCAAGATACGGATTGATTGTTTGGTCCTTACTTTTTTGAAGAGGGGTTAACAGCAGTTAGTCCAATACATCGACTGTTAACTTCCTGCGTCCAGGACTGGAAAGGCATCGGGTAAACATGAGAGAAATGCGGTTACAACAGGATGGTGCTACAGCTCACACGGCAACAGCAACGATTGAAGCGGTTCGACAAATGTTTCCTGGACATGTCATTTCACGAATCGGCGAAGTTTCTTGGCCCTCCCCATATTCTCCCGATCTATCGATTTGTGACTTCTTTTTGTGGAGCTACCTGAAATCAAGAGTGTTCGTGAATAAGCCACAAACAAGCGAAGACTTGAAAATTTCTATTCGTCAAGAAATTGAAGCTGTGTCGATTGAAATGTTGGAGAAACCGTGCAGAGCTTTAAGGAGAGGCTCCGTATTTGCATCCATTAAGGATGTCATTCTGCTGACATTATTTTCCGAACTTAATTATGGTATGTTGATTTCAAAAATGCAATAAAATATTACTGTTTAATGTAGAACCTTTTTTTCTATAATCAAAACAACCGTGGTTATTCAGTAGTGAAAAACAAGCGTTTCCTCTGCTTCACCCTATATTTAAAGTATTTGTCATTTGTAATCGACTAAGTAGTATTTCTTTTGTTATCACTAATCTAGTAGATAAATGGCATACATTCCGGGTCTTTATCTAAGAACTCTTATTAATTGAAACTATAAATTTAAAGTTTACAATTTTTAAGTTTAATATAGGTTAGGATACTCGATACGGACTACTAGGCTTTAGTCCCTTATTCGCCCGCCACCATCACATTAACAAATAAAATTGGATTTATATTAAGGGAAATAAAATAAACTAAATAAAAATTAAAATAATTCGAAAATAAATTCCAATTGTTAAATACGGTAGACTGGTTTGCAACTACCGAGCTTTCTGTTATTCAATGATCACTTACGTCAATTTGTGTCGGTAAACCGTTACGGTCGTCTGTTCATAACTTACGGTAACTGAATACACCTTCATAGTAGAACCGAGGCTCCGACTTTGTCGATGATAGTCGATTGAAGCAATCTTTTTTAAGAACTCTCACACATTTCGACAATACGACACCAGCATAAACCCTCGCCATTAAATAGAAGCTTGAATTCGACGGTTATTGTGTATCATCTTTAACACCCCAAAATCAGAAAAGTCAAACAGTACATGTTTATTCGACTGGATCAACTGTCCAGAGGCACAAGATTTACCGACCGCTATACCAACTTTTTAAATACTGGGAAAACTTTCCACGGTTAGACAGGGTGTAAGGAATACATATCATCTCTCCCCAGGTAGTCTTATATAATTCAAAGAGATTATTCCTTCATTGAAGTAGCTTCCGCAATCTGTCATCTTTCCATAACCACGGCTTGAACTCTTTTTTTTTACTTACTTTACTTTAGAGGAGTATAATTTAACGTAACTACGTTTGGAGCAGTGGCCGCATCAGCTGCACCTTTCTAACGCTCTAATTTACTAAGCCTACCTCACTGAATACCTTCACTGTCTTTATTCTTCAAAATATAGCTCGCGACATCATAAAAAAAATTCGGTAAGGAAAAAACAATATTTTTTTTTTTTTTTTTAATAATCATCAAATGTAGATATAAACTTAAAGAACACGTGATTTATTACGTAATCACTAAAACAGGAATAATTTTTTTGAAAAATAAAAATTTTATAATACAATAATCTACTATATAAATATAGTGACGTTATAGACTATAACAGACTTTATAGTACTATGTACTATAACGTCTGTTGTATAGATAAAATTTAATAACATTCTTAGAAGATTATTTGCAATTATCGTAATAAGTTACAACGTATTTCAACATAAAACAGAAACTGTAAAAGGAATTTTACGTAAACTCGTCTATTTAACCTTAACTCTTTACATAAGGAATGCTGTTTTAACAGGTATGCTACGAGTACATTAGGTACGCGTTGATGTGCATTCATTCATTATGCAAAATACTGAAGACTAAATAAAACGTTATGTTACCTACGTTATGTATATTTTATATATATATATATGAGCGACTTAATCATTATATACACAGGAGCACAGTGATATAAATATCCTGGTAATTGCACATACATATAAAATCATAAAGAAAAATACTCTGTTATACTATTTTCCATTCATTAAATGGTTAATGCATAATTTATATTTTAATAACACTATGTCTAAAGCCTACATTTATTAAAAAGTTACTTTCGCTACACTGAAGGTTAAACACAACATATGAAAGATTAGAAGAAAAAAACAACTATTAAAATAAAAGTTTATTCAGAACTGTCTGAAATATTAAATAAACATTTTTCTTCTGATAAAAACATAATTATAGAACACATTCATTTAAGCGTGATTATTTAAAAAATAAAATAAGAAATTACGGAAAAAAACATTGTGCTAAATTACAATAACAGATGAAGACTAGAAAAGTTAGCTCAATCAAAATAACTTACACGATTCCAGGTAGAATAAATCATTAATATAATAATACTAAACACCATATACAATATGCGAGTTGAAAGTTTGCCCCCTTGCTAACTTCTATAACTAGTGTACTAGTTATTGTATTGCAGCTACTAGTCGCTGTGTTTGCATTTTATATAGAAATGTATCGTGCTATTAGTAATCTGTCATCTGATTAAATAGTAAAACAAACCACCGCTCGTCTGACAGTTCGGTTGACAAAGACAGGGGGCAAACCTTCAGCTCACTAATTTGGGGTGGGATGCCGTCTTACTGTAACATTAAAAAAATTTGTAGAAAAAATATAATGACACCTTATTGTTAATTAACTTCATTGGAAGTTAGTAGTAAAGCTGGAAGTAGTAAATACGAATTTTTCATATAAAATGCGCAATATATTACAAACAGACTGTTAGTTGAAAGAGAAAAAAAACTGTTGGTACACGCACGTCTGTTTAAATCATAAACAGTTTCAAATTTACAACCATTAGCGATTTTATCGTTTTATATGGATTTCGAATAGTTATAGTCGAATTCATGTTGCACTGACGATTCGACGATATCAGATTTATAACAAAGATATCCGTTAATCCCGGAATGAGTTTTCTTTTGAAAAAGAAAATCATGGGCGTTTTAAAAATCGTTTAATCGAATTGGTTCTCAGAAAAGTGATATGTAAGGGTAAAGTAATAAAAAAAAAAAAAGAAAAAAAATTAGAATACCAAATTTTTATTACGGTTTACTATTTTATTAAAGCGATTTAAATTGCACTTTACTGAAAATCTCCTGAAAAAAGTGATTTTATTTGACTATTTCAGAGAATTTCACCGATACGGTGAAACCGTACCGGATTTTTTACATCTGTATATAGGTAGAAAAAGTAAAACTGCAAAACGTTTCCTTATAATCGTTTAAAATGTAGTAACTAACCATGGTATAAAATAAATATAATCTAGATAACATAATGTTATCTAGATCATTAACATAATGTGAAATGTATTAGTAGTCTGGCTGCAATTAGACTTCTTTTTGATATCAAATATCGCTAAATTAAAATCAGTTCTTGATGCTGTTAATAAAAATAAAGAGTACCAAACGGAAATCATCAATTTAGAAATAAATTGCTGCGTCCATGCGGTTAACACTACCAGATACTTTCTTATTCCGTTAGAGTTTATCCATCAGATAACACTTGCAACTCGATTACTACCGATTTTATCGATGTAACTGAAAGAATTTTTCAGAGTGGTAAATATAGTAGAAAAGATTTTATCCTATAACAACAAATTGTATTACGCTCATAATAAAAATTCCAGATAAAGAAGATAAATATACATATTAATATAATAAGATAATATAAATATACATATATATATATTTATAATCCTAATGTGTTCATTACAATCTGGTCAACTAGTGAACAATAAGCAACTTCCCATGGCCCTCTGAGATGAGGACGATATGTATTAGTATAAATGTGGTGTAGTCTTGAACAGACTCAGTTCGACCATTCCTGAGATGTATGGTTAATTACCACCAAATTACACCGGTGGTACTCTTTTTTTGTCTTCAGTCATTTGACTGTTTTGATGCAGCACTTCAAGATTCCCTATCTAGTGGTAGTCGTTTCATTTCGGTATACCCCCTACATCCCACATTCCTAACAATTTGTTTTACATATTCCAAACGTCGCCTGCCTGTACAATTTTTTCCTTCTACCTGACCCTCTAATATTAAAGCGACTATTCCAGGATGCCTTAATATGTGGCCTATAAATCTCTCTTCTTTTAACTATATTTTTCTAAATAATTCTTTCCTCATCGATTTGCCGCAACACCTCTTCATTTGTCACTTTATCCACCCATCTGATTTTTAACATTCTCCTGTAGCACCACATTTCAAAAGCTTCTAATCTTTTCTTCTCACGTACATCGATCGCCCTAGTTTCACTTCAATATAAGCGACGCTCCCAACATGTAATTTTTCCTGACATTTAAATTAATTTTTGATATAAACAAATTATATTTCTGACTGAAAGCTCGTTTCGCCTGTGCTATTCGGCATTTTATATCGCTCCTGCTTCGTCCATCTTTAGTAATTCTACTTCCCAATTAACAAAATTCTCCTACCTCCATAATCTTTTCTCTTCCTATTTTCACGTTCAGTGGTCCATCTTCGTTATTTCTATTACATTTCATTACTTTCGTTTTGTTCTTACTTATTTTCATGCGGTATTTGTTGCGTAGGACTTCATCCATGCCGTTCATTGTTTCTTCAAAATTTTTTTACTCTCAGCTAGAATTACTATATCATCAGCAAATCGTAGCATCTTTATATTTTCACCTTGTGCTGTTACTCCGGATCTAAATTCATATCATAATAGTCCTACAAATATATATCCAAACAAAAATAATTAATAATACATTTTTCGTTGCAATAAATAATTTTTTTTTTCTTTTATTTATATTGAATCAGAAGTAGTTTAAAATAAGATAGAAAAATATAAATGTCCATGACATTTAAAAAAAATCTCAATGTAATAAAACCATCATAAAATTATTAAAATAATTTAATATTAATAGCTATTTAAAATAACTTAAGAAAAATGCATCAATAAAAATATTTATTAATATTAAAAAAAAAAGTTATTAAAACAGATTATTTCATTTAAAAAAAAAATAAAAGCAATTATTATATAATTTTATCATTAAAAAAGAATTTTAAAAGTAAGAACAAAAGATTGATAATGGAATAGAAATAAACAGAATAAAAAAAAAACGTGCAAGAATTATTGATACAACTTGACGCAGCATAAAAGCCAATAACTGGTTGCGGATGAGATGACGTTCTGCTAAAAATTATTTTTAACATTGATTAACAGCACCGCGAATCTTACGATTTAAAGATGAAGAAGAAAAAAAAAAGATGAACAGAGAACGTAACAGTCGAACCAAGTTTCGTATCGGGCTTTATAATAATTGGTCATGCAAGATAGAAAAAAAAAGAAGTGGTGTACCTCTTCAATGTTTAAAACATCATAATTTGTTGATGTTGACTGGAAGGAAATAATGATAAATACGATAACGTTAAAATACTTAGATTCCATCTGTTATTAGCGGATTCTATACCAATAATTATACTCCGTTATTAAAAAACGATTCATAACCCTTATTCGAGTAAAAATATGTACGGTCCATAAAAAAGTCAAAATCAAAAATTAATGTAAACGTCAATCATTAAGTAATAAATAATACTAGATTATAAAAACACCCTTTTTACTAATTCATTTTTAATATGATTTCACAATTCGAAACATCCATCAACAGAAAAACACATACATCTCAAATGGTGGGAAAAATATAACAATGTAAATATTTAGATAGTTATCGGCTGATTAAACGAATACCCAGATTAAGATAAAAAAAATAAATAAATAACATTTACTAATTTGTAATGTTCATGGCACCAATCTAACCAAAAATTCAACAAAATTCCAATTTAAAGTAATCTTTTTAAATTTAGTTTTCTGTTACAGAGAAAAATTGCCCGTTTATATAGTACTTAAGAAATCAAATTAAAGAAGTTAATAATAATTTTAATTCAGAAAAATACTACGCGGTTTACAGGAAAATAAATTCTTTTTTTTTGTCTTGTCATTTGACTGGTTTTATGCAGCTCTCCAAGATTCCCTATCTAGTGCTATTCGTTTAATTTCGGTATATCCCCTACATCCTACATCCCTAACAATTTGTTTTACATATTCCAAACGTTGCCTGCCTACACAATTTTTTTTCCTTCTACCTGTCCCTCCAATATTAAAGCGACTATTCCAGGATGCCTTAATATTTGCATTATAAGTCTGTCTCTTCTTTTAACTATATTTTTCCAAACGCTTCTTTCTTCATCGATTTGCCGCAACACCTCTTCATTTGTCACTTTATCCACCCATCTGATTTTTAACATTCTCCTATAGCACCGCATTTCAAAAGCTTCTAATCTTTTCTTCTCAGATACTCCGATAGTCCAAGTTTCACTTCCATATAAAGCGACACTCCAAACATATACTTTCAAAAATCTTTTCCTGACGTTTAAATTAATTTTTGATGTAAATAAATTATATTTCTGACTGAAGGCTCGTTTCGCCTGTGCTATTCGGCATTTTATATCGCTCCTGCTTCGTCCATCTTTAGTAATTCTACTTCCCAAGTAACAAAATTCTTCTACCTCCATAATCTTTTCTCCTCCTATTTTCATATTCAGTGGTCCATATTTGTTATTTCTACTACATTTCATTACTTTTGTTTTGTTCTTGTTTATTTTCACGCGATAGTTCTTGCGTAGGACTTCATCTATGCCGTTCATTGTTTCTTCTAAATCCTTTTTACTTTCGGCTAGAATTACTATATCATCACCAAATCGTAGCATCTTATCTTTTCACCTTGTACTGTTACTCCGAATCTAAATCATTAACTGCTAGTTCCATGAAAAGAATAAAAAGTGACGGGGATAGGGAACATCCTTATCGGACTACCTTTCTTATAAATTCTTATACTCATAAAATAATAAGAGAATTATTATTATTTTTTTAAAAATTCAATCTGATTATTGAGAAAATACACAGTTATTACAAATGATCTGTCCGATTACAAACTTGAATAACTATCGTTTAATAACATTCAAATACATGAAAGTAGCTTCAATGGAAAATAAACGCAAAACATTTTGTATTACATTCGGTTCACTTCACATCCCATGTGCTCAATGTGAAGTTCCTGCGTCACACGACACACATCGAATCTGTAGTCCAATTCCTGCCATATACGTTGTAATATTGGATGATCCACAAATGAAATCTTCTGCGAATACGAAGATCCCGTATGGTAGGTGGAAAAGCGGACGATAAATGAAGGCCATCGCAAACGTTCACTATCGGGGCCAGCAAGTCCAACCCGTCTTTCGTAGTTATCTATTCGGTTCATAATCTTCCAAACAGTTGGTTGCGGTACGTGAAATTTTCTAATACCTGTGATGGTGGATTTCTGTGGAAAAATACGAAACTCTCTCTCATACTCTCCACAGTTACCTCGCGAAATGGTTGGACGGCCGGTTGACTTTCGCTTACAGATGCATCGGATTGTTTTAAACTCAGAATACCACTAACGGATACTGAACCCGCTGGATGCATATTCACCAAACGTCCTTGTAAAATTACGTTGCACAGTAATAATAGACTGGCAGACGTGAAAATTCAGAATACAAAAAGCCTGTTTTCGTTAGGAGCCATTTTTTCTGCTATTCCGTAGCGATGAAATAAATAAAAACTACATGACAGCTGTATCAATCACTGAAAAGTTTTGAAGTTTCCTTTCCACTGATGCTACTTTCATGTATCTTGAAATTTTATTAACGGGTGAGTTATTCAGGTTTGTAATCGGAAAGATCATTTGTAACAAGTCTGTATAAATAAAAACGGAAAAGAATCGCATAAGTTTTATGCAATTTATTATTTTCTGACTTCCGAGTACTCTATTCAGGAGGAAAATAAAAATATGTAAATATGCTTGTAAAGAATTATGTAAAAAATTGTTATTATTCCTGGAATAAAATTTTAAGGCAGAAAATATGGTGGCTTTATCCTCACCATCACCTTGACCGATTGAAACCAAAATTAAACGGCATCAATAACCAATATTCAGAAGCTATCGTATAAAACTTCATAGAAATCGGTTAATCCAGTATTAAGAAACAAGAAAAAGAAAGAAGAAACTAACGAAAAATTCTTTTTTAATTGGCTTATTATCACCCACTCCTGAAAGGAAATTCTACAAAATATATAACACCAAAATGACACAATAATGTAACGGAATTACCTAACTAGCACAAGAATGTGAATTTGAGCCAAGAAATGATTAAATGGGAAATTTTTTTTTGTTTATAAGGATTTGAATAAGACTTAAAACAATCAGAAAGTATTTTAGCTATCTAACGGCGCGAAAAAATTGAACTACCTTTGAATAAAATTTTGAAATACCGGAACCACGAGATCCGTATCCTTTTAAGAATAAATGAATATTCTTTTTACAAAAGTTTGCACGTTATAAATATAAATACAAAAATAAGTTAACACCATATTTAATTTTATAAATATCGATCTATATGAGTAATTCCCAAACTGTGCGCTGCAACGCCCCGGACAGCCGCGGTCTCTTCACACGGGCGACGCGAGGTGTTGTAAAAGATTCATAATTAATTGAACCAACCCACCGGGTTGGTCTAGTGGTGAACGCGTCTTCCCAAATTAGCTGATTTGGAAGTCGAGAGTTCCAGCGTTCAAGTACTAGTAAAGCCAGCTATTTTTACACGGAATTGAATACTAGATCGTGGATACCGGTGTTCTTTGGTGGTTGGGTTTCAATTAACCACACATCTCAGGTATGGTCGAACTGAGAATGTACAAGACTACACTTCATTCACACTCATACATATCATCCTCTGAAGTATTATCTAAACGGTAGTTACCGGAGGCTAAACACGAAAAAAAAAATTAATTGAACCAAAACATTTATAATTATTAAATGTTAAATAAAGTAAAAATATATTGGAGGTATACCCGTTTTGTTTATTTTTATCTTTTCCTTACGAGTAGTCATACTATTACTTAGGGTAGGGCGCCGTGGAAAAATTTTAATTTAGAAAGGACGCTGCGACTCGAAAAAGTTTGAAAAGCACTGATCTATATATTATTCGTAGTTTTGGAATACAAAGAATCACGAAAGTGGATTTCTGAATCTTGAAATCTCGTTCTGACTTTTTCAGAAGGCCCCAAGAAATAGTAAGATTGACATGAGATACGAATATACAGAGTGTCCCGTATAAAATGCAACCCGTTAATCACTCATCCGTGAAATTTCAAAAGTCAAGATTACTCCCCTACTCGTTACTGAAATGGACTCGTCCAACATCTGAACATCGCGGCGACGCAGTAGAACACTACCGATAGTAACAACAATGCGATCATAACGTTCAGTGTATTGCTAGAGACAAGATGGTGTTTTCGCTAGATGAACGTATTTTCATTGTCGAGTCGTACCTCAGTACGAAATCAGCGGTTGCAGTGCAAAATTTGTTTCGCCATAAGTACCCGGATAAACCGACTCCTAACAAAACATCAGTATTAAGGTCAGTCAAACGGTTCATCGACTTCTTGAGCCCGACAAAGAAAAACGGCTACAATATTGTCAACGGTTCCGTCGATTTCTGCGCGAGGGAATTAATGTTATGGATTCGTTATTTTTCACAGATGAAGCACGGTTTCATTTGGACGGCTACGTAAACAGCCAAAACAGTAGAATTTGGAGCGCTGAAAATCTCCACGTTTATCACGAAAAACAATTACACCTGCAGAAGTCGGGCGTGTGGTGAGCGATATCTCGGAAGAAAATAATCGGTCCTATTTTTTTCGAGTACACTATTAATTCAGAACGATATCAGGATAATTTATTTCAGTTCATCGCACTCTTGGAAGAGGAAGAAAGACACTGCCGGCTACAACATGACGGTGCGACATCGCACTACGCAGGTTCAACTTCTGATTTCGTCGAGGAATTCTTTGGTAATCGTGTTATCGGTCGAGGCTTGTGGCCACCAAGATCTCCAGATTTGACTGCGGCGGATTTTTTTCTACGGGGTTACCTCAAACAAAAAGCCTACAGCAACAAACCACAAACACTTGAACGATTGAAACTCAATATTGAAAAAGCTGTGTTAAATATCCAAAAACTTTGAAAAAAGTTGCAAGAAACGCTGTAAAAAAATTGAAGCGTGTATTCAAGAAGATGGCAGCAACTTCCAACATTTACTCTAAATGTAAGGTAATAGATGGTAATAATAAAAATTACATTTACATTTACACATGCCTTTTTATTATTTCAATACCTACCAATATAAGGTTGGGTTGCGTTTTATATGGGACATCCTGTATTTAAGCATAACAATTATTTAATGATTATAACAAACTTAGCGTTTTATACAGTCTTTTCAAAACAAAAAAGTTACGTAACACTTCTAAAGTGTGATAGGCTGATATCTTGTAGTGGCACAGAACAGTCCATTTTAATTTAAGAGCTTTATTCCGGGAAAAATATACAGAAATATTTAACAGATTTTTGGAAATGATGGTTATTTTGTGTTGCAATGCCAGATAATTCTAATAAATGACAGCGTGATTAATGTCCATAAATGTCATTTAACATTAGAGGAGAAAATATATTTGCGAGATAATTAAACATATGTTAATTTTTTTTTTAAATTCTCATTTTTAGTAAATTACAAAAATGTGTTTCTTTATATCCCATAAAAATTCGTTCTCAGTGAAATACTTTAAAGTAATTAAATTATAAACATTTTATTTTCAATCAATGTGAAAATTGTTTTTCCAAAATATCAACCTTCCCAAGCTATTTAAGCAGTTCCTTCTTCGGCAGTACTATTAAAAACATTGCTGATGATGTCTACATTTACAAGTAAACAGAAAAAGGGGTGCATAATTTCCTCTGAAAATTATTTTGGAAAAATAATTTCCATATTATCTGAAAGAGGATTTTTTATAATTTTTAATTATTTTAAACATCTCACAATTAAATTTACTATTGTTAATCGAGTTATCATAGAACCAGGCGTATTCGATGAAAATGGAAACAAATAAATGATGTTTTAAGGAATAAAATTCTTATACAAAAATTATACTGATTTATAAAAGACCTCCTTCAGTGGAAGCAATGAGCGAACACAAAAAAAACTGTATTCATTCTAAATCTATAATTTTTATTTTTTATTTTTACAACTGACAAATTTTTTACTTCGGGATATAAACAGCCTTGGAATTTCATTAATTGTTAATACACGAATCTTAACTAAAAAATATCGATTGTAAATCGTGCAGCAAAAACTATTTACCGTACCGCTCTCAGTACTATATAAATTAAGTTATGATATGACGAAATCTATTAGAAGCAAAACAACCTGTTAATAGGGTAAAAGGTTACCACAATAACTGCAATACGTAATCTTCGGTTGAACGAACTCGTATCAAATATTTTTCTGGAATATTCAGTAATAAATTAATATATAAATACCGAACACTAGAGAATTAATACAACGTAAGTGATATTAAGAAAATAATTCAAATTTTTTTTTTCCATTTTAAAAAGCCGATGTATTTAATAATTGTAAGAGAAAATACTAAAACAGAACTTTTTTTTACCTAAGTGAATGTCAATAATAATTGCGTTATATTTTTTTACGATGAGTTTGAAAGTTAATAAAATACGCTTTATAATATCCTGATAAGACAATACGTGAAATTTAAAAACTAATATATATATCAAAGGAAAAGGTATTATTTTAATTTAAAAAAAATTAAAATAACTATTATAGGAATGCTCTTGAGACGAAAAATTACAATACTGATCAAGAAATTTCTGTAATAGAAAGCTACTCTCCTAAGTCTAACAAATATTACTGTACATCATGCACAATGCAGTGGTATATAATGTTCGCTTCCCATTGTTATATATTAATGCATATTTCCCTTATATAAACAAACATACCAAACTGTATTTTTAATTAAAAAAATAACAATTCCAGATCTCATATTAAGTAAAATCAATATAAATAATGTAGTTTCTCAACAGAAGGGGTTCATTAATTTGTTACTTTATGATAATTTCTCTATTGTTTCTTATGAAAAAGAGGTATTAAAGGAACTTTTGTACTTCAGGTAAAAAAGAAAAGACATTATTCCGAATTATTTTCTCCGAAAGTAATGGTGATACCCTATTCAATAATTTCTTATGCTGAACAACAAAATGATTTCACATGTACAGGATGATTCAAAGAAACGGGAACTTTTGAAAGTTGTGTTGGTAGTCGTGGGCGATTGGTACCACTTGATAAGTGGCGCCAGCCTCTCTAACCTAACCTGCCATTTAGTTGTCATGGATCCTTGGAGTGGTGCGCAACGTGCATTTGCTATCAAAGCGTTTTACAAAAACAATGACAGTTTGGTAGGGAGCGCGTAGAGAATTTCGCCCTCATTTTAATCTGGGACGGCACGAACGTGTTCCATCAGCACATGCAATTAAAACATGGATATCTAATTTTGAGGAAACTGGTTCGGCAATGTAAAAGAAACCTCCAGGCCGTGAGCGAACCGTCTCTCAGCATCTTTACAATTGTATAGTTCAAGTGTTCGAAGAATGTTAGTGAAGGACTTGCAATTCCATCCATACAAGTTGCAGATCGTCCAGGAACTGAAACCGAACGATGCAGTTAGTTGTGCGAGCACAATTCTGTAACGTAATGCTTCAGAAGATAAATGATAACGAAGAGTTTGTTCACGAACTGTGGATGTCAGACGAAGCGCATTTCCACCTCTGTGGATTTGTTAACAAACAAAATTTCAGCTACTGGGCACAAGAAAATCCTACGCAGCTACACCAGCGTCCGTTGCACAGTCAGAAAGTGACCGTGTGGTGTGCTATGTCATCTTACGGTGTTATAGGCCCTTATTTTTTTGAGGATGACAACGGTCTTGAGATTACAGTGACGTCGTCTTTTGTTGTTCCACAACAAAAGAGATTTCCACCAATTCTTAACACAGCCTGGTTTCAACAAGACGGAGCAACGTCACATACTGCACGAATATCGATGGCAGCTGTACGCCGATTGTTTGGATAACGTGTTATTTCACGAAACGGTGACATTAGATGGCCTCCCAGATCGCCTGATCTCTCAGCTTGCGATTACTTTTTGTGGGGTCACCTTAAAAGCAAAGTGTTCCACAGTAGACCTGCTACAACGGAAGAACTGAAGGCAAAGATCCGAGAAGCAATTGCGGAAATTCCAGTTGAGATGTTACGTCAAACCATGAACAATTTAACGAAGAGGCTTTGTGAGTGTTTACGTAGAAGTGGAGGTCACCTGCAAGATGTCTTGATCTTTAAAAAATAAACTAAAATGTATGTATCCTAAAATGGCAACATTTGTACAATTACATGAATTAAATTTATTTTCTAAAAAAAATTTTTCATTAACGTTATTTCATTTTTAAAATTTCCCGTTCCTTTGAATCACTCTGTATAAAAAAAAAAAACATTTATATTTCGATGATTATGTCATGCCGATGTCCCATTTCATAAAAAACCACATCAAGATTGTCACTCAACATTCACTTTGGTTCGATATGGCTTTCATTGTAATGCGACATCCCACCTGGGGAATCGATTTCATTACAGATTGTAACCAGAATGTTGAGCGTTACCTCTGCAGCTGTGGCGTTAATTCGGAGTTTCAGCTCAACAAAATCAGAGTCCAAGTCGGTCATAAACCCAATCTTTAATGAAACCCCACAAGAAAAAATCTAGCGGGATTAAATCTAGGGAGCGAGATGGCCATGCAATTGGACTTTCACGACCGATCCACCGATCTTGGAATCGAGTATCAAAAACATCTCTGACTTCTAGGCGGTAATGAAGGGAGTAATGGCGTCCATCATTGTCTAACTGAGGAATTAGAAAATTTTGAAGCATGTCCAGATGAACGTTACCATTTGCGGTTGCCTCCTGAAGATGAACCGTTTTATCTGGAAGAACCAATGAAGGTTGCTTCGTTTTTTCGTTTTGCCTCAACGAAGGTTCCTAAGAGTAAATTGTGTGCTATTTGATCGTTCTTTTCCTGTTTAGCCTCCGGTAATTACCGTTCAGATAATACTTCAGAGGATGAATGAGGATGATATTTAGAGTGTAAATGAAGTGTAGTCTTGTACAGTCTCAGTTCGACCGTTTCTGAGATGTATGGTTAATTGAAACCCAACCGTCAAAGAACACCGGTATCTAAGATCTAGTATTCAAATCCGTGTAAAAATAACTGACCTTACTAGGACTTGAACGCTGGAACTCTCGACTTCCAAATCAGCTGATTTGTGAAGACGCGTTCACCACTAGACAAACCCAGATGTCAAAAAAAAATTGTATGTTACTAGGAGGTTCCATAATTACGCTGAACTGTAGTTGTTAACTAAGAGAACTAGGACCAAATTTCATTGTTGCGATCAACATGTTTGGTGGTATGTTGTGTTATTTTGCCTTGAATTATGAGACGTTCACGAAATTAGCTCAACAAGTAGAACTAGGCGCGGGGTTCGCGCTTCCGCGAGCTCGGTTAGCTAGTTCAGAGGGTGACGATGTAGGACATTCAAAATATCCGGACGAGGCCTACAGCGAAAACAATAAGCTGAGTTAATGAATTAACATTTGCATCGGTGGCATCCCAACGAGGCTAGGCTTTTTAATATGGGATGTAAAAAGTCAGAGGGCGATAGATGACTCCCGTTAAAGCCCAACAGGGCAATGAATGGAGGGGGGTGATGTGGCGACCGGAACGTCACTAAGCGGGTATCTTCCCCTACAGGGTTAGGATGAACTGTAGATCCTGATTGCAAATCGTAAAAAAAACACAGCGAGCACGATCCAATTAATGAACTACGTGAATCTAGATGTGTTTTGCTATGAAATGAGACCTCAACCGAATCTGTAAGTTATCTCAATAAATTTTTATATGCTTTTTAAGTTACGAAGTCCTTTTCGAATGAGGGTAGAACACTCTGTTGTATATTATTTAAATATAACCACAACGCATAAGAACAAACTGAAAAATAATCAAGCAAAGAATTTATATTTTATTTATATAAAATTTTATTTTTATAAAAAAAAAAATATATAACAACGGTTTAAGTACCATTATATAATTAGACATTTATAACAGGAAATTATTCTTCATTTTTCTTTACTCAATCGATATCGTAATAAAATTACACATATACACATATATATGTGTACATAAGGGTATATATATATATATATATATATATATATATATATATATATAAAACTGAACGCTGATAATTAAAACATATCAGATATAATTAAAAGCATTTCGCAACGATTTTTTATTAGTATTAATTTTTCTCTAATACAAAAATTTCAAAGAAAACCGTACTTTGAAATTTTATTTTGTATCAAGATAAAAACATTTCTACTGATATAACTATTGTAGAGATCGGCACAAAAAAAAGATATAATTTATTTTAATAATGGTCAAGCTGTTATATATATATATATATATATATATATATATATATAAACATTCATGTTAAGTTTTCGAAATACCGATTAAGTGGAACAATACCTTAAATGATAATTTATTTAACTAGTCATCCATATAATATGCGTCCTACTGAACTATAGCAATCACGAGATCTTTTATTGTATATTATTCTAATACGTGAAATATCATTTTTATCTAATACTTTAAAGTAAAAGAATAATATGAGACAATTCAATTTAATACATCCTACTTTGTTATTTTATTACAAACAAAAATGAAATCAACTTACCCGGCAAATTATTTAAAAATTGTACCAGTCGCACGATAAAGAGAAAATCAGCTGTAACAAAAAAAAAAAATAGTAAAATAAAAACAAAGAAATTATTTAAAAGAATTAAATTAATATAATGAACTTATTTTATGATATTTCCCACAAGATATTTCATGTCCTATTTATAATTCATTCACTATAAATTTATCTTTTTCTCACAATTATTTGTGTCACTTTTACTTGGTATACGTAAAAATTAAAAAAAAAAAAAAACTATTTTAACTGTAAAAATTTGATTCGCTATCTTTAATAAAACTGCCATTTTTATTATAAAAATAAAATAACGTTTAACATACTGAGAATTTATTTATTTTATAGGAAAAATAAGCTGTGTAAACCTGTCCACGACGTTAAATCTTAGTTCTTCTGTTTCTATTCTCTAAATTACTAGAAAACATTTTTATGAAAAGGCTTGTACCCTTTGTTAAATGAGCTGATTCGATCTCATAAATTGGGGTTTCGACAAATTCACGAAACACCTACACATTCGAAGCGAGTAAGATGTGCTCAACATCTTACTTTGATATTTCGAAGGTATCTGACAAGGTGTACTGTTCAAAATTAAAAAAAAAAAAAGGTGACGACACAGTTATACAACTTTCCGTCACGTGGCTATTCATAATTAATATATTAATGACATATTGAAAAAATTTCACGATACAAAAAAATCCCACGCTATAATTATAAGATAATAATATTAGCTTGAGGTTAAAATCACAAATTTCAAATCTGGTATAACTAAAAAATAAACTTCTGTTTTAACAACTTTAAATATTAACATTGTTTTCAGAGCCCTTGAAAATGTAGAAAACATTGTTTTCAGAGCCCGATCATGTTTCTGTGGACCCAAAGTGGAAGTCAAAGTTCAGTTTTATAAAAAAAAAGTTTTTTTTTATACAGTTTTATTAATAATAAAAACGGGAAAGAAGAAAAATGTTAAAAAATGCATCACTTCTGGTCGGGTCCGGCAGCTTGGTAGGGTTTGGAGCTCGCAATTTAGTAAACATAAACCCACCGGGTTGGTCTAGTGGTTAACGCGTCTTCCCAAATCAGCTGATTTGGAAGTCGAAAGTTACAGCGTTCAAGTCCTAGTAAAGCCAGATATTTTTACATGGATTTGAATACTAGATCGTGGATACCGGTGTTCTTTGGTGGTTGGGTTTCAATTATCCACACATCTCAGGAATGGTCGAACTGAGAATGTACAAGACTAACACTTCATTTACACTCATACATATCATCCTCATTCATCCTCTGAAGAATTATCTAAACGGTAGTTACCGGAGGCTAAACAGGAAAAAGAAGAAGAAGAATTTAGTAAACATAAATCTAAAAAATGCGTAATTAGACAATAATAGAAGAAACCACCGGTTCCGCCTGGCAGATGATGAACTGTACGTCTACGGGGAGGTCCAATCGAACCAACATATGATGTTCGACTGCCCAGATGTTGGGGGGGCCAGAAGTCAGACCACCCTGGAATTTCGAGGTCAAGGGGAAGATTGGCCACTCATAAGCGGCGAGTCAATCTGGCGAGAAACTCATTGTCGGACCGTGTGGGTGTTTTCTTTGATGCCGTTTCGTTGTTCAACCGGCACCAGTAGTTTATTCAGGGAAAAGACTCCTATCGTGCTCCTGTGGGAAGCTACCCGAGAGTGATGACTAGTCACACCAGCCGATTAAAGCTCCAAGCGTTTTAATATTGGTGGACAGGTACTTGCTGTCATTCAGCGACCTACGCGTGGCAGAAAATTACTATCTTGAAGAAGTAAATTTCATTTATTGAGTGTCATATATATTTTTATTAGTTGACGGGGTATGTCTATCCATTTTTAGTAATATATAACAAGTGAGCGGTGGAACACAAAGTTAGTGGTGTGTGACACCCCGCTTAGTTCGCTCACGCAATTAGGTTAGCTCTAGGAGCTAGTTAGGACTGGTCGCTTAAATGATTGAAGGCTCAGTAGCCGTTTGTGGCACAGACATTCGGTTTTATGCTTTACGGCGACCGAATGCGGTGGTGGCGGGAGAAATGCTATGCAAACCAAAACCAATAGAAGAAACCACAATGAAAAACAACTATCCTAGCAATCACAACAAAGCTTCAAAGTTTAGAGCATTTTTTGGGGTCGGGATGTAATTTTGCAAATTTTGGTATTTTTTATCGTTAATAAATTTATCTAACAAAAATATTACCTTAATTAGGCGAAATCTCGAGATAATGAGGGTGACCTTGCTCTACAGCCTCACTCCCTAGACCTTCACAAATAAAATCGTTCATACAGATTTAAAAAATGTTATCATCAAAGAAGAAATTTCAAATCAGCAATAAGTACCAAAAAGAAAAAAATTCTACGAAAATCATCAGGCAATAAATCTACAGAGCATCCGGAAAATTGTTGTGCAGTATTTTTTAGAATTTTGTGGTGCGTTCTATTCTTTCGAGATTAGGATGGATTCGTTGGGCGTTGTTCAGCAACAAACCAAAACGTCAGTTGTTAAGTTATGATTGAACGTGCTGTTTCGTTTATCGGACTCAATAGTTGTAAGAAACGTAATGCTTCAGTCGGTAGGAAAACGGATTTTTCTCATAGAACAGACGTCTTTTCCCCTGGGGATCCCTCATGATTTAGACGAACAATCTTAAACTCGAAGCGAAAATTGGAGTCAGGATCGGTGCGAGTAGAACGCGTATTGCGGGTCCACTCTTTTTTTGGAAATAACAGTGATAATTATTGTGCTGTTTTAACATACTAAATTAATCAGGTAACAGAAATTGAGATCAATCACGGTTGGTTGGAACAAGATGGGTCGCCAAGCGCAGACGCCTAACAGGTCAATGATATTTTTACGAAACGTCTTTGGTGAACGAATCATTTCAAGGGGTTGTGGCCTGTACGACCGCCCGATCTAACTCCCCCAGATTATTTTCATGGGAGCACCGAAACAAGCAATTTATCTCAACAAACCACGCACGATTGACGAACTAAAAATCACATTATCGGCATGCGTACGAAACATTTCAGTACATCAGCTGGTTTAAAGTGTTTGTTTTCAAACTGAAAGTTGTGCAGTGTTGTATTGATGTTGGAGGAGCTCATTATCAATACCTTTTTATAAACTATTCCAGTTATTGTAATACCAGTTTCTATAAAATAATGAAATAAGAATACAAAGTAATAATTAAAAAGGTTTCGTCATTACAATTCCATAATTCCAGTGCTGCTGTGAACTTTCCGAAAGCACTGTATTAGACAACAGAGAAACGGTACGTAGGGTTGCAATCTACACGCCGAAATCAAATGGACTTAAACGGCTAACTTTTCAACGCTTAATTTTATGATTAAATTTAAATGTGTTAAATAGTAAAAAAAACTTAAACTTTTAAAACAAATGAGGTAACTCTGTTTCAATTTAATTTACGAATAACTGTGAACAAAAATAGTTGTTTTTTTTTTGTCTTCAGTCATTTGACTGGTTTGATGCAGCTCTCCAAGATTCTCTATCTAGTGCTAGTCGTTTCATTTCAGTATACCCTCTACATCCTACATCCCTAACAATTTGTTTTACATATTCCAAACGCAGCCTGCCTACACAATTTTTTCCTTCTACCTGTCCTTCCAATATTAAACCGACTATTCCAGGATCCAGGATGCCTTAGTATGTGGCCTATAAGTCTGTTTCTGCTTTTAACTATATTTTTCCAAATGCTTCTTTCTTCATCTATTTGCCGCAATACCTCTTCATTTGTCACTTTATCCACCCATTTGATTTTTAACATTCTCCTATAGCACCGCATTTCAAAAGCTTCTAATCTTTTCTTCTCAGATACTCCGATCGTCCAAGTTTCACTTCCATATAAAGCGACACTTCAAACATACACTTTCAAAAATCTTTTCCTGACATTTAAATTAATTTTTGATGTAAACAAATTATACTTCTTACTGAAGGCTCGTTTCGCTTGTGCTATTCTGCATTTTATATCGCTCCTGCTTCGTCCATCTTTAGTAATTCTACTTCCCAAATAACAAAATTCTTCTACCTCCATAATCTTTTCTCCTCCTATTTTCACATTCAGCGGTCCATCTTTGTTATTTCTACTACATTTCATTACTTTTGTTTTGTTCTTGTTTATTTTCATGCGATAGTTCTTGCGTAGGACTTCATCTATGCCGTTCATTGTTTCTTCTAAATCCTTTTTACTCTCGGCTAGAATTACTATATCATCAGCAAATCGTAGCGTCTTTATCTTTTCACCTTGTACTGTTACTCCGTATCTAAATTGTTCTTTAACATCATTAACTGCTAGTTCCATGTAAAGATTAAAAAGTAACGGAGATAGGGAACATCCTTGTCGGACTCCCTTTCTTATTACGGATTCTTTCTTATGTTCTTCAATTATTACTGTTGCTGTTTGGTTCCTGTACATGTTAGCAATTGTTCTTCTATCTCTGTATTTGAACCCTAACTTTTTTAAAATGCTGAACATTTTATTCCAGTCTACGTTATCGAATGCCTTTTCTAGGTCTATAAAAACCAAGTATGTCGGTTTGTTTTTCTTTAATCTTCCTTCTACTATTAATTTGAGGCCTAAAATTGCTTCCCTTGTCCCTATACTTTTCCTGAAACCAAATTGGTCTTCTCCTAACACTTCTTCCACTCTCCTCTCAATTCTTCTGTATAGAATTCTAGTTAAGATTTTTGATGCGTGACTAGTTAAACTAATTGTTCTGTATTCTTCACATTTATCTGCCCCTGCTTTCTTTGGTATCATTACTATAACACTTTTTTTGAAGTCTGACGGAAATTCCCCTTTTTCATAAATATTACACACCAGTTTGTATAATCTATCAATCGCTTCCTCACCTTCACTGCGCAGTAATTCTACAGGTATTCCGTCTATTTTAGGAGCCTTTCTGCCATTTAAATCTTTTAATGCTCTCTTAAATTCAGATCTCAGTATTGTTTCTCCCATTTCATCCTCCTCAACTTCCTCTTCTTCCTCTATAACACCATTTTCTAATTCATTTCCTCCGTATAACTCTTCAATATATTCCACCCATCTATCGACTTTACCTTTCGTATTATATATCAGTGTACCATCTTTGTTTAACACATTATTAGATTTTAATTTATGTACCCCAAAATTTTCCTTAACTTTCCTGTATGCTCCTTCATCTATTTTACCAATGTTCATTTCTCTTTCCACTTCTGAACACTTTTCTTTAATCCACTCTTCTTTCGCCAGTTTTGAATTCCTGTTTATAGCATTTCTTAATTGCCGATAGTTCCTTTTACTTTCTTCATCACTAGCATTCTTATATTTTCTACGTTCATCCATCAGCTGCAATATATCGTCTGAAACCCAAGGTTTTCTACCAGTTCTCTTTATTCCGCCTAAGTTTACTTCTGCTGATTTAAGAATTTCCTTTTTAACATTCTCCCATTCTTCTTCTACATTTTCTACCTTATCTTTTTTACTCAGACCTCTTGCGATGTCCTCCTCAAAAATCTTCTTTACCTCCTCTTCCTCAAGCTTCTCTAAATTCCACCGATTCATCTGACACCTTTTCTTCAGGTTTTTAAACCCGAATCTACATTTCATTATCACCAAATTATGGTGGCTAT
Organism: Lycorma delicatula; assembly: GCF_047948215.1. Taxonomy (NCBI): domain Eukaryota; kingdom Metazoa; phylum Arthropoda; class Insecta; order Hemiptera; family Fulgoridae; genus Lycorma; species Lycorma delicatula. The sequence goes on along the minus strand of NC_134461.1, from coordinate 126,659,641 downwards.
CAATGTCTGCTCCAGGGTAAGTTTGCAGTCAACGAGTTGATTTCTAAATCTTTGCTTAAACGTGTTAAATCGTAAAAAAAACTTAAACTGTTAAAACAAATGAGGTAACTCTGTTTCAATTTAATTTACGAATAACTGTTGCTATGAACAAAAATAGTTGTAGGTAATTAAAAAAAAAAACCTATTACGTTTATTTGTTAGTGAATTTAAAATAAGTTTGTATTTCCGACATGTAGTAATACAATTTTGCATTAAATACTTATTATTTTTCATAAACAATTTAAGAAAAGGTATGACAAACTTTCTTTAACATTTTAAATAGCAATAAACAGAATAAAATATTTGACAAGATACTAAGATGTGTAACGTATATATATATACAATATACATATGTTTAACATTTCCGAATATCAGACATTTTTTTCACTTTTTAACAATAAAATATTTTACACGTTATTTTTCATCATTAATATCATAATTATCAGTATCTTAAACACTTTTTGACCTCTTTTAATTTATATAGGGAGAAAGTAATAAATGCTGATTTCAAAAAGTTCATATCTTTCAAACCGATCGCTTATAAACTAAAACATTTGTGCAAAGGATTACTGTAAAATAAAAAAAAGTAAATGAATCAGTATGTCGTACTAATTTCAAAGTAAACTTTCATAAGAAATATCCATTTACGGTTAGTCCAACCAAAAGCCAAATTAAATATACGACAAAATTAAACGTTATTCGTATATTTTAATCACTCCCTTATACACTTATCTCTTTCTCTCTTACTCTCGTTTGCCGCGCTTGAATACATTCGACCAAGACGGATTTTGTATCCATTTTAGGAAACGTTAAAATTAATTTCATCATTTATTCGTTTATTTCAATATTTCTTTATCTCTTTTTATCTGTCCTCTTTATTTTATTAATTACCGAATTGATATTCAAATGTCAAAAATGGGCAAAGGAAATTCACGCTAGCATTACATAATTAAACTATGAATGTTTTTTTTCTTATATTAAATAAAGAAAACGTATAAATACTGGACAATAATTCCAATCCATCAATAGAATTTTATAACTAACATTAGAGAAAGTTACTATATTATTTATTAATATTATTTTAAATTACGTAAATACTAGAAATTAATAGAAAAAAACCTAGTAATTTTCAGGTTTTATTCTAAAGACTTATAAAATACATAATTAAAGGTTATTATAATCTAAGGATTACATTTTAAATATTATGTAAGTGGTAAAAACAAAAATTTCTACTCAAGTACAATTTTATAAAAATAGTTATATGCATACTTATTAAGATTAAATAAAAGTACATGAAAACGACCAAAAAATAAATACATTATGATTTAACACATCGATTTGTTCGATGTTATAAAGTCAATTAATAAAAATGAAAAAAAGGAAAACATGTTTCTTCCTTTAAATACAAAAACGTTCTTTGCACACTACCTTTACCTGAAAATTGTGCTTTCACAATTTTGGATTGGAACTAATTTTATGTTTTCTTCATCCTTAAATAAATAATTAAATCTTTTATTTTGATCGGTGCATAATATTAAATAATAAAGATCATGTTGGAAATAAGTAGATGTGCTAGTACGTTGATAAAAAGGAACTGCACCGGCATTTTGTTCAAGGAAAACTGTATGATCAGAATATCATCACAAAATACAAAATTAATTATAAAATAAAAAATATATTTCATTAAAGTCTACCTTAATTATTTAAAATATGGATAATATATATTTTATATACATAATATATATATTATTATAAAAAATCTGATGTGGACACCACATGACTTCCGTATACGTCTATTAAATTACATATACATATTTTTCAAAGTACATAAAATTCTATTTCATTAATAACTTCTGATATGCTTTCATTTTTTTTTTGTTATTGAATTATTATTTATTGTAAAACTTTTTTTTACAATCGGAGGTTAATAAATTATTAATAAATCAATATATTTAAAATAAAAAAGTTAAAAAAGGAGATGAACTCGGATTTGAACCGATGTACCTTCTTCTTGCAGATCCAAATATTTTCTTAATTAAAACTTATTTCGCTATAACTCTGGTAACAACGAAAATAAGTACCAGTTATGATATATCGTTGAAAAGCTGTCAATGAGAGCTTATTGCTGCAGTTAAGAAAAATCGGGAGGTGCACAATTAGATATTACAATAGTCCTAAATCCAAAATTAAAAAAATTTAACATCCACGGCTAATCGTTTTTAAGTTATGCGAGATACGTACGTACGTACAGATGTCACGCCGAAACTAGTCAAAATGGATTCAGGAATGGTCAAAATGGATATTTCTGTTAAAATCTGAAAACCGAGATTTTTCGAGATCTCAATATTTCCTTTATTTCGTAAAGGATGTAAAAATAACTCAAAATAAATCAAAATTCAGAATGGCATCACCGAAGCGAAATAAGATTTTTATTTGAAGCTGAAGTATTGTGTTGAGTTACACGAAAAAAGCTGACAACATAGTTGTAGGACTTTCCCGTCATGCGGCTAAAGCCGCGTTCCGGAAAGTCGTACAACTGTGGGTTGTTTCTGATGCAAGGGTTACTCACACGACTTAATTAAAAATATTTATTTAAATATAATACTTTTCCTTTTATTTAATTCATGATTCTAATTAAAGTGCGCGCGCATACCGTATTTAATTCTCGCCGGTTTGGCGGTACCAGCCGCGACGGTCCGAACTAAACTAATGTAATTCCACACGTTACGTAGAACAACTTCCGGTTGTACGGCCGGAAAACTGGTGTAGCCACGAGGCTTAACGCACTAGGTACCGAGTCAACCGAGTGATCGAGTTCGAAACCCGGCCAGACCGAGTTGCTTTTTTACACTTTCTGTACATTTTACATATTATTCGTTTACTTAATTTTACTTACCTGTACGTCATAACATAGCAGACGACTATAATAACATTTTTTTGGAACGGGGTGCGATTTCCAAACTTTTTTTTGCAAATATTGCTACTTTTTAATCGTAAACAAAAGTGCCTAACAAAAATATGACGTTAATTAGACGAAATCTCAAAGATACTGAAGGTATCCGTGCTACACAACCTCACCCCCTTGACCTTTTAAGTTGAAAATTAAATGGCATCAATGCATAGAAGTAATCTTTTCAAGTTTGGTCAAAATCGGTCCAATAATTCTTGAGATATAAGGTGATTTAGAGGCCAAAACCGAACATACAACACACATAATACAAACGTTAAATTCTGAAAAATTGCCATCCGGATTTTTGGGTTCCTTAGACGTCAACACGTGAAGATCCGGTGAAAACCGCATTTGTCCAAATTGGACCGATTACAATACTTTACTTTCAAGAGTTATAGCTCTAATACAGCGATACCTAGACGGAAAAGTAAAAGCTGATTGTCTGGTTGGGTAAAGGATATATTATTGTTTTTTAAGAATAGATGTTCATTCTTTTTAGCAAAAATTTTACATTCAAAATATAAAAACAGGAATAATTTAACATTTTTAATTTTCTAAATATCGGTCTATAAGATTAAGACGTACCGGTTAAATTATTGTTAATGAGCTTTAACACTGATGAAAGAACTCTTTTAATTTAGAACCTGGAATATAATTTTTAGATGCACAATTTTTGTGCAAGTTGAAAATAAATCACTATATCTTTATATATATATTTCTTGTGTGCGTGTGTATGTCACTGAACTCCTCCTAAACGGCTGGAACGATTTTGATGATATTTTTTGTGTGTGTTCAAGGGGATTCGAGAATGATTTAGATTCACAATTTGGTCCACTGGAAAATATTTTTTTAATTAATCTTTTATTTATAATAGTTGTTGATTTTGGAATGTTTTACATTGTATCCGGCAGACTGCGCTACCATCGCAGTATCGAATATTCAATAATATTCTATTTTAATTTCAGTTTGTCCCGACAGTTGGTGCTGCGATCAAATTGAGAAAAATATTTCGTAATTTTGTGGTTATTATTGTTTTACAAAAAATTGCAAGAAAACAGTTTTTTAATAAATAAGAGGCTAATAAATCAGATGGAAATGTAAACAAAGGAAAACCAATCAGATCAATGCAAGATGGCCGCTGTCAAACACAACGAACAATCACAAAGAGCCCGTATGGCCGTTGCCAATGTAAACAAAACCACGACTGATTAAGTAACAAGTAGGCAGCACTGCGATCGCGTTTAGAATTGTGCGCGTATTGAGAAATATTATATTATATTATTATTTATTGAAATAACGTTTTAAAGCTTAATTAAAAAATGTACATTGTGCAAATTTGTAAGGTGCAGTATTGAAATGAGTATTTTACATGATTTTTCATGAATTTTAATTATGTATACACGTACATTCAATAACAATCAACTTAACCTACAAATTTAAATTGTCAGTTCTCATTTGAATCTATGCAACTTATGAAGTATTGAACGGCTCTTTGAAAATAAAAATTTAAGTTTGTAAAATAAATTATAACATTTACAAAATTAAAATATAAGTTACTTATAATATAGTTTAAAGTATATTTAAAAAATTGAATTTATAACGTTTTAGCTGATTAATTTTATAAAAAGTTTTCTAAAATTATTTTTAATTTACAATTATCTAAAATTTGGTAAAATAGATGTTAAAATAAAGAATGAGAAAAATAATAAAAATTTCTACTAAAATTTTAACTACGTTGCTTTTTTACAGTGCTTTAATTTTTTTATTAATTGATTAATTAAGCTGTTAGATGGTTATGAAACATCAAAATTATTAAATAAAAAAAAAATATGTAGGAGGTACTTTTTTAGAGTGATGTTAAGTGAAAATTAGCAGTAATGTGGATGAAGATTTATTAATTACACTAATTATTAATTTTACGACGATTTTTTAATTCAATTTTCATCGGACATCTCAATATTTAGTGAAAATAAATATTAACCATTCTACACATAATTAATCAATAAACCCATTACAATAATACAACAATCACAAACTGATAATATCATACTAATAGTCATTTTAATGAAATTTAGAGCACATTCCTGCTAATTTTAACTTAATTAAGTTACTTATATTTATGTGTGTGCATTTATTACAGAATAATGCCGCGTCAGGACAACGTCTGTCTGGTCCGCTAGTGTGCATATATATATATATATATATATATATTTTTTTTAAGTGCTATTACGTTTTGTCATGCTGATCAATAGAGGAAAACAGATAAATTGATGCAATTTAAAGACATTAAAGAAAAAAACAAGCATATTAAATCTGTTAAACAACGTTCCACTCTCCAAGGCATTTTATATACACTTTCTATTGATCATATCAAAAGGTTTTCTCCAGAAAAACTGAACGGTAAAAAAATTTACGAATGGAAAAAAGTTAAATCAAGGAATTATATATATATATTATATATATAATATATATATATGTTAAATCCAATTAAAATTTTATTATGAGTTATTATTGTATTACGTGTAAAGACAGAGTTATACAGATCAATGTTGTAGTATTATGTCCTGTACTGATAGTTCATTTGTATCACAACTTGCCTAGTTTTAATCACTGCTACTGTTGAAGAATCACTACTACATTAAAGATCAAACAATCCGCTTAAAGTTTAATACAACTGATCATTTAATCCTAGCAATCGATAAAAAACAGAACTAGAATAGTTGATGCGCAGACCTACAGTTACTCACAGTATATAATATGGGACTTCATCTTGGAAGTACAGAACAGATTCTTTCAGTAGTTAATATTAATAATTCTAACAGTTAATAATGATCTCAATACCTTAACTACGTCTGCTAAGTATGCTGCTAAAGCCTACCGGTCTAAAAGTATCATTTAAACATAGTTTTTAACAGTTAATTACCCCTCCAATCAAAAACAGAGAATAGTTGAACTGCATTTAGCTACCCTTCCAATCGATAGAGGGTTATCGTCTTTTCAACGCACATCTTCCTCTCTTTGATATATTGTGTTTCTTCAATATCCTACAACCTTTTCACCCACCAAGATTTTAAAAATAAACGATAAAAGAAATTCACTATATTAGACGGATCGGTCCAAGCTTAAATATATTTTGGTATAAATTATTATAATATATATTACTTTTATTAAAAATTATAAGCTATATATGAAAGCATAGTAACAAATTAAAGAAAGGAGGAGCAAATCACTATTAGCAGCTCAATATGAATTGAAAAATTTTAAATAATTTAAAAATGATTAACTCGATTGTTTTTTACTGTTATTATGCACAGCACCTAAACTAACTTGATCATCGTATCATATGCGTGCGATTCAAAATTAAGTAATCATATAAATAACCGAATAAAATACTGTATTTCAGTTTTACAAGCGTAAGAGATTCATAAATTCTGTTAAGAAGAATTATTAAGTATGAAACACGTTCAGCGAATAAACTAATTAATAATAAATTAGAAAACAAATCACGACAATTCTCGACGTTCACTTTGCATGATCACGACTAGACAAATTTATGCAAGAATGTTTATAATAGATATGACTTCAGTTAAATTATTCTTCTTTTGAATAAAAAAAGGAAACAAAATAGAAATTAACGGTATCGGCGTTACTGCATGAAACAAAAAAAAAGTTATAAAAAGTATAATAAAATTCATCAAAATTTCACTGAAATAAATTATTAAAATTTATCTCGGCTGATTTTCATCTTAGCTTATAAACTAATAAAAAAGGCATAATGGCTTTCATTTTTTAAGAGCATGTTGTTTATTTATAGTGAAATAAATCATTTTCTTTAAAGAAATATGAAAATATAAAGACCTAAGAGTAAACTAAATGACAATTGTTTCCAGTAATATAGATAAGCGGTTCCTATCACGAAAATTCTAGAATCGAAGCAGAGTATATAATTAAGCGGTAAATGGATAGTAGAAAAGAAAAATCTTAAATTTAATAAATAATTAATATAATCAGAACTTGATACCGAACAAAAAATAACTTAAAATGTCATTAAAACCGTACAGCAAACTCAGCTTAAGGCTTATAAATAAATATACATGATTAAGACCTAAGTAATCTGAAAATATAAATATCTTATGCGAAACACTATATTTGGAACAAGGGACGCTATAAGGCGGCAAAGAGTAATAGGTGAGAGAAAAAGGAGGCGGAGAGTGTGTTGCATTTTTCGACCTAGAAAAGGCGTTTAACAAAGTTAGATGGGATAAATAACGCTAATTTTGGAAAAGAAGGGAGTTGACTGGAAATAAAAGAGCTGTACTACAAACCGAGAATAAAAGTGAGGGTAAGAGATGAAATGTCAGGAAGAACAGGGATTGGAATGGGAGCGAATCAGGGATGTTGCATGTCACCGACACTATTTAGTATATATCTGGAAGAAATAATTAAATGCTGCCTGAATGGAAAAAGAAGAATAAAAATCGGGGAAAGAAAAATAGAAAGTATACGTTATGCTGATGACATGGCGGAACTGGTGGACAGTCCAAGTAAACTAAATGAAATGCTTGAACACTTAAATTAAGCTAGCGAAAGTCAGGGTGTGAAGATAAACAAGAGTAAGACAAAATGTGTGGTATTAGGCGGAAAATAGGAGAGGATTGAGATTAAGATACGAAATGACGTTTTAAAGCAAGTGAAGAAATTTCAGTATTTACGGAGCTTTGTAACTTGCTTTATAACCTGATTTGCACAGGTAGAAATTAAAACAAAAATATCAAGAAGTCAGCAGACATTTAGTAAGAAGGGAAGACTGCTGTGTGGAAAGTTTAATCTAGTGTTAGGAAGAGTTCAAGTCCTAGTAAAGGCAGTTACTTTTATACGGATTTGAATACTAGAGCGTGGATACCGGTGTTCTTTGGTGGTTGGGTTTCAATTAACCACACATCTCAGGAATGGTCGAACTGAAAATGTACAAGACTACACTTCATTTACACTCATACATATCATTCTCATTCATCCTCTGAAGAATTATCTAAAAGGTAGTTACCGGAGGCTAAACAAGAAAAAAGAAAGAAAGTAGGTCATGTAGAGAGTAAACAAAATCTAGAGGAAGACAAACATTAGAATATATAAAACAACAGACCATTGAAGATTTAAAATTTGATAAATGAAAAAATGGAAAATAGCATCATTCTATTAATTGATTTGCGGTCCTAAAAAAGAAATATAAAAAAAGTGTACGTTTCCTAATATTTTCAGTATTATCAAAATTAATCCATCAATTTGTTTTTTGTACATAATTCTTTATAAAAGAGGAAAACGGATAAACATAAAGTGAAAGGAAATATTAAATAACATAAGATATTAATAACTGTTGTTGCTTGAGGCAATATCCTTTACGAAAAGAATGCAGTAGTAGGGTATTATTGTTAAATTATTTATAATACTTATAAATACGTAAATATATTTTATTTACTTCTTTCCCGCATTTCTCACCTGGTACTTTATTTCTGTAAAGTTTTTAATCAAATCTATTATCTCTTATTTAATTCTGTTTTCAATACAGCCTGCTTATTTGTGCTTTATATCAACTTAAAATGAGCTGTTGTGTACGCGTATTAAGTTTTTTTTTTAATTTGTTTATTATAAAAATAATAATATAATCAATATTTTAATTAAGTTTTTTTAAATTGTCAATTAAAATTTATACGTAATGACATGTTTATTTTATTATTTAAATTTTTTTCCTGTAAAAATTATTACATCTATTCTTTAATTTCTTTATAACAGTAGATAAGTGGATATATAATTTCAAAGAATTTAATTAAATTATATGTAGTTTTTTTTTATCCTTAGCCTTTTTATGAAAACAAAATAGGTTATATAAATTATATTTTTAATAAATATTATAGTTATATCTATTAAAATATTTAGATTAATAAATCGTAAAGTGAACATGTTTTATTTTATTAAACTGGTTGTTTCTTTTTTATTAAGTTAAAATTTTTTATGCATTAAAATTATTTACTGTTTATTTTTATTTCAAAGGAATATTGTAATGTATTTATGCTTTAAATATTATAAATTTTGATAGTAGGATTTTTTTTTTTGCAACGTTTCCGTAGTGAATGACTCTTTGTATATGATTATTTCTACAATTACAGATTTTGGAAGTTTCCTATAGTTGATTACTGGTGTATTTTATTTTAGATATTTTTTAAAAATAAACTTTTAATTAATAAAAGCGTGCTTTATTAAAATTTCCGTACAATACTAATGGATTCATTCATTCACTCATAATGTTCTGTCATTAGGGCATCACGGCTGCTGCTCTCCACCTTGTTCTGTGCTTTGCTAACCTCTTCTTTTCCGCATATTTTCCATTTTCCATAATCCCACCCGTCATTTAAAATCTTTTCCTCTCCTTTCATTTACCAAGCCTTCTATCGCATCCACTAAAAAACATCTTCCTCTCGTACATTGTCCTAGCCAGTTCTTTTTCCTATATTTAAACAAGCTTAGCATTTTCCTGTTTTTTCTGGTTCTCCTTAATATTTCTTAATTTGTTACTAAATGTTCTTAGCATCTCAAAAGCCTCAATTCGTTTTTGTCTGCCTTTCTCATCGTCTAAGTTTCAGCTCCATAGAGCATCAAATAAAACAATTTCATTAATGTCTTCCTAACACTTTTTAGGACTTGAACGCTGTAACTCTCGACTTCCAAATCAGCTGATTTGGAAAGACGCGTTAACCACTAGACCAACCCGGTGGGTTACATGACTCATTACTAACTGTTTAAAAAGTGACACAACCTCAAAGAAGAATGTTTCTTTCTTTTATTGCAAGTTTAATTGAGGAAAATGGGTTACACAATTCAGTAACAAATATTCATTGTCTTCCAATAAATTAGATGTGCCAGTTATGCCCAGACCCAGATTACCTTCACAGTGAACTATGGTGTGGATGCACTAAACAAATCCTTCATCAAGCGGCTGTACGACAAGTTCCAAGAGATAGATAATGTGTCAGATGCAGCCAAAAGTGCTAATATAGAATATGCAGCTTACACGTCGATCAAATTTTCAGGATCAAAGTGCAAGCTGTATATTCTGTTAGTTCCAATAAGTCTGTGCGACGCCAGTCTTATCTCTCCGTTGGTAGTGTCCACATAACATTACGCAACTGTTTAAATACGCATCCGTACAGAGTTCGTGTTGTTCACGAGTTGTTACCAGCAGATATTGGAAAATGTGTAACTTTCTTTCAGCGGTTCAGACACTTGTAATGCCAATCGATGATTGGTTTCGGTTTGACGAAACGTGGTTCTACTTTGATCGGTACGTGAATGTACAGAATTCACGCATTTGGTGTACGGAAAAGCCACGTCAGCTACAAAGGTCTCCTCTGCATAACAAAAAGTGAGTGTTTGGTGTGCAATATACCTGCAGACAGGCTGTGGTTTCAACAGGATAATTCTACGGCTCATACAGTCAACACTATAACTTTCTTGGATCAGTATTTTCATGGACAAGTGATTTCGAAGGGGTTATAGCCCCCCCCCCCGGACTCCATATTTTTACCCTCCTGACTTTTTCTTATGGGGATACATAAGGATGCCGCTAACAAAACGCATTCTCATACCATTCCCGAATTTCAGAGCAAAATTGAACGATGTGTCACTGCAATTCCTCAACAAGCATTACAAAATATGTTTAAGAGCATGTAACATCGTATTCAATGATATGAATCGCATAATGGAGGCCACTTTCAACAACTATTGTAACTTAATCATTTTCCCGTAAGGTTGCGTCACTTTTTGAACACTAATTAAATTAAGTAAAACTAGTTGATGTATCAATTCACGGCTGATCATTTTAGTTCATTTCTTCATACGATACTGTCATAAATTTCTTCCCTCTACCATGTTTTCATTTCGAATTTTATCGATTTACATAATTTTTTTATCATCCTCTTTATATTTATCACGGCATTTCATCTTAATAAAAAAATTCTCCCAGTTTTACTAAATTTTGTTTCGGTATTTTAATATTCACTTCCTCTATACTCATTTCTAACAAATTTCATTTCGTTTAATTTTTTGTTATATGTTTTTAAACTGAATTCTTTTCTGTGACAATAACTCAAACACAATTTGATGTAAATGAATAAATAAAAAAAAGATAAAATTTTTGTGCTACTACGACCATTTTCTACAGTTTATACTTTCTCATCTAGAAAGCGCTGTAGCAGGGCTATAGGTCTAGAAGGGAAAGTATTGTAATCGGTCCAATTTGGGCGTATTCGGTTTTCACCCGAGCTTGACATTCTGACACCTAATAGGTCCAAAAACCCAGATGGAAATTTGCCGGATGTTAACGTTTGTATGTACGTGTGTGTTCGGTGTCGGCCTCTAAATAAATTTATATCACCAGAACACGGAACCGATTTTGACCAAACTTGGTCAGCTTACTTCTACGTAAAGGCCGTTGATGCCACTAAATTTTCAACTTAAAAGGTCAAGGGGGTGAGGCTGTAGAGCAAGGTCAACTTCAGTATCTCGAGATTTCCTCTAATTAAGGTCATATTTTTCTTATGCACATTTGTTAACCATTAAAAAAAAAACAATATCTGCAAAATAAGTTTTTGCTTAATCGCATCCCTACCGCAAAAAATTCTCTTAACTAGTAGCTAAGTGGATATACTGCGTCAGTAGTACCTTCAGTCACCGCAAGGAGCGCTAGTGTTTGTCCGTCATCTTGGAATTTCTATATTTCCCTGCGGGAAATTTACTTTTCCCGCGTCCCCTTGGACTAAGAAGTTTGAAATTCCGCAGGGTTGCCAATCATATTATTTTTTTTACAATTATTCATTTTATTTAGTTAATATATCAAAGATTGGTAACACTGACTATAACTGTTGTAGTCGTCTGTTATGTTGTGATGTCATAGGTGAGCGGTAGAATTAAATAAATTAATAATATTTAAGTGTAAAAAAGTAACTCGGTCTGGCCGAGTATCGAACTTGATCGCTCGGTCGACTCGGTACCTGGTGCGTTATGTTTCGCGGCTACAGTAGTCTGCTAACCGTGCAAGCGAAATTTGTTACATACTTCAGTTACTGCTGACCGTTGCTGCTAGTACTACCACACCCGCGCGAACTAAATACAGTACGCGCACTTTATTTAAAATAATTGAATTAAATAAACGAAAAAAAAATTTTATTTAAATAAAATGAAAAATATTTTAAATTAAGTTGTGCGTGTAAGCCGTACATCAGAAACAACTCATTTGTTAGCTTTTTTATAAACAGTATGCGGGGATGGGATTTGGATATTCTTCCTAATTCCATTACTATTAAAGGGAATAATAAAATGTGAGAATATGTAATGTATGAAAATAACCCATTCCTGATCATAGTTTGAACCAAGAATCATCCGGATGAAAGATAAAAAGTACTACCACTCAACCACACGGTGGTCTGCGAAAAAAACTTGTAAAAATAAAATCATTTTAAAAACAACCTATTAATATAATGAGAATAATAATAGATGTAAAACTTAAAATGGCCACGTAATAGTCATAAAAATATTCATTCTACATGTTAGGAAAAATAAAATATTTAAAAATGCACTAATCATTTAATATAAAATTAAATTATTACGCCTTATAAAATGTTGTAGGTGTTAAACATGAATCCGTTAGACGATTAAGAAAAAAGGTACGAAATCAAGAGGTGAAAAAAACACGCAATTTGTTTTTTTATCATTACTATACTCTAAATTTAGGCTATATAATACTATTTTTTTAAATTAATAAATTCTTCATACATCACGCAATTAGGACCTTCTTATAAATTACATACACACATACCACACACAAACAAACGCGCGCGCGTGCAGAGAGAGAGAGAGAGAGAGTAAACAAAACATAAAGTTACTACTTTTATGAAAGTATATTTGGATTTTACGAAAACACATGAATTGTAAATAAAAAAGGCGTAGCCTCTACGAAAAATGTTTGCTATAACTTCGGAAGATTTTTTCATTAAACATTATAAATTACTGTACTTTCACTGATCAGTGCGTCAAGAAACGGAGAACTGCTTCAATTTTGTCACGACTTAAGTTATGACAACAATGAGACAACAAAGTTAAGACAACAAAGAGCCAGTAATGTTTTCTACCCGATTTGTCTATACAGAGTGACGGGAAGCTGAAAATGAAAACAAATTGAAAGTCTTTTCTCACAATCACAATCGTTCGGTAAACAGCTGTACAATACGATACTAATGTTATAATCTGTATAAATACAGCTTATACAAGTACATTTAACTTACAATGTACAAACATTCGCGGAAGAAGTTCTTTCACAGTTCGCCGACTCTTGTTAGTACAACATATAATAATAAAATAAAGGGAAAGTATCAATAAAAGCAGACGTTCATTTCGTTGAAAATAATGCCACTAAATTCTATATTTAAATTACGGAAATATTATATTTAAAAAAATCTAACGTAACTTAGAAAATATTAATTAGCTAAAATTAATTAACGATCAGAACGATCTACTCTACAACTGTACAAGTTAAAGAAAATCTACATAAAAATCATTTATCCCACACATAATTTTTATCTTCCAAAATAGCGCTGTTGTCGAGAGATAAACATTATACAAATTGGGAGGTATCAGAAGTAGTTACACGTAACGGGAACCGAAAAGAGAAATTTAGTCTATTAGAAAGACTTTAAACAGACACAATCTTGCAAAGATGCAACTAGAGCACCGCTTTTAAATAGAAAATTTTTTTGTATTTTATCAAAAGTTTAATACTATGGCATTTTTGTATTAAAACCCACCTCTCATTTTCTGTTTAGCCTCCCGAACCGCTGTAAGGTATTACTTCAGGGGATGAATGAGGGTGATATGTATAAATGTAAATGAGGTGTAGTCTTTTACAGTCTCAAGTCGATCGTTCCTGAGATGTTTGGTTAATTGAAGCCCAACTGCCAAAGAACACCGATATCCACGATCTAGTAATCAAATTCTTATAAAAGTAATTGCCTTTAATAGGATTTTAATTTTAAAACTGTCGACCTCGAAATCAGTTAATTTGCGATGATTACAACCTACCTAACCATTGCATTCTGCTTCTCAGGTAAACGTAACATTGCTAGTCGCGTGAATAGAATTCCCATTAATGATAACGATAGTATTTCTGTTTCTCGTACTGAAAAATTTCAAGGATGTTTTATTAAATTCTTTTAGGATAATCGAATTGATTTCGTTTAAAACAAAATCAAGCCGTACTGTTCTGCTCTGAAGCTCCTTAATAAACGCTAAGCTTGTCATCATTATTTAATATATATTATGCTTAAATAAATTCCCGTCCGTATTGTAATATCTCTCGGGACTTCCTTTCAAATGTTAGTTTTCAAGATAAGCTTAGCTGTCACATTATTATTTGGTATGATAAATATGAATCATTTAGACAGATATTTAATAAATTAAATTGAATTATCCTTCTATTTACACTTGTAAATATGTAGTTTAAAAAAAAAAATACAACATAACGTCCAGTTCTATCTAAGTAGAACTGTTTTTGTGTTACAAAAATGCTTCGGCTTATATTTAATAACTAACGAACAATTTAACCGTGAACAAATTTATTAATAATGTAATTCAATAATTTTGTTTTAATTGTAACATACAACATACTATCTGTTTTAACCATTTCGTTTACAAAAACCATGTTACGCTAATCGACGGATGAAGCTGTTACTTGATGAAAATCCATGCTACCAAAAAGTAAACAAAATAGATTTTAGAATCTCACAAAAACTTTAAAAAACCAAAAACCACACAAAACCTTTTTTTTTTCTCCGTCGATTTCCCTGCCCCTTGGAGCCGGATTCGCGACTAAGCATAAGCTCATGCCATCGCCTAAAGGTAACTCGGAAGGGCCCAAGACCCCGTCCAGGCATCCGGGACCCGGTCTTCCTTGCTTGCCATGTCTCAAATGACGGGATCCCAAAGGGTTCCTCTCACCGGGACTCTGGTCTTAACGCCTCGCCTCTAACGAGGAACCCCGAAGGGATCCCCTACCGGGACTATGGCCTTACTTTTCCCCCCGACCGCACTGCAAGAGAGAGAGCCCTACCCGACCGTCGAAGATGAGACCCGGAGCCTCCTACCCCTCCCGGATAAGACTGCTCCTTGTTGCAGATACCGCAGCGCCGCAGCTGTGTACATATTCACGGTGCTGGCGCAGGTGGGGCCAACATATCTGAGGATGATAAAGGATAATCGACATGGTCTTTGTACTAAGCAGGTGGTACAAAAAACCTGATTTTGTTTCATATCTTTTTTTTACTTTTGTTCAGAATAATGTTGTGGGTATGGTTATATGCATTCTTTCCGGTCGACAACTTCTGTGGTTACCTTTACCTTATGTAGGCTACATTTCATCGGATTATATCTACGCGATATTTTTTTGGTATACGTGAACATAATGTATACATTAATATATACTTATCTTCCTTATAACATTTGTAGTCATCTACCTTTTTCGAAACTGTATTATTTTTGTTCGGATTGAAGATTTCGAAAAAGAAATTATTCTATTTGGTAAAGAAGAATATGTTTAGCTATCGATCCATAAAGTAATGTTATTTGGATTTCTGTGACTATATTGAGGTAAAAAGCTTTTTTGTTAAAGGATTAAGAAACTATTGTATTCTTATTAACGTTTAATCAACATAATTGAAGTTAAATAGAGATGTTTTCCAACTTTTATGAAGGAATGTCTTTGAAAAAATCACATTCCAGTTCCGTTTTGTTCAGTGTAAAATTAAAAAAAAAAATTACAGAAATTCCCATAATATAGTTTTAAAAATAAATTTAAGTATTTTTTTTTTACAAATAAACAATTTTACACTGTGCAATGAAGGTAAGAACGCGTGTTTTTTATTTGTTGAATGATGCCTCAAAATTACGTTAGTGTAACACGAATGATGACTGATGCGTTTAAAATCCACTTGTTTTGCAAAATCATTACCGTCGATTAGACTTTTACAGCAGAAGCTGAAAAAGTGCAGTGCGGGGAACTTTTCCTGTGTTACGAGATTTCCATAAGACAAACTGATAATGTTGGAGTATCAGTCTATAAAGACTAAAGGATTAAAAATGAAATTGTTTTTTTTTTTATACTTAGCGGTTGCTGAGTAGAGTGTTTAATACGGGATAAAAAACGGTCGATACATTAACGATGGGATTAATTTGTTTGTCTTTATAGACAGTATTACACGCCAAGCTGACCAAGGAAACGGTTTTTACAATGTGAGAAATCAGTTTTAGCTGACTCAGGATCGGTGAACTCAAATTGAAATTATATTTTATAAACTATTTGGAATCATTAAATAAATAGACTGTCCCGACCTACTTTGATGGTAGCTAAGAGAGAAAATTCTTTCTTTTAAACAGCTATCTCTTTTTTTTCATCAATTTCTTGTTCGATTATCGCAAATACGCACATGGTATTACCACAAATCGCCAAAAAATTGGCTGTCATTGTTTTACGAAATGATGTATATATATATATATATATATATATATAGATTGAACATTGTAGTGTTCAATCTATTGTCACCCTATTTGTATGGGTGTGAGAAATTTGTTTTCTCCCAGGATGTGCACTCACCATGTATTTGTAATCTAAGAGATACGAATATTTAGGAAGTTTAAGTATTCGATTACCAAACGCTTTACTTTAAATGGTTTTCGTGTTTTAACAACTCTTCAACCTTTTACAAGAGCAGTTTTCGTTTATAAGTAACTACGATAATGCACTGAATTGTGACACTGAAGAAAAATTTGAAATGAGTTGTGGGTTATTTCTTTAGTGCAGAATGTCAGTTTTAAAATTGTATGATGTTTGAAAATTTAACTTTTGATGGGAGTTATATCAAACATGTGCAATGGAAAATTTTGGATGGATGTTTCCTAACAAACCGTTCATTCGAATCGATGGCATAAACCAAAATATTTGAGTTACATTAAACCCTCCTCACTGCTCTGTCAGGTATTATGGTTATTAAATCCAAAATCGGCATTATTGGTTTTAAATATATAGAATCACTTAATGAATCTCCAAAATAGCTAATACTTGTAAGTTATCCGAGAAGCATATATTTTACAAAATCCGTATTAATATCTGCAAAAAAATAAAAAATAAGCAGCTGCGCAGACAAACATTCTTGGCTGTTTAAATAATAATCCCTAAAGGCTACTACATTTTAATTTATTTAACAGAAAGATACGGTGGAGGAAATGAAGAAGAAATACCAGCCCTTCCTAGGAGTTAATCCAAAGACCGGCTGAATTAGCATACTAATTACTACACCGATCGTTCAACATATTTTGTTTATTTTTTGAACTCACAATCTGCCTATAAGGGTAAGGATTTTAAAATCAGTTATATATATTTATCAATTTAGCACATTTACTGTGAAAATAAATCCAATCTATATTACACTAAATACAGTTCAATGAATTAAATATTTAATATTAGAGTTTTTAGTGAAAATTAATACGGCAGAGTTTAATTTGCTTTAACCAAAAAAATTATTAGGATATTAATTTTGTATCTAAAGATATACAACCGAATGGGTTTAAGAATGCTGCAATTAAAAGGGGAAGTTCTTAAATACTTTATTTGAACACAAGTAAAAAATTGTACAGTTTAGTAAAATTTATAATAAAAAAAATTTGAAATATACAAAGTAAAATTTATAGTAACCATAAAAGTATCAATAAATTCTGTATCATAGCGACGATTCAAAAATTATTAATTTTTGAATTAATAATAATATGAATTATTAATAATTTGAGCGGTGAATTAAATTTCAGCCGGTATCTGGATTAACTCCTGGCAAGGGTCTGGTATTTGTTCTTCATTTCCTCCACCGTATCTTTCTTTTTAAAATATATATTCACTGCTTGTCTTATATGATAACACTAAGTTCGAAAATCTAGTCTAACTTTGTTAAAATACAAAAATATTTCGCTTTTCTATGTACATACGAGTCAACGATATTTCTTGTAAGTCAACGATATTTCTTTTTGCAAAAATGAAATTTGTTAACTGATCAGTAATCCC
Source organism: Lycorma delicatula (assembly GCF_047948215.1). Taxonomy (NCBI): domain Eukaryota; kingdom Metazoa; phylum Arthropoda; class Insecta; order Hemiptera; family Fulgoridae; genus Lycorma; species Lycorma delicatula. The sequence continues at coordinate 126,641,504 of NC_134461.1, read as the reverse complement.
TGATGATGGAAGAATAATCCGAAAGCGCTTGGATAGTCAACATAATTTTCGGTAAGTAAATATTCAATTTTTATGCAAAGAGAACTATTATTTATTTTACTTATAAATTTTATAAGTTAATTTTGTGTACAGATATTCTTTCTATATTAACATATTGGACACACCTTCCAATTAAAATGAGTGCAAGTTGTTTAACTGAAAATTAAAATATTAGAAGTGCACTCTGGCAAAGTGAATTCGAAAGCGAATCATTGTCGGATGTTCAGTCAACGAAGTGGAAGACAAATAAAAATTACGCAAAGGCTTCCACGCAATAATTTTTAGAAAAACTGCTATTCCAGGAATACATACCAGTAATAGTGCTTACATATGCTAACTCGTCCTCAAACTAAAACATCTGGGATTCTGCTGATTAGCAAGCTCAGGTGATCTTTGTTTAAATATTCAACGCATTAAATAAACAATAATTACCAAAATTAAATACAATTAAAAAATCCAAATAGATATTTTACTAGTAATATTTTTATTTTTTATTTCTAACAGGTAACAAATATTAAAATTGATTTTATATAAAACTAATATTGTAACCTTTAGAAAATTCTGTATGTAGAGCCTTATAAAAATTTAATTCATTATAATTTTGGATGCCTGCGACTTTCACTTGGCTACTGTACGAAGCTTTTCTGTATATAATTTTACTATTATTAGGATTAATAACAGAATTCCTTCAAGGGTTTCAGTTATTGTGTCGTAATATTCAATTTTTCTTATGCGACAGACTTGCCAACAAATATTACATTTCTGGTATCCATTTTAAAAAAAAAATTATTAACTCTTAAAGAAACATATTTACAATAATTAATTGTATTTACTAAATTGAATAATAGATTTTCAATATTTATTTCTGCGATATTATGTGAAAAGAATAAAAATATTTAGAGTAAGTTGAATGGCATTTACATTCTACGCGTATACATTTTGATTTTCCTATTTAAAATTTTTCTTGTAACAAATATTATACTTTTGGAATTATTGTAATGTCCTCTGAAGCTTTGGTCAAATGAGAAATCAATTTATACTAATTACAATCTAATTGTTCTACAATTAGCGATTAAGAAAAATACACTACATCCTTCGTACTAAACTTACAACTATAAGAAATTTATATTACGACGCGCATTTCATAAATTTTGGAATTCCCTATTGTCTAATTTTCGGTTACACAATAGTAGTTAAAATATATGGAAACCTCGACTGTTACGTAAAATATCTCTCTAGTTGATGTAATGCAGGAGAGCAGAATTCCTAGTTTAAATCTGCATTTTGTATTATTTTATTAAATATGTTGAGGGTTCACCTAATATATGACTAATAAATATAGTGGATATGTTTGTTTGCATCAGAATAACGCAAGAACAAAACCGACCTATCGCTTTGAAATTTTCAGAATACAATCGGCAACTTTAGATCACGGCTTTAGAATCTATCTAGTATCGAGTATCGAATTATGTGTTTTATATTTAAATTTATTTTCTTTGCAAGTAAATAAAAGAACAAGTTGAATAAAAAAATTAAATATAAGTAGAACACAAGCAGATTAGAAATCGAAATATTTTTTTTGGGCTTTGTACAGCTTGTATGGACTTCACCCAGTGAATATTGCCAAACACAGACCCGCATAAGTTTGTAAGGTTAGATTTCGACTGATGTTCCACCGTGCAATCTTGAGACAAAAAATATCCCATACATTCGAAAATCGAAATGAAATTATCAAGCATATATTCCGTATTATGACGCAAGCATTCGTATGAGACTCTCTGGCAAGTTATTTACAAAAGCATTCGTGTTTCTAACGACGATCAATCGTTACTGTTTTTTTCCGAAAGAAATACAGCAATGCTTATGAAATGCACGCACCGGCGTGTAGATCATCATTTTTTTTCAGTAGCACTTACCCCTAAATATTCAGCTACGTTGGAACCCCGTTGCAAATGCACTTCAATTGAAGACACTTTTAACGTAGTCAAACCCGAGCTCACGAGGAAGATGTGGCAAACGACTCGACTCCGATATCCGTGTTAAAGGAATCAGGAGACATCGCAATGCACTTGAATGTTGGTATACGTACAACTCGTTTTTTCGCCGACACATGCATAGACCACATCATCCGTCCAAAACTCCATCCGAATTTTTAAGGTTTTAGTTTATTAAATGCCTTTTCTATCATATCATCGTTGTAAGTGAGATTTTATGCAGACAAATCACCTGTAATTTCACTGATAAATTTTCAAATTGCATTTCAATATATGGAACTAGAAAAGGAAGCGTCAAAATAATTGAGGTTTTAACAAATAGCGAATCGTTTTCTCAGATTACTAGAGAGCGGCTCTACTGATATTGCTTTCACAACCCTACACAACAAGTACTATCGAGCGTTGTGTTATGTTTCTTCATTCAATTAAAAATTGGCTAAGAAGCACCATAGGTGAAAAGAGGTTAAATGGGGTAACTATGTTGAGCATTCACCGACAACGGGTTTTGATAAAAAGATGCAATTAAAGTGAATCTATAATTTAGTATTTTATTTAATTACCTCCCCCAACATATTTTAAAATTATATTGTATGTATTATTTTACGCTCGAATTTTTACCTTTTTGTCATAAATGGTGTAATTTGAAACGTTGCCATTTAAAAATGATTTGCAAGCACCTCGGTAATGGTTAAAACTACACGATTTTTTTTATACTTTTCCAAAATTATTTAATGGGGTTTTCGGTTATTTTCTTTTACAAACGATGATTCTACATATTTATATTTTAGTTAGTCTGATACAAATTGAATAGCAAAAATATTTTAATTGTAACATTTTTTCTAACTTACTATATTTCCTTTCTTATAATTTAAAACTACGTTTAATACGAAATAAAAAACACGATTAAACTATTTTCACAACCCGATAATGGAACATTTATTTTTTCGAAAGTTTTGTAAGTGAAGAAAAACCGGCACCGAGAAAACCGACCAACACCAACTACTGTAAAACCGAGAAAACGACCACCAGAGCTTACGCCGGGATCAACGAAGAAAACCAGCTCAGAGAAAACTGACTCATCCGAACCACTCCCAGTTGGAGAGGACGGCCACCAGTGCTTATTCTGGATCATAGGAACAGGCATAAACGAGCCGTTCAGGGTTTTCGCCCGTTTCCATTTTCACTACTTTCTTCCCCCTTTTTTTCGTCTTATTTTCCTTCTTGTTTTTTGTTCCCTATATTTTCATAATTTTGTTGTAATCTTGAACTAATGATAGGATTTTCAAAATTTTTCTTTTTATTGTATCTACGAGATTTGTTATTATAGTTAAATGTATTCTTTCCACAGCTGACAAGGTCTTTTTACATTTGCTGGTGAAAGGAAAATAATTTGTTGATCGTTAAATAAATTTGTAAAGTAACATTAATTTTACATACCCGCTTACTCCCGGATTTAAGATCAGACACAAACGAACCGCTCAGGGGTTTTTCGTTCACCCCCCTTATCGCCAATTTCCCTTTCGCTACATTTTTTTCCCTGTTCCCTCTTTTTTTTCTTTCTGTTCCTATTTTTTCTTCTCCCACTTTTTTCTACTTTTCTACCCCATTTTTACTTCTCTTTCCTTTTTCCTTCTCTCACACTTAGCTTTGCTAGGAAACGATCCTTCCGGAAGCTCTTCCGAGATTTGATTGGACCCACTCGGGATTTCAAGGCTTAAAACCCAGCCAGCAGTCGAGTCGGATGGCTCGACTGGTGGGTGGGTCTTAAGCCTTTGGAGTCCTGCGGGTGTTAGGTCCTTCTCTCCGTCTGCAGTCGATCGGAGGGGTCGTTTCTTCCTGAGATGACTCGAAGGTGCTTTGTTTCTCCCTTTCTCTGGAATAAAGTCCGTGTGCGCCGTCTCCTCTACATCTGGGGGTTGCTCGTGTGGGCCACATTCAACGCAACATAGGACGCAACATGATGGATTAAATATTTTTTTTTTAATATAGTTTATTTTTTGTTAAATATTTCTACCTAATTTAGCTCTTGGTTTTTGTTATTGATATTTAAAAAATCTAAGGTTTTTAATTATCTTTGGAATTAACTTCTAAAATTTGTTGTAATGTTGAACTGTGGATAGCATTTGCAACCTGTCTCTTTTTATTCTATCTACTAGATATATTATTATAGTTAGATGATTTCTTTCACTAGCTGACAATCTCCTGTAAGTTTTGCTGGTGAAACGAAAATAATCTGTTTTTAATTAAATAAATTTGTGAAGTATCATTATTTTTTTTTAGTTTAAAAAAATTCATCTAAACTGTGTTTATTTCAAAACATATTTATTCTTTGTATTGACAGAATTTTGTACTCATATTTCATATTTTAATGTATATTTTAAAGAAGTAATAAATATGTTAATTAAATTTGTAAAATATTTTTTTTTTTTAATTTTCAACAACCCCGTCATTCATTTAAAAATGTATATTGTTTGTTATTGTATATTATATTTCATATTATTTTACTTATTCCTAACACAAGTAGATTAGAATACGAACAATTCTTTTGTGGCTTTGTACAGCTTGTAAGAATTTCACAGAGAATATTGCCAAACCCAGGCCCGAATATGTTTATAAGGTTAGACTTCGACAGATGTTCCACCGTGCTTGGAAAAGGAGATGTGCGGGCCATCTTGAGACAAAACAATATCCCAGAAATTCGAAATTCGCTTTGAAATTATCAAGCATGCATTCCGTATTACGAAGCAAGCATTCGTATGAGAGACCAGGTGGCCCGTTAAACACAAGAGCATTTGTGATTTAAGGATAACACGTTAATATTTTTTTACGAAGGAAATGCAGCAATGCTTATCAAATGCACGCAGTGGCGTGCAGATCTTCATTTATTGTCAATAGCATTTATCCCTCAATATTCAGGTATATGGGAACCTCGTATATATTGCAATTCAATTGAAGACACTTTTACCATAGTCAAAACCGAGTTCACGGGGAAGATGTGGCAAACGTCCCGACTCCGACTTCCGTTTTAAAGGAATCAGGAGACATCGCAATGCATTTGAATGCTGGTATAACTGCCACTCGTTTTGTTCCCCGACTGATGCATAGACCTCATCATCCGGCCAAAACTACAACCCAATTTAGAAGATTTTAGTTTACAAAATGCATTATTCTATCATATCATCGTTATAAGTCAGATTTTATGCACACAAATCACCTGCATTTTCACTCATAAATTTGCAAATTGCATTTCAAAATATGGAACTAGAAATAGAAGCGTCAAAAAAAAGGAGTTTTTAACAAATAGCGAATCGTTTTCTCAGATTACTAGAGAGCGGCTCTACTGATATTGCTTTCACAACCCTGCACAACAAGTACTATCGAGCGTTGTGTTATGTTTCTTCATTCAATTAAAAATTGGCTAAGAAGCACCATAGGTGAAAAGAGGTTAAATGGGGTAACTATGTTGAGCATTCACCGACAACGGGTTTTGATAAAAAGATGCAATTAAAGTGAATCTATAATTTAGTATTTTATTTTATTACCTCTCCTAACATATTTTTAAATTATATTGTATGTATTATTTTACGCTCGAATTTTTACCTTTTTGTCATAAATGGTGTAATTTGAACCGTTCCCATTTAAAAATAATTTGCAAGCACCTCGGTAATGGCTAAAACTACACGATTTTTTTTATACTTTTCCAAAATTATTTAATGGGGGTTTCGGTTATTTTCTTTTACAAACGATGATTCTACATATTTATATTTTAGTTAGTCTGATACAAATTGAATAGCAAAAATATTTTAATTGTAACATTTTTTCTAACTTACTATATTTCCTTTCTTATAATTTAAAACTACGTTTAATACGAAATAAAAAACACGATTAAACTATTTTCACAACCCGATAATGGAACATTTATTTTTTCGAAAGTTTTGTAAGTGAAGAAAAACCGGCACCGAGAAAACCGACCAACACCAACTACTGTAAAACCGAGAAAACGACCACCAGAGCTTACGCCGGGATCAACGAAGAAAACCAGCTCAGAGAAAACTGACTCATCCGAACCACTCCCAGTTGGAGAGGACGGCCACCAGTGCTTATTCTGGATCATAGGAACAGGCATAAACGAGCCGTTCAGGGTTTTCGCCCGTTTCCATTTTCACTACTTTCTTCCCCCTTTTTTTCGTCTTATTTTCCTTCTTGTTTTTTGTTCCCTATATTTTCATAATTTTGTTGTAATCTTGAACTAATGATAGGATTTTCAAAATTTTTCTTTTTATTGTATCTACGAGATTTGTTATTATAGTTAAATGTATTCTTTCCACAGCTGACAAGGTCTTTTTACATTTGCTGGTGAAAGGAAAATAATTTGTTGATCGTTAAATAAATTTGTAAAGTAACATTAATTTTACATACCCGCTTACTCCCGGATTTAAGATCAGACACAAACGAACCGCTCAGGGGTTTTTCGTTCACCCCCCTTATCGCCAATTTCCCTTTCGCTACATTTTTTTCCCTGTTCCCTCTTTTTTTTCTTTCTGTTCCTATTTTTTCTTCTCCCACTTTTTTCTACTTTTCTACCCCATTTTTACTTCTCTTTCCTTTTTCCTTCTCTCACACTTAGCTTTGCTAGGAAACGATCCTTCCGGAAGCTCTTCCGAGATTTGATTGGACCCACTCGGGATTTCTAGGCTTAAAACCCAGCCAGCAGTCGAGTCGGATGGCTCGACTGGTGGGTGGGTCTTAAGCCTTTGGAGTCCTGCGGGTGTTAGGTCCTTCTCTCCGTCTGCAGTCGATCGGAGGGGTCGTTTCTTCCTGAGATGACTCGAAGGTGCTTTGTTTCTCCCTTTCTCTGGAATAAAGTCCGTGTGCGCCGTCTCCTCTACATCTGGGGGTTGCTCGTGTGGGCCACATTCAACGCAACATAGGACGCAACATGATGGATTAAATATTTTTTTTTTAATATAGTTTATTTTTTGTTAAATATTTCTACCTAATTTAGCTCTTGGTTTTTGTTATTGATATTTAAAAAATCTAAGGTTTTTAATTATCTTTGGAATTAACTTCTAAAATTTGTTGTAATGTTGAACTGTGGATAGCATTTGCAACCTGTCTCTTTTTATTCTATCTACTAGATATATTATTATAGTTAGATGATTTCTTTCACTAGCTGACAATCTCCTGTAAGTTTTGCTGGTGAAACGAAAATAATCTGTTATTAATTAAATAAATTTGTGAAGTATCATTATTTTTTTTTAGTTTAAAAAAATACATCTAAACTGTGTTTATTTCAAAACATATTTATTCTTTGTATTGACAGAATTTTGTACTCATATTTCATATTTTAATGTATATTTTAAAGAAGTAATAAATATGTTAATTAAATTTGTAAAATATTTTTTTTTTTAATTTTCAACAACCCCGTCATTCATTTAAAAATGTATATTGTTTGTTATTGTATATTATATTTCATATTATTTTACTTATTCCTAACACAAGTAGATTAGAACCCGAACAATTCTTTTGTGGCTTTGTACAGCTTGTAAGAATTTCACAGAGAATATTGCCAAACCCAGGCCCGAATATGTTTATAAGGTTAGACTTCGACAGATGTTCCACCGTGCTTGGAAAAGGAGATGTGCGGGCCATCTTGAGACAAAACAATATCCCAGAAATTCGAAATTCGCTTTGAAATTATCAAGCATGCATTCCGTATTACGAAGCAAGCATTCGTATGAGAGACCAGGTGGCCCGTTAAACACAAGAGCATTTGTGATTTAAGGATAACTCGTTAATATTTTTTTACGAAGGAAATGCAGCAATGCTTATCAAATGCACGCAGTGGCGTGCAGATCTTCATTTATTGTCAATAGCATTTATCCCTCAATATTCAGGTATATGGGAACCTCGTATATATTGCAATTCAATTGAAGACACTTTTACCATAGTCAAAACCGAGTTCACGGGGAAGATGTGGCAAACGTCCCGACTCCGACTTCCGTTTTAAAGGAATCAGGAGACATCGCAATGCATTTGAATGCTGGTATAACTGCCACTCGTTTTGTTCCCCGACTGATGCATAGACCTCATCATCCGGCCAAAACTACAACCCAATTTAGAAGATTTTAGTTTACAAAATGCATTATTCTATCATATCATCGTTATAAGTCAGATTTTATGCACACAAATCACCTGCATTTTCACTCATAAATTTGCAAATTGCATTTCAAAATATGGAACTAGAAATAGAAGCGTCAAAAAAAAGGAGTTTTTAACAAATAGCGAATCGTTTTCTCAGATTACTAGAGAGCGGCTCTACTGATATTGCTTTCACAACCCTGCACAACAAGTACTATCGAGCGTTGTGTTATGTTTCTTCATTCAATTAAAAATTGGCTAAGAAGCACCATAGGTGAAAAGAGGTTAAATGGGGTAACTATGTTGAGCATTCACCGACAACGGGTTTTGATAAAAAGATGCAATTAAAGTGAATCTATAATTTAGTATTTTATTTTATTACCTCCCCTAACATATTTTTAAATTATATTGTATGTATTATTTTACGCTCGAATTTTTACCTTTTTGTCATAAATGGTGTAATTTGAACCGTTCCCATTTAAAAATAATTTGCAAGCACCTCGGTAATGGCTAAAACTACACGATTTTTTTTATACTTTTCCAAAATTATTTAATGGGGGTTTCGGTTATTTTCTTTTACAAACGATGATTCTACATATTTATATTTTAGTTAGTCTGATACAAATTGAATAGCAAAAATATTTTAATTGTAACATTTTTTCTAACTTACTATATTTCCTTTCTTATAATTTAAAACTACGTTTAATACGAAATAAAAAACACGATTAAACTATTTTCACAACCCGATAATGGAACATTTATTTTTTCGAAAGTTTTGTAAGTGAAGAAAAACCGGCACCGAGAAAACCGACCAACACCAACTACTGTAAAACCGAGAAAACGACCACCAGAGCTTACGCCGGGATCAACGAAGAAAACCAGCTCAGAGAAAACTGACTCATCCGAACCACTCCCAGTTGGAGAGGACGGCCACCAGTGCTTATTCTGGATCATAGGAACAGGCATAAACGAGCCGTTCAGGGTTTTCGCCCGTTTCCATTTTCACTACTTTCTTCCCCCTTTTTTTCGTCTTATTTTCCTTCTTGTTTTTTGTTCCCTATATTTTCATAATTTTGTTGTAATCTTGAACTAATGATAGGATTTTCAAAATTTTTCTTTTTATTGTATCTACGAGATTTGTTATTATAGTTAAATGTATTCTTTCCACAGCTGACAAGGTCTTTTTACATTTGCTGGTGAAAGGAAAATAATTTGTTGATCGTTAAATAAATTTGTAAAGTAACATTAATTTTACATACCCGCTTACTCCCGGATTTAAGATCAGACACAAACGAACCGCTCAGGGGTTTTTCGTTCACCCCCCTTATCGCCAATTTCCCTTTCACTACATTTTTTCCCTGTTCCCTCTTTTCTTTCTTTCTGTTCCTATTTTTTCTTCTCCCACTTTTTTCTACTTTTCTACCCCATTTTTACTTCTCTTTCCTTTTTCCTTCTCTCACACTTAGCTTTGCTAGGAAACGATCCTTCCGGAAGCTCTTCCGAGATTTGATTGGACCCACTCGGGATTTCAAGGCTTAAAACCCAGCCAGCAGTCGAGTCGGATGGCTCGACTGGTGGGTGGGTCTTAAGCCTTTGGAGTCCTGCGGGTGTTAGGTCCTTCTCTCCGTCTGCAGTCGATCGGAGGGGTCGTTTCTTCCTGAGATGACTCGAAGGTGCTTTGTTTCTCCCTTTCTCTGGAATAAAGTCCGTGTGCGCCGTCTCCTCTACATCTGGGGGTTGCTCGTGTGGGCCACATTCAACGCAACATAGGACGCAACATGATGGATTAAATATTTTTTTTTTAATATAGTTTATTTTTTGTTAAATATTTCTACCTAATTTAGCTCTTGGTTTTTGTTATTGATATTTAAAAAATCTAAGGTTTTTAATTATCTTTGGAATTAACTTCTAAAATTTGTTGTAATGTTGAACTGTGGATAGCATTTGCAACCTGTCTCTTTTTATTCTATCTACTAGATATATTATTATAGTTAGATGATTTCTTTCACTAGCTGACAATCTCCTGTAAGTTTTGCTGGTGAAACGAAAATAATCTGTTATTAATTAAATAAATTTGTGAAGTATCATTATTTTTTTTTAGTTTAAAAAAATACATCTAAACTGTGTTTATTTCAAAACATATTTATTCTTTGTATTGACAGAATTTTGTACTCATATTTCATATTTTAATGTATATTTTAAAGAAGTAATAAATATGTTAATTAAATTTGTAAAATATTTTTTTTTTTTAATTTTCAACAACCCCGTCATTCATTTAAAAATGTATATTGTTTGTTATTGTATATTATATTTCATATTATTTTACTTATTCCTAATACAAGTAGATTAGAATACGAACAATTCTTTTGTGGCTTTGTACAGCTTGTAAGAATTTCACAGAGAATATTGCCAAACCCAGGCCCGAATATGTTTATAGGGTTAGACTTCGACAGATGTTCCACCGTGCTTGGAAAAGGAGATGTGCGGGCCATCTTGAGACAAAACAATATCCCAGAAATTCGAAATTCGCTTTGAAATTATCAAGCATGCATTCCGTATTACGAAGCAAGCATTCGTATGAGAGACCAGGTGGCCCGTTAAACACAAGAGCATTTGTGATTTAAGGATAACTCGTTAATATTTTTTTACGAAGGAAATGCAGCAATACTTATCAAATGCACGCAGTGGCGTGCAGATCTTCATTTATTGTCAATAGCATTTATCCCTCAATATTCAGGTATATGGGAACCTCGTATATATTGCAATTCAATTGAAGACACTTTTACCATAGTCAAAACCGAGTTCACGGGGAAGATGTGGCAAACGTCCCGACTCCGACTTCCGTTTTAAAGGAATCAGGAGACATCGCAATGCATTTGAATGCTGGTATAACTGCCACTCGTTTTGTTCCCCGACTGATGCATAGACCTCATCATCCGGCCAAAACTACAACCCAATTTAGAAGATTTTAGTTTACAAAATGCATTATTCTATCATATCATCGTTATAAGTCAGATTTTATGCACACAAATCACCTGCATTTTCACTCATAAATTTGCAAATTTCATTTCAAAATATGGAACTAGAAATAGAAGCGTCAAAAAAAAGGAGTTTTTAACAAATAGCGAATCGTTTTCTCAGATTACTAGAGAGCGGCTCTACTGATATTGCTTTCACAACCCTGCACAACAAGTACTATCGAGCGTTGTGTTATGTTTCTTCATTCAATTAAAAATTGGCTAAGAAGCACCATAGGTGAAAAGAGGTTAAATGGGGTAACTATGTTGAGCATTCACCGACAACGGGTTTTGATAAAAAGATGCAATTAAAGTGAATCTATAATTTAGTATTTTATTTTATTACCTCCCCTAACATATTTTTAAATTATATTGTATGTATTATTTTACGCTCGAATTTTTACCTTTTTGTCATAAATGGTGTAATTTGAACCGTTCCCATTTAAAAATAATTTGCAAGCACCTCGGTAATGGCTAAAACTACACGATTTTTTTTATACTTTTCCAAAATTATTTAATGGGGGTTTCGGTTATTTTCTTTTACAAACGATGATTCTACATATTTATATTTTAGTTAGTCTGATACAAATTGAATAGCAAAAATATTTTAATTGTAACATTTTTTCTAACTTACTATATTTCCTTTCTTATAATTTAAAACTACGTTTAATACGAAATAAAAAACACGATTAAACTATTTTCACAACCCGATAATGGAACATTTATTTTTTCGAAAGTTTTGTAAGTGAAGAAAAACCGGCACCGAGAAAACCGACCAACACCAACTACTGTAAAACCGAGAAAACGACCACCAGAGCTTACGCCGGGATCAACGAAGAAAACCAGCTCAGAGAAAACTGACTCATCCGAACCACTCCCAGTTGGAGAGGACGGCCACCAGTGCTTATTCTGGATCATAGGAACAGGCATAAACGAGCCGTTCAGGGTTTTCGCCCGTTTCCATTTTCACTACTTTCTTCCCCCTTTTTTTCGTCTTATTTTCCTTCTTGTTTTTTGTTCCCTATATTTTCATAATTTTGTTGTAATCTTGAACTAATGATAGGATTTTCAAAATTTTTCTTTTTATTGTATCTACGAGATTTGTTATTATAGTTAAATGTATTCTTTCCACAGCTGACAAGGTCTTTTTACATTTGCTGGTGAAAGGAAAATAATTTGTTGATCGTTAAATAAATTTGTAAAGTAACATTAATTTTACATACCCGCTTACTCCCGGATTTAAGATCAGACACAAACGAACCGCTCAGGGGTTTTTCGTTCACCCCCCTTATCGCCAATTTCCCTTTCGCTACATTTTTTTCCCTGTTCCCTCTTTTTTTTCTTTCTGTTCCTATTTTTTCTTCTCCCACTTTTTTCTACTTTTCTACCCCATTTTTACTTCTCTTTCCTTTTTCCTTCTCTCACACTTAGCTTTGCTAGGAAACGATCCTTCCGGAAGCTCTTCCGAGATTTGATTGGACCCACTCGGGATTTCAAGGCTTAAAACCCAGCCAGCAGTCGAGTCGGATGGCTCGACTGGTGGGTGGGTCTTAAGCCTTTGGAGTCCTGCGGGTGTTAGGTCCTTCTCTCCGTCTGCAGTCGATCGGAGGGGTCGTTTCTTCCTGAGATGACTCGAAGGTGCTTTGTTTCTCCCTTTCTCTGGAATAAAGTCCGTGTGCGCCGTCTCCTCTACATCTGGGGGTTGCTCGTGTGGGCCACATTCAACGCAACATAGGACGCAACATGATGGATTAAATATTTTTTTTTTAATATAGTTTATTTTTTGTTAAATATTTCTACCTAATTTAGCTCTTGGTTTTTGTTATTGATATTTAAAAAATCTAAGGTTTTTAATTATCTTTGGAATTAACTTCTAAAATTTGTTGTAATGTTGAACTGTGGATAGCATTTGCAACCTGTCTCTTTTTATTCTATCTACTAGATATATTATTATAGTTAGATGATTTCTTTCACTAGCTGACAATCTCCTGTAAGTTTTGCTGGTGAAACGAAAATAATCTGTTATTAATTAAATAAATTTGTGAAGTATCATTATTTTTTTTTAGTTTAAAAAAATACATCTAAACTGTGTTTATTTCAAAACATATTTATTCTTTGTATTGACAGAATTTTGTACTCATATTTCATATTTTAATGTATATTTTAAAGAAGTAATAAATATGTTAATTAAATTTGTAAAATATTTTTTTTTTTAATTTTCAACAACCCCGTCATTCATTTAAAAATGTATATTGTTTGTTATTGTATATTATATTTCATATTATTTTACTTATTCCTAACACAAGTAGATTAGAACCCGAACAATTCTTTTGTGGCTTTGTACAGCTTGTAAGAATTTCACAGAGAATATTGCCAAACCCAGGCCCGAATATGTTTATAAGGTTAGACTTCGACAGATGTTCCACCGTGCTTGGAAAAGGAGATGTGCGGGCCATCTTGAGACAAAACAATATCCCAGAAATTCGAAATTCGCTTTGAAATTATCAAGCATGCATTCCGTATTACGAAGCAAGCATTCGTATGAGAGACCAGGTGGCCCGTTAAACACAAGAGCATTTGTGATTTAAGGATAACTCGTTAATATTTTTTTACGAAGGAAATGCAGCAATACTTATCAAATGCACGCAGTGGCGTGCAGATCTTCATTTATTGTCAATAGCATTTATCCCTCAATATTCAGGTATATGGGAACCTCGTATATATTGCAATTCAATTGAAGACACTTTTACCATAGTCAAAACCGAGTTCACGGGGAAGATGTGGCAAACGTCCCGACTCCGACTTCCGTTTTAAAGGAATCAGGAGACATCGCAATGCATTTGAATGCTGGTATAACTGCCACTCGTTTTGTTCCCCGACTGATGCATAGACCTCATCATCCGGCCAAAACTACAACCCAATTTAGAAGATTTTAGTTTACAAAATGCATTATTCTATCATATCATCGTTATAAGTCAGATTTTATGCACACAAATCACCTGCATTTTCACTCATAAATTTGCAAATTGCATTTCAAAATATGGAACTAGAAATAGAAGCGTCAAAAAAAAGGAGTTTTTAACAAATAGCGAATCGTTTTCTCAGATTACTAGAGAGCGGCTCTACTGATATTGCTTTCACAACCCTGCACAACAAGTACTATCGAGCGTTGTGTTATGTTTCTTCATTCAATTAAAAATTGGCTAAGAAGCACCATAGGTGAAAAGAGGTTAAATGGGGTAACTATGTTGAGCATTCACCGACAACGGGTTTTGATAAAAAGATGCAATTAAAGTGAATCTATAATTTAGTATTTTATTTTATTACCTCCCCTAACATATTTTTAAATTATATTGTATGTATTATTTTACGCTCGAATTTTTACCTTTTTGTCATAAATGGTGTAATTTGAACCGTTCCCATTTAAAAATAATTTGCAAGCACCTCGGTAATGGCTAAAACTACACGATTTTTTTTATACTTTTCCAAAATTATTTAATGGGGGTTTCGGTTATTTTCTTTTACAAACGATGATTCTACATATTTATATTTTAGTTAGTCTGATACAAATTGAATAGCAAAAATATTTTAATTGTAACATTTTTTCTAACTTACTATATTTCCTTTCTTATAATTTAAAACTACGTTTAATACGAAATAAAAAACACGATTAAACTATTTTCACAACCCGATAATGGAACATTTATTTTTTCGAAAGTTTTGTAAGTGAAGAAAAACCGGCACCGAGAAAACCGACCAACACCAACTACTGTAAAACCGAGAAAACGACCACCAGAGCTTACGCCGGGATCAACGAAGAAAACCAGCTCAGAGAAAACTGACTCATCCGAACCACTCCCAGTTGGAGAGGACGGCCACCAGTGCTTATTCTGGATCATAGGAACAGGCATAAACGAGCCGTTCAGGGTTTTCGCCCGTTTCCATTTTCACTACTTTCTTCCCCCTTTTTTTCGTCTTATTTTCCTTCTTGTTTTTTGTTCCCTATATTTTCATAATTTTGTTGTAATCTTGAACTAATGATAGGATTTTCAAAATTTTTCTTTTTATTGTATCTACGAGATTTGTTATTATAGTTAAATGTATTCTTTCCACAGCTGACGAGGTCTTTTTACATTTGCTGGTGAAAGGAAAATAATTTGTTGATCGTTAAATAAATTTGTAAAGTAACATTAATTTTACATACCCGCTTACTCCCGGATTTAAGATCAGACACAAACGAACCGCTCAGGGGTTTTTCGTTCACCCCCCTTATCGCCAATTTCCCTTTCGCTACATTTTTTTCCCTGTTCCCTCTTTTTTTTCTTTCTGTTCCTATTTTTTCTTCTCCCACTTTTTTCTACTTTTCTACCCCATTTTTACTTCTCTTTCCTTTTTCCTTCTCTCACACTTAGCTTTGCTAGGAAACGATCCTTCCGGAAGCTCTTCCGAGATTTGATTGGACCCACTCGGGATTTCAAGGCTTAAAACCCAGCCAGCAGTCGAGTCGGATGGCTCGACTGGTGGGTGGGTCTTAAGCCTTTGGAGTCCTGCGGGTGTTAGGTCCTTCTCTCCGTCTGCAGTCGATCGGAGGGGTCGTTTCTTCCTGAGATGACTCGAAGGTGCTTTGTTTCTCCCTTTCTCTGGAATAAAGTCCGTGTGCGCCGTCTCCTCTACATCTGGGGGTTGCTCGTGTGGGCCACATTCAACGCAACATAGGACGCAACATGATGGATTAAATATTTTTTTTTTAATATAGTTTATTTTTTGTTAAATATTTCTACCTAATTTAGCTCTTGGTTTTTGTTATTGATATTTAAAAAATCTAAGGTTTTTAATTATCTTTGGAATTAACTTCTAAAATTTGTTGTAATGTTGAACTGTGGATAGCATTTGCAACCTGTCTCTTTTTATTCTATCTACTAGATATATTATTATAGTTAGATGATTTCTTTCACTAGCTGACAATCTCCTGTAAGTTTTGCTGGTGAAACGAAAATAATCTGTTATTAATTAAATAAATTTGTGAAGTATCATTATTTTTTTTTAGTTTAAAAAAATACATCTAAACTGTGTTTATTTCAAAACATATTTATTCTTTGTATTGACAGAATTTTGTACTCATATTTCATATTTTAACGTATATTTTAATGAAGTAATAAATATGTTAATTAAATTTGTAAAATATTTTTTTTTTTAATTTTCAACAACCCCGTCATTCATTTAAAAATGTATATTGTTTGTTATTGTATATTATATTTCATATTATTTTACTTATTCCTAACACAAGTAGATTAGAACCCGAACAATTCTTTTGTGGCTTTGTACAGCTTGTAAGAATTTCACAGAGAATATTGCCAAACCCAGGCCCGAATATGTTTATAAGGTTAGACTTCGACAGATGTTCCACCGTGCTTGGAAAAGGAGATGTGCGGGCCATCTTGAGACAAAACAATATCCCAGAAATTCGAAATTCGCTTTGAAATTATCAAGCATGCATTCCGTATTACGAAGCAAGCATTCGTATGAGAGAACAGGTGGCCCGTTAAACACAAGAGCATTTGTGATTTAAGGATAACTCGTTAATATTTTTTTACGAAGGAAATGCAGCAATGCTTATCAAATGCACGCAGTGGCGTGCAGATCTTCATTTATTGTCAATAGCATTTATCCCTCAATATTCAGGTATATGGGAACCTCGTATATATTGCAATTCAATTGAAGACACTTTTACCATAGTCAAAACCGAGTTCACGGGGAAGATGTGGCAAACGTCCCGACTCCGACTTCCGTTTTAAAGGAATCAGGAGACATCGCAATGCATTTGAATGCTGGTATAACTGCCACTCGTTTTGTTCCCCGACTGATGCATAGACCTCATCATCCGGCCAAAACTACAACCCAATTTAGAAGATTTTAGTTTACAAAATGCATTATTCTATCATATCATCGTTATAAGTCAGATTTTATGCACACAAATCACCTGCATTTTCACTCATAAATTTGCAAATTGCATTTCAAAATATGGAACTAGAAATAGAAGCGTCAAAAAAAAGGAGTTTTTAACAAATAGCGAATCGTTTTCTCAGATTACTAGAGAGCGGCTCTACTGATATTGCTTTCACAACCCTGCACAACAAGTACTATCGAGCGTTGTGTTATGTTTCTTCATTCAATTAAAAATTGGCTAAGAAGCACCATAGGTGAAAAGAGGTTAAATGGGGTAACTATGTTGAGCATTCACCGACAACGGGTTTTGATAAAAAGATGCAATTAAAGTGAATCTATAATTTAGTATTTTATTTTATTACCTCCCCTAACATATTTTTAAATTATATTGTATGTATTATTTTACGCTCGAATTTTTACCTTTTTGTCATAAATGGTGTAATTTGAAACGTTCACATTTAAAAATAATTTGAAAGCACCTCGGTAATGGCTAAAACTACACGATTTTTTTTATACTTTTCCAAAATTATTTAATGGGGGTTTCGGTTATTTTCTTTTACAAACGATGATTCTACATATTTATATTTTAGTTAGTCTGATACAAATTGAATAGCAAAAATATTTTAATTGTAACATTTTTTCTAACTTACTATATTTCCTTTCTTATAATTTAAAACTACGTTTAATACGAAATAAAAAACACGATTAAACTATTTTCACAACCCGATAATGGAACATTTATTTTTTCGAAAGTTTTGTAAGTGAAGAAAAACCGGCACCGAGAAAACCGACCAACACCAACTACTGTAAAACCGAGAAAACGACCACCAGAGCTTACGCCGGGATCAACGAAGAAAACCAGCTCAGAGAAAACTGACTCATCCGAACCACTCCCAGTTGGAGAGGACGGCCACCAGTGCTTATTCTGGATCATAGGAACAGGCATAAACGAGCCGTTCAGGGTTTTCGCCCGTTTCCATTTTCACTACTTTCTTCCCCCTTTTTTTCGTCTTATTTTCCTTCTTGTTTTTTGTTCCCTATATTTTCATAATTTTGTTGTAATCTTGAACTAATGATAGGATTTTCAAAATTTTTCTTTTTATTGTATCTACGAGATTTGTTATTATAGTTAAATGTATTCTTTCCACAGCTGACAAGGTCTTTTTACATTTGCTGGTGAAAGGAAAATAATTTGTTGATCGTTAAATAAATTAGTAAAGTAACATTAATTTTACATACCCGCTTACTCCCGGATTTAAGATCAGACACAAACGAACCGCTCAGGGGTTTTTCGTTCACCCCCCTTATCGCCAATTTCCCTTTCGCTACATTTTTTTCCCTGTTCCCTCTTTTTTTTCTTTCTGTTCCTATTTTTTCTTCTCCCACTTTTTTCTACTTTTCTACCCCATTTTTACTTCTCTTTCCTTTTTCCTTCTCTCACACTTAGCTTTGCTAGGAAACGATCCTTCCGGAAGCTCTTCCGAGATTTGATTGGACCCACTCGGGATTTCAAGGCTTAAAACCCAGCCAGCAGTCGAGTCGGATGGCTCGACTGGTGGGTGGGTCTTAAGCCTTTGGAGTCCTGCGGGTGTTAGGTCCTTCTCTCCGTCTGCAGTCGATCGGAGGGGTCGTTTCTTCCTGAGATGACTCGAAGGTGCTTTGTTTCTCCCTTTCTCTGGAATAAAGTCCGTGTGCGCCGTCTCCTCTACATCTGGGGGTTGCTCGTGTGGGCCACATTCAACGCAACATAGGACGCAACATGATGGATTAAATATTTTTTTTTTAATATAGTTTATTTTTTGTTAAATATTTCTACCTAATTTAGCTCTTGGTTTTTGTTATTGATATTTAAAAAATCTAAGGTTTTTAATTATCTTTGGAATTAACTTCTAAAATTTGTTGTAATGTTGAACTGTGGATAGCATTTGCAACCTGTCTCTTTTTATTCTATCTACTAGATATATTATTATAGTTAGATGATTTCTTTCACTAGCTGACAATCTCCTGTAAGTTTTGCTGGTGAAACGAAAATAATCTGTTATTAATTAAATAAATTTGTGAAGTATCATTATTTTTTTTTAGTTTAAAAAAATACATCTAAACTGTGTTTATTTCAAAACATATTTATTCTTTGTATTGACAGAATTTTGTACTCATATTTCATATTTTAATGTATATTTTAAAGAAGTAATAAATATGTTAATTAAATTTGTAAAATATTTTTTTTTTTTAATTTTCAACAACCCCGTCATTCATTTAAAAATGTATATTGTTTGTTATTGTATATTATATTTCATATTATTTTACTTATTCCTAATACAAGTAGATTAGAATACGAACAATTCTTTTGTGGCTTTGTACAGCTTGTAAGAATTTCACAGAGAATATTGCCAAACCCAGGCCCGAATATGTTTATAGGGTTAGACTTCGACAGATGTTCCACCGTGCTTGGAAAAGGAGATGTGCGGGCCATCTTGAGACAAAACAATATCCCAGAAATTCGAAATTCGCTTTGAAATTATCAAGCATGCATTCCGTATTACGACGCAAGCATTCGTATGAGACTAGGTGGCCCGTTAAACACAGGAGCATTTGTGATTTAGGGATAACTCGTTAATATTTGTTTACGAAGAAAATGCAGCAATGCAGATGCAGTGGCGTGCAGACGTTCATTTATTGTCAGTAGCATTTATCCCTCACTATTCAGCTATATGGGAACCTCGTGTATATTGCAATTCAATTGAAGACACTTTTACCATAGTCAAAACCGAGTTCACGGGGAAGATGTGGCAAACGTCCCGACTCCGACTTCCGTTTTAAAGGAATCAGGAGACATCGCAATGCATTTGAATGCTGGTATAACTGCCACTCGTTTTGTTCCCCGACTGATGCATAGACCTCATCATCCGGCCAAAACTACAACCCAATTTAGAAGATTTTAGTTTACAAAATGCATTATTCTATCATATCATCGTTATAAGTCAGATTTTATGCACACAAATCACCTGCATTTTCACTCATAAATTTGCAAATTGCATTTCAAAATATGGAACTAGAAATAGAAGCGTCAAAAAAAGGAGTTTTTAACAAATAGCGAATCGTTTTCTCAGATTACTAGAGAGCGGCTCTACTGATATTGCTTTCACAACCCTGCACAACAAGTACTATCGAGCGTTGTGTTATGTTTCTTCATTCAATTAAAAATTGGCTAAGAAGCACCATAGGTGAAAAGAGGTTAAATGGGGTAACTATGTTGAGCATTCATCGACAACGGGTTTTGATAAAAAGATGCAATTAAAGTGAATCTATAATTTAGTATTTTATTTTATTACCTCCCCTAACATATTTTTAAATTATATTGTATGTATTATTTTACGCTCGAATTTTTACCTTTTTGTCATAAATGGTGTAATTTGAACCGTTCCCATTTAAAAATAATTTGCAAGCACCTCGGTAATGGCTAAAACTACACGATTTTTTTTATACTTTTCCAAAATTATTTAATGGGGGTTTCGGTTATTTTCTTTTACAAACGATGATTCTACATATTTATATTTTAGTTAGTCTGATACAAATTGAATAGCAAAAATATTTTAATTGTAACATTTTTTCTAACTTACTATATTTCCTTTCTTATAATTTAAAACTACGTTTAATGCGAAATAAAAAACACGATTAAACTATTTTCACAACCCGATAATGGAACATTTATTTTTTCGAAAGTTTTGTAAGTGAAGAAAAACCGGCACCGAGAAAACCGACCAACACCAACTACTGTAAAACCGAGAAAACGACCACCAGAGCTTACGCCGGGATCAACGAAGAAAACCAGCTCAGAGAAAACTGACTCATCCGAACCACTCCCAGTTGGAGAGGACGGCCACCAGTGCTTATTCTGGATCATAGGAACAGGCATAAACGAGCCGTTCAGGGTTTTCGCCCGTTTCCATTTTCACTACTTTCTTCCCCCTTTTTTTCGTCTTATTTTCCTTCTTGTTTTTTGTTCCCTATATTTTCATAATTTTGTTGTAATCTTGAACTAATGATAGGATTTTCAAAATTTTTCTTTTTATTGTATCTACGAGATTTGTTATTATAGTTAAATGTATTCTTTCCACAGCTGACGAGGTCTTTTTACATTTGCTGGTGAAAGGAAAATAATTTGTTGATCGTTAAATAAATTTGTAAAGTAACATTAATTTTACATACCCGCTTACTCCCGGATTTAAGATCAGACACAAATGAACCGCTCAGGGGTTTTTCGTTCACCCCCCTTATCGCCAATTTCCCTTTCACTACCTTTTTTTCCTGTTCCCTCTTTTTTTTCTTTCTGTTCCTATTTTTTCTTCTCCCACTTTTTTCTACTTTTCTACCCCATTTTTACTTCTCTTTCCTTTTTCCTTCTCTCACACTTAGCTTTGCTAGGAAACGATCCTTCCGGAAGCTCTTCCGAGATTTGATTGGACCCACTCGGGATTTCAAGGCTTAAAACCCAGCCAGCAGTCGAGTCGGATGGCTCGACTGGTGGGTGGGTCTTAAGCCTTTGGAGTCCTGCGGGTGTTAGGTCCTTCTCTCCGTCTGCAGTCGATCGGAGGGGTCGTTTCTTCCTGAGATGACTCGAAGGTGCTTTGTTTCTCCCTTTCTCTGGAATAAAGTCCGTGTGCGCCGTCTCCTCTACATCTGGGGGTTGCTCGTGTGGGCCACATTCAACGCAACATAGGACGCAACATGATGGATTAAATATTTTTTTTTTAATATAGTTTATTTTTTGTTAAATATTTCTACCTAATTTAGCTCTTGGTTTTTGTTATTGATATTTAAAAAATCTAAGGTTTTTAATTATCTTTGGAATTAACTTCTAAAATTTGTTGTAATGTTGAACTGTGGATAGCATTTGCAACCTGTCTCTTTTTATTCTATCTACTAGATATATTATTATAGTTAGATGATTTCTTTCACTAGCTGACAATCTCCTGTAAGTTTTGCTGGTGAAACGAAAATAATCTGTTATTAATTAAATAAATTTGTGAAGTATCATTATTTTTTTTTAGTTTAAAAAAATACATCTAAACTGTGTTTATTTCAAAACATATTTATTCTTTGTATTGACAGAATTTTGTACTCATATTTCATATTTTAATGTATATTTTAAAGAAGTAATAAATATGTTAATTAAATTTGTAAAATATTTTTTTTTTTAATTTTCAACAACCCCGTCATTCATTTAAAAATGTATATTGTTTGTTATTGTATATTATATTTCATATTATTTTACTTATTCCTAACACAAGTAGATTAGAATACGAACAATTCTTTTGTGGCTTTGTACAGCTTGTAAGAATTTCACAGAGAATATTGCCAAACCCAGGCCCGAATATGTTTATAAGGTTAGACTTCGACAGATGTTCCACCGTGCTTGGAAAAGGAGATGTGCGGGCCATCTTGAGACAAAACAATATCCCAGAAATTCGAAATTCGCTTTGAAATTATCAAGCATGCATTCCGTATTACGAAGCAAGCATTCGTATGAGAGACCAGGTGGCCCGTTAAACACAAGAGCATTTGTGATTTAAGGATAACACGTTAATATTTTTTTACGAAGGAAATGCAGCAATGCTTATCAAATGCACGCAGTGGCGTGCAGATCTTCATTTATTGTCAATAGCATTTATCCCTCAATATTCAGGTATATGGGAACCTCGTATATATTGCAATTCAATTGAAGACACTTTTACCATAGTCAAAACCGAGTTCACGGGGAAGATGTGGCAAACGTCCCGACTCCGACTTCCGTTTTAAAGGAATCAGGAGACATCGCAATGCATTTGAATGCTGGTATAACTGCCACTCGTTTTGTTCCCCGACTGATGCATAGACCTCATCATCCGGCCAAAACTACAACCCAATTTAGAAGATTTTAGTTTACAAAATGCATTATTCTATCATATCATCGTTATAAGTCAGATTTTATGCACACAAATCACCTGCATTTTCACTCATAAATTTGCAAATTGCATTTCAAAATATGGAACTAGAAATAGAAGCGTCAAAAAAAAGGAGTTTTTAACAAATAGCGAATCGTTTTCTCAGATTACTAGAGAGCGGCTCTACTGATATTGCTTTCACAACCCTGCACAACAAGTACTATCGAGCGTTGTGTTATGTTTCTTCATTCAATTAAAAATTGGCTAAGAAGCACCATAGGTGAAAAGAGGTTAAATGGGGTAACTATGTTGAGCATTCACCGACAACGGGTTTTGATAAAAAGATGCAATTAAAGTGAATCTATAATTTAGTATTTTATTTTATTACCTCTCCTAACATATTTTTAAATTATATTGTATGTATTATTTTACGCTCGAATTTTTACCTTTTTGTCATAAATGGTGTAATTTGAACCGTTCCCATTTAAAAATAATTTGCAAGCACCTCGGTAATGGCTAAAACTACACGATTTTTTTTATACTTTTCCAAAATTATTTAATGGGGGTTTCGGTTATTTTCTTTTACAAACGATGATTCTACATATTTATATTTTAGTTAGTCTGATACAAATTGAATAGCAAAAATATTTTAATTGTAACATTTTTTCTAACTTACTATATTTCCTTTCTTATAATTTAAAACTACGTTTAATACGAAATAAAAAACACGATTAAACTATTTTCACAACCCGATAATGGAACATTTATTTTTTCGAAAGTTTTGTAAGTGAAGAAAAACCGGCACCGAGAAAACCGACCAACACCAACTACTGTAAAACCGAGAAAACGACCACCAGAGCTTACGCCGGGATCAACGAAGAAAACCAGCTCAGAGAAAACTGACTCATCCGAACCACTCCCAGTTGGAGAGGACGGCCACCAGTGCTTATTCTGGATCATAGGAACAGGCATAAACGAGCCGTTCAGGGTTTTCGCCCGTTTCCATTTTCACTACTTTCTTCCCCCTTTTTTTCGTCTTATTTTCCTTCTTGTTTTTTGTTCCCTATATTTTCATAATTTTGTTGTAATCTTGAACTAATGATAGGATTTTCAAAATTTTTCTTTTTATTGTATCTACGAGATTTGTTATTATAGTTAAATGTATTCTTTCCACAGCTGACAAGGTCTTTTTACATTTGCTGGTGAAAGGAAAATAATTTGTTGATCGTTAAATAAATTTGTAAAGTAACATTAATTTTACATACCCGCTTACTCCCGGATTTAAGATCAGACACAAACGAACCGCTCAGGGGTTTTTCGTTCACCCCCCTTATCGCCAATTTCCCTTTCGCTACATTTTTTTCCCTGTTCCCTCTTTTTTTTCTTTCTGTTCCTATTTTTTCTTCTCCCACTTTTTTCTACTTTTCTACCCCATTTTTACTTCTCTTTCCTTTTTCCTTCTCTCACACTTAGCTTTGCTAGGAAACGATCCTTCCGGAAGCTCTTCCGAGATTTGATTGGACCCACTCGGGATTTCAAGGCTTAAAACCCAGCCAGCAGTCGAGTCGGATGGCTCGACTGGTGGGTGGGTCTTAAGCCTTTGGAGTCCTGCGGGTGTTAGGTCCTTCTCTCCGTCTGCAGTCGATCGGAGGGGTCGTTTCTTCCTGAGATGACTCGAAGGTGCTTTGTTTCTCCCTTTCTCTGGAATAAAGTCCGTGTGCGCCGTCTCCTCTACATCTGGGGGTTGCTCGTGTGGGCCACATTCAACGCAACATAGGACGCAACATGATGGATTAAATATTTTTTTTTTAATATAGTTTATTTTTTGTTAAATATTTCTACCTAATTTAGCTCTTGGTTTTTGTTATTGATATTTAAAAAATCTAAGGTTTTTAATTATCTTTGGAATTAACTTCTAAAATTTGTTGTAATGTTGAACTGTGGATAGCATTTGCAACCTGTCTCTTTTTATTCTATCTACTAGATATATTATTATAGTTAGATGATTTCTTTCACTAGCTGACAATCTCCTGTAAGTTTTGCTGGTGAAACGAAAATAATCTGTTATTAATTAAATAAATTTGTGAAGTATCATTATTTTTTTTTAGTTTAAAAAAATACATCTAAACTGTGTTTATTTCAAAACATATTTATTCTTTGTATTGACAGAATTTTGTACTCATATTTCATATTTTAATGTATATTTTAAAGAAGTAATAAATATGTTAATTAAATTTGTAAAATATTTTTTTTTTTAATTTTCAACAACCCCGTCATTCATTTAAAAATGTATATTGTTTGTTATTGTATATTATATTTCATATTATTTTACTTATTCCTAACACAAGTAGATTAGAACCCGAACAATTCTTTTGTGGCTTTGTACAGCTTGTAAGAATTTCACAGAGAATATTGCCAAACCCAGGCCCGAATATGTTTATAAGGTTAGACTTCGACAGATGTTCCACCGTGCTTGGAAAAGGAGATGTGCGGGCCATCTTGAGACAAAACAATATCCCAGAAATTCGAAATTCGCTTTGAAATTATCAAGCATGCATTCCGTATTACGAAGCAAGCATTCGTATGAGAGACCAGGTGGCCCGTTAAACACAAGAGCATTTGTGATTTAAGGATAACTCGTTAATATTTTTTTACGAAGGAAATGCAGCAATGCTTATCAAATGCACGCAGTGGCGTGCAGATCTTCATTTATTGTCAATAGCATTTATCCCTCAATATTCAGGTATATGGGAACCTCGTATATATTGCAATTCAATTGAAGACACTTTTACCATAGTCAAAACCGAGTTCACGGGGAAGATGTGGCAAACGTCCCGACTCCGACTTCCGTTTTAAAGGAATCAGGAGACATCGCAATGCATTTGAATGCTGGTATAACTGCCACTCGTTTTGTTCCCCGACTGATGCATAGACCTCATCATCCGGCCAAAACTACAACCCAATTTAGAAGATTTTAGTTTACAAAATGCATTATTCTATCATATCATCGTTATAAGTCAGATTTTATGCACACAAATCACCTGCATTTTCACTCATAAATTTGCAAATTGCATTTCAAAATATGGAACTAGAAATAGAAGCGTCAAAAAAAAGGAGTTTTTAACAAATAGCGAATCGTTTTCTCAGATTACTAGAGAGCGGCTCTACTGATATTGCTTTCACAACCCTGCACAACAAGTACTATCGAGCGTTGTGTTATGTTTCTTCATTCAATTAAAAATTGGCTAAGAAGCACCATAGGTGAAAAGAGGTTAAATGGGGTAACTATGTTGAGCATTCACCGACAACGGGTTTTGATAAAAAGATGCAATTAAAGTGAATCTATAATTTAGTATTTTATTTTATTACCTCCCCTAACATATTTTTAAATTATATTGTATGTATTATTTTACGCTCGAATTTTTACCTTTTTGTCATAAATGGTGTAATTTGAACCGTTCCCATTTAAAAATAATTTGCAAGCACCTCGGTAATGGCTAAAACTACACGATTTTTTTTATACTTTTCCAAAATTATTTAATGGGGGTTTCGGTTATTTTCTTTTACAAACGATGATTCTACATATTTATATTTTAGTTAGTCTGATACAAATTGAATAGCAAAAATATTTTAATTGTAACATTTTTTCTAACTTACTATATTTCCTTTCTTATAATTTAAAACTACGTTTAATACGAAATAAAAAACACGATTAAACTATTTTCACAACCCGATAATGGAACATTTATTTTTTCGAAAGTTTTGTAAGTGAAGAAAAACCGGCACCGAGAAAACCGACCAACACCAACTACTGTAAAACCGAGAAAACGACCACCAGAGCTTACGCCGGGATCAACGAAGAAAACCAGCTCAGAGAAAACTGACTCATCCGAACCACTCCCAGTTGGAGAGGACGGCCACCAGTGCTTATTCTGGATCATAGGAACAGGCATAAACGAGCCGTTCAGGGTTTTCGCCCGTTTCCATTTTCACTACTTTCTTCCCCCTTTTTTTCGTCTTATTTTCCTTCTTGTTTTTTGTTCCCTATATTTTCATAATTTTGTTGTAATCTTGAACTAATGATAGGATTTTCAAAATTTTTCTTTTTATTGTATCTACGAGATTTGTTATTATAGTTAAATGTATTCTTTCCACAGCTGACAAGGTCTTTTTACATTTGCTGGTGAAAGGAAAATAATTTGTTGATCGTTAAATAAATTTGTAAAGTAACATTAATTTTACATACCCGCTTACTCCCGGATTTAAGATCAGACACAAACGAACCGCTCAGGGGTTTTTCGTTCACCCCCCTTATCGCCAATTTCCCTTTCGCTACATTTTTTTCCCTGTTCCCTCTTTTTTTTCTTTCTGTTCCTATTTTTTCTTCTCCCACTTTTTTCTACTTTTCTACCCCATTTTTACTTCTCTTTCCTTTTTCCTTCTCTCACACTTAGCTTTGCTAGGAAACGATCCTTCCGGAAGCTCTTCCGAGATTTGATTGGACCCACTCGGGATTTCAAGGCTTAAAACCCAGCCAGCAGTCGAGTCGGATGGCTCGACTGGTGGGTGGGTCTTAAGCCTTTGGAGTCCTGCGGGTGTTAGGTCCTTCTCTCCGTCTGCAGTCGATCGGAGGGGTCGTTTCTTCCTGAGATGACTCGAAGGTGCTTTGTTTCTCCCTTTCTCTGGAATAAAGTCCGTGTGCGCCGTCTCCTCTACATCTGGGGGTTGCTCGTGTGGGCCACATTCAACGCAACATAGGACGCAACATGATGGATTAAATATTTTTTTTTTAATATAGTTTATTTTTTGTTAAATATTTCTACCTAATTTAGCTCTTGGTTTTTGTTATTGATATTTAAAAAATCTAAGGTTTTTAATTATCTTTGGAATTAACTTCTAAAATTTGTTGTAATGTTGAACTGTGGATAGCATTTGCAACCTGTCTCTTTTTATTCTATCTACTAGATATATTATTATAGTTAGATGATTTCTTTCACTAGCTGACAATCTCCTGTAAGTTTTGCTGGTGAAACGAAAATAATCTGTTATTAATTAAATAAATTTGTGAAGTATCATTATTTTTTTTTAGTTTAAAAAAATACATCTAAACTGTGTTTATTTCAAAACATATTTATTCTTTGTATTGACAGAATTTTGTACTCATATTTCATATTTTAATGTATATTTTAAAGAAGTAATAAATATGTTAATTAAATTTGTAAAATATTTTTTTTTTTAATTTTCAACAACCCCGTCATTCATTTAAAAATGTATATTGTTTGTTATTGTATATTATATTTCATATTATTTTACTTATTCCTAACACAAGTAGATTAGAACCCGAACAATTCTTTTGTGGCTTTGTACAGCTTGTAAGAATTTCACAGAGAATATTGCCAAACCCAGGCCCGAATATGTTTATAAGGTTAGACTTCGACAGATGTTCCACCGTGCTTGGAAAAGGAGATGTGCGGGCCATCTTGAGACAAAACAATATCCCAGAAATTCGAAATTCGCTTTGAAATTATCAAGCATGCATTCCGTATTACGAAGCAAGCATTCGTATGAGAGACCAGGTGGCCCGTTAAACACAAGAGCATTTGTGATTTAAGGATAACTCGTTAATATTTTTTTACGAAGGAAATGCAGCAATGCTTATCAAATGCACGCAGTGGCGTGCAGATCTTCATTTATTGTCAATAGCATTTATCCCTCAATATTCAGGTATATGGGAACCTCGTATATATTGCAATTCAATTGAAGACACTTTTACCATAGTCAAAACCGAGTTCACGGGGAAGATGTGGCAAACGTCCCGACTCCGACTTCCGTTTTAAAGGAATCAGGAGACATCGCAATGCATTTGAATGCTGGTATAACTGCCACTCGTTTTGTTCCCCGACTGATGCATAGACCTCATCATCCGGCCAAAACTACAACCCAATTTAGAAGATTTTAGTTTACAAAATGCATTATTCTATCATATCATCGTTATAAGTCAGATTTTATGCACACAAATCACCTGCATTTTCACTCATAAATTTGCAAATTGCATTTCAAAATATGGAACTAGAAATAGAAGCGTCAAAAAAAAGGAGTTTTTAACAAATAGCGAATCGTTTTCTCAGATTACTAGAGAGCGGCTCTACTGATATTGCTTTCACAACCCTGCACAACAAGTACTATCGAGCGTTGTGTTATGTTTCTTCATTCAATTAAAAATTGGCTAAGAAGCACCATAGGTGAAAAGAGGTTAAATGGGGTAACTATGTTGAGCATTCACCGACAACGGGTTTTGATAAAAAGATGCAATTAAAGTGAATCTATAATTTAGTATTTTATTTTATTACCTCCCCTAACATATTTTTAAATTATATTGTATGTATTATTTTACGCTCGAATTTTTACCTTTTTGTCATAAATGGTGTAATTTGAACCGTTCCCATTTAAAAATAATTTGCAAGCACCTCGGTAATGGCTAAAACTACACGATTTTTTTTATACTTTTCCAAAATTATTTAATGGGGGTTTCGGTTATTTTCTTTTACAAACGATGATTCTACATATTTATATTTTAGTTAGTCTGATACAAATTGAATAGCAAAAATATTTTAATTGTAACATTTTTTCTAACTTACTATATTTCCTTTCTTATAATTTAAAACTACGTTTAATACGAAATAAAAAACACGATTAAACTATTTTCACAACCCGATAATGGAACATTTATTTTTTCGAAAGTTTTGTAAGTGAAGAAAAACCGGCACCGAGAAAACCGACCAACACCAACTACTGTAAAACCGAGAAAACGACCACCAGAGCTTACGCCGGGATCAACGAAGAAAACCAGCTCAGAGAAAACTGACTCATCCGAACCACTCCCAGTTGGAGAGGACGGCCACCAGTGCTTATTCTGGATCATAGGAACAGGCATAAACGAGCCGTTCAGGGTTTTCGCCCGTTTCCATTTTCACTACTTTCTTCCCCCTTTTTTTCGTCTTATTTTCCTTCTTGTTTTTTGTTCCCTATATTTTCATAATTTTGTTGTAATCTTGAACTAATGATAGGATTTTCAAAATTTTTCTTTTTATTGTATCTACGAGATTTGTTATTATAGTTAAATGTATTCTTTCCACAGCTGACAAGGTCTTTTTACATTTGCTGGTGAAAGGAAAATAATTTGTTGATCGTTAAATAAATTTGTAAAGTAACATTAATTTTACATACCCGCTTACTCCCGGATTTAAGATCAGACACAAACGAACCGCTCAGGGGTTTTTCGTTCACCCCCCTTATCGCCAATTTCCCTTTCGCTACATTTTTTTCCCTGTTCCCTCTTTTTTTTCTTTCTGTTCCTATTTTTTCTTCTCCCACTTTTTTCTACTTTTCTACCCCATTTTTACTTCTCTTTCCTTTTTCCTTCTCTCACACTTAGCTTTGCTAGGAAACGATCCTTCCGGAAGCTCTTCCGAGATTTGATTGGACCCACTCGGGATTTCAAGGCTTAAAACCCAGCCAGCAGTCGAGTCGGATGGCTCGACTGGTGGGTGGGTCTTAAGCCTTTGGAGTCCTGCGGGTGTTAGGTCCTTCTCTCCGTCTGCAGTCGATCGGAGGGGTCGTTTCTTCCTGAGATGACTCGAAGGTGCTTTGTTTCTCCCTTTCTCTGGAATAAAGTCCGTGTGCGCCGTCTCCTCTACATCTGGGGGTTGCTCGTGTGGGCCACATTCAACGCAACATAGGACGCAACATGATGGATTAAATATTTTTTTTTTAATATAGTTTATTTTTTGTTAAATATTTCTACCTAATTTAGCTCTTGGTTTTTGTTATTGATATTTAAAAAATCTAAGGTTTTTAATTATCTTTGGAATTAACTTCTAAAATTTGTTGTAATGTTGAACTGTGGATAGCATTTGCAACCTGTCTCTTTTTATTCTATCTACTAGATATATTATTATAGTTAGATGATTTCTTTCACTAGCTGACAATCTCCTGTAAGTTTTGCTGGTGAAACGAAAATAATCTGTTATTAATTAAATAAATTTGTGAAGTATCATTATTTTTTTTTAGTTTAAAAAAATACATCTAAACTGTGTTTATTTCAAAACATATTTATTCTTTGTATTGACAGAATTTTGTACTCATATTTCATATTTTAATGTATATTTTAAAGAAGTAATAAATATGTTAATTAAATTTGTAAAATATTTTTTTTTTTAATTTTCAACAACCCCGTCATTCATTTAAAAATGTATATTGTTTGTTATTGTATATTATATTTCATATTATTTTACTTATTCCTAACACAAGTAGATTAGAACCCGAACAATTCTTTTGTGGCTTTGTACAGCTTGTAAGAATTTCACAGAGAATATTGCCAAACCCAGGCCCGAATATGTTTATAAGGTTAGACTTCGACAGATGTTCCACCGTGCTTGGAAAAGGAGATGTGCGGGCCATCTTGAGACAAAACAATATCCCAGAAATTCGAAATTCGCTTTGAAATTATCAAGCATGCATTCCGTATTACGAAGCAAGCATTCGTATGAGAGACCAGGTGGCCCGTTAAACACAAGAGCATTTGTGATTTAAGGATAACTCGTTAATATTTTTTTACGAAGGAAATGCAGCAATGCTTATCAAATGCACGCAGTGGCGTGCAGATCTTCATTTATTGTCAATAGCATTTATCCCTCAATATTCAGGTATATGGGAACCTCGTATATATTGCAATTCAATTGAAGACACTTTTACCATAGTCAAAACCGAGTTCACGGGGAAGATGTGGCAAACGTCCCGACTCCGACTTCCGTTTTAAAGGAATCAGGAGACATCGCAATGCATTTGAATGCTGGTATAACTGCCACTCGTTTTGTTCCCCGACTGATGCATAGACCTCATCATCCGGCCAAAACTACAACCCAATTTAGAAGATTTTAGTTTACAAAATGCATTATTCTATCATATCATCGTTATAAGTCAGATTTTATGCACACAAATCACCTGCATTTTCACTCATAAATTTGCAAATTGCATTTCAAAATATGGAACTAGAAATAGAAGCGTCAAAAAAAAGGAGTTTTTAACAAATAGCGAATCGTTTTCTCAGATTACTAGAGAGCGGCTCTACTGATATTGCTTTCACAACCCTGCACAACAAGTACTATCGAGCGTTGTGTTATGTTTCTTCATTCAATTAAAAATTGGCTAAGAAGCACCATAGGTGAAAAGAGGTTAAATGGGGTAACTATGTTGAGCATTCACCGACAACGGGTTTTGATAAAAAGATGCAATTAAAGTGAATCTATAATTTAGTATTTTATTTTATTACCTCCCCTAACATATTTTTAAATTATATTGTATGTATTATTTTACGCTCGAATTTTTACCTTTTTGTCATAAATGGTGTAATTTGAAACGTTCACATTTAAAAATAATTTGAAAGCACCTCGGTAATGGCTAAAACTACACGATTTTTTTTATACTTTTCCAAAATTATTTAATGGGGGTTTCGGTTATTTTCTTTTACAAACGATGATTCTACATATTTATATTTTAGTTAGTCTGATACAAATTGAATAGCAAAAATATTTTAATTGTAACATTTTTTCTAACTTACTATATTTCCTTTCTTATAATTTAAAACTACGTTTAATACGAAATAAAAAACACGATTAAACTATTTTCACAACCCGATAATGGAACATTTATTTTTTCGAAAGTTTTGTAAGTGAAGAAAAACCGGCACCGAGAAAACCGACCAACACCAACTACTGTAAAACCGAGAAAACGACCACCAGAGCTTACGCCGGGATCAACGAAGAAAACCAGCTCAGAGAAAACTGACTCATCCGAACCACTCCCAGTTGGAGAGGACGGCCACCAGTGCTTATTCTGGATCATAGGAACAGGCATAAACGAGCCGTTCAGGGTTTTCGCCCGTTTCCATTTTCACTACTTTCTTCCCCCTTTTTTTCGTCTTATTTTCCTTCTTGTTTTTTGTTCCCTATATTTTCATAATTTTGTTGTAATCTTGAACTAATGATAGGATTTTCAAAATTTTTCTTTTTATTGTATCTACGAGATTTGTTATTATAGTTAAATGTATTCTTTCCACAGCTGACAAGGTCTTTTTACATTTGCTGGTGAAAGGAAAATAATTTGTTGATCGTTAAATAAATTAGTAAAGTAACATTAATTTTACATACCCGCTTACTCCCGGATTTAAGATCAGACACAAACGAACCGCTCAGGGGTTTTTCGTTCACCCCCCTTATCGCCAATTTCCCTTTCGCTACATTTTTTTCCCTGTTCCCTCTTTTTTTTCTTTCTGTTCCTATTTTTTCTTCTCCCACTTTTTTCTACTTTTCTACCCCATTTTTACTTCTCTTTCCTTTTTCCTTCTCTCACACTTAGCTTTGCTAGGAAACGATCCTTCCGGAAGCTCTTCCGAGATTTGATTGGACCCACTCGGGATTTCAAGGCTTAAAACCCAGCCAGCAGTCGAGTCGGATGGCTCGACTGGTGGGTGGGTCTTAAGCCTTTGGAGTCCTGCGGGTGTTAGGTCCTTCTCTCCGTCTGCAGTCGATCGGAGGGGTCGTTTCTTCCTGAGATGACTCGAAGGTGCTTTGTTTCTCCCTTTCTCTGGAATAAAGTCCGTGTGCGCCGTCTCCTCTACATCTGGGGGTTGCTCGTGTGGGCCACATTCAACGCAACATAGGACGCAACATGATGGATTAAATATTTTTTTTTTAATATAGTTTATTTTTTGTTAAATATTTCTACCTAATTTAGCTCTTGGTTTTTGTTATTGATATTTAAAAAATCTAAGGTTTTTAATTATCTTTGGAATTAACTTCTAAAATTTGTTGTAATGTTGAACTGTGGATAGCATTTGCAACCTGTCTCTTTTTATTCTATCTACTAGATATATTATTATAGTTAGATGATTTCTTTCACTAGCTGACAATCTCCTGTAAGTTTTGCTGGTGAAACGAAAATAATCTGTTATTAATTAAATAAATTTGTGAAGTATCATTATTTTTTTTTAGTTTAAAAAAATACATCTAAACTGTGTTTATTTCAAAACATATTTATTCTTTGTATTGACAGAATTTTGTACTCATATTTCATATTTTAATGTATATTTTAAAGAAGTAATAAATATGTTAATTAAATTTGTAAAATATTTTTTTTTTTTAATTTTCAACAACCCCGTCATTCATTTAAAAATGTATATTGTTTGTTATTGTATATTATATTTCATATTATTTTACTTATTCCTAATACAAGTAGATTAGAATACGAACAATTCTTTTGTGGCTTTGTACAGCTTGTAAGAATTTCACAGAGAATATTGCCAAACCCAGGCCCGAATATGTTTATAGGGTTAGACTTCGACAGATGTTCCACCGTGCTTGGAAAAGGAGATGTGCGGGCCATCTTGAGACAAAACAATATCCCAGAAATTCGAAATTCGCTTTGAAATTATCAAGCATGCATTCCGTATTACGACGCAAGCATTCGTATGAGACTAGGTGGCCCGTTAAACACAGGAGCATTTGTGATTTAGGGATAACTCGTTAATATTTGTTTACGAAGAAAATGCAGCAATGCAGATGCAGTGGCGTGCAGACGTTCATTTATTGTCAGTAGCATTTATCCCTCACTATTCAGCTATATGGGAACCTCGTGTATATTGCAATTCAATTGAAGACACTTTTACCATAGTCAAAACCGAGTTCACGGGGAAGATGTGGCAAACGTCCCGACTCCGACTTCCGTTTTAAAGGAATCAGGAGACATCGCAATGCATTTGAATGCTGGTATAACTGCCACTCGTTTTGTTCCCCGACTGATGCATAGACCTCATCATCCGGCCAAAACTACAACCCAATTTAGAAGATTTTAGTTTACAAAATGCATTATTCTATCATATCATCGTTATAAGTCAGATTTTATGCACACAAATCACCTGCATTTTCACTCATAAATTTGCAAATTGCATTTCAAAATATGGAACTAGAAATAGAAGCGTCAAAAAAAGGAGTTTTTAACAAATAGCGAATCGTTTTCTCAGATTACTAGAGAGCGGCTCTACTGATATTGCTTTCACAACCCTGCACAACAAGTACTATCGAGCGTTGTGTTATGTTTCTTCATTCAATTAAAAATTGGCTAAGAAGCACCATAGGTGAAAAGAGGTTAAATGGGGTAACTATGTTGAGCATTCATCGACAACGGGTTTTGATAAAAAGATGCAATTAAAGTGAATCTATAATTTAGTATTTTATTTTATTACCTCCCCTAACATATTTTTAAATTATATTGTATGTATTATTTTACGCTCGAATTTTTACCTTTTTGTCATAAATGGTGTAATTTGAACCGTTCCCATTTAAAAATAATTTGCAACCACCTCGGTAATGGCTAAAACTACACGATTTTTTTTATACTTTTCCAAAATTATTTAATGGGGGTTTCGGTTATTTTCTTTTACAAACGATGATTCTACATATTTATATTTTAGTTAGTCTGATACAAATTGAATAGCAAAAATATTTTAATTGTAACATTTTTTCTAACTTACTATATTTCCTTTCTTATAATTTAAAACTACGTTTAATGCGAAATAAAAAACACGATTAAACTATTTTCACAACCCGATAATGGAACATTTATTTTTTCGAAAGTTTTGTAAGTGAAGAAAAACCGGCACCGAGAAAACCGACCAACACCAACTACTGTAAAACCGAGAAAACGACCACCAGAGCTTACGCCGGGATCAACGAAGAAAACCAGCTCAGAGAAAACTGACTCATCCGAACCACTCCCAGTTGGAGAGGACGGCCACCAGTGCTTATTCTGGATCATAGGAACAGGCATAAACGAGCCGTTCAGGGTTTTCGCCCGTTTCCATTTTCACTACTTTCTTCCCCCTTTTTTTCGTCTTATTTTCCTTCTTGTTTTTTGTTCCCTATATTTTCATAATTTTGTTGTAATCTTGAACTAATGATAGGATTTTCAAAATTTTTCTTTTTATTGTATCTACGAGATTTGTTATTATAGTTAAATGTATTCTTTCCACAGCTGACGAGGTCTTTTTACATTTGCTGGTGAAAGGAAAATAATTTGTTGATCGTTAAATAAATTTGTAAAGTAACATTAATTTTACATACCCGCTTACTCCCGGATTTAAGATCAGACACAAATGAACCGCTCAGGGGTTTTTCGTTCACCCCCCTTATCGCCAATTTCCCTTTCACTACCTTTTTTTCCTGTTCCCTCTTTTTTTTCTTTCTGTTCCTATTTTTTCTTCTCCCACTTTTTTCTACTTTTCTACCCCATTTTTACTTCTCTTTCCTTTTTCCTTCTCTCACACTTAGCTTTGCTAGGAAACGATCCTTCCGGAAGCTCTTCCGAGATTTGATTGGACCCACTCGGGATTTCAAGGCTTAAAACCCAGCCAGCAGTCGAGTCGGATGGCTCGACTGGTGGGTGGGTCTTAAGCCTTTGGAGTCCTGCGGGTGTTAGGTCCTTCTCTCCGTCTGCAGTCGATCGGAGGGGTCGTTTCTTCCTGAGATGACTCGAAGGTGCTTTGTTTCTCCCTTTCTCTGGAATAAAGTCCGTGTGCGCCGTCTCCTCTACATCTGGGGGTTGCTCGTGTGGGCCACATTCAACGCAACATAGGACGCAACATGATGGATTAAATATTTTTTTTTTAATATAGTTTATTTTTTGTTAAATATTTCTACCTAATTTAGCTCTTGGTTTTTGTTATTGATATTTAAAAAATCTAAGGTTTTTAATTATCTTTGGAATTAACTTCTAAAATTTGTTGTAATGTTGAACTGTGGATAGCATTTGCAACCTGTCTCTTTTTATTCTATCTACTAGATATATTATTATAGTTAGATGATTTCTTTCACTAGCTGACAATCTCCTGTAAGTTTTGCTGGTGAAACGAAAATAATCTGTTATTAATTAAATAAATTTGTGAAGTATCATTATTTTTTTTTTAGTTTAAAAAAATACATCTAAACTGTGTTTATTTCAAAACATATTTATTCTTTGTATTGACAGAATTTTGTACTCATATTTCATATTTTAATGTATATTTTAAAGAAGTAATAAATATGTTAATTAAATTTGTAAAATATTTTTTTTTTTTAATTTTCAACAACCCCGTCATTCATTTAAAAATGTATATTGTTTGTTATTGTATATTATATTTCATATTATTTTACTTATTCCTAATACAAGTAGATTAGAATCCGAACAATTCTTTTGTGGCTTTGTACAGCTTGTAAGAATTTCACAGAGAATATTGCCAAACCCAGGCCCGAATATGTTTATAAGGTTAGACTTCGACAGATGTTCCACCGTGCTTGGAAAAGGAGATGTGCGGGCCATCTTGAGACAAAACAATATCCCAGAAATTCGAAATTCGCCTTGAAATTATCAAGCATGCATTCCGTATTACGACGCAAGCATTCGTATGAGACTATGTGGCCCGTTAAACACAAGAGCATTTGTGATTTAGGGATAACTCGTTAATATTTGTTTACGAAGAAAATGCAGCAATGCAGATGCAGTGGCGTGCAGACGTTCATTTATTGTCAGTAGCATTTATCCCTCACTATTCAGCTATATGGGAACCTCGTATATATTGCAATTCAATTGAAGACA
The DNA here is from genome assembly GCF_047948215.1 of Lycorma delicatula. Lineage (NCBI taxonomy): Eukaryota > Metazoa > Arthropoda > Insecta > Hemiptera > Fulgoridae > Lycorma > Lycorma delicatula. Next base: position 126,603,755 of record NC_134461.1, on the reverse strand, counting down.
CATTTAACATAGTCAAACCCTAGTTCATGGGGAAGATGTGGCAAACGTCCCGACTCCGACTTCCGTTTTAAAGGCATCAGTAGACATCGCAATGCATTTGAATGCTGATATAACTGCCACTCGTTTTGTTCCCCGACTGATGCATAGACCTCATCATCCGGCCAAAACTACAACCCAATTTAGAAGATTTTAGTTTACAAAATGCATTATTCTATCATATCATCGTTATAAGTCAGATTTTATGCACACAAATCACCTGCATTTTCACTCATAAATTTGCAAATTGCATTTCAAAATATGGAACTAGAAATAGAAGCGTCAAAAAAAAGGAGTTTTTAACAAATAGCGAATCGTTTTCTCAGATTACTAGAGAGCGGCTCTACTGATATTGCTTTCACAACCCTGCACAACAAGTACTATCGAGCGTTGTGTTATGTTTCTTCATTCAATTAAAAATTGGCTAAGAAGCACCATAGGTGAAAAGAGGTTAAATGGGGTAACTATGTTGAGCATTCACCGACAACGGGTTTTGATAAAAAGATGCAATTAAAGTGAATCTATAATTTAGTATTTTATTTTATTACCTCTCCTAACATATTTTTAAATTATATTGTATGTATTATTTTACGCTCGAATTTTTACCTTTTTGTCATAAATGGTGTAATTTGAACCGTTCCCATTTAAAAATAATTTGCAAGCACCTCGGTAATGGCTAAAACTACACGATTTTTTTTATACTTTTCCAAAATTATTTAATGGGGGTTTCGGTTATTTTCTTTTACAAACGATGATTCTACATATTTATATTTTAGTTAGTCTGATACAAATTGAATAGCAAAAATATTTTAATTGTAACATTTTTTCTAACTTACTATATTTCCTTTCTTATAATTTAAAACTACGTTTAATACGAAATAAAAAACACGATTAAACTATTTTCACAACCCGATAATGGAACATTTATTTTTTCGAAAGTTTTGTAAGTGAAGAAAAACCGGCACCGAGAAAACCGACCAACACCAACTACTGTAAAACCGAGAAAACGACCACCAGAGCTTACGCCGGGATCAACGAAGAAAACCAGCTCAGAGAAAACTGACTCATCCGAACCACTCCCAGTTGGAGAGGACGGCCACCAGTGCTTATTCTGGATCATAGGAACAGGCATAAACGAGCCGTTCAGGGTTTTCGCCCGTTTCCATTTTCACTACTTTCTTCCCCCTTTTTTTCGTCTTATTTTCCTTCTTGTTTTTTGTTCCCTATATTTTCATAATTTTGTTGTAATCTTGAACTAATGATAGGATTTTCAAAATTTTTCTTTTTATTGTATCTACGAGATTTGTTATTATAGTTAAATGTATTCTTTCCACAGCTGACAAGGTCTTTTTACATTTGCTGGTGAAAGGAAAATAATTTGTTGATCGTTAAATAAATTTGTAAAGTAACATTAATTTTACATACCCGCTTACTCCCGGATTTAAGATCAGACACAAACGAACCGCTCAGGGGTTTTTCGTTCACCCCCCTTATCGCCAATTTCCCTTTCGCTACATTTTTTTCCCTGTTCCCTCTTTTTTTTCTTTCTGTTCCTATTTTTTCTTCTCCCACTTTTTTCTACTTTTCTACCCCATTTTTACTTCTCTTTCCTTTTTCCTTCTCTCACACTTAGCTTTGCTAGGAAACGATCCTTCCGGAAGCTCTTCCGAGATTTGATTGGACCCACTCGGGATTTCAAGGCTTAAAACCCAGCCAGCAGTCGAGTCGGATGGCTCGACTGGTGGGTGGGTCTTAAGCCTTTGGAGTCCTGCGGGTGTTAGGTCCTTCTCTCCGTCTGCAGTCGATCGGAGGGGTCGTTTCTTCCTGAGATGACTCGAAGGTGCTTTGTTTCTCCCTTTCTCTGGAATAAAGTCCGTGTGCGCCGTCTCCTCTACATCTGGGGGTTGCTCGTGTGGGCCACATTCAACGCAACATAGGACGCAACATGATGGATTAAATATTTTTTTTTTAATATAGTTTATTTTTTGTTAAATATTTCTACCTAATTTAGCTCTTGGTTTTTGTTATTGATATTTAAAAAATCTAAGGTTTTTAATTATCTTTGGAATTAACTTCTAAAATTTGTTGTAATGTTGAACTGTGGATAGCATTTGCAACCTGTCTCTTTTTATTCTATCTACTAGATATATTATTATAGTTAGATGATTTCTTTCACTAGCTGACAATCTCCTGTAAGTTTTGCTGGTGAAACGAAAATAATCTGTTATTAATTAAATAAATTTGTGAAGTATCATTATTTTTTTTTAGTTTAAAAAAATACATCTAAACTGTGTTTATTTCAAAACATATTTATTCTTTAGAATTTTGTACTCATATTTCATATTTTAATGTATATTTTAAAGAAGTAATAAATATGTTAATTAAATTTGTAAAATATTTTTTTTTTTTTAATTTTCAACAACCCCGTCATTCATTTAAAAATGTATATTGTTTGTTATTGTATATTATATTTCATATTATTTTACTTATTCCTAATACAAGTAGATTAGAATACGAACAATTCTTTTGTGGCTTTGTACAGCTTGTAAGAATTTCACAGAGAATATTGCCAAACCCAGGCCCGAATATGTTTATAGGGTTAGACTTCGACAGATGTTCCACCGTGCTTGGAAAAGGAGATGTGCGGGCCATCTTGAGACAAAACAATATCCCAGAAATTCGAAATTCGCTTTGAAATTATCAAGCATGCATTCCGTATTACGAAGCAAGCATTCGTATGAGAGACCAGGTGGCCCGTTAAACACAAGAGCATTTGTGATTTAAGGATAACACGTTAATATTTTTTTACGAAGGAAATGCAGCAATGCTTATCAAATGCACGCAGTGGCGTGCAGATCTTCATTTATTGTCAATAGCATTTATCCCTCAATATTCAGGTATATGGGAACCTCGTATATATTGCAATTCAATTGAAGACACTTTTACCATAGTCAAAACCGAGTTCACGGGGAAGATGTGGCAAACGTCCCGACTCCGACTTCCGTTTTAAAGGAATCAGGAGACATCGCAATGCATTTGAATGCTGGTATAACTGCCACTCGTTTTGTTCCCCGACTGATGCATAGACCTCATCATCCGGCCAAAACTACAACCCAATTTAGAAGATTTTAGTTTACAAAATGCATTATTCTATCATATCATCGTTATAAGTCAGATTTTATGCACACAAATCACCTGCATTTTCACTCATAAATTTGCAAATTGCATTTCAAAATATGGAACTAGAAATAGAAGCGTCAAAAAAAAGGAGTTTTTAACAAATAGCGAATCGTTTTCTCAGATTACTAGAGAGCGGCTCTACTGATATTGCTTTCACAACCCTGCACAACAAGTACTATCGAGCGTTGTGTTATGTTTCTTCATTCAATTAAAAATTGGCTAAGAAGCACCATAGGTGAAAAGAGGTTAAATGGGGTAACTATGTTGAGCATTCACCGACAACGGGTTTTGATAAAAAGATGCAATTAAAGTGAATCTATAATTTAGTATTTTATTTTATTACCTCCCCTAACATATTTTTAAATTATATTGTATGTATTATTTTACGCTCGAATTTTTACCTTTTTGTCATAAATGGTGTAATTTGAACCGTTCCCATTTAAAAATAATTTGCAAGCACCTCGGTAATGGCTAAAACTACACGATTTTTTTTATACTTTTCCAAAATTATTTAATGGGGGTTTCGGTTATTTTCTTTTACAAACGATGATTCTACATATTTATATTTTAGTTAGTCTGATACAAATTGAATAGCAAAAATATTTTAATTGTAACATTTTTTCTAACTTACTATATTTCCTTTCTTATAATTTAAAACTACGTTTAATACGAAATAAAAAACACGATTAAACTATTTTCACAACCCGATAATGGAACATTTATTTTTTCGAAAGTTTTGTAAGTGAAGAAAAACCGGCACCGAGAAAACCGACCAACACCAACTACTGTAAAACCGAGAAAACGACCACCAGAGCTTACGCCGGGATCAACGAAGAAAACCAGCTCAGAGAAAACTGACTCATCCGAACCACTCCCAGTTGGAGAGGACGGCCACCAGTGCTTATTCTGGATCATAGGAACAGGCATAAACGAGCCGTTCAGGGTTTTCGCCCGTTTCCATTTTCACTACTTTCTTCCCCCTTTTTTTCGTCTTATTTTCCTTCTTGTTTTTTGTTCCCTATATTTTCATAATTTTGTTGTAATCTTGAACTAATGATAGGATTTTCAAAATTTTTCTTTTTATTGTATCTACGAGATTTGTTATTATAGTTAAATGTATTCTTTCCACAGCTGACAAGGTCTTTTTACATTTGCTGGTGAAAGGAAAATAATTTGTTGATCGTTAAATAAATTTGTAAAGTAACATTAATTTTACATACCCGCTTACTCCCGGATTTAAGATCAGACACAAACGAACCGCTCAGGGGTTTTTCGTTCACCCCCCTTATCGCCAATTTCCCTTTCACTACATTTTTTTCCCTGTTCCCTCTTTTTTTTCTTTCTGTTCCTATTTTTTCTTCTCCCACTTTTTTCTACTTTTCTACCCCATTTTTACTTCTCTTTCCTTTTTCCTTCTCTCACACTTAGCTTTGCTAGGAAACGATCCTTCCGGAAGCTCTTCCGAGATTTGATTGGACCCACTCGGGATTTCAAGGCTTAAAACCCAGCCAGCAGTCGAGTCGGATGGCTCGACTGGGGGGTGGGTCTTAAGCCTTTGGAGTCCTGCGGGTGTTAGGTCCTTCTCTCCGTCTGCAGTCGATCGGAGGGGTCGTTTCTTCCTGAGATGACTCGAAGGTGCTTTGTTTCTCCCTTTCTCTGGAATAAAGTCCGTGTGCGCCGTCTCCTCTACATCTGGGGGTTGCTCGTGTGGGCCACATTCAACGCAACATAGGACGCAACATGATGGATTAAATATTTTTTTTTTAATATAGTTTATTTTTTGTTAAATATTTCTACCTAATTTAGCTCTTGGTTTTTGTTATTGATATTTAAAAAATCTAAGGTTTTTAATTATCTTTGGAATTAACTTCTAAAATTTGTTGTAATGTTGAACTGTGGATAGCATTTGCAACCTGTCTCTTTTTATTCTATCTACTAGATATATTATTATAGTTAGATGATTTCTTTCACTAGCTGACAATCTCCTGTAAGTTTTGCTGGTGAAACGAAAATAATCTGTTATTAATTAAATAAATTTGTGAAGTATCATTATTTTTTTTTAGTTTAAAAAAATACATCTAAACTGTGTTTATTTCAAAACATATTTATTCTTTGTATTGACAGAATTTTGTACTCATATTTCATATTTTAATGTATATTTTAAAGAAGTAATAAATATGTTAATTAAATTTGTAAAATATTTTTTTTTTTTAATTTTCAACAACCCCGTCATTCATTTAAAAATGTATATTGTTTGTTATTGTATATTATATTTCATATTATTTTACTTATTCCTAATACAAGTAGATTAGAATACGAACAATTCTTTTGTGGCTTTGTACAGCTTGTAAGAATTTCACAGAGAATATTGCCAAACCCAGGCCCGAATATGTTTATAGGGTTAGACTTCGACAGATGTTCCACCGTGCTTGGAAAAGGAGATGTGCGGGCCATCTTGAGACAAAACAATATCCCAGAAATTCGAAATTCGCTTTGAAATTATCAAGCATGCATTCCGTATTACGAAGCAAGCATTCGTATGAGAGACCAGGTGGCCCGTTAAACACAAGAGCATTTGTGATTTAAGGATAACTCGTTAATATTTTTTTACGAAGGAAATGCAGCAATACTTATCAAATGCACGCAGTGGCGTGCAGATCTTCATTTATTGTCAATAGCATTTATCCCTCAATATTCAGGTATATGGGAACCTCGTATATATTGCAATTCAATTGAAGACACTTTTACCATAGTCAAAACCGAGTTCACGGGGAAGATGTGGCAAACGTCCCGACTCCGACTTCCGTTTTAAAGGAATCAGGAGACATCGCAATGCATTTGAATGCTGGTATAACTGCCACTCGTTTTGTTCCCCGACTGATGCATAGACCTCATCATCCGGCCAAAACTACAACCCAATTTAGAAGATTTTAGTTTACAAAATGCATTATTCTATCATATCATCGTTATAAGTCAGATTTTATGCACACAAATCACCTGCATTTTCACTCATAAATTTGCAAATTGCATTTCAAAATATGGAACTAGAAATAGAAGCGTCAAAAAAAAGGAGTTTTTAACAAATAGCGAATCGTTTTCTCAGATTACTAGAGAGCGGCTCTACTGATATTGCTTTCACAACCCTGCACAACAAGTACTATCGAGCGTTGTGTTATGTTTCTTCATTCAATTAAAAATTGGCTAAGAAGCACCATAGGTGAAAAGAGGTTAAATGGGGTAACTATGTTGAGCATTCACCGACAACGGGTTTTGATAAAAAGATGCAATTAAAGTGAATCTATAATTTAGTATTTTATTTTATTACCTCCCCTAACATATTTTTAAATTATATTGTATGTATTATTTTACGCTCGAATTTTTACCTTTTTGTCATAAATGGTGTAATTTGAACCGTTCCCATTTAAAAATAATTTGCAAGCACCTCGGTAATGGCTAAAACTACACGATTTTTTTTATACTTTTCCAAAATTATTTAATGGGGGTTTCGGTTATTTTCTTTTACAAACGATGATTCTACATATTTATATTTTAGTTAGTCTGATACAAATTGAATAGCAAAAATATTTTAATTGTAACATTTTTTCTAACTTACTATATTTCCTTTCTTATAATTTAAAACTACGTTTAATACGAAATAAAAAACACGATTAAACTATTTTCACAACCCGATAATGGAACATTTATTTTTTCGAAAGTTTTGTAAGTGAAGAAAAACCGGCACCGAGAAAACCGACCAACACCAACTACTGTAAAACCGAGAAAACGACCACCAGAGCTTACGCCGGGATCAACGAAGAAAACCAGCTCAGAGAAAACTGACTCATCCGAACCACTCCCAGTTGGAGAGGACGGCCACCAGTGCTTATTCTGGATCATAGGAACAGGCATAAACGAGCCGTTCAGGGTTTTCGCCCGTTTCCATTTTCACTACTTTCTTCCCCCTTTTTTTCGTCTTATTTTCCTTCTTGTTTTTTGTTCCCTATATTTTCATAATTTTGTTGTAATCTTGAACTAATGATAGGATTTTCAAAATTTTTCTTTTTATTGTATCTACGAGATTTGTTATTATAGTTAAATGTATTCTTTCCACAGCTGACAAGGTCTTTTTACATTTGCTGGTGAAAGGAAAATAATTTGTTGATCGTTAAATAAATTTGTAAAGTAACATTAATTTTACATACCCGCTTACTCCCGGATTTAAGATCAGACACAAACGAACCGCTCAGGGGTTTTTCGTTCACCCCCCTTATCGCCAATTTCCCTTTCGCTACATTTTTTTCCCTGTTCCCTCTTTTTTTTCTTTCTGTTCCTATTTTTTCTTCTCCCACTTTTTTCTACTTTTCTACCCCATTTTTACTTCTCTTTCCTTTTTCCTTCTCTCACACTTAGCTTTGCTAGGAAACGATCCTTCCGGAAGCTCTTCCGAGATTTGATTGGACCCACTCGGGATTTCAAGGCTTAAAACCCAGCCAGCAGTCGAGTCGGATGGCTCGACTGGTGGGTGGGTCTTAAGCCTTTGGAGTCCTGCGGGTGTTAGGTCCTTCTCTCCGTCTGCAGTCGATCGGAGGGGTCGTTTCTTCCTGAGATGACTCGAAGGTGCTTTGTTTCTCCCTTTCTCTGGAATAAAGTCCGTGTGCGCCGTCTCCTCTACATCTGGGGGTTGCTCGTGTGGGCCACATTCAACGCAACATAGGACGCAACATGATGGATTAAATATTTTTTTTTTAATATAGTTTATTTTTTGTTAAATATTTCTACCTAATTTAGCTCTTGGTTTTTGTTATTGATATTTAAAAAATCTAAGGTTTTTAATTATCTTTGGAATTAACTTCTAAAATTTGTTGTAATGTTGAACTGTGGATAGCATTTGCAACCTGTCTCTTTTTATTCTATCTACTAGATATATTATTATAGTTAGATGATTTCTTTCACTAGCTGACAATCTCCTGTAAGTTTTGCTGGTGAAACGAAAATAATCTGTTATTAATTAAATAAATTTGTGAAGTATCATTATTTTTTTTTAGTTTAAAAAAATACATCTAAACTGTGTTTATTTCAAAACATATTTATTCTTTGTATTGACAGAATTTTGTACTCATATTTCATATTTTAATGTATATTTTAAAGAAGTAATAAATATGTTAATTAAATTTGTAAAATATTTTTTTTTTTTAATTTTCAACAACCCCGTCATTCATTTAAAAATGTATACTGTTTGTTATTGTATATTATATTTCATATTATTTTACTTATTCCTAATACAAGTAGATTAGAATACGAACAATTCTTTTGTGGCTTTGTACAGCTTGTAAGAATTTCACAGAGAATATTGCCAAACCCAGGCCCGAATATGTTTATAAGGTTAGACTTCGACAGATGTTCCACCGTGCTTGGAAAAGGAGATGTGCGGGCCATCTTGAGACAAAACAATATCCCAGAAATTCGAAATTCGCTTTGAAATTATCAAGCATGCATTCCGTATTACGAAGCAAGCATTCGTATGAGAGACCAGGTGGCGCGTTAAACACAAGAGCATTTGTGATTTAAGGATAACTCGTTAATATTTTTTTACGAAGGAAATGCAGCAATGCTTATCAAATGCACGCAGTGGCGTGCAGATCTTCATTTATTGTCCTTTTCCAAAATTATTTAATGGGGTTTTCGGTTATTTTCTTTTACAAACGATGATTCTACATATTTATATTTTAGTTAGTCTGATACAAATTGAATAGCAAAAATATTTTAATTGTAACATTTTTTCTAACTTACTATATTTACTTTCTTATAATTTAAAACTACGTTTAATACGAAATAAAAAACACGATTAAACTATTTTCACAACCCGATAATGGAACATTTATTTTTTCGAAAGTTTTGTAAGTGAAGAAAAACCGGCACCGAGAAAACCGACCAACACCAACTACTGTAAAACCGAGAAAACGACCACCAGAGCTTACGCCGGGATCAACGAAGAAAACCAGCTCAGAGAAAACTGACTCATCCGAACCACTCCCAGTTGGAGAGGACGGCCACCAGTGCTTATTCTGGATCATAGGAACAGGCATAAACGAGCCGTTCAGGGTTTTCGCCCGTTTCCATTTTCACTACTTTCTTCCCCCTTTTTTTCGTCTTATTTTCCTTCTTGTTTTTTGTTCCCTATATTTTCATAATTTTGTTGTAATCTTGAACTAATGATAGGATTTTCAAAATTTTTCTTTTTATTGTATCTACGAGATTTGTTATTATAGTTAAATGTATTCTTTCCACAGCTGACAAGGTCTTTTTACATTTGCTGGTGAAAGGAAAATAATTTGTTGATCGTTAAATAAATTTGTAAAGTAACATTAATTTTACATACCCGCTTACTCCCGGATTTAAGATCAGACACAAACGAACCGCTCAGGGGTTTTTCGTTCACCCCCCTTATCGCCAATTTCCCTTTCGCTACATTTTTTCCCTGTTCCCTCTTTTTTTTCTTTCTGTTCCTATTTTTTCTTCTCCCACTTTTTTCTACTTTTCTACCCCATTTTTACTTCTCTTTCCTTTTTCCTTCTCTCACACTTAGCTTTGCTAGGAAACGATCCTTCCGGAAGCTCTTCCGAGATTTGATTGGACCCACTCGGGATTTCAAGGCTTAAAACCCAGCCAGCAGTCGAGTCGGATGGCTCGACTGGTGGGTGGGTCTTAAGCCTTTGGAGTCCTGCGGGTGTTAGGTCCTTCTCTCCGTCTGCAGTCGATCGGAGGGGTCGTTTCTTCCTGAGATGACTCGAAGGTGCTTTGTTTCTCCCTTTCTCTGGAATAAAGTCCGTGTGCGCCGTCTCCTCTACATCTGGGGGTTGCTCGTGTGGGCCACATTCAACGCAACATAGGACGCAACATGATGGATTAAATATTTTTTTTTTAATATAGTTTATTTTTTGTTAAATATTTCTACCTAATTTAGCTCTTGGTTTTTGTTATTGATATTTAAAAAATCTAAGGTTTTTAATTATCTTTGGAATTAACTTCTAAAATTTGTTGTAATGTTGAACTGTGGATAGCATTTGCAACCTGTCTCTTTTTATTCTATCTACTAGATATATTATTATAGTTAGATGATTTCTTTCACTAGCTGACAATCTCCTGTAAGTTTTGCTGGTGAAACGAAAATAATCTGTTATTAATTAAATAAATTTGTGAAGTATCATTATTTTTTTTTAGTTTAAAAAAATACATCTAAACTGTGTTTATTTCAAAACATATTTATTCTTTGTATTGACAGAATTTTGTACTCATATTTCATATTTTAATGTATATTTTAAAGAAGTAATAAATATGTTAATTAAATTTGTAAAATATTTTTTTTTTTTAATTTTCAACAACCCCGTCATTCATTTAAAAATGTATATTGTTTGTTATTGTATATTATATTTCATATTATTTTACTTATTCCTAATACAAGTAGATTAGAATACGAACAATTCTTTTGTGGCTTTGTACAGCTTGTAAGAATTTCACAGAGAATATTGCCAAACCCAGGCCCGAATATGTTTATAGGGTTAGACTTCGACAGATGTTCCACCGTGCTTGGAAAAGGAGATGTGCGGGCCATCTTGAGACAAAACAATATCCCAGAAATTCGAAATTCGCTTTGAAATTATCAAGCATGCATTCCGTATTAAGACGCAAGCATTCGTATGAGACTAGGTGGCCCGTTAAACACAGGAGCATTTGTGATTTAGGGATAACTCGTTAATATTTGTTTACGAAGAAAATGCAGCAATGCAGATGCAGTGGCGTGCAGACGTTCATTTATTGTCAGTAGCATTTATCCCTCACTATTCAGCTATATGGGAACCTCGTGTATATTGCAATTCAATTGAAGACACTTTTACCATAGTCAAAACCGAGTTCACGGGGAAGATGTGGCAAACGTCCCGACTCCGACTTCCGTTTTAAAGGAATCAGGAGACATCGCAATGCATTTGAATGCTGGTATAACTGCCACTCGTTTTGTTCCCCGACTGATGCATAGACCTCATCATCCGGCCAAAACTACAACCCAATTTAGAAGATTTTAGTTTACAAAATGCATTATTCTATCATATCATCGTTATAAGTCAGATTTTATGCACACAAATCACCTGCATTTTCACTCATAAATTTGCAAATTGCATTTCAAAATATGGAACTAGAAATAGAAGCGTCAAAAAAAGGAGTTTTTAACAAATAGCGAATCGTTTTCTCAGATTACTAGAGAGCGGCTCTACTGATATTGCTTTCACAACCCTGCACAACAAGTACTATCGAGCGTTGTGTTATGTTTCTTCATTCAATTAAAAATTGGCTAAGAAGCACCATAGGTGAAAAGAGGTTAAATGGGGTAACTATGTTGAGCATTCACCGACAACGGGTTTTGATAAAAAGATGCAATTAAAGTGAATCTATAATTTAGTATTTTATTTTATTACCTCCCCTAACATATTTTTAAATTATATTGTATGTATTATTTTACGCTCGAATTTTTACCTTTTTGTCATAAATGGTGTAATTTGAACCGTTCCCATTTAAAAATAATTTGCAAGCACCTCGGTAATGGCTAAAACTACACGATTTTTTTTATACTTTTCCAAAATTATTTAATGGGGGTTTCGGTTATTTTCTTTTACAAACGATGATTCTACATATTTATATTTTAGTTAGTCTGATACAAATTGAATAGCAAAAATATTTTAATTGTAACATTTTTTCTAACTTACTATATTTCCTTTCTTATAATTTAAAACTACGTTTAATACGAAATAAAAAACACGATTAAACTATTTTCACAACCCGATAATGGAACATTTATTTTTTCGAAAGTTTTGTAAGTGAAGAAAAACCGGCACCGAGAAAACCGACCAACACCAACTACTGTAAAACCGAGAAAACGACCACCAGAGCTTACGCCGGGATCAACGAAGAAAACCAGCTCAGAGAAAACTGACTCATCCGAACCACTCCCAGTTGGAGAGGACGGCCACCAGTGCTTATTCTGGATCATAGGAACAGGCATAAACGAGCCGTTCAGGGTTTTCGCCCGTTTCCATTTTCACTACTTTCTTCCCCCTTTTTTTCGTCTTATTTTCCTTCTTGTTTTTTGTTCCCTATATTTTCATAATTTTGTTGTAATCTTGAACTAATGATAGGATTTTCAAAATTTTTCTTTTTATTGTATCTACGAGATTTGTTATTATAGTTAAATGTATTCTTTCCACAGCTGACAAGTTCTTTTTACATTTGCTGGTGAAAGGAAAATAATTTGTTGATCGTTAAATAAATTTGTAAAGTTAACATTAATTTTACATACCCGCTTACTCCCGGATTTAAGATCAGACACAAACGAACCGCTCAGGGGTTTTTCGTTCACCCCCCTTATCGCCAATTTCCCTTTCGCTACATTTTTTTCCCTGTTCCCTCTTTTTTTTCTTTCTGTTCCTATTTTTTCTTCTCCCACTTTTTTCTACTTTTCTACCCCATTTTTACTTCTCTTTCCTTTTTCCTTCTCTCACACTTAGCTTTGCTAGGAAACGATCCTTCCGGAAGCTCTTCCGAGATTTGATTGGACCCACTCGGGATTTCAAGGCTTAAAACCCAGCCAGCAGTCGAGTCGGATGGCTCGACTGGTGGGTGGGTCTTAAGCCTTTGGAGTCCTGCGGGTGTTAGGTCCTTCTCTCCGTCTGCAGTCGATCGGAGGGGTCGTTTCTTCCTGAGATGACTCGAAGGTGCTTTGTTTCTCCCTTTCTCTGGAATAAAGTCCGTGTGCGCCGTCTCCTCTACATCTGGGGGTTGCTCGTGTGGGCCACATTCAACGCAACATAGGACGCAACATGATGGATTAAATATTTTTTTTTTAATATAGTTTATTTTTTGTTAAATATTTCTACCTAATTTAGCTCTTGGTTTTTGTTATTGATATTTAAAAAATCTAAGGTTTTTAATTATCTTTGGAATTAACTTCTAAAATTTGTTGTAATGTTGAACTGTGGATAGCATTTGCAACCTGTCTCTTTTTATTCTATCTACTAGATATATTATTATAGTTAGATGATTTCTTTCACTAGCTGACAATCTCCTGTAAGTTTTGCTGGTGAAACGAAAATAATCTGTTATTAATTAAATAAATTTGTGAAGTATCATTATTTTTTTTTAGTTTAAAAAAATACATCTAAACTGTGTTTATTTCAAAACATATTTATTCTTTGTATTGACAGAATTTTGTACTCATATTTCATATTTTAATGTATATTTTAAAGAAGTAATAAATATGTTAATTAAATTTGTAAAATATTTTTTTTTTTAATTTTCAACAACCCCGTCATTCATTTAAAAATGTATATTGTTTGTTATTGTATATTATATTTCATATTATTTTACTTATTCCTAACACAAGTAGATTAGAACCCGAACAATTCTTTTGTGGCTTTGTACAGCTTGTAAGAATTTCACAGAGAATATTGCCAAACCCAGGCCCGAATATGTTTATAAGGTTAGACTTCGACAGATGTTCCACCGTGCTTGGAAAAGGAGATGTGCGGGCCATCTTGAGACAAAACAATATCCCAGAAATTCGAAATTCGCTTTGAAATTATCAAGCATGCATTCCGTATTACGAAGCAAGCATTCGTATGAGAGACCAGGTGGCCCGTTAAACACAAGAGCATTTGTGATTTAAGGATAACTCGTTAATATTTTTTTACGAAGGAAATGCAGCAATGCTTATCAAATGCACGCAGTGGCGTGCAGATCTTCATTTATTGTCAATAGCATTTATCCCTCAATATTCAGGTATATGGGAACCTCGTATATATTGCAATTCAATTGAAGACACTTTTACCATAGTCAAAACCGAGTTCACGGGGAAGATGTGGCAAACGTCCCGACTCCGACTTCCGTTTTAAAGGAATCAGGAGACATCGCAATGCATTTGAATGCTGGTATAACTGCCACTCGTTTTGTTCCCCGACTGATGCATAGACCTCATCATCCGGCCAAAACTACAACCCAATTTAGAAGATTTTAGTTTACAAAATGCATTATTCTATCATATCATCGTTATAAGTCAGATTTTATGCACACAAATCACCTGCATTTTCACTCATAAATTTGCAAATTGCATTTCAAAATATGGAACTAGAAATAGAAGCGTCAAAAAAAGGAGTTTTTAACAAATAGCGAATCGTTTTCTCAGATTACTAGAGAGCGGCTCTACTGATATTGCTTTCACAACCCTGCACAACAAGTACTATCGAGCGTTGTGTTATGTTTCTTCATTCAATTAAAAATTGGCTAAGAAGCACCATAGGTGAAAAGAGGTTAAATGGGGTAACTATGTTGAGCATTCACCGACAACGGGTTTTGATAAAAAGATGCAATTAAAGTGAATCTATAATTTAGTATTTTATTTTATTACCTCCCCTAACATATTTTTAAATTATATTGTATGTATTATTTTACGCTCGAATTTTTACCTTTTTGTCATAAATGGTGTAATTTGAACCGTTCCCATTTAAAAATTTTTCCAAGCACCTCGGTAATGGCTTATGCTACACGATTTTTTTTTGTACCCCAAACTTATTTTATTGGGTCTTCGGTTATTTTCTTGTACAAACGATGATTTTACATATTTATATTTTAGTTAGTCTGATACAAATTGAATAGCAAAAATATTTTAATTGTAACATTTTTTCAATACTTACTATATTTTCTTTCTTATAATTTAAACCTACGTTTAAAATACGAAATAAAACACACGATTAAACTATTTTCACAACCCGGTAATAGAACATTTATTTTTCCGACGGTTTTGTAAGTGAAGAAAAACCAGCACCGAATAAACCGACCAACACGAACTACTCGAATGAAAGACGGAGAAAACGACCACCAGAGCTTACGCCGGGATCAACGGAGAAAACCAGCTCAGAGAAAACTGACTCATCCGAACCACTCCCAGTTGAAAAGAGAGGACGGCCACCAGCGCTTATTCTGGATCATAGGAGCAGGCATAAACGAGCCGCTCAAGGTTATCACCGTTTTCCATTTTCACTACCTTTCCCCCTTTTTTTGTCTTTTTTTCCTTCTTGTTTTTTGTACCCTATATTTTTTTAATTTTATAATTTTGTTGTACTCTTGAACTAAAGATAGGATTTTCTAAATTTTTCTTTTTATTGTATCTACGAGATTTATTATTATATTTAAATGTATTCTTTCAACAGCTGACATGGTCTTGTAAGTTTTGCTGGTGAATGCTCGGGCAATACGGCTTCGTAGAACATATGAACATATTTTACGTTACCATAAAATGATGATTTAAACTTTTTCAAACAGTATCATTTATCCAAGATCATTAATGTAGGCATTTTAATTATTATTGTAAAGAAGTAATTCGATAAACGATTACTTATTATACTATATTATGTTTATTTTATCATGAACATTTCCAAGAATATTTTGTTGGATTACTTTAAAATCAGTTCACAGTTTTCCGTATCGTTTTCATTTATATATATTTGGATTTCCCTAATCCGATGATTTCTAGTTTTCTTTTCGTTTGTCTTTCAAAAATCCTTGCTGGCCGCATAGAAGGAATTTCCGCACACAAATCCTATTTCGGTACGTTCTATTTTTCTTAGGTGTTACAAATACAACAGAAATCTTAAAGTACATTACAATGCAAAGACCTAAGTACAAAACCAAAAAAAAGATAAAATGAACAATAGCGAGTTCACGCAAGGTAAAAACGAGTGTAATTGATCAACTGATTTAGAATAAATTACAGTAAGTTGTAAATAGCAAAATATTTCCTTCATCACGTAATTCATTCCAACCAATGAAATTTCACACGCTTACATACACAGATAATAAACCAACTTAGAAAATTATTATATTTTTCAGAACTAGAGAGAAGTTGACGTTGTTTTTAAAAATCTGTTAATTCTGTAGGTAAATTTATTATGCAATAAGTATTGGCGGGAAGAGTGGTTCACCCGTGTGCCATGTCTTCTGACCCAACGGCGGATGGTGGATCAATTCATATTGCAAATCTGATTGCAAATAGAAGTAGTTGAGCTGTGAGGTCCGTCTTTGGGGCGTTTAAGGTGCTCGGGCAGCTCGTAGCTGAAAACAAACTGAAGGCAGGACTTGCTATTGCTGAGTGTTCCAGACCTGTGGTGATTCTTGGGGAGGGAGTACAGGTTCCGGGGAAGCGAGCATATGTAGTAGTCGTGGACTCATCCAACGGTGAAAAGGCAGAAATGCGGGATTACTACCGTGCATTGCAGAAGATCAATGCTACCCCGCAGCCTTCCTTGTGTGTCAGCGTGCCGGGTAACATGTTGGGTAAGAGCTTAAGAAGGTTGCGAAGTACGTGGTAAGGCGAGCGAAATGCAAGTACTCCCTTAGAACAGTCGGTACCGCTGCTACGGATGTGGTGAATTCTGCAGGAAAGGAGCAAGTGACTACTACAGAGGCTCAAACATTAGTGGTTCTTGCTGAGGAACGGACTTACACGGATCTCCTATAGTATCGCTATCGAGGAGGCAGGTGAGGTGCTCTCTGTTAGAAAAATATAAATGAACAGCTACGTATTAAGGTTAAAGGGAGAAGAAAGCAGCCACCAAGCTAAGCGAGGTCATAAAAAAGAAAATCCCCGACGTGATGGTGGTGGAAGGTGGAAGGAGAGAGCGCCACGTAGCGCTCCTGGTGAAGGATCTCGTTGAGCTAGCTATAGAAGAGGAGGTGAGGGCAGGGCTACAGCTGCAGGTGTGAAGTGGGGCGGTCAAGGTCTCCTTTTTGTGGAGATCGTTTGGGAGTACTAAGACGGCCTCCATGATTGTAGGAAAGACGGTCGGCAACATGCTGCTGGAGAAAGCCGCATAAAGTTAGGGTGGATACTCTGTAGGGTCTCGAAAAGATCATCTGAGGAGCGGTGCTTCCGGTGTGCCGAAAATGGTCACCTTGCCTATAAATGTAAAGCGTAGGTCGCCGGAATCAGTGTTGCGACAAAATGGGGAATGTTAGCTGTGAATGCAAGGAGGCCATGAAGAGTCTCAAGTGCGGAGATTAGGGGCATAAACTAAGTGGTTGCAAAAAGAGAAATGGCTAGATTCCACCAATTTAATGCAAATAGGAGTAGGTTCGCACATGATGCTGCATGGGAGCTGGCGATGAGAAGCCAAGCGGACTTCATCCTGCTAAGTGAGTCAAACAAGAAGCTGGCTGAGGAGAAAGGTTGGATTAGGAACGCGGACGTGGACATAAACGATGCGCTTGTAGAAGTGTCACGAGTCTTTCCAATCGTCAGTGTAGCTCTTAGGAGGGACTTCGTCGTTGTGGAAATCAGGGAGGTCACATTGACAGTTGGCTATGTTTCTCAAAATTCGGGTTTGGAGAAATACGAAGGATTCATCTATGAAGTTGTGGCTGAGGCGGGGAGATGGCCAAGCGTGATAATCGCCGGTGACTTCAATGTCAAGATCGAGTCATGGGGAGCTGTGGTCACTGATCGAAGGGTTCAGATCCTTGTGGAAGCTGCAATCGGCGCCGGACTTTACTCTCTGGGTGATGGTTTATGTCCTACACTTGAGAGAGGTGAGTCGGCGTCGTTCATCGATGTCACTTTCGCAAGTAAGAGGGCGTGCCAAAGGGTCGGCGATTGGTGTATCTTGGATGAGGAAACCCTTAGCTACCATAATGTCGTCTTGTTCGTCTATAAAGCTCTTGGGAGTGTGGCTAGCTTCACTCTCGGATTACGGAAAGTAAGCGAGCGTGCGATGAGGGTTTTCCGCCGTACTATTACTGACAGGCTAAGGCACGCGCTAATGCCTGATGAGGTGATCTCCATTGTGCAGGAGGCGCTTGATGAGCTTCGAATGAAATGCGTTGTCAGGAACAGGAGTGCTTACTGGTGGTACGAGGAAGTAGGGGAGCTTGAAGAGAGTGCCCCAGAGCAAGAAGGAAGCTGCAGAGAGTACTAAGAAGCAACGATAGAATGGACATCCTTCACGCTAGGGAGATGCTCGGCGAAGCTAGGCGGGCTTACAGTGCAGGTATCAGTCGCGCTAAGGAGAAGAAGTGAACTGACCTGCTAATTGTGATCGATGCGGACGTATGGTGGAGCGGTTACAAGATAGTAATGATATTTGGTGGTTCCCTCCCCGTTATGACTAAGGAGCGCTTAGTGGACGCGATAGTCAAATTATTCCGCAACGTAGAACGGATGCCTTGAAGGAAAGTTACCTGATGAAGTAGTTCCTCTGTTCAAGCAGGATGAAGAGGTTGCAGCAGCTAAGCGTGTCAACCCGCGGAGGAGTCCCGGTCTTGATGGCATCAGCCGCGAGGCGGTGCAGGTCTTGGCTCAGGTGACCCCGGAGAAGCTTGTCAATGTATTTAATTACTGCTTAACAAACGAGTTTGTGCCAGGAGCATGGAAGGTTGTTCGGCTGGCTTTGATTGAGAAGGGGCGTGACAAATTTGGTAATGCTACTGGATATCGCCCGCTATGTTTGTTAAGCAAGCTCGACAAGCTTTTCGAGCGCCTCCTTGTAGGTAGATTGGCAGCCGAGTTGGAAGCTGGGGTAGCATTAAGTGCGAACCAGTTCGGGTTCCGAAAAGGCAGGTCCACGGTGGATGCTATCCACCGAGTGATGCAGTTGGTCGACTAGGCTGCCGCGGGCAGCTGGCGCCACTAGGAGGATAACAACCGGTATCCTCCTAGACGTTGAAAATGCCTTTAATAGCCTGCCCTGGCGTGTTATTATGGATGAGCTTGAGGTGAGTGGAGTGAGCGCATACCTCAGGCGGTTGGTCGGCCAGTATTTGAGCGACAGGTATCTGGTCGCCAGCGGGGAAGGGCTGTCAGTTACATATGAGGTTGGTGTGGTGTCCTACAGGGGTCGGTGCTCGGTCCTTTGCTCTTGAATATTGTTTATGAGTGTGCTGAGGATCGAGTACCCCGAAGGGGTCACTGCAGTCTGTTTTGCTGATGATCTGGCACCGGTTGTCGGCAAAACGGAGCTGGAACTCGCGGGGAAGGGCGTAGTGCCCTTCGTAGCGAGCCAGTCGTTCACCATACGGATCGCCGTAGTGGCGATCCGTATGGTGAACGACTGGCTCGCTACGAGGAGACTGTAGCTCGCAGAGCGGAAGACGGAGGCGGTGGTCATGGCCGGGAAACGTAATCTTGACCCCATCACGTTACGTGCCGGTGCGACTGAAGTCCTGCTCTCACGTAAGGTAAAATACCTTGGTGTGGCTTGACCACCAAAGGTCGTTCCAGGAGCATGTCCGAGAAGCAGTAAGCAAGACTACTGCTAGGAAGCAGTAAGCAACGGCTGATGCCCTAGCCAAGCTGATGCGGAATAGGGGTGGCCCATCCACCGCAAGAAGGAGACTTCTTGCTTCGGTGGCATGATCGGTCGGCCTGTACGGGGTACCGGTTTGGGATAGGGCTCTACTAGGCGGGCCAGGGAGCTCCTGGATGGCTTGCAGCGGGTGCTGGCTTTGCGGATCGCACGTGCCTATTGAACGGGTTCCAACGAGGCCGTGGTCATCGCTGGGGTGCCGCCCCTGAGAGTCATGGCGGAGGAGAGGGAGACGAGACAACGGGGTGCTTTGCCAAGTGTCGCTCGCGATTTGCGGGTAGTGGCAAGAGAGGTGGCAGGCGTCGCTGACAGGTAGATGGACGAGATCCCTCATCCCTGACTTCAGGACCTGGATAGGGAGGAAGTCCGGAAAACTACCGTACGTACTCACCCAGTTTCTGAGTGGCCACGGGTGCTTTGGCACTTACCTGCACAGGATTGGGAAAAGAGCTTCTTCTCGATGTAGGCTTTGGGCAATCGTCGACTCCCCGGGACAAATTTGTTACGAATAATAAAACTAATAAACTTCCCAAATCAGGAGTTTACAAACTTGAATGTGGTTCTGGACTTGGATTTGGGTTAGATTAGTCAGACTAGGATCTCTTTTGAAAATGTGAGACAACAAATCTGTTTTTTTTTTTTTTTAATAATAATTTGTTTCTAATTTGATATTTAATTGAGAAGCTCTTGTTATCAATGGTAATTTCAAAGTACTTCATGTTGAGAACAAAGGTTTGAAACTGAACATTTTAAAATCTATGGAAATTATTAAACTCAATTATTCTAATTTACTTTTAATGATCATTTAGATTTGAATAATTCGCCGTTGTTGAACTTATGAATGTGAAATGGTCTTCTTATCTTGTAAATAATCCTTTTTTCTGATTTGACTTATAGTATATACTATTTATATATTACTGATTCCTGTGTACTCCCTACTTCTGCTTTCATCTTTTTTTGTTATCGTATTTACCTTTTCTTTGTAATGTACTTTTTAGCTTTAGTACTCTGTACGTAACATCAGAAGAAGATATTATGTACCACAACAGTTGTTGCGGTTTTTTTTAAAAATAAATTTATTGTGAAGTTTTAATACTTATTTTGTTTATTTTTTTGGAAATATTACTAGGTCGATTAATTTTTAAATAATACTAATAATAATACATTTTTGAATAAACCATGCATTTTCTACATTCGGTTCAATCTTCTGTACATAAACATATGCTTAAATAATTTGACATCAGAGTTGTGAATTATTTTTTGTTATATTTTTTATATTTAGAATCTTAATGTATTTATCATAATATTAATTTATGTTTTTAAATAATTAATAAGGGCGTCTTTAATAATATATATTCTTATTTTATAATAATTTTTTAATTTTGTGATGTTGTTCTAATCAAGGTTTTTACTAGGGCTTTCTTTGATTCATCCAGGCAAATGTTGGGACAGTTTCTTTTTTATTCGTGGAGTAATTATATAAACATATATCCATCTAAGTAGTAGTTTTAGCCGAATGTCAAGAATATTCCTACCTCATTGTCACGTATCTCATGCTTTCACCACCTTTAAAGTAAAAGAAAATAATTATACGATACCTCTATCTCTTCCATTTTAATTGTACGTTACGTCAAAAACCATACAATAAATGTCCACATAAACTATAACTTCAATTTTCGAAAAATCACGCAACTTATTTAACTAACACTACTAATTTGAATTCAGTTCTACCAACCTCCTATATATATATATATATTTCTGGCGTTAACTATATAATGTTTTACTGTACACCGATCAGAATAAAATACTTATTTATAGACTTATAATATTAAACTGAAACTTTTTCAATGATTATGGATGGGGATTGATGTGGAATAGTTCAGTACCAAAGCACGTGCTCAGACAAGTGCTAATAGCGTTTCTGAATATTCAATTAGATATTCAGCCGATTTCTAAATACAATCGGAATATGTGTCTGCACAGTATTTTATAAATTTATATATATAAAACTCCCGTATGTAGGTAGATATATGAGGATTTTTTTATTACCGAACATAGTATTTAGCTTACCACTGAACACCTTTTGGAATGTTTATTTTTTGCGTACGCATACTAATTGAACTAGTTGTGGAAATTCCATACACGAGACAATTCTTTAAAAAGAAACATACCTAAAGGCATTCAATGGAATAGTAAGCTAGTACTACGTTCAGTAATAAAAAAATTTCAGTTTATATCCCTATCAACGAGAGCGATATGATAACATTATCAGAGACTATACATCTACACTTACAAGCAAGTAACCTACGCCGTTAAAAGCTTATCGTTTGCATTTTACAGTACTTAATTTTTAGAAAAGATATATATTTTTTAGCTAACCGAATAATTTCTCTAATTAAATCTAAAATTCCATAACATTAAAATTTTATTTGATAAATATTACTTATTCTAAGAATACATTTACAAGATGAAAAAAGAAAAATTTCGCACATTATTTAAAAAAAAAAGAGTTAGAAAGTAGTAAACTTAAACGGCACATTTATAAATCGAATATTGAAAAGAACTTAATTTTTCTATTAAGTTAATATCACGTAAACTACTAATCTTAGCGAATGGAAAATTATATTAATAAAAAAAACAATTTTTTTGACTATTATTGTAATTTATAAATATATAATTTACTTTCACACAATCATATGTTATATATATATATATATAAAGAAATGTACTTATATTAAAATGTAAATTTAAAAAAATAATAACAAAAATTAAAATAGAAAAATTTCAACTTTCATGAATTTTTTATAAACATTTTTTTTTATAAATAAAAATCTATAATTTCGCTTTCGTATTATCCCGGCGAATATAACCTAAATTAAAAGGAAAAGAATAGTTAAAAGTTATCAAGAAGACATACATTATATATACTATATATATATATATATAGACACACACATATTCCGAATTTTTAAATGATAAAATTAAACGTTTTTGGTTAAAGGGGATAATGAATGGTTAAGATTTCCAAAATCTGATCCGATCAACGTATTCCCTTCCGCAGTTCATTGTATAACTATACAGCAGGAAAAATAAAACCCAATGAAAAATTATTAGAACGCGTACGTGCTTATTTTACTAAATATAATATTTTAATCCCTCTTCAAATTTGGACTCCAGAAACTCAGTAAGCTTAGAAATTCATTACAAAATAAAAAATACGACATGCATAATTAATAAATTAAATACAAAAGAAAATAATACCGTTGGTGATTTGTTCTGTCATTATTTGAGATATACTTGTATATATTCTTAATGTGTACGTTGCAATCTGTTTAACTACGTAATCAACAGTAAGTAACTACAGTAAGTAACCCCACCCCGCAAACCAATGACATGAGGATGATGTGTGTGACATGTTAAGTGCAGTCCCTGTACAGACTCAGGCCAACCATTCCTGAGATGTGTTAATTAAACTCCAACCATCAAAGTACATCGTTTTCATCCATGAAAACGATAACATCGTTTACAAATTACATCGATGTCTAGTATTCAAATCAGTATAAAAGAAAAATAAGCTAAGATTTGAACCACAAAAACCTTAGACTTCGAAAATCAGCTGTTAAACAACTGATTTGCGACTTGTTTAGCAACTGGACCGGCCCGGTAGGATGAAATATAGATGACAAATATTCTCAAAAATAACTTTCCAAGAAACGTTGTATCGAACTGATAATACTGTAACAAAACATAATAATAATTGTTACAACGAAATAATTGTTACACTTCATTCAGTAGTTTTAACGTTAAAAAAAAAAAATAAATAAAAAACATATTAACCCGTCAAAAAATAAATACTACAATAGATAAAAAGAATGCCTTTGTTACAATAATGGAGAAAAAAAAGACATAAATGTAACATAAAACACATCCACACACAAATTGTCGTTTAATTACGATGTTATCTTGTGTTCTTAGGATTAAACTAAAAAATAACGATAATTTTATGTTCTCACGCCTTACGCAAACAAATAGATGAATAAGGTTGCGTTTTTTTTTTTTGTCTTCAGTCATTTGACTGGTTTGATGCAGCTCTCCAAGATTCCCTATCTAGTGCTAGTCGTTTCATTTCAGTATACCCTCTACATCCTACATCCCCAACAATTTGTTTTACATACTCCAAACGTGGCCTGCCTACACAATTTTTCCCTTCTACCTGTCCTTCCAATATTAAAGCGACTATTCCAGGATGCCTTAGTATGTGGCCTATAAGTCTGTCTCTTCTTTTAACTATATTTTTCCAAATGCTTCTTTCTTCATCTATTTGCCCCAATACCTCTTCATTTGTCACTTTATCCACCCATCTGATTTTTAACATTCTCCTATAGCACCACATTTCAAAAGCTCTTCTCAGATATTCCGATTGTCCAAGTTTCACTTCCATATAAAGCGACACTCCAAACATACACTTTCAAAAATCTTTTCCTGACATTTAAATTAATTTTTGATGTAAACAAATTATATTTCTTACTGAAGGCTCGTTTAGCTTGTGCTATTCGGCATTTTATATCGCTCCTGCTTCGTCCATCTTTAGTAATTTTACTTCCCAAATAACAAAATGCTTCTACCTCCATAATCTTTTCTCCTCCTATTTTCACATTCAGTGGTCCATCTTTGTTATTTCTACTACATTTCATTACTTTCGTTTTGTTCTTGTTTATTTTCATGCGATAGTTCTTGCGTAGGACTTCATCTATGCCGTTCATTGTTTCTTCTAAATCCTTTTTACTCTCGGCTAGAATTACTATATCATCAGCAAATCGTAGCATCTTTATCTTTTCACCTTGTACTGTTACTCCGAATCTAAATTGTTCTTTCACATCATTAACTGCTAGTTCCATGTAAAGATTAAAAAGTAACGGAGATAGGGAACATCCTTGTCGGACTCCCTTTCTTATTAGGGCTTCTTTCTTATGTTCTTCAATTGTTATTGTTGCTGTTTGGTTCCTGTACATGTTAGCAATTGTTCTTCTATCTCTGTATTTGAACCCTAATTTTTTTAAAACGCTGAACATTATATTCCAATCTACGTTATCGAAAGCCTTTTCTAGGTCTATAAACGCCAAGTATGTTGGTTTGTTTTTCATTAATCTTCCTTCTACTATTAATCTGAGGCCTAAAATTGCTTCCCTTGTCCCTATACTTTTTCTGAAACCAAATTGTTGCGTAAAACAATAAATGATTGTCATAAATGAACATGATGTAATTAAAACAAAATGCTTCCAGAAGCTTAAAAAGAATGTAAATGGTAAATGTACCCCCCGCGACTAACAACCACAAAATATTAAACGTAACATTTTTACGTTAAGAAATTAACTACAAAAAAAAACTGTACAACGGAGCGAAACTTTACATTTAAATAACGACGTAAATCTGTGTATTACAAAAAAAATTAATTTTTGAATTAGAATAGGTTGTTTAATAAAAATAAATCAAAGCACACATAATTGCCGATCTCCTTGGCGAAGGAGTAGCGAATCGGTCTTTCATCCGGAGGTCACGGGTTCGAATCCCGGTCAGGCATGGTATTTTTCAAACGCTAGAATATTCCATTTCCGCGCCTAATTGGTAACGTCAAATACTCTCTATCCAATAGTAGGTTATCTGGACATCGATATTTCCACCGACATAATGACCACGATCGTATATTATCAATTAAAATCGATAAGAATATCTACTGACTCGTATAATTCCATCATCCGCAAATGAGAAATTAAACCTTAATTATAAGGAAAAAATTATATTAAATGACTGCATCATTTTATACTAGGCTAATAGTTATCGTATAGTTTTATTACAATTTTTGTAGTAATTAATTTCAGATCTAGCAATCATTTTACTATAAAGAATTATGTATAAGAAATTCATTAATGAAATAACTAATATTTCATTCATAGTGTACTAATTAATTAATTGTTGAAATTGTTAGAAAAAAAACCAAGTTGATATAAAGATCCAGATAATGGGATTTCGACAGATATTAATCATATACTAGCTAACAACAAGATGTTAACAGACAGTAAACATTCTAAACATTTATTTAAATTTGTTATAACTCATAATGTGCAAAACTGTGATTAAAACCCTAATAATGGTAAAAATTTCATGGCATGAATGCATAACAAAAATCAAATTTATTTTTTATTAGTTTCAATATTTACCCATTGATATAAAACGTTTACATGCATTTTCCATAACATTAGCTTTATATATATGTATATACTAGGTCTGTAAATAAAGTAATGAGACTGGTTCAGAAAGTCTTTTTATTTACAATGCAATTACACATGGACTCTACCACCTTCGAAATAGTTGTTCCCTTGGGAACCCACAGTTTTCGTAGTTTCCCAACGGAACTATGAAGAGTTCAAAGCAGTGTTGGAACTCAGAAACCGGAATATCCTTCAGATGGTCGGTTACATTTATTTTATGTATTCTATTGTTCTGAAATGGTCTCCTTTGAGGTGTTATTTTAAAGTCGGAAATAGGAAAACGTCGCAGGGACTCAAGTCAGGTGAATAAGGTGGTTGAGGAACTACAGGAATGTTTTTCTTTGCCAAAAACTCATTAATTGAGAGTGCAGTGTGACAAGGTGCATTGTCACGATGCAGCACCCAGTTGTCTTTCATGACTGGTCTCACGCGGGAACTCCTTTCCGCAGCGTTTCAAGAATTTCTAGATAAAAATATTAATTTATCTGTGTGTCTACACTCCAAAATTCTCTGATTCGCTCAACATTGTCGTCACTTTTTGACGTTAACGGTCTTCCAGAGCGTGGATCGTCCGCAACTGATTCCCGGCCATCTGAAAATGCTTTAAACCACTTAAAACCTTGGGTTAGTGACAGAGCGTCAGTAGCATTCTCACCAAGTTTAATACAAAACTTGATTGCACAACGTTGCTTATAATTAGTATCTCATTTTTATAACGCACAACATAAACTTGTTTCACGAATAGTTTGTTTACATCTCACGTGGCAACAACAGACTAAAAATATTAATACCTAATATAAACCAGATGTTCAATAACCATATGTTTACTAGTAACTTTACAGTGTTGCCGCTTTGGCTGAAAAAAAAACCTAGTCACATTACTTTATTTACAAACCTCGTATATTCCAATAAAAAGTAAACGAACTTTATCTGAGATGATAGGGAAAGCCACGGGAAATATTGTATATCGGGTAGTGTGTTGATGTACATTGAGAAGGAAGAATTTTGAACAATTACTGTAGCTGAGGTTTGTTAATCTGTTACTATTTTTCAATTCGTGTATTTTATTTTTTTGTTTTGCTATATTAAGAAAAATGTTTATTAGGTACACAAAGAATACGATTTTCTGTCTATTTTTTGTCTGTTTAGCTTTAAAAAAAAAAGATTTTTAAAAGTTTTTATTTACTTTTAATTGGATCTATTGTTAATTTCTCAGTATTACATTCTCTACAAGTTTTGTTACTAAATCTTTCACATTCATTAGTCATTTAACAAAGCTATTATACTACAAAACTAAAAAAAACTTGTTTTTCGATACCGAATTTTGTGTTTTACTCGGATATCATAAAAACTATTGGAGTTACAGGTATGGGATATTTTCTTTTTTTACTGTTTAGCCTGCGGTAATTACCGTTCAGATAATACTTCAGAGGATGATATGTATGAGTGTAGTCTTGTACAGTCTCTAGTTCGACCGTTCCTGAGATGTGTGGTTAATTGAAACCCAACCACCAAAGAACACCGGTATCCACGATCTAGTATTCAAATCCTTGTAAAAATAACTGAGTTTAATAAGACTTGAACGCTGGAACTTTCGACTTCCAAATCGGCTTATTTAGGTAAACGCGTTCACCACTAGACCAACCCGGTGGGTTACAGTTCTGAGACCTATTTTATCCTATTTCTCAGCTCAAATTACATAAGAGACCACCAACTTTACTCCTTAATTTGGGTACCAGAAGTTACAATATTTATTAGAATAGCTGAAATCCAGGCGAAATATTTCGCTAGCCGTAACTCGAAAACTAAGCGTTTATAGACCTATATTAAAATGAACGTTTTTTATTATTTTCACAAGTAGAATATGTCTCGAAAGTTTCTCCGTTTCTTCGTGCGTCACCTGTATATAAAAATATTTTTTTAAATTATTTAAAAAAAGTATTATGTTAATTGTTACAATAGAAAAGTCCTTACAAAAGGAAAAACCCAGAAAATCCTTTAATACTTATTCTCTTTTGTCTCCCGAATTTTCCTTAAATACATTCAAGGTGATTATTAATTACGTAGATCTATTTCATACAAACATGTGATCAGGTTAAAAGTTTGTTAAAGATTTTAATTAAACGGTGCAGAATAGTTTTTGCCTGTTTCCTGAAAGGTTCTGTGTCTGAATGGCGAGTATATTTAGCATTTTTCACAAAAAAAATTTATATTTCCACTAAACAAACCTTCAGGTTTCTGTAGGAAAATGAGTCATTAAGAAAAACTAATTATCGATTATTTGTTATTTTAATATAATAAAAAGAATTAACACAATACATTTATAATATAATTACTAGATTACATTAAAAATATATGATAAATCGCTTTGTTAATTGGAATTAGAAGGATAAACTGTGGTTAATACGTAATCATAAATAATATCGAATGCGCAAGGATTACAGCAATAAAAACCGGATTATAATATTAGCTGGTAATTGATCGTTTAACTAAATAAAAAAAAAATGCAGGTGACAAAGAAATTTTTATATTTACAATCGGTATTATCGTAATATTATAATATTTTACGTAACTATAATTTTTATATACAAACATAAAAAGGGAATATATAAAACATCAACAAGAAGAAGAGGTTAATGGAAGAGATGGATGGGAATGAAGGAAGTAAAAACAATCGTCACGTGGTAGACCGGTGTCGTTTCGAAATGCTAATTACACCTGCCGCATTAATATTACACAGAGGTATTGTCCTTCTAACCATGTATCCTCTTTGTAAACAAGAAAAATAAATATTGAGTAACAATGGACGGAGCGGGTAGGGGGATAACGTAGACATTAATAAGATTTAAAGCGCTTCTCGTCTTATTTTCTGCTTGTTCATGTAAATACTCTTGTAAAGTTGAGATCGTAAATTATATTATAACCTTGCCCACAAAAATAGGCTTTTAAATCTTTTGAATCACAGTTTAGTTACTTTGTTTTACATAAAACTTCGTTACTTTGTTTTATTCTACTTTATTTTTTACGTTACCAAAACGTATACTATAAAACGTATCTATAAACATACGTACAGAATTTTTATTTGAACTGTAATAGGTATATTCTTATATAAAGAATATAAAGTTTATACCAAACTTTATTTCTAACAGATAATCTTCGGTTATGGTTAAATTTTACTCGGAATCATGTTTGGCGATCAAAAATAATACAAAGGCCTCCAGAATTATTCGCACTGAAATGTACAATAAAGGAAGTTATTTTGAGCAATTATGTGCCCGGTTAGTTTTGCCGATCTGCTAGGCGGTAACTTCTTGGACTTTCATCCGGTGGTCTCCCGAGTTCGAATCCCGGTCAGGTAGGGCGTGTTTCATATGCTACAAAGTTTCCACTTCATATTCCCACGCATAAGCTTCTAACTTATATGGTGAATTATTCACTAAGCCAAAAAAAAAAAAATATTATCGTTATTACTTAAGTGGTATTTTATTTTTGTCTTCAGTCATTTGACTGGTTTGATGCAGCTCTCCAAGATTCACTATCTAAATTCCCTATCTAAGTGGTATATTAAACAATTTGAATGATAATTTGCTGTAAAATTGTTTAGAGAGAGAAGTATCTTTAGCTCATTATTATAGTACAAAATTTTCAGAATTTTCTTGTTGTTTGGTTTTTAATAAAATAGAATTTGGAATTGTTTTAATGAACTTTAATGAAATCAATTTTGTCAGCGTAAAATTCTCTTATTTGGTTTTAGTAAATTTAACAAAGAAAATTTGTGTCAAACTAAAAAAAAATTGTGCTTTTGGAATCCAATATATCAGGTTTTATTATACATATATATTCTTTGAAACTACTACAAATACAATTAATTTTTAACTGTCATTTTTTACAATTTTACCTATAAGATTACATATAAAACTAATTTTTCACAATAATTTGTATCAATAGAATTTTGGTACAGCATTATTTGATCTTTAGAACGGAATTCTGGGCGAGCGCAATTTTTCACTAGCCAGATTAATTGGAAGACATTTTTTTGAGGAAAGGAATATTTTAGGCTACGATCAAAATAAAATGGGAGTAATTTAATATAGAGTTACCATTTAAAATTACCTCCCTGTTTAGGACTTGGAGTGTGACGGTATCATAAAAGAAAAATAGATCATTTCGAGGTAAGCGCTACTAATTTTCATTTACTGTGTTTAGTTGTCAAAAAAATTATTTAAGATTTCTCGTACTTTATTACTATTTGTATTTATGGTCTGCATTTTCCTCCGTGTTGCTCTTTTCCAGAAGCACGGGATACAATGATGGATTACTGATGATATAGTAATTCTAGCCGAGAGTAAAAAGGATTTAGAAGAAACAATGAACGGCATAGATGAAGTCCTACGCAAGAACTATCTATCGCATGAAAATAAACAAGAACAAAACAAAAGTAATGAAATGTAGTAGAAATAACAAAGATGGACCACTGAATGTGAAAATAGGAGGAGAAAAGATTATGGAGGTAGAAGAATTTTGTTATTTGGGAAGTAGAATTACTAAAGATGGAGGAAGTAGGAGCGATATAAAATGCTGAATAGCACAAGCGAAACGAGCCTTCAGTAAGAAATATAATTTGTTTACATCAAAAATTAATTTAAATGTCAGGAAAAGATTTTTGAAATAATATGTTTGCAGTGTCGCTTTATATGGAAGTGAAACTTGGGAGTATCTGAGAAGAAAAGATTAGAAGCTTTTGAAATGCGGTGCTATAGGAGAATGTTAAAAATCAAACGGGTGGATAAAGTGACAAATGAAGAGGTATTGCGGCAAATAGATGAAGAAAGAAGCATTAGGAAAAATATAGTTAAAAGAAGAGACAGACTTATAGGCCACATACTAAGACATCCTGGAATAGTCGCTTTGATATTGGAAGGACAGGTAGAAGGAAAAAATTGTGTAGGCAGGCCACGTTTGGAATATGTAAAACAAATTGTTAGGGATGTAGAATGTAGAGGGTATACTGAAATGAAACGACTAGCACTAGATAGGAAATCTTGGAGAGCTGCATCAAACCAGTCAAATGACTGAAGACAAAAAAAAGAAGGGATACAATAAAGTTAGCGGTTTGTAACTCAATTACAGCCGGTTCACCAAAGAACCACAACGCAACCCACTGCCACGAACTGAAGTCCGGCCGACGGAGCCCAGCAGAACGAAGGGTAGCCAGAATGAAGAAGTCCTTAATTTCTCCTTACCAATTACCTTCCTTTCCAAACTTACAGTTTCATTTCAGTCAGCACATGCGACTCCCTCCGGAGAAAGGAACGCATTCCTTCGTACAAAAACTAGGTCCCCGGAAGGTGTATTTCTATTAGACAGAAGGGCGCTAGCATCAAAAGGACATCAGCAGACGGACTGAAGGGGAATTACGCAGGGAGTACGAGGCTCATAAGCGCCTAGTCTCCCACGATCAGCCCCAGTATATTATTTTGATCAAACGTTGATAAAAATAAACTCCCCCTACCCTTGCGTTCCGTTGGGTTACATGTATACAAAACAAGTATTCTAAACGTATACAAACGTATGTGTACAAACAAGTATCTACACGTATACGAGTATGTAGGCGGTTGAAACACTAAATTTTAATGAATTAAATTAATGAATTGTGAACTGTGAGTCTCTATCGTTATGCAAGGTGGGTTTGAACTGAATAATTCGTCGAATGAATAATATTACAAAAATAATAAAATTAAATTTACGTTAAATGAAATAATAAATAAATTTAAAAAAATTCTGTTTAAAAATAATGGGCTTTCCGCGATGACTGCATGTGAGGCTAGAGTGGTGAGGTGTGCAAGCACCTCGTGGGAAGGCTAGACCAATCATTACAGTCAACTGGTAGCAAATGGGGTACTCCTGGGGCGCTGTTTTAGGAGGTGCAATGGGGTACTCTCATAATATCTCTGAAATCAATCGTCCGACTTCCAAATTCAAACGAGGTATTTGTTAGTAAGTCGAAGGCTAACTTATGCATACATCAGGTACACTCTTGATCTAACAGATCTCAGTTATTTCCAATTCGGTACATTTCCAATTCGGAAATGTACACATTCCGAATTATCTTTTATAATTTAGTTTCATTTTTAGGTTTCTATAAAGCCCGAATAAACAATTATTTATCAGTATTAATCTCATAATCAAGAGGATAACGTACAGCGCGAGGGTCCAAGGTGTGGAATCCTCTGGGTAGATAGGAATGGCGTGACCCACCGGGTTGGTGTAGTGGTGAACGCGTCTTCCCAAATCAACTGATATGGAAGTCGAGAGTTCCAGCGTTCAAGTCCTAGTAAAGCCAGCTGTTTTTACACGGACTTTAATACTAGATCGTGGATACCGGTGTTCTTTGGTGGTTGGGTTTCAATTAACCACACATCTCAGGTACGGTCGAACTGAGAATGTACAAGACTACACTTCATTTACACTCATACATATCATCCTCATTCATCCTCTGAAGTATTATCTGAACGGTAGTTACCGGAGGCTAAACAGGCTAAGAAAGATAGGAATGGCGACTTTAGCAAGCTCTGCGGATGTCCAGGGGTCGGTCCCCCTGGAAAATTGGGAGTGGCAAACGAAATGAGCTCTGCGGCCATCGAGTAGGCCCCTTGGTCACGAGGGTCCAGGTTCTGGCTAGACGGGCCGGCTAGTATATATAAATACAACCGTTCCTCAGGGTACAGACGGACACTAAGTGTCTGGTACATTTTATTTATAACTTTAAGTGGTATATCCCATTAATCAAAACCCCTTACAAACCGTCTCGTATAAAACTTCTTTATAACTTTATTTTTTCTAACTTTACCTGAAATTTAAAATAAATGTCCCCGCAAAATGAGGGTAACAATCTTCGTTTCGTTTCTGTTAGTTTAAAAATGACTATTAATTTGTCATAATTAATTATTTTAACTATTATTTTTGTCTATTAATTTTTTTTCTGAAAGCTAAATATATGACACATTTTAGTGTGAGATTCAAATGTGTATAATTCAATTTTTTTCATGCAAATGGAAGAGGGAAGTATGGGGTGTGGTTTACGGAAGTTTAAAATCTTTGCAATTCCTTTGATAGAATGTTTTTGACCATAGAAGAATTAGACTAAAACATTTGGTGAATAAGTTTTTTTAGAATATTTATTCTGTATATTAAAAAATTGAATAATAAATATGATAAAAGCGTAAGGTAATTTAAAGATTACTAGATAACCTATGAGATCTACGAGAAATAATTTTACAACAGCGTATTAATTTTTCTTGTGGATTAAATATTTTATAACGCAGGATAAACAAACAAATTCGGTGTCCTTACTTGATAACGTTTAAATTTCATTATTTTTCATTCAAGGTGCTACTCACAGTCATTTTTGTTTACATAGCTTTAGGTAGATGCATAAACAATATTTTTCGGTTATCCGTAGTTTTTTTTTTTTTATAATTCATTGATCCTGTTTCCAAAATCAAACTAGATTATAATAAATTTAATTAAACATAAGTTATTACTTAAAATTAAAAAGGATTTTAAAGATCAATAATAAACTATTCGGAAGAAAAAAAGAGTTATGATTCTTCAACCAGTAAAAGGAAACGAGCAAATTTCTATTTTATACTTTCTAATTTTATCAATCAATTCAACACGCTTCAATTTGAATCATTTTAAACGGCATTTAGCCTAGAAGAAAAAAAAATTAGTTTACTAACTACCAATCAAAGTTAATTGTAATGATGAAGTATCGCACAGAAAATGATTTAATTCGTTTTAGCGGTAGTATATTACACATATATTTCAACTTATTAATAGGCTATTTTATTTATGAATGAGAAACTTTCATTCATAACGTAATTTAATTTTTTTCTTTAGAATATATCATGATTTGATTGGCATAATAAAACTGGCAGTTATGATTTAAATACAATGGTACGATGTTTTCTCCAGATTGTTAATAATAATTGTATTTACTTCCCTAATTTATAACTAAACAGAAAAAATGTACCGTAATTAAAAATAATAATAATAAGCACATTCTTTTAAAATAATATTTTTATATTACCAGTAAATTATAAATTTTTTATTATTCCTTTTTAGCACGTCATCTTTATTAAAAATATTTCAGTAGAGATTAATATTTAAATATTTTATTTCTAATTTCCAATAAATTAGTTAAAACACCTACTCAAGGCCGATCGCATTAATCAAACCATTAAAATCCCACTTTGGTATACGTGCAGCATTACTAATGGGCTAAGGTTTGCGTCTTATTACATCACTAAAAAATTTAATTTTATAAAGAAACCACGTAAATAAATACATATATACTCCAAATTTTAAGTATCCCACCAACGGGACTTCGTAAACAAAAAAAAAAAAACACTACCAAGCACTCTAAATGGGGAAACTTTTTTCGATTTTTGAGTGCATTAAAAAAACCCCTATTGGTATATATGTTTAAAATCTCTACCATTTTTTCAATATAGAGATTAACCTCTTTTTAATGGAAATACGTACATTAAATGTATGAAATTTTTATTCAAGAATATTTTCTCTAAAACCGTTTAGGAATTACACGTCATTTCCATCTTAATGACAATAAGAACCATATAATTTGAACCTAAGGCGACAATACTGAAATTTTCCTGTTTTTTTTATTGTTTCAATGGAGTTTTATTTTTGATGCATTGCATTATTCGACTATTTTTTATAAACTGTACCATTTTTCCGGCCTAACATTTATACAACATTTTAAATCAAGCACCCAAATTCTGTACTAATCTCATTATTCCAGTATATAAATACAAAAATTAACACAAAAATGATAAATTATTAATAATTTATTTCAATTTATGAAAAATAAATAAATAATTTAATAAAATTAAGGAACTTAATTTTTATTAAAATTTTTTTTTTATGAATAAAATAACATTCATTAGTATTTTAATTAACCGATCAAGTAAAATGACAAACCGGCCGTCAAAATTTTACATGTGGGTGTTATAAAAAAAAATCTTTTTCTTCTTACACTAACTCCATCTCTCCAATAACAAAGCATGATGCGTTGATTTATTTGCTGTATGTATACTCACATTTTTATTAAAAATGTAGCACACGAACGATTTATACTTCTTGATTGGAACGATTTAACTATTTTGAGAATAAAAAAGGAAAACACTAAAGTTAGAGCTGTGTTAAAAATTGTTCAGGATTTTGAAGCTTTCGTTGTAAAAGTTTTTGTAGTTGTTAGTACGCTAAATTCATGAATGTTATTTAGTTACAATTGGCAAAATCATTTAACACAAATCATGTGTAACGAAACATAAACCGTGTAACATTTTTGCGCCGGGTCCAGGACCGCCTTTTTCTAGTAAAACATAAAAATACATTATGTACTTACGTTAAATATGACAATAACAACAGCATTATAACGTACCTGAAATCAAAGAAATATTATAATTAATAAAATCAAAAAGAATATACTATTAACAAACAAATAATAAAACAACGATAAAAAGAAATAAATTTTAATACAAATAATTTTTTTATATATTTAATTATCTGGCTTAAAAGAGTTTCTCTATGACATTTATTTATAATTTTTAATATCTATAAGATTTTGTTAAAGTTTAACAAATAATGCGTCTAATATATTAAAATAAAAGTCTAAATCCACTAAATAAAAAGTTCAAGAATTATAAATAAAATAAAGGATAAAAATAGGGCGCAAAATTTCGCGTGAAAAATAAAACTTGAATCTTAACGGTATAATTATTCACAGGTCAATCATACTTAAATTGATTAACCGCAGCGGTAACCGAATCATTAAAAAATATCATCAAATATCTTACATTTTATTCTGATCATCAAGAAAAGAAAAGGAATTTAATTAAGTTGCGTTTATAAAGGAGATTAATTATACAACGGTTCATTTAAGAAGAAAAAAAAAGAAACACCTTAGAGAAAGAAAAAAAAATATCTTGGAAATGATTTCGTACAGATCACATTAATTATCCGAAATTAACGATGAAATGTTGTGAAACGTGTCTTTGGAGTCGAGATTTATTTTAATAAAATCTTTAATTAGGAAATTCTTAATATATTACTTCAGAGAGGAAAATATCATGATCATTTTGTTTACATTATTATTTTTTTATAGATATATGTTTTATAATAATTTACACTTAAGCTCATTAGGTAGATGGCAGATTGTAAAATAAATAACTCGTCTGAACACATTATAAGATTTAATTGACAATATAATAGAATATATTAAAATTACGGTATAGATATGTGTATTTACTAACTCGGTCATTGATAAAAAAACGAATTGTTCTTCTAATCTGGTAGTAGTAAATAATTATACATTTTGGGTACTAAAAATTTGAATAAATTTTTAAATATAAATTAAGTGTATTATTTCCCCATCACAAGCCTATCACTGCGAAAAATTAAACAACGGGGAATATAAAAAAAAATAAAATTTTATTTTTAGACGAAAACTTTCCTGTTTCAATAAATACAAAATTATAGATGCCTAATTATGTATATATTTTTTTATTACTTTTAAGACCATAATGGATAACTTTAGCTCATTTTTTTTGTTGCAAGTTCTTTCTTTTCTTGCTGATTTGTTGTTTTTCAGCTTTTCTTTTTTGCCAGTAATTTCTAAGGGTTTCAGATCTTGTTGCCCTTTCTTGTTCAGAGTACACCCGGCTTATTGTTTTCTTGGGTTTTGATAGGAATCTTGTTTCTTTATTTTTTAATTTCTCATAGTTTCCGGTTTTCGTTTTTAGGTTTTCACGGGTTATGTCTAATTCCTCCATGTCTTTCTGTACTTCGTATAACCGGTTCGGTCTGCTCTTCTTGTTCCAGAAAAGTTCGATTATCCGTCTGATAAGTCTGGTCTCTTCCGTTCTGAAAATATGTTCTAGAAAGGAAATTCTCTTCTTTCTAAATTTATAAGTTATCGGGATGATAGTTTTGTAAATCTCTTCGTTTGGAATAATTCTCCAAATCCCGACTTTTTTAATGTTTTTCCCGATGCATCGTCGTAGAATCTGTTTTTCAATCTTTTCCAGTTTGTCGGTAAACCTTGTCTGGTACGGTCCAAATATGGTTTCGCATCCGTAAAGTATTTCTGGTCGGATAACCGAGTTATAATGTCTTATTTTTGTGTTTATGGACCTGCATTTTTTGTTATTGATGTTTTGTGTTTTTATTGTGGCTTTGATGAGTTTATTTATTCTTTCATTCCAGTTTGGATTTTCTTGGAGGTTGTGCGCGATGTTTTCCCCCAAATATTTAAAGTTTTCTACTAGTTCTATGTCATTATTGCTTATTTTTACTTTGCTTATGCATAGCTGGTCTCTCACCATAATTTTGGTTTTTTCGTGTGAAATTTTTAGACCGATTTTTCTTGCAATCTCTTCCAGTGTTGACAGTTGGTATCTGGCCTCTTCTATATTTTGGGATAGTAGGGCTAAATCGTACGCAAAGCCTAGGCGATTTACTGAGATACCTTTTTCAATTTTAACGTTGTCTTTATTTAATTTTTTCCAATCCCGTATTATAAATTATATTTTAATTAATAGCATTTTATATTTATAAATAGGTCGCTGAAATATTTTATTAAGATCTTCCTATGTTTTCATGTTTCATATATAAACATAATACATAATTAAATCATTAATATTTAAAAATCGTATGCCGTATTTGAAATAAAAATCTATCGAGGGCTAAGTCGGAAAAGTTATGGAACTCTTCCCGACTTTTTTTTATTACTTTAAGATCTTATTTTTTTAATTTAATAATTTTGAGGATCTTTAATAATTTTGGGGATAATTTTGCGTTTTTATGCGGTTACAATTATCTTTAAAATATGTAATCTGTTTAAAATTATATAAATTACCTTGCTATTTATTTTTAATTAATTCATTATTTTCTAGCCGATTACTCACTTATCTACCCGTCCCTTTAAAAGCTCAATACAATATATTATAATATTTTTCAATGGATTTATTTATAAAAAATGTAAAATTTACTTTTATTTTTTTATTTTAAATATCAAGGATTTATAAAATAAATATAACTTAAATAAAAATAAATAGTGACGTTATTTACAATACAATCTTCTACAAGACAGAGAAATCGTTACACATTAAAAAGTGAAGGTTATGCGACTTTTGTCTCCTTTAAATAGTTATAGTTGTAGTACAGCGTAATCCCTTCACTTAAGTTAAATAAAAATAATTTATTTATAAATCAATTTACCGAGTAAATATTTGTTATAAAGAGTTAATAATATTCATCTATAGAAATAATTAATTATTCTCCTTGATAATAAAAACAAACATTTTAAGCCTAATTAAAGACAAGCAATAATCAGAAAATTTGTTACGGTTTTTTCCATGACCAGATTAAATTATTTTAAATATTACAATACGCAAACCAAAATCTACAAATGCAAAAACACAATCATCAAACAAAATTTTGGAATATCTGGATTACTGTATATAAACTGTTACTCTTACTAAACTATTAACTGGGTTAAGGAGAGAAAACTAACTGTTCCGACAGCAGTATGTTCCTAGAGCAGTAAGATCAGTAAGATCCTAGAGCACATCGAAGACGGAGAAGAATACAAAAGTAGCAATTTAAATATCTAAAAACCAGTAACAGGGTCAGAGAATCTAAACAAGAAATAGCAGAACTGAAATTATCACAAGAAGACATCAATCAAAGACCGCCGAGAAAAAATCCAAAATATCACATATTTCCAGGAAAAATAAAACCAAAGAAGTATATCTGGAAGTAAAAAAAAAGTACTGGAAAACGAGAAAGGTGTGGAAGGAAAAGAAACTAAAAAAGTTAATTAATTGAAATAACGTAGTATACAGTGGCTAAAAGAAAATAAAAATAGGGAAATATGTAAATACTGAATGAAGAAAAAAGGTCGTTAATGATACCCATATAAATTTCAACATTTCGATGTAAGAAAAAATTTTAACACAGCAAACGTTCAGTTTTTAAAGATTATTGCTAAATTGTTATTTTTTTAATAATTCTTTTACAGAAACTTCTATCACACTAATTTATAATTCATGAAATACAAAAATAAATACGGATTTTTAAATTTCAAAATTGAGGTATTTAAAATTTTTAATATCACAAAAAATATTAACTAACTGGAAAAAAATCTTACTATAAACTAGAAAAATTTTAATTTTTTAAGGATATTGGCACGTAAAAGTGTTAGAACTATATGAAGAAAAAAAAACATCATTTATTTATAACATCAGATATTGTCACATAATTTAGAAAAAAAAATACGTATAACCAAACAATGAGCTTAAAATATTGTTGTATACATTACTTTCGTAAGACTAATATTTAGTTTAATAGAAAATAAAAAGTTCCAGTAATAAAGATTTTAATCAAAATTATATAATTATTTAATATATAAATTAAGCAGCGAAAAATTAATTTTATGAAGTTTCTCTATATTACTAAAAGTTTAAAAAAAATACTGATGCTTGAAAATTTAAAGAAATTTTACTAAATTATACGTACGTTGTTCATTTGAAATAAATAATGATCCTAGCAGTTTTAAATAGAAACAGTGAGTAATTTGCCTTTCACAATAACTTCAATTGCAAGGTAAAAGTAATATTAAAAAAACTTTTTAAGAATCTGTTACACTTTCAATTTTTGATTGTTCAAAAAAGCAATTTATGGTTATTGTACAATTATTAAAAACGTTTTTGAATGGTTATCATGGTATTATTCTAATAATAATAAAATAACAAGAAAAAATTACTTTTAAAAACATTATATCTTCTCTTTATCTGAGAATAATGAAAAAAAAAATTGTCTGATTCTTTTTGATTCTATTAAAATAAAAAAGAAATAAATAAATTTATATAAATGCGAAAGCCCTCACTTATTCATCAATGATTCTTCTGAAATATATTAAGTTCTAGAAAGTTAAAATCTGGCACGGTCATTTAAAAAAACTTTAATAGGAAAACTAAGCGTAAATTATACTGGTTATTATTCTATATTTAAGGTACTGAAAATGAGGGAAAGCTTGAATAACATCATTTATTCTACTACCTTTTTTGTATATCTGGATATTTAACATTTTTCGTTATTATTCCCAGAAATAATAAATAATTACTAATTAAATTGTTTTGGTTGCCGGCCTCCGTAGCGCGAGAGGTAGCATCTCCTTTCACCTGGAGGTCCTGGGTTCGAATCCCGTTCAGGCATGGCATTTTTCACACACGCTACAAAGCATTCATCTCATCCTCTGCGGGGAAAACTGCTTAACTGCGGACCCGGAGGTCAAAAAAAAAAAATTGTTTTGGTTAACAAACTTAAAAAGAATGGAAAGGATTAAACTTGAATTTAGATATACGATTACTCGTAACTTGTTTTCTATTCTATTGAATTGAATTTATCAAACTTTGCATATTTACAAAATAAAATAGGACACTTTCAGTATTTCTGAATATATATTTTTGCAGTAAGTATAACTGCATCAAATTAAACACATACAAGTCATATTAATTTAGTCATATATAAAATCGTTGAAATCTAAATTTAATTGCAATTGAAGCAGCGATAACAGTGAGTAGTTCTGCGAGGCCGTCTTCGGCGCAATCGTGATAACAGTGAGTAATTTCGCAAACCCGAGTTCGACACGGTTGCGGTGACAGCGATATCAGTAAGCGTGTGATAAGAACGAGTAAAGAACACGTCACGAGCATTCCAGTGTGGTCAGTGGCTATTCACCCAGTGGAGGATGTTGTTCAGTGAGTTATTGGTAAACAGTAATGAAAATGACAACAGTATTCTATTCATTTATAAAGTGTAGGGTAGTTTTATTGTAAACAGTAAAAGTAATATGCAGAAATTGGAATTGCGTCAACTTTTAGACTTTTTCTTGTTAATGCAATATCAAGTTTTAACGTCATTATAACGTGTTTAGTAAATCAGATTATATATTCTGGGTTTTATAATTTAACTAGCTTTAAACAATTTTTCTCCTTATTTGAATTAGAATTTTCTTTGTTATATATACGTATTACATTGTACTTATTATTTGTAATTATTTATATGTTTTTAGTGAAATAAATTGTATTTATAAGAAATTTTAAGTTTGTTAGCCTTCAATACCCTGGTCGACCATAAACATGCGACGTCCCAACCCCGTAGGGGAAGACATCCCCCTTGTGACGCTTGGAGGTGACGCCACATCACCTCCACCCGTTTCTAACCGTCTAAATTTCTACATCTCATACTATTAAGCCAGGCCTTGTTGGGATGCCATCGATGTAAATGCCTCGGTAGACATTTACATCGGTGATTTTTAAACTCGGCTTTGCCTTCGCTGCAGGCCTCGTCCGGACATCTTGAATGCCCTAGCGAACATGGGACAATATAATTCAGGTATCGTGCATTTAAAAATGTTAGCAAAGAATGGGTATTGTCACTAACATTTAATAAAGAAAAGTGGATATCAGTCAATTTAAAGATCCTGAATATAATTAGAAGATATAATGCAGAGAAAGAGTAAATCACATTTTTTAAGTTTTACTTAAAAAATTATTTTCTACATAAATATTTTGATCATAATATAAAAAAAATAGATCAAAATTTTAGAAATTTGTCCTTTACAAAAAGCAGAATATTTATTTCAAAACAATTTAAGAATTTCCTTCCTTTACGTTTCGAAGTTCATATTTTCATCTCTAGCTCGTCATTCTACGATGACAACCATCGACTTCCTAACTTTCAAAGTAAGGAAGTTGTGTACTTTCAAAGTGCACAACATGCTTCAAAATAATGTCTTTTTTATTAAAAAAAAAATAATAAATTTAACTAAGCTAGAAAAAATTGTTTTTCGGTTTAAGAACGCAAAGTATCCATGATGTCCCCATGGGGGAAAACTCAAAAAATTTAAACGGTTTTACGATTATGATATATAATTTTAAACGACATCGAAAATCAAACATTTTGACGATAACCCTAACCTAAAGTGGGAGATATTCAACATTTTTCACATATAGTTTCAAACGTTGACTTATGTACACCTTAATTAGACTAATGTAGACCACTACATTATGTACACCTAATGTAGTGGTCTTATACCGAAAAATAGTTTGTTTTCAGATAGGACCATTTTCTAAAGTTTATTTCTTTTTTTTAGGGTTTCGCTCTTGAGAAGCTATTCAAGAAGTAAAGCGAACCACTTTTGAAAATGGCTATGAAAAATGGACCCCATTTTGGTTGTCGTAGCTCAATGTTTTTTTTTTAAATCAAAAGGTTAGTTTTGCAATGTCCTTTAAAACTGCATCGCAATCCTACCCTTTCCATCTGAAATTTTTTTCTCCCTCTCACCATGTAGGAACATGGTAAGAGGGAGACCCCTGGGGGGCTTGGATTGTACCGAAAAAATATTGTTTTGAAGTAGGAGAATTCGCTAATTTAATTTTTTTATTTCCAAAGCAGCATACTAATAAAGATTAAATATTATATTTTTCACCTTAACCCAAAGTGGCGGAAATTCAATATTTTCATAGCTACTTTCAAAAGCTGTACGGTACAGTTAGTCATGTACTGATATAGTACATCCCAAATTGTGATCTCACGGAAAAATAAATCGTTTTGAGGTAAAGCATTTGAAAATATTCTTTTTCTGATGTTTTACTGTTAATAGTTATTTAATGGAACACTTTAGACCACTTTTAAAATTAGTACAAAGAAATATTAAATCGTAACTCAAATTTTTTTTCAGTCCCCTTTAAAATGATCTGCCTTGTTAGATCGTGTCAAAAAGATCATTTTAATGATTCAAATGGTCTCAAACCGAAAAATAGATCGTTTTGGGGTATATATAAACGAAAAAAGATTTTCGTTCTGACACAATTAACTTTTCGATGAACTTTTGAAATTCTGAACTTTGAATGCTTTATAAATATATCCGTACAGACAAGGCGCGCCCAATAATTTATAACTTATTAATATTTAATCTTTAAATTAATTTTTAGTAGATCAGTCCAAATTAAATTTACATAAGAATGTTACGATAGTTTTATTATTTTCTTGGGAAAAGTTTTTTTAATAATAATAATGGTGTTCTACAACACAACTACTGCTGTTATAGTAATTTTAAAGAGACGCCTTGGTTGTCAGTTTTTTCTCATAGCCTTGCGTAACATTAATTCCGGAACTAATTTGCTTTGTGCGCCCCCTTCCCTCTTAAAAAGAATATAATGCACACACATTACTCTTTATTTCACCGACTCTTCTATTATATGTTACTTTAATTTAATCATATATACATTGTTTTCTATGAATGAATTATTTTTTATATAGGTGATGTAAATATAAAGTTATCGGTCCCACAATTATAAATAAACAATGAAGATAATAATGGTTAGTTATAATCATGTTACTGAGTTTGTGTGTAATTGTTTGAAGTTTGTGCTTACTTACAAAACAGGAAACACTTTCTATACGATTTGCTATCGTTTCCCAACAACATAATTTTATAAAATGCCATATAATAA
Organism: Lycorma delicatula; assembly: GCF_047948215.1. Lineage (NCBI taxonomy): Eukaryota > Metazoa > Arthropoda > Insecta > Hemiptera > Fulgoridae > Lycorma > Lycorma delicatula. The sequence continues at coordinate 126,560,264 of NC_134461.1, read as the reverse complement.
CTAATCTATCGTAAGTTTTTATTGCGCACTGCTATAGGGTAGTTATTATCTTTATTAAAAAATATAATGCATTTTATATACTCAATAATAATTTAATGTTATTCAAATAAGTTTAGACGTGAGGGAATTTTATAATTACAATTTATTGTTTAAGGAAATTTGATTTTCAACTCTTTTATTATTTTCATCGTTATTTTTTATTTAATACTCAATACATAATAAGCCACTTTTTACATGATTTTTAATAATAACAGAGTAATAGAGGAAAATGATTAAATGTACTTTATTTGTTGGATGAATAAAAAAAAAATCTAACGCACATAAAACTCCTTTCTATATTCTCGATTGAATTTTTTTTAAAAGTATTAATTCCAACTCATACGAAAACAAAAATAAATTGTAAATTTCTAAACTAAATTATAATAAATAAATCGTTTATTCTGTTTGGTACATTATATAGATCAAATTATAAGATCACTATTTGATATAATTAGTGATCTGATTATGAGATAATAATTAATAATTATGAGATTATTAATTAGATCACATTACGTAAATTTAATTATGTCAGGGATGGATAAATATACTACTCCACAGATAAAAATGGAACTAATACAGCGGTATCGCGACATAATTTATTTGTTTTCGATTAATATTAAGGATGATACCGGTAATAATATGTAGTATCTAAGTTTAGGCATTACCCACCCACTGTACGACCGATGTTAACACACAAGCGGGCGGATTCTTCTAAATACAAGCAGCATGTCGAGAGACGTCAGAAAAAAGACAAAGGTATGTACCTGGAATATCGACGTATCCATACCGGAAGTCGGATTAAAAAATACATATATTATTGGTTTTGTAAAAATTCACAAATTAATTAATGTGAAGTCTGCGCTGGGAGTGTTCCACAAAGTTTGTTAACACGTAGCCTTATGGTAGACAAGCTATCATGCAACCCACCGGGTTGGTCTAGTGGTGAACTCGTCATCCCAAATCAGCTGATTTGGAAGTCAAAGTCCTACTAAAGACAGTTATTTTATACGGATTTGAATACTAGATCGTGGATACCGGTGTTCTTTGGTGGTTGGGTTTCAATTAACTACACATTTCAGGAATGGTCGAACTGAGACTGTACAAGACTACACTTCATTTACACTGATACATATCATCCTCATTCATCCTCTGAAGTAATACCTGAACGGTAATTCCCGGAAACTAAACAGAAAAAGAAAGAAAAGACAGGCCAAATCATCTTAAGATGTACCAGTCTATTCCTCTGTTTAAATTTCATTATTTTCATTGTAGAAAATGCCGATTCGCATCTACATGAAGTTGAAAACGACAGAAAAACCTTTACGGCTCTACATTTGTGGGATACTGACATCGCGCATAAATCTATAAGGACTGAATTGAAGTATTTAGAAATTTTGTTTTCTTGGTAGAATCCTACGAAAAAATTATTTTTTTTCATTAACCGTAAGGTTAGTGACATGTTGATCTCACCAGATGTACTAAAAGGAAAAATTATCTATTCAAACTTTGAAAAGGACAAGTTAGCATGTTACTGAAGGATATAACGCATTTAGATATTATTTTATTAACTTCTTCAGGCATTCTTTCTTATTTTATGTAAGCTGATTTTCAAAATTCTCCCTCAGTCTTGAACATTTTCTCAATGAACACATAGTTTATTACCAAATAGAAAGAGTAAACTAAGCATTGTTGTAGTTGTTCATAATCACTAAATATTATCGGCAGGAAGAAAATTTAACTCAGCATTGTCGCATGTATTGACTGGTAGAGTCTGTATCAAAATAAATTTCATTCAAGTATAAAACCGTTAAAGAAAATTATTTTACCACACATTTATGTAAATATTTAGAAGCAGACAATTCGTTTTTTAATAAAATATTTAAATTAACAGTATTTAAAATTTGATTTATCGACAAAGTAATATTGTATTCGTAAAAGGAAAAACTTTTAATTGTATTTTAAATAAATCGACGGGAAATTTTTCAAATAGTTCAGTAATTTATTAAAAATAGCAGCGGAAGCATAATAAAGTCCTTTCTCATAAAGAAAATTAATATATTGTCCCGGAAATGGTTCAGACGGTTTGGCAGTACTTTTCTTTTTATAATAACATAAAATTGTACAATGAAAATATTATTTAATTATTATAAGACGATATATAAAAAGCATAAAAAAGATTATATCAAAATAAAACAAAATAATAAATAAAAAAAAACTGTAATAAAAAAAAAATTGAAATTTAATGACCAATGAAAAAGTATTACAATTTTTTCTTTTGGAATTTTTTTTGGCAGCTTTTTTAATTTAAAATTTGGATTTTACTGAATATAAAAACCCGCTTTCCGCTTATAAATAATACAAAGGCAAGTACCTCTTGATAAAAATAAGAAAATTATGAAGAAAGAAGAGGTAAAGAAACTGTTGCCGAGCGAAAACTATGGTTTCCTGAAATTATTAAGGTTACTAAGCTTAATTAATTAGGTTTCAGGAATACATATATATTTTTTATCCCATTAATTCTCTATTTAAATATTCATAAATCATTTTATTTAAATATAATATTTTTTTGTTTATTTAATTCAATGATTCTAACTACATTGCGTGCGCATACCGCATTCAATTCGCGCGGGTGAGACGGTACTAGCGGCGACAGTCGGGACTAACTAAACTAACGTAATTCGACAACTTACATTAAACAAATTTCGCTTGTACGGTGGGCAGACTGCTGTAGCCGCGAGACGTAACGCACCAGACCGAGTCGAGCGGGCGATCTAGTTCGAGATCCGGCCAGAACGAGTTACTTTTTTACACTTTAAATATTATTCATTTATTTAATTCTACCGCTCACCTGTGACATTACAACATAGTAGTTGTTTAGAGCATTTTTTGGAGTTGGAATGTAATGTGACTTTGCAAAAACAGTTTTTTTGAAATATTGTTATTTTTTAATCGTTAACAAATGCGCCTAAAAAAAATATGACCTTAATTAGGCGAGTAATTAGGCGAGTAGTTCTAGAGGTATAAGTTGATTTAGAGGCCAACAACATCGAGCACAAATTTCCATCCCGTTTTTTGGGTTCCTTTGGTGTCAAAACGTCAATATCCATTGGCAACCGCATATGCCCAAATCGAACCGATTATAATACTTTGCCTTTTAGAGCTATAACTCGCTACAGCGCTATCTAGAAGTAAAACGAAATAATCTTCAAATCGTAGATGTAAATAATATAATTTTTTTATTAAAATATTCTTCCATTTAAACCAAAAAATCTTACCCGGAATCACTAGAGCGATTCTCTTTAACAAATAAAAGGAATGATGAATAAGATACAAAGTAAAATACGGATTATAATTTTTAAAAAATTTTACATTACATTTTTCCTTAGTTTCATGAAGGAACCCTAAACCTGCTATCAGGTGGATTTGAAACATTTGAAAAACAACTTGTTGCAGCAATTCTTTGAAGAGATCATATGGAAGTCATTGGTCTGTTACTTCCTTATACAGGTAAAGATATCCCGTTCTCCTTAGTAATTGTGGATAGATGGTTTCTTAGTTCTGAAGAGGGTCTTATACTCTTTCGGATGTGTTTGTTTCGTTTTGCAGTCTCTCTGAGAATAAATCTTCCTTTTCATACTATCTTCTCACCCATACTTTGTTGTGGTTTTCAGTGGGATTTTTAGCTCACTGATCCGTACTGATGTTATGGAGATTTGTTCAGTTGCAATATTCTTGGTGATTGTGTATTTGTTTGAGGAGGGCTTTCCTATATAAACCTATCAACAGACTGTTTTGATTCGGTCGCACTACAAAAACAGTCTAATCTGAAAAAAAAACATTAAGCTCTACCTTTTGATCCCATCATATAAATACATAATGTAATTTCTTTCATGTTGCAACCAAATCTTTTAAAATATTTCCCTCTGTTTTTGGTTCAGCTAGAAAAGATAATCCCACCGGGTTGGTCTAGTGGTTAACGCGTCTTCCCAAATCAGCTGATTTGGAAGTCGAGAGTTACAGCGTTCAAGTCCTAGTAAAGCCAGTTGTTTTTACACGGATTTGAATACTAGATAGTGGATACCGGTGTTCTTTGGTGGTTGGGTTTCAATTAACCACACATCTCAGGAACGGTCGAACTGAGAATGTACAAGACTACACTTCATTTACACTCATACATATCATCCTCATTCATCCTCTGACTAAACGGTAGTTACCGGAGGCTAAACAGGAAAAAGAAAGAAAGAAAGAAAAGAAAAGTTAAGTAATGTCATAAAATGGATTTATTATCTTTTATGAAGAGACTCCAAACACAGAACTATCATATTTATTTTATATTAAAAAACAATTACTTGAATAATAGGTAGGCAGGAGATTAAAACTTTCTATATGCTATTTCTACTTCCTTGTAAGACGTAAAGGAAGTATTATGATCGCGAAAAATTTCGGTTTTCAGATTTCAACAGAATTATCCATTTTGACCATCCCTGAGTCCATTTTCACTAGTTTCGGCGTGACGTCTGTACGTACGAAAGTATGTATCTCTCATAACTCAAAAACGATTAGCTGTAGGATGTTGAAATTTTGGATTTAGGACTGCTGTAACATCTAATTGTGCTCCTTCCCTTTTGATTGCAATCGACTGAACCAAAAGTGTCCAAAAAACCCAAAATAAAAAAAAAAAATTGGAATTTGGACCTTTTCTTATCTAAGTAATAAGCCCTTATTGAGAGCTTTTCAACGATATAAGTGGTACTTATTTTCATTGGTTGCAGAGTTATAGCCAAATGAAATTTTAATTAATGAAATATTTGGATCTTACAAGGAACATCGGTTCGAACCAGATATCACCTCCTTTTTTTAATTTAAATATATTGATTTATTAATAATTATTTACCTCTGATTGTAAAAAATGTTTTATAATAAATAATTCAATAATAACAATAATGTAATAAAATTTTATGCACTTTTCATTTTATAAAAATGTGTATATGTAATTTAATAGAGTACATCGTGTCCACATCAGATTTTTTATATTAATTTTAATAATCTTCACAATATCTTGCTCTGTATTTTTTGTAGACTTAATTTTATTAAAAATAATATCGTAAATATTTTTACGATTGACAATAATGATAATTGCAATTATTGCGTCAGAACCGGTCACTAAGAACAGCGTATCCTCCCTCTTACAACGGATACCAGTGCAATAAATTTCCAAATTATATTTATGTAAGAAAGCCTTCATAAAGTTATCTTAAAAAACCTTCTAATAGCAATATTTAATGAAACACGATTTTTACGCAGTATCTTTTATATAGGTTACAGCTTTGGCCGCTATATATGTAGTTAAATATAATGTAATATTAACAAGTAAATTTTGCTTATTTCTATTGCAAAATCGAAATATATAGTAGTAATTTTGAATAAAGTATTATGATAAATACATAGAGAAGAATGCATCCGAAAATAAATACTTAAACCTTACGTTTACACCTTCATGGATTTAACAAATATAATTTTTATTTGTTTTTTTATTTATTTTAGACGTCATGATTCAGAGAGATAAAGAACTTTGATTCTAAGAAACCAGAATTTTTACTTTGTAGTTTAGAGATATTTATAATGCAACTTATCTAACATTTAAAAACAAGTAGAACAAATAAAATAATCGCATTATTTTATAAAATCACACCACAATTAAACCTACGAAATCGCACTGGTGACAGAAAAAGATGTGAATCATAATAAAGTACACTTATGTTTCATTAATACGTAAAAAAAAAAAAAAATCTTTTCATAAAGATTTCACAATTATTTTGACACTTATCCACTAACTAATCAAGTCACAAAAGAAGTTTAAAAAAATCCACTCTCTCACACACACACACACACACACACACACACACACACATATATATATATATATATATATATATATAAACACACACAAAAGAAACAAAAACAAGAAAACAAATAATAACGTAAAAATAGATCAACTTATATCGATAGGAAAGTTACTCTGACGGAACGAAGTGTTCGAAGTCAACTGTAGGCGTCTTTTCGTAGATGCTACTAAAACATTTTATTATACTATACCGGAAGAGGTTAACACCTAATACGCCAACGCAATAGTTCGATGAGTAGTTTTTTTTTCCGTTAAATCACCTTTTTAAAACGAGAACTCAAGATTATAATAATATTATATTTTATATACATAGTTGTATGCGGATTTTGCACCTAGTCATCATTATAATCATTTCTAGTTAAATTATGAAATGAAACGTCTATTATATTATTTATGCATGTCTATACATTAAACCGTTACGACAGTACTAAATGGCAGCTTAAAAAAAAAAAAGATTCCGTTGCTTTAAAGATTCATATAGGTTGGATACATTTTATAACAGTGTATAATTTCACACTTTGTAAGATTTTTTTGTTACATATAAAATGTGTTAAAATGAAATTGTTGTTACCGACTATATTTTTTATACATATAAATTAGATTAAAAAAAATCACCAACTACACTCGGATAATTAAAAGAATGTTTTTAATAAAATATCTACATGTTCAACTGCAAATCTTTTAAATATAGCAAAGTTTATTTATTTATAATTTTTTGATGAAACAGAATCAATTTCAATTAAAGTAAATGATAAAAGAGTAACTAATAAGACAAAACAAAAAACTATTCTTTCTACATTTTTTAAATTAAATTAAAGTAAATAATTAATTAGTTACCTGAAGTATATTAATACTACAGATTGTTCAAAAAGTGACGCAACCTTATGGAAGGTTTACTTTTTTTGTTGCAAGTTCAATTGAGGGGTCCTCTCGGGTAGAAGACCATTAAGAAGTGTGAATCTAAATATCAGAGGACAGAGAATTGATGAAGTAAAAGAAACAAAATACTTGGGGGTACTTCTGGACAAAAGTTTAAGGTTCAGCAAGCATATTGATATGATTTGTGGGAGAGTTACTCCTGCTGTAAAGGGATTAAGAGGATTATTTCAAAACCACGGCACACCTAAAATGGTTATTCGAAGATTGATAACCGCGGCTATCACTTCGACGGTACTGTATGCGGCTCCCATATGGGGGGCGGCAATGAACATACAGCGAAATAAAAAGAAGTTGAGAAGTGTCCATAGACTGGCATTGCTGCGTGTAGCTGCTAGTTACTGTACGGTATCGTATTACGCGCTGTGCTTACTGACCGGGGTCCTACCCATGGACCTTCAGATAAAAGCCAGAACCCTCAGGCACAGCGGTATGTCGAAAGAGGAGATGGAAGGGATTATAGAACAAGAATGGCAAGAAGATTGGACAGGGTCCAGAGTGGGAGAATGGACCAGACGCCTAATCCCTAATATTAAAACCTGGAATAACAATAGACTCGGAGATGTCAATTTTTACAAGACACAATTACTGACGGGGCACGGCTCTTTCGGTCAGTATCTGTATAGGATCGGGAAGAGAGCCACCCCGCAGTGCATCTATTGTCCAGAGAACGACGATGCCGAACATACGTTGTTCATATGTCCAAGATGGGCCGTTAACAGAGGTCAAATAGTAATTAATGGTCTTACACCAGAAAATCTCATAAACCGGTTGGGGTACAACAATGAGAACTGGGAATGGTTCCGCAGGTTCGCCGGGGAGGTCCTGCGGGCCAAAGAGGATGAAGACAGAAGAATGGGAGTATAAACAGTAGGGTAGGGCGGACAGTCACTCCATGGAGGGCCTGTACGCCTTGGTGTGCGGGTACCTGAGAAGGGGGTGAACTCCAGGGGAATTTGAGTTTGGGTTAAAATAAAAGACCAAGACCCGGTCGGCGGGGTCGTCCCTGCGGGAGCCTAGGCTCTTTGTGGGGTCGGCGCTGTCGATTAGAGGCCAAAGGCGTAAAGACCGAGTTCCGGTTCCCTGCTGAGGCGCTGGGGGACGGCATAGCCGGACCTTGGCTCTAAAGCGGGGGATTAGAGGCAGGCAATGTAAAACAAAAGATCCGAGACCGGGGAGGGCCAACCTGCCGTGCCGGGCGTATAGCCGGCGGGTGGGGGACGCCTCCTTTGAGAGTAAAAGGACACTCTCTTCGACTGAGTATACTTAATTGGATATCCGGTCGGGGAGAATAGGGAAAAATAAAAAAAAAAATAAAAAAGTTCAATTGAGGAAAAATAGGTAACACAATACAGCAGAGAATATTTATTGTCTCTCGATACATTAGATGTGCCATTTATGCCCAGACTCAGTATATCTTCACAAAAAAGTACGTGTGGATGCACCAAACAAGTCTTCTATCAAGCGGCTGTACGACAAGTTCCAAGATGCAGGAAATGTGGCAGATGCAACCAAAAGTGGTAGACCGAAAGTGCTAATACTAGAAACGTTGATCGACGAGCAAGCTGCATATTCTGTCAGTCCTAAGATGTATGTGCGACGACGCCTACTTAGCCAGTTTGATCTCTCCGTCGGTAGTGCCCTAACGGCATCGCGCAAGTCTTTAAAGATGCATCCGTACAGAATTGCTGTTGTTCACGAGTTGTTACATGCAAACACTGAAAAACGTATAGTATTCTGTCAGTGATTGATGTCATCTGTAACACCAGGTGGGGAAGAATTCGATGATCGGTTTCGGTCTGACGAGGCATGATTCCACCTTGATGGATACGTGAAAGAATTCACTCATTTGGTATACGGAAAAGCCACATCAACTACAAAAGTCTCCTCTACAGAACAAAAAGTGAGTGTTTTTGGTGAGCAATATCAAGTACGCGAATCTTCATGACATTCTTTCACAGCACAGTGAAAATTGAGCGCTACATACAGATGGTGCAACAATTTGTAAATACTATACCTGCAGACTGGCTAGAGTACTCGTGGTTTCAGCAGAACAATGATACGGCTCATACAGCCAACAACACTATGACTTTCTTGGATCAGTGTTTTGATGGACAAGTGATTTCGAAGAGGTAATGTGGCCCCCTCGGTCTCCTGATTTATCCTCTCCTGACCTTTTGTTGTAGGGATACGTTAAGAATGCTGCTTATAAAACTCATCCTCACACCACTGCCGAAATGCAGTGCGAAATTGAACGATGTGTCGCTTCAATTCTTCAACAAACGTTACAACGTTATGTGTTTCAGAGCATGCAACATAGCATGATCGCACAATGGAGGCCACGTTCAACAACTATTGTAATTTACCCATTTTCCCGTAAGGTTGCTTCACTTTCTGAACATTCTACTTCGAATCGTTTCCAAAAATACAAAAGCTAAATAAATGCAAAAAAAATCTTTATTTAAGATTTTATTAATTTCATTGTCAATTCTTTATTTTCATCATCATACGATCTAGTCAGAGGCAAGTACCTTACGTTTATCTATTTTTAATACCATAAATAGTATAACATGTAATAAGTAATTAATAAAAACAGCCTTTCCAACTCACCACAGAAATTTCCAACATGGCCTCCCTCAAACAAGTCTAAAATCAACTTCTAGTATTTTTTTAAAGTAGTTGGAATTTGCCACAATTTTATTATGCAATATTATCCGGTAGATTTATCTGTAACACTGGTCGGTTGCTAAAATCGTTCCGTGAAAGATTTATGTAAATTAACCGAATGATTTTTGAAATAAAGCTGATTAATAGTATACAAATACCGTGTTTCAAAATGAATATCGGGGTTAAAAATATTCATTAAGTTTTACTTACGTTGATAAATTATACGTGAAATGAAAGAGCAACTCAAAAAAAGTTTTCTTATACGTGTTCAATGTGAGCACCATTCATCACACATCCCAACCCCGTAGGGGAAGACACCCGCCTAGTGATGTTCCGGTCGCCACACCACCCCCTTCCCCGTTCCTTGCCCTGTTGGGCTTTAACGGGAGTTGTCTACCGCCCTCTGACTTTTTACATTTCATAGTAATAAGCCTGGCCTCGTTACCATTCATCACACAGCACACATTCAGCCGATTAATCGGCAAGTCTGGAGTAATTTATGCGATAGCTGTTTCAATATTAAGTCTCAAGTCGCATAGGTTAGCCGGTAACGGTGGCACGTATACTAACGGTATGTTTTTATAAACTCCCAAACCAAAAAAAAATCGCACGGGGTCAGATCGGGCACGGGATCGCGGCAAGCAAGCCGTGTCATCTGGTCCCTGGCGACCGATCCAGCAGTCGGGGAGAATTTCATTCAATCGATCATGTACAGCGTTATGCCAGCGAGGAGGTGCACCATCTTATTGCCAAGTAAAGTTCTGTGGTTCGTATTGCGATTGAGGAAAGAGCCATAAATGTAACATATCAGGATAGTTCATTCCACACGCACTTCCGACCCCGTAACCTTATCGTCGGAATACGGCACAAAAAACATTTTGTGTTTTAGTCTCGTTCACACTGCAGTATTTCGTGAGGATTTTCTTATCCGCAGATACGCACTTTATGAGTGTTTACTTTTCCATTAACGTGAAATGTTTATTCGTCGCTGAATACAACAGGATAAAAAACGTCTTCATCCTCTCGGTGCATCATTTCATTTGCGAAGGTAACACCCCTAATCTGTAGGCTATAGAACTTGTAACAGCTAATTCTCGGGTAACAGATACACCTTCCTAACGGATTTCCTAGGACTACGTAAAAAAGACTCTCTTTCACGTTCAACATTGTTCTCGGTTGTGTTGTTCTCTTCCCTTTACAAATACAGCAGTGGTTTCAAATTTTGTTTTACAATTTTTTATATTATTGTCACGCTAAGGGTAACAACGGAACGTACGTTGAACGGCAATTAAAGATTCACACTTTGCAAACTGCAAAACACAGAACGCTTTCTATTGGAGGTCGCCATCTTTGGTATTAGCTCTTTCAAGCAGAAGGTACAGGAAAAAGTTTATGAGCTTGCTCACAGCAAAAAACTGTTTCAGTTGCTCTTTCATTTCACGTATAATCAATCAATGTACGTGAAACTAGAGAAATATTATATAGCTTTACAATCCCGAAATTCATTTTGAAACACGCGATATAATGAGACCGTATCATCTAGTTCATTAATGGAAAGGGAAATTCAGAAAAGCTGTAGCGTATTTCCCACCCAAGTAAAAACATAAAAAATAATTCGATTCATTAATATAACTAATTAAGTGCAATACGTTAGTGTCTAATGTCTTCAGTTATAGAAATAAACCGTTCCACCTCTCTCCAGTTATCACGAAACTAATTAAGAAATCTTATTTTTGAGGTTTTTAAAAAATATTTTAATTTATCATTTGATCAGGTCAACGATTAGGTTTTGTTATGCAAATTCTTAAGGGCTATTAGTTTAATTAAAATGATTTTCTATCCTCCGTAAAGGAAATTTTAAAAATTTGGAATATTTTTTACAATTAATTTCTACAAACAGATAAGTATAAATAAATCAAGAACGGATCGTTAATTACTTGTAATCCTCATCACAAACCAAGGAAGTCACAGCAGATAATAGAGGGTATCAAAGGCTCGATGAAAAAAGCAAGATAACTTCAGAAAGAGGAGAGGAAAATAAATAAGTTGTTGAATGTGAGCTCATAAGAGTGAAAACTCAAAGAAATGATTCGAGTTAGCCACGTCTTGAGGCTGTTCTGACTGCAAAAAGCAACTCCTCTGTAGTTCTGTCGTCCAGAATTGAAGATAAAGGAATTGGCTGTATGCATTAGATACAGAAGTTTTTTTAATTATGCTAAACTGGATCGCTAATTCTAGTAGTGAAAACTTTCAGTCCCAATACGGAACTGTTCATTATGGGTTAAAAGAGAAAAAAAAATGTGTTTATTTATTGTGTAATTGCAGAGTTCTCCAGCCGCGGATCTACCTTTTTCTGTTAAGTTCTGGGATCGAATCCGGTTTAGACATTTTTCATACGATACATATTCTGTCTGCCTTTGTAACTGGGAAACAGCATTTTCTTAATACTTGGAGAATTAAATTAAAAGTCTTTGTTTTGTTAAAGTAGAAACATATAAATATCATTATTAACATTTCTCCGAAAATTTTTAAATTTTGGAAAAATTTAAACTAAAAATTAATAAATTATCCAATTAGTGCCGTTCAACAAATGACTCTTCCACCACTTGTACATAAAACTTTATGCGAATATACTTTTTGGGATTAATTTTCATATGATTCAATACGATACGACACGTGCTGGAACTTAATACCGAGAACAGAATACGATATAAAATTAAATTCATTCGAGTGCACAAAATGATGCTCACAACGAACGATACGGTACAGTGGGTAAATCCAGTTCCTAACTAGTTTAAATAAAAATAAAAAAATAAACAGTATTTTTCTTTAGCGACTAAATTTGAAGTAAAAGAAACTGAATTTTTATTTTTATGTTTTCAAACTGGAAATTTTTTATAAATAAATATTAACAAATACTGGTTGCAATTATCTAATAATCAATTAACACATTATATTTACGTTATTTCACTAAAAAATATAAAAGATATATGTTTTCATTTCACCATGTTTTCTATTAAAAGCAACAACTGTAGAACGACAAACAATCATGAATGATCATTGTATTACGCATGCCTCAAAATACAGCCGTACGGTATATGTATTGTCACGTATAGATTATAATTTATATAAATTTAAAAGCAACGTACATTTTTCCCAAGAAACCAAAAAAAAGAAATTATTTTATAAACGTATGCTAAATTAAATTTTATTTTCAAATCGCAACAACCAGTGACTTTTTTTGGTATTTTATTAGTAAGATTAAGTATATATAATTATTTATTTAATAGTTACGACAGTAATTTGTCAAATTACATTAACTTTTATTCGTTTTTATGATGAACCTCAAATCCTCGTATTTCCTTTTTAAATTAAAATACTTCTTTTTAAATAATTACCAATTTTGTAGGCAATAATACAAAAATTACATTACCTATTAACCTTAAGCAGTTAATACAATAAGTAATATAGAAAATAACTACTATATTGTTAATAATATACAAATAAACTGAAGGTTGTTGGTATTATATCTTAAAAAAATCCCGTAAAAACCATATTCCAATAGTCACGGATACACATAGCAAAACGCACGAATATTTTAATGTAGATTTTTATCTTAATGTACGTGAAGAAAAATCATCATTTTTACGACGAAAAACAAATATTTTTGAAGTATTATAGTTACAGTAATAAATTTATATTATAGCAATAAAGAACTTGGAAGCATTAGTTATTTAATTCAATTTTATCATAAAAAATAATTATTCGTCTATTAAGTACCAAAAATTATAATAATTAATGAATTAACTCAAAAAGCTACGAAAAATTAAAAAAAAAAAATTAGATAGAAAACACAACATTATTTTATAATATATACATTACTTCCTTCCATGTTTCTTTATATTAAAAAACTAGTGAAACCGGCAATGCTTCGCTATTGCTAAATTTGAGAGAATAAATTAATAAATTTTTTATTATACTTGACATAGGTAATCTATTTCGTTCATTTCGAAATCTCTGTTGTTTTCCCACTGTTTCAATTCTGTATTCTCTCATTCTCTTGGCTAGAATTATGTGTCGATCAATGTTTTTCGTTTTGGACGCATTGTTATTTAAAAGTTTTATCTTCTATATAAATATAGCCTAGCTTTCGCCGAAAACCTGGCTCTTTTGGCTGAAAGAAGACACAGTAGCACAAATAGAACGGTTAACAGAAATAGCCCAGAAAGCAGGCCGACAGGTATCCTTTATCAATACGGAAATCATGACAAAAATTAAATCATTCACATAAAAGACAATAGAGACTAAATACGGAAAGATAAAAAAATCATTTGAAAATAAGATATCAAAACTGGAAAAGGTTAGATTTATTATCAAAGACATCTACAACAAGAATCTCTCCAAGGCCGCGAAACTTAGACATTATACAACTGTAGTAAGACCAGTAATCCTGTACGGGACTGAAACATTACACGTAACCGATCTCGAAAAACTGCTCAGGATTGAAAGAAACATATTAAGGCGCATGCATGGACCGACAGTGACACAGGAAGGATCAGACTGAAATCTAACAAGGAGAGAAGGCGTTAAGGAAGAGAAGGTTAAATTTCTTGGGACATATGATCAGGAAGATTCCAAGCTAAATAAATAAATCTTTGACAAGCTGTGGAACAGGAAAAGTAAGTCGAAATACCTTAAACAGATGGAAAAGGACCTCCTAAGGATTGGCTTGAAAGAAGAGGACTGTTACGTAAAATACCTTTCCAAGAATAATGTACAATGCAAAGATTCTTGTGACAGGAAAATGAAAACAGGAAGTGGATAGATGAGGAAAAGCGAAGCCATACTGTAAAAATGAGAAATGCATGGAAAAAAGAAAAGAGGCTAGAAAGAAGTGATATTTGCGTGGTCGTTAAGTGGCCTATTCGAATAGAAAAAAAAATCTAAAACTTGTTTTATTAAATTTAATGTCGTTGTATATATCGAAAGGTGTCGTCTAAATCGATTGTCATTGTCTATATCTATATCGATCGTAGTCTATGTCAATATCGACTTCTGCGGACAGTTTTTATTTTCTTGTTCGATGTAAAGAAATATTGTGATGGCGAAAAATTTCGGTTTTCAGATTTCTACGGAAATATCGATTTTGACCATCCCTGAATCCACTTTGACTAGTTTTGGCTTGACGTTTGCACGTACGTACAAATGTGCGTATGTATCTCGCATATCTCAAAAACGATTAGCCGTAGAACGTTGAAATTTTGGATTTAGGACTTTTGTAACATCTAGTGCACCTTCCCTTTTGATTGTAATCGACTGGACCAAAAGTATCCAAAAAAAGTCCAAATTCCAAAAAAAATTGATTTTGGACTTTTTCTTAACTGCAGTAATAACCCTCATTGAGAGCATTTCAACTATATATCAAAAGTGGTACTTATTTTCACTTGTTCTAGAGTTATAGCCAAATAAAATGTTACTTAATAAAGTATATGAATCTTACAAGCGGAAGGAACATCGGTTCAATCCGACTTCATCTTCTTTTTTTTTACTATAAATATACTGATTTATTAATAACAGCTGATTGTAAAACGATTTTTAAAATAAATAATATTTCAATAACAATAAAAAAAATATGAAAAAATATTAGAAGTTATTATTGAAATAAAATTTTATATACTTTTCATTTAAAAAAAAAATGAGTATATGTAATACTCATATATGAAATACTTTAATAGCCTTACAAGGAAGTCATGCGGTCTCCACATCCGATTTTTAAATATTATGGAATTAATAACATGTAAACACAAATAATAATAAATTGTGAAATTTTCAGCGAAATCGGTTAAGTAGCTTTTGAGTTATTAGGGTACACAAAACGAAGATTGTCTTTTATTTATGTACTAAACACAAAACTTAAAATAATAACCCAAGCTGTTGAATGAATTGAAGGGAGGGAATACAAAATTTTTGTAAATCGCTATAACTTCTAAAGCAGCATGAAAAACTTAGTTTAACTAATTATTTATTTACAGAACAAATATTCCATTAAGAAATTTTTTTATTAAATTAACGTGAAAAACGACAATTTTTGGATGATTTCAATCAAAAGGTATTTCAAATAATATTTCGTAATATATTTTTCAAGGATTTATAATAGTTAACTATAGATAAAATTCAAAATAATCACCCAGTAACTAACTGTAAATATGTTAACTTATTCACATCCTAATAAAAAAAAACTAAAGATTATAGCCAAATTATTAGTGAAATAAGTTACATTTAATATGTAAATTATTGTAGAAGAAAAAGATTCTTAATTTTTGATGTAAAAATGTCAGGCTGTAACAAACGCAACCAAAATCAAGGCCAGTTAATATTTTCCGCAACTAGGTTCTAAAGTTCTGTGTTTTTTTTTTTTTGTCTTCAGTCATTTCACTGGTTTGATGCAGCTCTCCAAGATTCCCTATCTAGTGCTAGTCGTTTCATTTCAGTATACCCTCTACATCCTACATCCCTAAAAATTTGTT
Source organism: Lycorma delicatula (assembly GCF_047948215.1). Classification (NCBI taxonomy): domain Eukaryota; kingdom Metazoa; phylum Arthropoda; class Insecta; order Hemiptera; family Fulgoridae; genus Lycorma; species Lycorma delicatula. The sequence continues at coordinate 126,544,190 of NC_134461.1, read as the reverse complement.
TTACATATTCCAAACGTGGCCTGCCTACACAATTTTTACCTTCTACCTGTCCTTGCAATATTAAAGCGACTATTCCAGGATGCCTTAGTATGTGGCCTATAAATCTTTCTTTTAACTATATTTTTCCAAATGCTTCTTTCTTCATCTATTTGCCGCAATACCTCTTCATTTGTCACTTTATCCACCCGTCTGATTTTTAACATTCTCCTATAGCACCACATTTCAAAAGCTTCTAATCTTTTCTTCTTAGATACTCCGATTGTCCAAGTTTCACTTCCATATAAAGTTGTCTGTGCCGGTAAATAAAAAAATTTAATGGGATATAGACAATTTCATAAATTTCATTTTTCTATGTTTAACTGTTGAAAAATTATTAAACAACGGCATCAAAGTTAAGACTGCTATTTATTTTATACTATAAATCCTTATTAACTTACTTTTACTTCTCAGGTAAACATTTTTTTTGGTTTTTTTTTCGATTAAAGTTCAATCGGATACGAATTTATCAAACAACAATGCATCTTTCTACCCTCATGGTATTTGATATAGCAGTTGATGTACTACAGTGATGGCTCACCATTACTACAATAGTATATTTGTATGATAAAATATCAATGTCCTTTATCCCCTCTAATTTTGTTTGAATTACAAGGATCTCTCCGCGATTTATTCCTCAATGCGATTAATACGTCCTCGGATAATCGAGAGCTGGTCGTATAGATAAAAAAAAAGACGAGGAGATAAGTTTTATAATAAATCTACATACATAATCGTATTCTGTATTTTTTTTTTAATCCCTAGGGGGAAAAATAGACGTCATAACATATATCAGCTGCTTTTACATTTTAAAATACCTCCTTAAGAAGGCATTTGCCCTGCATCTACATTAAAAAAAAAAGTAACTTGTACTCAATGTACATTATCATTAACTCTGTAAAATATTAGGAAATGAAGTCGTATAAAATATAATTTTATAAACAAACCAAACGTTGCCAATAAAAAAGGTATTACTATAGTTAAACAAACAAACGATAAACGTTTTAAGGAATTTACGTATGTATCAAGCAGATAACATTATAAGTCAGTAAGCATTATAGAAGTATTTCTACGTAAATACATATATCTAATACCGTATTTCTTGTATACAATTAAATACAATATACATGAGTAATAACGTAAAAATATACCGTAACAACTCAATTTCATAATGTTCACAACGTAATATTATATATAGTAATGTATTTTTGTTATCTTATACAGAGTTACTTGTGCAAGCAGGCGTGAATAAAGGCGGTAATTTACTGCTTTGATAACAGACACTACTAGAATAGTATTAACATAGTATAACACAGCTGTAAATTTAATATGAAATCAGATCTGCGACACAGTCGGTATGGTGAACAAGCATTAAGATTAGAAACTATATTTGTTTAAGAGTATTATACAAATTCATTAGATGTAACAGAAATATACCAACGATATGTATTATACTTTCATTAAGATTTATAGATTTATTTAAAATTTAATTATTATTTAATGATTTTTCTTTTATTAATGGTTATGTTACTTTTACGGAATTCCCCCCACCAAATTTTTCTATTTTTGTTTTAACCATATATACTTGTGAATAATGTGTATTATCATAATTCATTAAAAAAAAATCATTATTTTATTGATTACATAAAATTATTTTGGAGAAAATAACGTTAATTACACAGGGTTAGCGAGCGTAGGCTATGTTTTTTTAGGTTATGTTGTTATTATCATTAGACTGCATCATTGTTATATATAATTTGTATATTTACCATTAATTAGACGAGGTTAGCAAGCGAAGCGAGTGTAGGTTATGTTTGGTTAACCCACCGGGTTGGTCTAGTGGTGAAACGTCTTCCCAAATCAGCTGATTTGGAAGTCGAGAGTTCCAGCGTTCAAGTCCTAGTAAAGCCAGTTATTTTTACAAGGATTTGAATACTAGATCGTGGATACCGGTGTTCTTTGGTGGTTGGGTTTCAATTAACCACACATCTCAGGAGTGGTCGAACTGAGAATGTTACAAGACTAACACTCATACATATCATCCTTATTCATCCTCTGAAGTATTATCTGAACGGTAGTTACCGGAGGCTAAACAAGAAAAAGAAAGGTTATGTTTGGTTAGGTTATGTAGATATAGTATAGCATATGTCGTTAAAAAAAAGAAAAATTTTGGAGGGTAATTCAAAACATTACCATAATTATTACTTAATAAACATTTATCCCAATATTCAGATTAATGAATAATAAATATGACAAGATAAAATTAGAAGTTAATATTTAAGATTTGAAATCTAAAAAAATCAGAAAAATTCTTTTCTGCAGAATGATTTATTTTACCCAGTGTTCTTCAGGTCACGAGATCTTATTTATTATCAGAAATATAACCCAATAAAATATTTAAAAAATAATCCTTCTCTATTTTTTTATTATCCTTCTTATATATATTATTACAATTCATCAACAGCATACAAATTAATTCATAACTGACAAAACGTTTTCTATTAATAGGAGAAAATTTTCTCCTCATAGAAAGATGAGGAGACCCACCGGGTTGGTCTAGTGGTGAACGCGTCTTCCTCCCAAATCAGCTGATTTGGAAGTCGAGAGTTCCAACGTTCAAGTCCTATTAAAGAGCCAGCTATTTTACACGGATTTCTTTGGTGGTTGGGTTTCAATTAACCACACTTATCAGGAAAGGTCGAACTGAGACTATACAAGACTACAATTCATTTACACTCGTACATAACATCCTCATTCATCCTCTGAAGTATTATCTGAACGGTAATTACCGTAGGTAAGCTAAACAGGAAAAAGAAAAGAAAAAAGAAGATGAGGAGAAAACCCAATTTAAAATTAAAAAAAAAAAATATATATAATTTTATTTGCTTTAATTTTTCATCACGTGAAGTTTTTTGTTAAAATGTACCCTGAATATATAAATTAAACATTTTTTAAAAAAGGAATAAAATATAATTAATTTTTATTATTTTGTAATATTTTTTGAAAGTTTTATAAAGTAACACACCGACAGATATTTCAAAATACAAACATTTTCAAACTTCAAAAACCGCTACACTTAGTTAAAATCGTCAATTCATGCTTCAAGTTTTATTAAAATTGGTTACAGGTTTTCATGGGAAATCCCGTAAGAACCGACACAGATCGTGATAATAAGCACAAGTGGAAATAATCAAAACCATTGAAACGAGATTCCCTTAACTTTATTTTTGTATGGAATGCAAGAGAATAATACTGAAATAAAACGCATTTAGGAATTATATATGCAGGGGGAAATTTTAATTCAGTGAGAGAGAGAGAGATTAGTGTTAACAAAGTACAGCAACCCCTAAATAACGTTTCAATATTTAAACGTAAAAAATGAAATTTAGCAAATTCTCTACCACCACAACCCCAAGCCAAACTTGGAAATCAAACATTTTAAACGGAAAGGGTAAGGTTGTGAAATATCACTTACAGGGCATTGATAAAAATAAAAATTTTGAAATATAAAACTTCGGCCTGCGACAACTCTAACCAAAGTAGAAGTCATTTAATATTTTCATAAGTTTCAAAAGTGGTCTCTGGAAAGTAGCTGTTAAATAAACGCTAAACAGTGAAACATTAAGAAAACAAAATTTACCAAATGATCTTATCTGAAAACTATCAATTTTTCGGTATGAGACAACTAGTTGGGATGTATTAGAGGCCACTTTTGAAACTAGATAAAATATTAAATAGCCGCTATTCTGCTTACGGTTGTTTTAACCCAAAGTTTTTTATGTCAGAATTTTTGTTTTTTAATACTTTTGAAATGATAAATCACATCCTTAACCTTTCCGTTTTACATTTTTGAGGGCCCCCGGTAGGTTCTTGGAGGGTGTTAATCTCATACGAAGAAATACATCGTTTTCAGTTAGAACCGTTCGCCTAAATTTCATCTTTTTATGTTTGTATTTTGAAAAGTTAATTTAATGGTTGCCATACTTTGTTAACACTATAAAAAAATAAGAAAAAAGTGTGTGTGTGTGTATATATATATATATATATAGAGCAGTAAATTGGTAGTTAGCTAGAACAAAAATCCTCGGGAACGAACGGGTCGATAAGGCTGTCTAGAGTGCAATAAATGGCATCCGAGTACAATCGACATGTGAGAGAGATTTCACGAGATCAGTGTGTGTAAAATTGCGGGCTCAGTGGAATAGGTTCTGGCTGCTGAGTCCTCCCACGCCATTACATAACATCCGGGAGAATGTGCTCGAGAAACCTCTTTTCCCCAGCAATAGAATAGACCAAGTTATCTTAACTCGGCTAAGTATTGGACATACAAGGCTTACTCACGCCCATCTATTTGGCTCTCCTCAGAGTTTGCAAGGTCAAATGGTACGTGCATCATCTGCTCTTTGATTGTCCAATCTTTGGAATCATCCGTCAAAACTTGGACCTGGGTTCAGATATGAAATTTCTACTAAACCGAAAAGAAAACGTCTGTTGCGGTTCCTCTCCTACAGTGGAATGAAGAATACAAGTTAGTGGTCTTTGTCTGATTTATGTATTTTACTTTGTTATTTGTCTATGTTTATTCTTTACTGTTCCTGCTTCTTTATTTTTTATGATCATGTAGTGTTACTTTAGTCGCTAATGACTGTAATTGTCGATCCGACTGTAAATATAAGCATAAAAAAAAATTACGTCATTCGCTAATATACTGAAATTGCGGTTCAATAAAATCGTTTATTGAGTTTTTAAGTAACATAAAAAGAAAAAAACATTCACAATCGAAAAAAGCTTTTACATTAATATTATTTAATATACATAAAATCTAAATAACCTATATATTAAAAGAAAGAAAGGTTAGACACGTGATTACTCAGGAAAAGATTACGACAAATAAAATAAGACAATAAAGGACATATTAACAACTGATTAAAGGATATTACGTAAGAAGGTAGAAAAATTTATTAGTTAAGGACAAACTGAACATACCCGATACTGCGTACAAGGCAATAACATGAAAGTAAATTAGCACCTGTAGATTAATTTAGAAAGTAAATAAGTAATTCTACTTTATTTAAAGTACTGTTAATAACACAAAAGAAACTAAACTGTTTCTCAAACATGACTTACACAGTACAGAAAGGCTTAGCTACGGTAATATGCTTCTGATTGTCTCAAGTACAAATTACACATCAATTTAAAAACCGTAAGAAAGATATAATTCATTATCTGTCTTTAAAAAAAAAAAAATGATATATCGAACCTTTATATTCTCAAACGTTCAAGACATAATAATGTTAACCGACAAAAGGAACATTTTTGATAATAAATTTAGTAAAAAAATTCGTTTTCCGGAAAATAAGGAAAAAAAGGATAATTTTACCTTAAAATAAAATTGTTTGTAATATTTTAACATTACTAATAATTATCTTAAAGATCGAAAGAAAAACATTGCATAATAAAATTCATTTTTACTAATATATAGCAAACTATTGGAAGAGACAGACATGACGAAACCTTGGACAGTAACTACAATGATTTTCATTTTGAAAAAGACAATAAAAGAAACTATGAAAATTATACAAATAAAAATATTTTGAATATCGAGTATAATTTTTTTGAACGGATTTTGGTTGAATAACAAGTCAAAAATAATTGTTGAGACCTTTAATATTTGATTTTCAAAATGGTATTAGGACTGATAGATCGCATATGGATTTTTTTTTCAATTCAATAAACAGTAGAAAACTAAAGGCAATAAATTAGTACAACTAAACGCGATATATATGTATATATAGATAATACTACTCGTCTCGTCTAGCCAAAACTTGGACCCGAGTGAATCCCGGAGCCAACTCAGGGGCTCATCGGAGCTTCCCGCAGAGCTCGATTCCCTCGCCATTCCCGTGTTGCCCAGGGGACCGGCGCCCTGGACACCCGCAGAGCTCGCGATTCCCATCTACCCAGATGATTCTGTCCCTTGGACCTCCGCACTGTTGGTTACCCTCGTGATTCTGAGAATAATATTGATAAATAAAAATTAAAGTATTCAGGCTTTATACAAACCTGAAAAAGAAACTGGGGGATAGCACTTCCGCGAATCCGTTAATTGATAGTTGAGTGTTTAAGTTACGGTACGTGTTCGTGGTTGGAAAAGACCAAACAAAGGCGATAGTAAGTTGTGTAAGTGCACTGTTGGAAATGTCTGCCGAGATATTTGCATCGGTGGCATCCTGACAGAGGCCAAACTGATGACTGTGTTATCAAGTTTAGAGGATCTAACAGAACACCTCCGGTAAAGCCCATCAGGGCTAGGAACCGAGGGGGTAAACCCACCGGGTTGGTCTAGTGGTGAACGCGTCTTCCCAAATCAGCTGATTTGGAAAGCCGAGAGTTCCAGCGTTCAAGTCCTAGTAAAGCCAGCTATTTTTACACGGATTTGAATACTAGATCGTGGATACCGGTGTTCTTTGGTGGTTGGGTTTCAATTAACCACACATCTCAGGAATAGTCGAACTGAGAATGTACAAGACTACACTTCATTTACACTCACACATGTCATCCTCATTCATCCTCTGAAGTATTATCTAAACGGTAGTTACCGGAGGCTAAACAGGAAAAAAGAGAGATAGGAACCGAGGGGGTGGTATGGCGACCGGGATCGTCACAAGGCGGGTGTCTTCTACAGGGGGGGGGGAATGCTGAATCCTGAAAAAAACCAGTAAGAAAAGAAAGAAATCTTGTTCAATTTTTTTTCGTTTTTCATAGTTATTCTAGGTAGGTGTTTATAATTATTAGTCCGATTTTTGTTTTTTTTAATAATTATTTTATTTCTCTATCTATACTCATAAAGCATTATTAGTAATTTTGAGTTGCATCATTCTACAATGAATATCTCTAATAATAAAATTTCACAAAAATTAATTTTTTAATAATGACAGAACAGAAGAGAAATGAAACACCTTTATTTGTTTAACACAATTATCTTCTTTTTTTGCAAGATTACTGATAAAAATAAGCAGTTATTACTTTTTTATGTTTGCAAACTATAACATTACTTATCTAAAACGAATTGTAAAGAGTAATAAAAAAAAAAGTTAACATTAATAAAAAGCGAAAAACATTAAGTCACTTCATATTATATAATTTCAAAAATACTTCTTCAAAACAGATCAGACAAATTTATGAAGTTTAGAGTATTCACCAGAAATCACATATACGCATAACTACAGCTGAAAAAGCAAAGAATCATAAAATCTGGATTTTATATATATATATATATATATATATATATATATATATATACTCGTTATTTTTCCCAATTATTTGATAAGTAATAATTTCCTTAAACACTCTAGTATAAACATCATCACAACGCAGAGTATGATATGAATAAACAGAATAGAAATGAAAAATGATTCAAGGCATAAAACAAGCAAAAAAGATCCTATACGTTCGAAGGCACGTTTTTTCACAATTCTGTATTGATTATATACATATATATTAACTAGAATTCTATACAGAAGAATTGAGAGGAGAGTGGAGGAAGTGTTAGGAGAAGAGCAATTTGGTTTCAGGAAAAGTATAGGGACAAGGGAAGCAATTTTAGGCCTCAGATTAATAGTAGAAGGAAGATTAAAGAAAAAAAAACCGACATACTTGGCGTTTATAGACCTAGAAAAGGCATTCGATAACGTAGACTGGAATAAAATTTTCAGCATTTTAAAAAAATTAGGGTTCAAATACAGAGATAGAAGAACTATTGCTAATATGTACAGGAACCAAACAGCAACAGTAACAATTGAAGAACATAAGAAAGAAGCCGTAATAAGAAAGGGAGTCCGACAAGGATGTTCCCTATCTCCGTTACTTTTTAATCTTTACATGGAACTAGCAGTTAATGATGTTAAAGAACAATTTAGATTCGGAGTAACAGTACAAGGTGAAAAGATAAAGATGCTACGATTTGCTGATGATATAGTAATTCTAGCCGAGAATAAAAAGGATTTAGAAGAAACAATGAACGGCATAGATGAAGTCCTACGCAAGAACTATCGCATGAAAATAAACAAGAACAAAACAAAAGTAATGAAATGTAGTAGAAATAACAAAGATGGACCACTGAATGTGAAAATAGGAGGAGAAAAGATTATGGAGGTAGAAGAATTTTGTTATTTGGGAGGTAGAATTACTAAAAATGGACGAAGCAGGAGCGATATAAAATGCCGAATAGCACAAGCTAAACGAACCTTCAGTAAGAAATGTAATTTGTTTACATCAAAAATTCATTTAAATGTCAGGAAAAGATTTTTGAAAGTGTATGTTTGGAGTGTCGCTTTATATGGAAGTGAAACTTGGACGATCGGAGTATCTGAGAAGAAAAGATTAGAAGCTTTTGAAATGCGGTGCTATAGGAGAATGTTAAAAATCAGACGGGTGGATAAAGTGACAAATGAAGAGGTGTTGCGGCAAATAGATGAAGAAAGAAGCATTTGATAAAATATAGTTAAAAGAAGAGACAGACTTATAGGCCACATACTAAGGCATCCTGGAATAGTCGTTTTAATATTGGAAGGACAGGTAGAAGGGAAAAATTGTGTAGGCAGGCCACGTTTGGAATATGTAAAACAAATTGTTAGGGATGTAGGACGTAGAGGGTATACTGAAATGAAACGACTAGCACTAGATAGGGAATCTTGGAGAGCTGCATCAAACCAGTCAAATGACTGAAGACAAAAAAAAAACAAAAAAAAAACATATATATTACATATACATATATATATATATATATTCACATCTAAGATAAAATATCACATTTAAAGGCCCCCTCAAAAAGTTGAGGGAATCAATCAAAAGAATGAGTTTTCAAGATATAACAATGGACTGTTAAATCTTTGGCTAAAGCCTATTAACATGAATCATGTACACACAGCTTTGCTTCTCCCAAAAAATTTAGATATTCTTGTAACTGTTCTTCTTAAGAGAATGCAGTGTTATATATCCTTCGTAACATTTGACTTTTGCAGATAATTTTAAATATATGAAAATGATAATTTATGTTTATGAAACTGAAATTTTTTCTAAAAGAAATAGTCATTTATAGTTAACAAAATAACAATATCCACATCCAACATGTCTGGTTTGTTGGACAGAACTGTTTTCGAGTAACTAAACACAATACTTTGGTTTACGAGAAAAGACTAGTTTTATGTTTCTGTTGTTATTTTTAGTAAATTATGAACTATTTAAAAATTCTTCCCTTTAATTTATTTAAAATACGCTTAAATAGAATTTTCTTTTAAGAAACGTGCTACCTTAAAGATGAATTTTTAAATAATACGAATTAATATATTTAAAAAAAAAAAAAACTTTGAATTTTCTGCATTCTGTTTAACGTGCAAAGAAGTAAATATGTGCTCAAATTATTTTCATTAACGCCTTCTAAATTTAACAGCATTTATTCTTTATTTTATATTTGTATATTTAATAAGGTCGTACCGATCAAGATTTTATAACGGATTTCCTTATATCCACCTAAGCAAATCCAAGGATAATTTCTTGTTCTTTTATCCGTGGAATAATATCTACAAATTCATGAAGTGATCTATGCAAGGTATTATCTAATAATTAAAATAAAAATTTATTTATCTACTTTTAAAACGAGTCAAAATATTCAACTGAAATTCGGAATATACTTAGATGTCACGAAAGGTGCTGTCAAACTTAAGGGACTGATTATGGATATCAAAATATTTCATGTTGGCAAACAAATGGGTATTTTCTATTTTACTTCATTTTCATTTATCCATTACTTTTTTGATTTTTCAATAAATATTTATATCGTATAAATGGTTATCTTAATGATATCCGATGTAGATGAAACCTTACATCTAAAAAATAAATAAATTTGGAAATTTTACTTTTAAAAATTCAAAAATGGGGACTCTTAAAATTCTGTAATCATTAATAGTATCTAAAATATTAGTTTCACTGAATTACTTTTGATTTAATAAAATGTTAAGCTTTTTATTGTGACAAAATGACACGTCATTTTTTCAAATCGGTTGATAAACAGAAAAGACACGGCTGAAATTGTTAAATATGCATCTCAAAAATAAGCAATCTGACAATCTTGTGCCTGTTTTCACTTCCTTTACTAACTAAATTAAAAATAATTTCTATTATTAGCAAAAATAGAACAGACACAGATGTTTTCGGTCAGCAAAACTTTTAAGATCTACTTTATCAATTTAAGCCATATCTCTATTGCATTTATTATTATTTTTTTTTAAGTTTTCAAAATCACAAAATGATGGTAATTACATCTTTTTAATCATTCAAATATTTATTTAAGTAATTATTAATTTAGTCAATTTATTAATTGACTACATTTTATTAATTAATTAATTAATATTATAATTTAATTAAATATTAAAATTATTTAAATTAAATTATTATTAAAATTATTAATTATTATTATTTAATTAATTTTTATTAATTTTATTAGGTAAAATCTGATGCACTTAAATATTGAAAGTAAAATAAAAATTATACAACTTTTATTAAAATATGATTTTAAATAATTTAGTAATGGCGTCACAGAGAAGTATTAAATTTTTATTCTATACTAAATTTGAACAGGTTAAAATTAATACATACATACGTATGTATTAATACCAGGCCTGTACAAGGTCTAGCCAGGCCTAATCCCCCACGGTCCAGGTTGACCCAGGCGAAACCTGAATCCGAACCAGGGGCTCCCCAGGGTCGCAGAGCTTGCTTCGCTCACCATTCTCGCCTTTCCATAGGGTTTATTTCCCTGGACCCCGAGTATTCGTTAAACATAAACGTGGTGTTGAAATAATAGTAATAAATAACAATTAAAGTATTCAGTATTTATAGAAATTTCAAAAAGAAACTAAATTACAAAAGATACAATAACAGTGCGTGTGGTAACTAGATTACACACACAAGAGACGACGAAAACTTCAAAACTTATTTCTGTCGCCATGGTGATGAAATATAATAACCTAGTCATAATATGGTATTCTGCCTGTTGGCAGGTCCTTGGCATCGTTGTTGTTTCCATTTATTTCTGTCCCGTGCTTTTATTTTCATGTCATTATAACCTTAACTACCCCTTACGTCATTTATTAACTTAAGCCTCCTCCTTCCTTTTCTTTTTTCATCTTCAACGGATCCTTCAAGAATTGTATTTCTTGTTCCTTTTCTCCTAATTATATGCTCGATCCACTTTCCTTTCTTCCTTCTGATAGTCGCCACTATTATTCTATCTTCATTTATTCTTCTTAATACCTCTACATTACATATAATCAAATCTCAAAAGCCTCGTTCTTATCTTTTTTCTTTTTCGAAATAGGTATTTCTTTAATAAATACCTTTAATTCACAACTTCATCCGCAATGATGCTAGAGTCTTGATCTGTGGCTAAAACCCTTCCCTAGGATAACACAAATGTACCCTAAAAATTTTAAAGTAATCGGTCGGTTGGTTCTCGTATGATAAACAAATAGACAAATTTTTGCTATATATATATATATATATATATATATATATATAAATCAAAAAATTAAAACTTTGTTCTTAAACGATAGTTGCCATTATCACTTTCAAAAGTTTTCACCGGTCATTAGTTTTAAGAATAAAATGTACATATTTATACCATTAATCAGGGTAACATTAACAAAATGTTATCGTTATATTATTGAAATAACGGATTTCACTTTTTAAGGGTAACGTAAATAATTACTATGCTGAGAGAGACAGAGAGAAGGAGAGTGAATGTGTATGTAACAACGTGGTACTTATAGCTTAATTGAGATGATATGAAGTAGTATCCAATAATATTTATCATAAACAACTAATCTTTTAAAGTGGTGTACTATATTATCCTATTAAAAAAATTTAATAATGATAGTATTATGTTAAATTTACCATTTACCGCTGTAATGTAAGGTATATAGATTAAAAAAAAGTAATAATAATAAATACCGGTTTAAATTCCAATCTTGTAATTCGTATATTTTGATATGTAATAATGAACTTTTAATAGTACAACAAACCTAATCTAATTCATGTTCTGACATATATTAAATAATATTATATATTAGGCTAAATAGCATTTTTTATCGTACCCATAAAAAAAGCGCTTTGTTCCACATAATATAATATTATGTATTATAAAAATAGACCATTAATTTTGCTAAATATATTAGATAAATTAGAAACAAATAATAAAACAAAAATTGAAAACCAGTTTGAAAAATGATCTACCGTACTATTTACAGCTTTAGTTATAATGAAACAATGTACAGGATAAATTATAAAAAGCGATACGTATTATAATAGGCGGATTTAAAGTACGCTCCTAAAATACCGCAAGATAGTATAAGCAAAAAAAAAAAAAAACAATTCCATTTAAGTAACCATTAATCACGTTAACAACTTTAAAAAAAGAGTTATACAACATAAAAACGCATACTTGGATGTAGTACGAACGCAATTGCTCATTAATGTGTTAGCATTAATCACATAAATAATTTCAAGTTATGCTTTTTACACCTTGTATAAGTTATAAACTAACTTAATTATTATTGATAATAATCATTTTAGATAGGAGATAAAAGAAAGGAGATTTAACCTTCCGGCTTTAATTTTTTTTTATTAGTGAATATACATTTTTAATTTTTTTTTTTATTTATAAAATGGAGTTGAATCCCGATAATATTAATCTATTTTATAATCTCAATTCTATCATTATACACATTATTCATTTATTTATTACGGTAACTGTTCATTTTTACAGTCAAATCTGAGTTCGCTAATAAGATTTATTTTTAATTTAGCTCTAACTTCAAAAAAATTAAGTTAAGTTTTTTAAGTCAGATTTATTTATTTATTTCTAAAATTTATACGGTTTTTATTTTTATTTAACATTTAGATAAGTCGACCATATCGTCTTTCATCCGAAGGTCTCGGGTTCCAATCCCGAGAGGCATAGAATTTTTCATACGCTACAGAAATTCCATTTTCATTTCCCACGCTGACGCTTCAAGCTTATTTGGCGAAATCATAAAGCAAAAAAAATAAATATATGGGTATAAATGGGTAGCATATATATATTTATGCTATGAAAACAACTTTAATAAGAAATGAAAAAGAAAAATCCAAAGTCTTGATAAAAATAAGAAAAGGCATTAAAAAACAATCGGCTTAAGACTCCTGGGTTGTAAACACTCACGAGAATGCGAGAATATATATTGTTTTTTTACCCACATAAATTTTCATGTGTACTTTTGTATACATGAAAATCTGACACAAATTTAATGACGATAATCAAATATTCCCAATTTTTTTTTTATATGGAAAATGTATCTTTTATTTGTAAAAATGAACCGTTTAGGTAAAATGGCAAAAACGAGATCTAGAAGATACGTCTCTACAGAATAAAATAAGTTTTCCTGAAATCTGTGTATTTTGTGAAAAGTAAAATTGTACAGATTATCAGGGGCAGAGAGGTTTCGTGCGGTAACTGACTTTGTGACACGGATACTCCAGCACAAAGCCAGTGATGATAGGGGGTCGAGGGGTTGAGGGACAGCCCTCTGCGGAGCTGTCGTTCGTCTGTGGTTGTACAGATGGGCGGCTGTGATGAGGCACTGGGACTCTCTCATCCCTTCGTGAAAAAGACCGAGACCCGGTGTGAGTGCCCTGCACAGAGTGCTCTCACTAGACGTATTGGCGTCAAGACCGAGTCCTGGCTTCCGCAGTGGAGACGGGAACGACATACTCGGGCTTGGATCCCCGCCATTGGGGTTAGAGGCAGGCAATGAAAAGATCTAACCGGCGGGCTGAACTGTCGGATTAGACTAATGTCCGGCAGACTGGGAGGTTTGTTTAAGTAGACAACACTCTGGGCTATGCTTTGCTTTGTTGTGGATCCGGTCCGGGGCTAGGGAGAAAAAAAAGAAAAAAAATTGTACAGATTGTAATTTGTACACACACAAAAAAAAAAGCTGAATTGAGAACCCTGTCCATTTTCTGTTTTGAAAATTTATAAATAGCGTCATACTTTGTTATAAAATTCTGTGTTATAAAACAGTGTTAAAAATTCAGTATAAACATATTAAAATTTGATGACGATATTGTAAAATCAGTTTATATTTTCTAAGGAAATTATTTTATAGAAGAAGAGCTTAGTAAACCAATAAACCGAAAAAAAGTATCCCCTCGTATTTTTAGCTGTTGAAATAAATTCATGATATAAATAATTCAATAGAAGATTTGCTCACACACGCGCGCCCACACACACACACACAACACACACACACACACACACAAATAATAATAAAATCAAATAATACAAACTAATTATTATTCTATCTTACAATCAAAATGAATTTACATTTGTCAATATTAAAGCTCAGACAACACTTCAATTATTAGAAATTAGACATCTCTACAGGCTAGACTGCTTCAGAGATTACAGCAATATAATTAATTAAGATAAAGAGAGGAAAAATAAAACATAAATTTAATATTAATTTAAAACAGGCGATAAGTGGTATTCACCAAACTTAAATTCACCAAATAATACAAACTAATTATTATTCTATCTTACAATCAAAATGAATTTACATTTGTCAATATTAAAGCTCAGACAACACTTCAATTATTAGAAATTAGACATCTCTACAGGCTAGACTGCTTCAGAGATTACAGCAATATAATTAATTAAGATAAAGAGAGGAAAAATAAAACATAAATTTAATATTAATTTAAAACAGGCGATAAGTGGTATTCACCAAACTTACCATATAACTACATATTTCTCATTAAAGAAACATAGAATTCCACCCGATTGACATATTGATTCTTATTACGGTAATAAAATTCGAACAATTAACCATTCATATATCATATCACGAAGATATTATCATATCAGTTGTATATCACATAAGTGTATTGAACAACATGAAAGACCACAGCGATTACATATATATATTCGTCAAACAATTCAAGTAATCCTGTAATAAAATCATCAACCAATCAAATTTCATAAGCATGGCAATCGGTCTATTGATAGGAAGAAACGCTCTGGATCATCCATCTCAAATATTTTATTCAAGAGAAATATTTTTTTTCGCAGAATAAGTTCCAGCTTCCCTGATATCATCAGATATTAAGATACAATAATCTTAGGAGCCGATAGAATAATCATACGACTTTCCGAAATTTTCACTTTTGGAAAAGGAACAATAATTTTTTCTTACTTCTATCAGACTGTATGATATCAACAATATGCAATCAACCTCACAATATGTTTTTGGATTGTAATTAACGGCTAAATAACAGATTTATATGTACCTCCGCAGCATTTTATTGCGTAATTGATATAATATATATTACACTACTATTACATAGAACATTAAATAATTTAAAATTTAGATAATTTCTTTTGTTTGCCAGGCTAAAATATAATTTTTTTGTCATTACGAAACGGCCGATACATACATTGTATAAAGTATTACTTTACATTGTTGTAAAGTATTAATTAAATAATACAACTTAAATAAATGTTATAAATTAATTAAAAAATCGTATAATTTGAATGATTAAACATTAAAAAATTTTGAAAACCGACCATTTAAATATTATAAAATTTATTGACCGATAGATTTTACTAGAAATCATTATCATCAAATTTAAACATTAATTTAAGTCGACCAACAAAATAAAATATTTACATATTTTCTGATAGCACTAATTACAATTTCAAACACATTAGTAATGAAGATTTTTATAGTATTAAGACGCAAAAAAAAAATTACAGTAAATACTTTTATTTAGATAATTTTAAAACTCACAGGATTTTAAGAAAATGAAATTTAAAAAATGACTAAATATAACGCTTAATTATTAAACAGTTTGTGTACGAAAGTGATCAAAGTAAGCTATTGAGAACGGTTTGCTATTTTTAACTGTACCAAAATAAAACAAAATATTCTTCTTCAAAAAAATTTGAACTTTCGAAGAATATTCTAGTAAGAAATTGTTGGGCCAAAATCGGAAGTTTGTATTTAAAAATCTGCGCAAAAATTTAAAGTAATTTCAAAGATTAATATTACCATAAAAATATCGTCGTAATAATTTTTCTGTCTACGAAATGTACGAAAATCAATCAATGAAATGTTCATTACTGGAAATTATAGGGTGTACACACACACACACACACACACACACGATGACGTTTAACTTAAGAGGTCCTACCACACAGTAGTTTACACTAAATGAAACTTTTGAGTATTGCCAGTCTGTTTCGATCATTGGCTGTTGCGTACCGTATGAACGCAATCTTGAAAATGGTTGATATCAACCTTAATTACGAAATCTTATTGAACAAGGTAATCGTGTGTTGTCAGTTAAAATGCAAGCTGTTAACGGTTGAGGAATGTATTCGTGATGGAACCTTATTTAGAGATATGAAATCTCATGTTGTGTTCTGCGAAATTTCAGGGAGAAATTTGAAAAGGAAACAGCATTGAAAAGTGTTAAAATTTCGTGAAACAGGTTCGGTGTTATACCAGAAATATACCCGACTCAGTTCAGTTTTAACGACGCAGGTCGTACAGGACATTAAAGTAGCAGTATGTAACTGCTACTTCAGCATTATGAAGAGACATGTAGTCTCTTCATAAATCTTGGCGAGACTAAGCCGGGAAAAGAACATTTCACTTGGTTCAACCCACACTGCAGTGAGGAGAGAGCTGAAATTTTATCTATATCGAATCCAAGTTTTCCACGAGCTAAAAAATAAAATGCTGATTACGCTAATACTTCTAAATACTGAAGGCATCACTACTGTCAGTGGTTCAAGAACTTCATTAGAGACAACATGAGCGTTTTAGATCAAGGGTTTTTCACAGATAAAGCGTACTTTTACCGTGGTAAGTATGTTAATAGTCAGAACTACCGGACCTGGGGTACTGAAAACCCGCACATTTTCTTCGAATCTCCCCTACAACCACAAAAAATAGGCGTATGGTGTTCGGTTTCAAGGCGACGAATAACAGGATTGTCTTTTGAAGAAAGTGTGGATACTGCCGTCTACCAAGAAATTATCTAACAGTTCATAGCCTTACTAGAAGAGGATGAGCCTGACTGGTGGTTGCAACAGAGCAGCGCCACTTGCCACACAGCTCGTTCTACTATGGAGATGCTACAGGAGTTTTTCGGTGGAAGAATCATTCCTAAAGGATTTTGGCCATCAAGATCCCCCCCGATCTGACTAGTTCAGACTTCTTTCTGTGGGATTACTTAAAATAAATTGCTTACATAGAAATTGAAGACAAACATTAGCAATGCCATCCAGAAAATAGATAGGGTACAGCTAACAACAGAAACCAGTAGCATGGTTAAACGTGTTGTCAAGTGCGTAGAAGTGGATGGACAGTTCCTGCGTTCAAGTCATAGTAAAGGCAATTAGTTAATTTTATACGGATTTGAATACTAGATCGTGGATATCGGTGTTCTTTAGCGGTTGGGTTTCAATTAACCTCAGGAATGTTCAAACTGAGAATATACAAGACCATATTTTATTTACACTCATACATATCTTTCTCTGAAATATACCTGAACGGTAATTCTCGGAGGCTAAACACGAAAAATAAAAAGTGGATGGATATAATTTTTAACAGCTATAAATTATTATGTGAGTGTTTGCAATAAATTATTATTTGCAGACTAAACGAAGTAATAAGCGGCTCTTTTAAATTGAACACCCTGTACTGTAGTATAAAGCCCTATGTAGTTACTAAATTTTTAACGCTCACATCTAATTTATTTATCGGGGATTGACTTCAACACTTATTTTGGACTAATCAAAAACTACTGAATGGGGCTAGTAAGAGAACTGTTGGCTATTTCAAGCGTTAAGTTAATACTACATAAATTTAAACCAAATTAAATAAATATATATTTTAATCGGAAAATATTAATATCTTACGAAAATGCAAAAAAGCAATTAATACTATCGTTTATAATTTTTTTAAAAATAATTTTATAAATTTATTTCCATATTATTTAAATAATAAAAAAAAATCATTTCATGTATATTCCATACAATGTGCAATATAGAGAAAGTTAAATTAGATTACTGGTACGTAAAAACACATTCCATTGTACACAGGCTAATAGTAAAAGAAAAATTTTAAATAAACAATTTACTTACAAGTATTTATGGTCAACACGTAATAAAATAAAACGATTAAAGAGGAAATTACTCGATGTACAGGTTATGCGACGCAGTAAGTAAATACTGACTAAGCACGTTAGTGACAGCACTTCTAATTTTAGTTATTATTGCATTTAATTGTAAAACGAATGCAGTAAAATAAAATAGAGATAGATAACTGTAAAAAAAAATCTTAACTAATGAAACGGAGTAATATACTTCATTACAACTGATAACAAAAACCATATATGTATAACTTAAAACACAAAGTAACATAGAAAAAGAAGATAATTAATTTGCAATTAAATCGTAATTGTAAAAGATTATACAATTATAAGAATGTAGAATGCAATACTGCAATAAACTACTGAGAAAATTAAAAAAAAAAAATCTTAGAATATAATATTAATTATGCTAAAAATCAAAGAAAATTACGCAACAATTTAATAAGAAAGATTACTTTTCTTTTGTTTATACATCCTGATGTAATTCACATCTACATATTTTCATCGATGTGTAATGTTTTTACAGAAAAATAATAAAGTAATAGAAAATTCCTTAGCTAGTCGAATTGAATATACGCTAATGAGTTAAAAGTTTTTATCTCGTTTAATAATAATAGTAAACGTCGAGGATGTCTAACTTATTCCCAATTACTGTTCTGTTAAGTTACGCAATTTAATTTTAAATTAAAAATTAATGATGTTAAAAAACGAAAAACTTATCGTTTATTAAATCATAATTTGTTCGATTTTACAGGTTTACAAATCCACGGTATGGGATTTATGCACCTTTAAACACATCTAGAACCTAAATCTATTTTTTTGAAATATATTTTCACAGAATTAAAGAAAATTACATACGTGGAATTTTATTTAAAATTTAACAAATTAAAATGTAGAATGAGTGAAAATAGACTTAAAAAAACAATTAACTTTTACAAAGACAGAAAAAAAATTAGAGTGGCACCAGGAAGTAAATCAAGACGTAGAAAAACAAAATAAAAATTGCAAAAAAAAATAATAACAGATAGAATAAAGTTTTGAAATAGAATTGAGATTTTCAAACTAGATGAAAGGGAAAACCAAAGAACAGCACATAAAAAATAAAAATTAAAAGCCTTACTTTCACGGTAAGAAACATATACAAGTAAATTGGAGGTCTCAATTTTCAAATAAATTTAAGATGGCAATGTGTAAATCAATTTTGAAAAAACATTTTCACACTTTCACAAGCTACAGCTCCAAAACGGTAAATCGTAAAAGAAAATTGTTTAAATAAAACTTGTCTGTTTTTTGAGATTAACCACTTTTCCAAATGAAATACAGACGAAAAATAATTTTTTCCGGTGAAAAACCCGAAAAAACACGTTTTTTACAACTTCAGCGCCACCTAGTATTTCAATTTCAAACTATACGGTATAACTTCATAGACATTAATTTTAGAGGAGAATGTCCTCTACATTTTTTGTTTGAAAAACCTTTCTCCAAAATGCATAGATTGACAGAAAAACGCATTTAAAAAACTTTTTGAGTTTTTAAAAAATCTATGGGAGGGGGGATGTTAAAAATCTGGAGTTAAGCTTCCCTCATCACCCCTAACATATGAAAAAAACATCAATCGGTAGGTAAGGATTTTCAAATAAAAATACAAATTGACTGTACTAAGGGGTCCAGGAGTCCCCGTGCTTCATTGCCGTCGCCCATCCGCACAAGTAAAGACGCACGACGGCACCACAGGGGGCTGTCCTTCGCCCCTTCAACCTCAGGTCACCAGTAAAGCTATGCTTATTTAAAATCAGTCCCAATTAACCGGAACCATAGGTAAATTTGATTACAATAAACAAATCACATCCACAGAGAGTTCTTCATTGAAATCTCTCAAAGAACTGTATATGGAAGAACTGTATAATATCGTATGGAAGCGAAACAATCTTCAAACTAAGATCCAACATTTCCTAATCAGCAGAGATGCAAAGAATAGAAAGAAAAATTCTCGGAACAGGCATACATAAAAGACGACTTACTAATAGGAAAGAATGAAGACTTTATACCAAATCAAGAGGTACATAAAGACGTAGAACCAGCTCTAGACTACCTAAGAAAGAAAAGAATCTCCTTCTTTGAACACATAATAAGAACAGAACCGAAAAGTCTCGCCACGAAACTGGTCGAGAAATACTAGAAAATGTACGAAACACCGATCTTTTATTTTCCTGTTTAGCCTTCAGATATTACTTCGGAGGATGAATCAGGATGATATGTAAATGATGTGTAGTCTTGTACATTCTCAGTTCGATCGTCTTGAGGTGTATGGTTAATTGAAACCAAACAACCAAAGAACACCGGTATCCACGATCTAGTATTCAAATCCCTATTAAAATAACTGTCTTTACTAGGACTTGAACATTGGAAATTTCGACTTCCAAATCAGCTGATTTGGGAAGACGCGTTCACCTCTAGACCAACCAGGTGGGTCAAAAACACCGACCTGGATTACCGACATTTAACAAGATGTGCATGAACTAGAAATCACAATAGAAGATTTACGAAACAAAACTGACTATATAAAAATACTTAAAGAAGAAAACTACAGATTTAAAATTAAAGAAAAGAAAACAACGAGCGTTTGTTCGGAACTCAAAAAAAATCAAGATCTGACAGAATGAAGGAGTATTGGAAAGCAATTAAGAAAAAGAAAAAGAAAAGACGAACCAGAGTTGACTAAGGTGGTCAAAATTCTCCAAAAAATAAAATAAAATAAAGAATTAAATACACTGATGAGTCAAAAGAACATTAATCAAGCACAAAACAAAAATAAAGCAAAGAAAACACCAAGTAACCAACCACTAAAAGAAACCAAACGAAGAAATATCAGAAAAAAATAATTAAAATGAAAAAAAAAAGAAAATGACTAAAACAAAAAAGACATTTTGACGAAACGTAATGTCCTAATGTAGTGGATTCATGCAAATCTCGACAAAACCTTACAAATCCAATACGTGCAACCGCTTTAAGCACCGAACGTCCTCGCAATTATCCAAGATGTTAACTGCGAGCCAGCTTACATGTGACATGTTCAGTCACATTTTGTATTTGGTACTAAATCATTGTATCTCCTCTCGAATGTTCGGCATTCCCAGCTGACCATGTATCTCAGTATTTCTCGTAAACCACAGCGTCTCTGTTACAGTTTTAACTTCTGAAATAGGTGAACAATATCATTGTTACTCTCTCTTGTAATACCCTACAGCTGGATTCCGTAGATCCAAATAAGTTTCAGGATTGTTGTATACAACAACTGTTTGTTCAATAATAATAATAATTGCAACTCCTTGCCTAGCAACCAGTACATTTCCCTCAATTTAACGTTAAGTTGTTTCCATTTCTCCTTGACGTGAATTCTCCACGGTCAGACGGCGATCCAGACGCAGACCTAGAAATCATACACAGTTTGAATGCGGTATGAAAACGCCATTCAATTGAACTAGAGGGTAGTCACTTTCATCGCAAAAGTAACGTGTGTAAGCTTTGTCGGATTAACTTTATCTTCCATTTAGAAAGCCATTCACTAATTAGATCCAAAACAATTTACAGCTTATTAGAAGCTGCGAAAGGGTCAGCATCATCCACAGTCAGTTATATATATATATATATATATATATATTATATATTATATATATATATTATATATATATCATCATATGACATATATATATATATATCATCACAGTGATCTTTAACTTAATTTTGCAAGAACAGTATCAGCAAAAAAAAAAACTAATTAGATTTCTCGTGTGAAAATATAACCCTAAATAATTATGCAAAAATTTTAATAGGTTTAAATTATTCATGGATGAGGAATCCCCTAATCAAAACAAAGCATCATATCTTATAATCATGTAATTTTTTATTTGCATTTTGTAACAAACAATATACAGACACAAGCATATGTATATATACACACACACACGAGCACGCGTGTTAAGAAAAAGCGAGAACAAAAGGGAACAAGAGAAACTAATTTAAGTATGTAACTCATTTCATAATCAATTGCAAAACATTAATAATCTAACTAAACTCTCAGTAAAAATGAAAAATAAATAAAATGACTCTTTAATTACATTTTAACGTATTCAAAAAAAGAAAAAAAGTAAAAAAATCCCTTTCGGCATGCCGGAAGGCGGAGGTAGATTTCACCGGTGCTAAGTAGGGGATAAAAAAGATTTCCACCTTAAAGTTAAGAAAAACTTCAAATTTACTCAATACTACAACGGTTGTATGAGAAAAAAGTTTCACATTTTTAACATAAAATAAGCCCCCATCTTACAATTCCAGCAACATTTTGGTCATCCCTTGCCGTACGGATTGGTCATATCAACATTTTTTTCAGATAAAAGTTTTAGGTAATGTTTACAGGACTAATGACTACTTTAAACCGATTCGATACTGTGCCTGTTAAGGGAGATGTATGATAGGTATTTTGTCTTCGAAACCCCATTTTTTCCACCTCCTGGGTCAATGGTTGGTGATATCAATAACATTTACTAAGATAAGTTTTAGGCCCTTATCCAAAGAATAATAGGAACTTTAAAAGAATTCTATATTTTACTTAATAAGAAAATTATAGCGATATTTTGTTTTTTCTCGAAAAAGCCATTTCCACCCGCATGGTCCGATTTTCCCGTTAATAAACTCAACCGAGATTTTGGGTAGTTATATTTTATGTATATATATATATATATATATATATATATAAATGTATATATATATATATATATATATATATATATATAAATGTATATATATATATATATATATATATATATATAAATGTATATATATATATATATATATATATATATATATATATATATATATATATAAATGTATATATAAACGTTTGAACTGATGGTGGTTTGAGGTCTGAGGTATGTGAAACGCGAAGATATGTCGAAATTTTTGGGAAGTCGAATCATTATCCATTGCAATAGGTAGCTGTCTTATGAAATCAACCTAATAATACAGAGGTAAACTTTTAGTAATAAAATGTTTTTTCTTTACTTTAGAAACACTCTAAGACAAGAATTGATTAATATAATTAATACCCGACTTAAACAAGTCATATTTTGTTTCGTTAATAAAGCAGCAACTAAGATTAAAATAAAAAAAATAAAATTATAAGTTCTATTCTAAAATAATGAATCTGATTCTATATTGTCTTTACCGATGAGTTTGCCGAGATTATAATTAGCTTTATAATGGTAAAATATTTAGAATGTTATTCTTATACATTATCGAAAAAAATAAAAATGGAAAAGATGTACCCGCATTTGACTACAAATAGAACTTCATTGAATTTAATTAAGTCTTTCTTTCTTTCTGTTTAGCCTCCGGAACCACCGTAAGATATTACTTCAGAGGATGGATGAAGATGAATGTAAATGAGGACTTGCACAGTCTCATCAGATTGACCATTCTTGAGATGTGTGGTTAATTGAAACCCAACCACCAAAAAATACCGCATCCACGATCTACTACTCAAATCCGCTTAAAAGTAACTTAACTTAACTACGACTTGAACCTTAGAACTCTCTACTTCGAAATCATCTGATTTGCGATGACGAATTCACCACAAGACCAACCCGGTGGTTGGTCTACCACTTAATTCAATGTAGTTTTACGTAACCTTCATGTCAAATGCGCATAGAAATTTTTTTTAAATACACCCTGTTAACGTTTAAATTACTTTCAAATTTTTCTCGTTCAATTTGGAGGTGATTGAGCAAATATTTTTTCCTTTACGATTTTTTTTTTTTAACAGCTAATTCAATGAAGAAAAACGTTGCATTTCACTATCTATCTGTAAAAACTAATTTAATTCAGTTTTTTCTCTCATAAAATGGGGTAAATAAAATTTACTAATAAACAGAAGACAAAAAATGTAGTCAATAAAATTTTATGAGGATTGAATTCATCTATCGTTTTAAAATGAGATAAAATATTCCAAAAATACAACAACAACAAAATCGGTGATATATATTAAATAAATATATATATTTAAAAGTGGTTTCAGAAGCCTAGAAGAGAAACAATACTGTTCGGCAGCCTTTGTACACATCCAACAGGCCTTTGAAGTGCAGCTCCCTGGTCTTTCGTACAAGTTAAAGATGACCCTTCCTCAATCATACACCTTTTTCTACACGTCTTCCCGGAAGGGCGTTTCTCTCAGATGAAACACAACCTGTATTCTTCAAAATTAAGTGAGGCGCTCCTCATGCCTCTGTCTTGGGGCCCGTGTTATACTCCCTCCATCTTTACTGCAGAATTTCTAGCTAAAAACGAGGACAATGTCGTTTCCATTGCGGATGAGACGGTTGTTGATGCCAGCCCAATTATAGCATCATCAAATACTCTACAACCTGAGTTAGATTTAATCAACAGCTGTTAAGTGCATGGAGAATAAGCGTTAATCCGGCGAAATCGAACCATGTGATAATCACAATGAGGAGAGGAGACTGCCCACGAGCCCACATTGATGACGTTCTAATTTCACAAATTGAGAATGTGAAATACGCAGGTCTATACTTTGATCTACGAACTTAGGTGGAAGGTTCATATTAAGAGAGAAGAGAAGACAACCTGAGATACAGTTCCTGGAAATATTCTGATTGTCGGGCAGAACTTCGAGTTGGTATTCTCAACAATTCTAAAACCTATCTGTACCTATGGGATCAAACTATGGGGTACTGCAAAAAGAAGGAAGCAAATTTTATAAGAAACGAAATAAAGAATTATTTAGGATTACGATCCGTGTGAGAGGAGATACAACGATTCATTTTAAAGTACGAACTTCGATTTAACTACTACACAAAATCACTTGGTAATGAACTTTAATTAATACCTAATTTTTCCTTTAATGTCTAAATGCGTCTATAGTTACTCGGTTGTGAATAATGTGCATTATCTGTTCAACCTTTAATTTCAAATTAGGTCATAAAATTTTCTTTCTTCTTTAGACTGGTTCATCGTATTATTTCCTACTAATTATGATATATTATTTAGCATTCTACTGTTCTAGTGTGTTGAGTGTCACTCATAATTATATGCGCTTGCAAAAAAGGTTTCTACAATACTAGTGTGTAATTTTTAAGTAGTTTCGCAGAAGGCTGCTTATAATGTGATTGGGAATGTGTTCCAATTTACTAAAGGTTTATGTAACCATAACTGATTGTAAATAAGCCTTGAAACAATAAAAAATTAGACATACACACACACACATATACAGGGAGCGGCAGAAATAACTCCATAGTTTGAAGGGCTAATAAAAAAATACGTAATAGATTTTAGTCAAACTTTTATTATACCATAATAAGAATTATCGTGGCCATTTATTGTATATCTAAATGATTAATAAAAATAATATCATTTAAATGGCGACCGTCATTGTCTATACACGACTGAAGCCTCACTCGGAAATTTTGCATTACTCTCGTCGTCATCTCTTGTGGAATTTCCGGGATTTCGTGTCGGATAGCAGCTTTGAGTTCGTCGGTTGTTTTTGTAGACTTTACTCTTTAAGTAGCCCCATAGAAAGAAGTCACAAGCAGCAAGATCGGGTGAACGAGCTGGCCACGACATGTTACCTCGCAGTGAGATTCAGCGCCCTGGAAACATTTGTCTTAGGACTTCCATCGATTGTCTTGCTGTGTGAGCGGTTACACTATCCTGTTGATAACATACAACACGATTTCCAATTTCATTCGGTTTCGGCTTCAGGAAGTTTTTTAGCATGTGTACATAACGTTGAGACGTAACTGTAACTGTTCGCCCTTCCTCGTCAAAAAAATACGGGCCTATGATTCGAAAGTCTGCTACAGCACACCAAACTGTAACATGTTGGCTATGGAGAGGTCGCTCATGCAGTTGTCTAGGATTATTTTCTGCCCGATAACGAAAATTTTGCTTATTGACATAACCTGATAAATGAAAATCCGCTTCGTCAGATGAGAGTACGACTGCATTGTTTAGAACATTTTCAAGGATAGCGTGACAAGATGCAATACGACTGGCCAAATCAGGTTCACTAAGTTCCTGCACAACCATTATTTTATACGGGTGGAAGTGCAGGTCGTAAAATTCTACTCGCTGTTCGATGGCAGCGTGCTTACGGGCTGGACGCCTTGGAGATCGTGTAACTTGCTTGCTGGAGTAGTTGAACGTTCTGTGGAGTTCGAACGCTGCGAGGTCTACCTGGCGGTGGTTTTTTCATAGCCGAACTCGTAACTCTAAAATTTCTAACCCGTGTTAGAATGGTTTTCCTGTCAGGGATTGCACCGAGTCGACTTATCCCAAAGTGTGTACGAAATAATCGCTGCGTACAGATTACAGAATCACCATTTTTAAAATAAGTTTCGATGACGAACGTACGTTATTCACCGCTCCACGCCATGTTAGCGACTGAAAATTGCAATACCAGACCTGCACTATGGAATCAGTCGGGACCCGCCTACTACCACTAGCGCTGAGCTACGACGGTGGCAAATTCAGGAGTTATTTCTGCCGCCGCTCCATGTATATATTTCCAGTTCCCGCACTCGTAAGTTTTAGTTATTATAACACTATATGAATCTCGTAAATAAAAAATTGTAATGGTAACCCACAGAAAGGGTTGTTTTTAGAAGATATTGTCTAGTACCTTATACAAAAACAAAAAACAGGTTGTTACAAATAATATTTTCTTATTCGTACCATTAAATTAAAATGTTAGCGTGAAGACAACAGCCAATTAAATATGGAAGTTTAGTTTAAATTTAAAACACAATTAAATTTCAATGAGTATTGTAATTATTGATTTATTCACGAATTAAGCTCTTTTAAACTGTTTTACACCAAAAACCGACTAATAGTTTTATTCATAAAATGATATGGTACAAATAAAAAATTAACTAAACTAGCAACATAATAAAAATTAACAGTACAAGTAACACTCATTTGAAATTTGTTTACAGTATCTTTTTTAAGAGTTAGTTTATTATTTATGAGAATAGCTATAAAATTAAAAGAAAATAATTTGAATTGATTGTTTTAACAATCCAGATCCATTTTATTACAAAATTATAAATTTAAGTGTAAAAAACGTGTATAATTCAAATAAATAAATAAACCTGTAGGTATAA
This sequence comes from Lycorma delicatula, assembly GCF_047948215.1. Classification (NCBI taxonomy): domain Eukaryota; kingdom Metazoa; phylum Arthropoda; class Insecta; order Hemiptera; family Fulgoridae; genus Lycorma; species Lycorma delicatula. Next base: position 126,516,726 of record NC_134461.1, on the reverse strand, counting down.
TGAATCTTTATATTTGCAGCAATAAAAAAAAAACAAATTAAAAAACTGTTAAATAACAATATCCACCCGTTTTAAAGCTACTACGGGTGTGAGCGTGGTCTTAATAGCCATACCCAATTATTAAATACTACCTATCAGATTTTTATTAAACTGTCTAAAACGAAAGAGGATAACTATTCCATAAATATGAACGCAAAATAATATAAAAAATATACAGATTATGAACATCTTAAATAAATATTTAATTAGCATATTTATGAAACAAAACTTATCGCTTAATAGGCGATATATTTTATTTATTTAAAATTTCTATTATAAAATACATTTATACAACATAGATACGCATATAATGTACATAAATTATTTATTCCATAATATTAAAATTATTAATGAAAAAAAAAATAAACTGAAAATAGATAAAATATTTTACAGTAGAAGTTTAGAATTATTGCAAGCTTTCAAAACGCAATGAAAAATTTGTAAATGTGTTACGAAGAAGTTGTTTTATTTGCATGGCATCAAGACAAACAAGTAGCACATTTATTTTGTTTTTTTCCAGAAAAATCAACAGAAATATATCGATGCATATTTTTTTTTTTAAATTATGAGATACATATTTTTTATTCATTTATCGTTGTAGATAAAATTTCTAAAATGTAAGTAATGTATAATATAATATATAATAAATAAATATTGCATCTGATTTGCATAACGAGTTCAGTGGTACCATACATATAAAGTATAAATATGCTTAAACAATGATTTATTTGAAGGTTAAAAAAATAATATAAATACAAAAATTGACGCACTAAAATAGATTTAGAGTGAAAAATAAATAAGCACAACTTTATATGTTAATGTCAAGGTCATACTTTTCATCACCATAATAAATAAACATTTTTGAAATAAAGAAATAAAACATATGGGCTTGTCACCTCCTTTTAATTGTTAATTTAATGTCGCAAAATATCAACATAACAAAAGGTATTTATTATTCTAATACGTAAATTAATTCAAATTTTTAAGAAACATAAATAACTATTTATTAAATTGCTCTTGTTTGGGTAAAGAATAAATAAGGAATTAGACAATACACTATGATGTAATTTAAGAGAAATACCATTAATCATCCGTTTAGTGTCAACATCAATGTCAAAAAATTTAATAAGTTTTTTTAACAGTCGGTCAAATTGTGGCATGCAAACAGAACAACGCATGTGAAATACTATTATTACTTCTAATATAGAGAGTGTTTTTTAGTCCTGTTACCCAATTTTAAATGTAATTTAAGAAAGGGAAATTTAGGTGAAATAAAAAAATGTGTTTGTTACTTTCAAAAGAGAATTAATAAAAAGCTATTATTTACATAAGCGATACGTACATACATATGTGCGTGCAGACGTCACGCCGAAACTAGTCAAAATGGTTTCAGGGATGGTCAAAATGGATATTTCCGTTGAAATCTGGAAACCGAAATTTTTCGTGATCACAATACTTCCTTTACTTCGTACAAGGAAGTAATAATAAATCACGAAAAATACATTTTGAGATAGGAGCATTCGGTAATTTTTTTTTTACTATTGAGAGTGTATTTAAGAGATACTGTAAGAACGTTTGAAACTACCGAGGAAAAACAAATAATGGCCCAATTATAGGTGGGTTATCGAAGCCCGAAATGTTTTAGTTAAGATTTTTTCATTATTAATGCACTTTAAAACGATGTTTTACAAACCTACCCTTTTCATTAAAAACTTTTGAATTGCCTTCTTACAGTTTCTTGCGATGCGATAATCTCATACCGAAAAAAAAATCTTTTCAAGATAGAAGAATTTGTTAAATTGTATTTTCCAATGTTTAACTGATGAAAAGTTATATAAAGATTGCCATAATTTTTTAGCAGCTGATAATATTAAAAGGAGTATATTTTTTTCGTCTGAGGAGGGCCCGTGTGGGTCTCTACTCATTAAAACCCCTCTTTCTCTATAACATGGGATGCTGGGCTCACCTTAGGTATTATCACAGTACTCCTGTGTATTGTCTACATCCGCGCCTCTATTGCTAGCTTGTCGGGATCCTGCGTTGTTTTATATTTATTTATTTTTAAAAAAAATATATATATATTTTAAACTTCGACCTCTTGGGGCTGGGAATGTGCCTCAAGGGATACTCAGAAGTAGTTATTCACCTTTGGCATCTTCCGCCAACTTGTTGCAGAAGATCTTAACCAGCATGGTTGACACCGCGTGCCCCGATCATTCGGTCTGAAGCGTAGTCCCGATGATGTTCTCTGGGATAAGCAGATCAAATTCTTTCCTGCATGCTTCGCTATGCTGCAGGAACCGATCGCACACGAACGCTGTGTGTTCCGCGGTGTCTTCCTCCTCGCAAAATCGCAATTCGCGGAGAGTTTCAACGTCCGCGCGCACAGGTATGCCTTGAAACATCCGTGATCGGTAACCAACTGGGCCAGCTCGAAATTTCCAGTAAAATTAAGGATACCAAGCAAAAAATAAATAAAAATTCAACCAGATGTACGTTATAAAAAATAATTATCAATAGATTTGTTACTCTGAAATTGGATTTTATTTAATGTTAATTCTATCAGAATGTACAGTAGGTAATAATTTTAATATATTAAATAAATAGCAGTAAATCTTTCTAAGGTTAAAATATAAAAAGTTATTAACTATTAAAGATGACAAAAATACGTGTTAAACACTTGACAAAACTTTCATCTCAACATAAATGAGCACACAAGATTATACGATGAAGTGAACGTAAGAATGGATCGACTGAACAGAAGTTACAACTTATCTTCATGTGCAGGTTGTTATCGCGTTAGAATACAAAAACAAATTATATACATAAACATACATACGTTGATGAATTATGAACCTGTTATACAGGTTGTTTGTAAAATTAAACGACAGAAGCTGTGTACTGGACTAATAAAGAAAAAAATACTTTTTTCTTTAATTCTCTAGGTTTATTTATAGCGTAGAATTACATTAGCATTACAATACATAAATTTTCTAAAATATTTCTCCCCGTTCTTGTACACTTTGTACGTGAACGATATGCCGCTGTCGGAAGGGGTCAAAACGGCCCTTTACGCAGACGACACGGCATATTTCTACGAATCCGCAAATGTGGATTACGCGGTCCGGAGGCTCCAAAGGCAGCTGGACTTAGTGGAACCGTGGCTCGACATGTGGAGAATCAGGGTCAACGGTGAAAAATCGGTGGCCGTGATGTTCACATGCAAGACACGAAAACCGACCAGAGAGCTGGAAATCTCAGGGGAGAAAATCCCTTTTGAGAAAACAGTTAAGTACCTGGGGGTGGTGTTGGACAGGCGGCTTACCTTCGGCGAACATGTAAATTATGCGACCCGGAGGGCTAAGGCCGCCAGAGCCTCGCTATACCCAGTGCTGAACAGTGCCAGCCCGTACCCACTGGCAACTAAGCTCCTCATTTTTCGGCTGTACGTACTGCCGATTCTAACATATGCTTACCCGGCATGGGGGGCAGTGTTGAGCTCCTCGCTTCAAAAGAAGATCGAGGCCGTCCAAAACATCGCGTTGCGGACGATCTTTGGAGCTCCGTGGTTCGTCAGGAACGCCACTCTCCGATCTGATGCGAGATTTCAATCCGTGTCCGAGGTGGGGGTGGCGCAGGCGCGCAGACTGTTCGGGAGAGCGGCTGTGTCCGAACACAGTCATCTTCGGGACATCTGCCGAGAGGACCCAACTCCGACAGTTGTAAGGAAGCGGCCTCACGCCGTACTGGACGAACCACCGTGATGGTGCGGTGCGGTAGCCGAAAATCGACAAACCAGGCTTAGGGGCCTCCATATCGCATGAGCCATAAACGGAATAGTGCGTCAGACGCGTTTCCGGGGTCGCGAGTGAAAAGTTTTCGCGAGTTATATAGTTTGAAGACGTCAAACACGGTAAGTCGCGCATAAAACAAAAACGCGGTCTAAATTTAAAAAAAAACTTACAGTAAGACAAAATATCCCAGCAATTGCGACTCCTCCGGAAAAGGGGACGCATTGCTCTCTCCTTATAGCTAGTGCCCCGTTGTGGCGTATTCCTGCTAGCCTATTAAAGAGTTAGCACCGAAAGGACTTCAGTGGACGGTCTGAAGGGGAATTACGTCGGGAGGACAGGCTTTATAAGCCTAGCCTTCCGCGGTCGGCCCATGAAATGGGTTCGATAACGCTGGTTTAACAACGGATTGGAATGCAATTAAATCCGTCTTAAATTCACTAAAATAATAATAGACAAAACTTGAAAAATTAGATCCGAGATAAAAAAAAAAAAAAAAAAAAAAAAAAAAAAATAACCCTTTTAAAAACAAGCCCGATTAGAATGATCCAGCAGCAAGGGACTCTGTCCAGGTTCTGCGATAAAGTAGGGAGTAATAGACTCCTGCCAACTTTGCATTCCATTCCAAAATATTTCAAACGTAAAATTATTAATAATAAAAAATATATATTCCCGATAAATAAATATTAAAAAAACATACATTTTATTTTAATTTATTACAATAAGTTGACATATGTCCTGTAGTGTAATAAGATATGCCATCAAAAACAAATAGTCGAATCTATCTATGTGAATTTTACATATTCTATCTGCGTTTTTTTTTTTAATATAAAAACTAATAAAAATAAAATAATAATTTTCCTTACGACAACTAAATAGTGAAATCAACAAGAAATTATGAGAAATTATTAAAGAAGAATAAATAAATAAAAATAAAACATGTTCTGTTGGATATCAAAATTATTATCCCCCCCCCCATGGTGAATGTAGTGAATGGAAATGGTAAAGATATATTGCTAATAATAAAACATAAAACAATAAATTGTATGGAGAAATTTATGATCTAACTGAAATACGTTCACCAGTGTATTATCATTATTTATTGTTATTATTATTATTATTATTATTATTATTTGAACTTGTATAAATAAGCGTTGAAATAATATAAGACTGTACAGATTTATTGATTCCTGACCGGTTACGCATCAGCACGATGTCCATCTGAGAAACATTTTTAAAATAATAGCTTAATTTGAAAAAATTATTCTTATTTTTCCTATGATTTTATAAAAACATTGATGTTTAATATATAGGTAAAAATATTTAAATATTCCACATAAAAAGAAACACTATTCCTCAGATCCTGATTTGGTAAAAAAGTTATACAAAATTCTGTAAACGGGCGAGGATTTTTCTTCAAGAAAGTAGACTATTTAATAATTGAAAGATTTGAACGTTAGTAACGTTAAGAGTTATGAAGGCATTTCAACAGATTTTTTATAAAACTTGTAAATGTTCCTCTAAATTTTCTCACTAACACTGTTGAATGTATATTATACTGAGAACGTTAATAATATATTAAATTAATAACAAAAATAACATTTTTAATGAGAAAAAAATAAACTTTTTATAAAGCTACACATTATGAAAATAATTATCGCAAAAAAATTCAGAAAAACTTTAAAAATTCTTTAGCCTACACTGTTTATGTTAAAAAAGAGCTTAAAGTTACTGAACGTTAAGAAGCTACACCATATTTGACTCTTAAAAGAAGCCTGAAACTTGTCTCAGGTGGTTTATCTGAATATAAAAACAATTTTTCTAGTATGTATTTAATCTGACTAACGCAAAATCGTTGATTAATAATGTTCTAATCCCAACTTTCGGTAAAGATACCTAGATTTCATTGCCCTGAGGACGATATTCTTTTGGCTAGAGTTGTCTTTTTCTTCGTTTCGGGATATCTGTATAAGTTGATCACTTCTTTATCGTTCTTAACAGCATTTCCCTTATTCGTAATCCTTTTCTCCTCGGTGGTTTACCATAGATTACTGCTATACTCCCATTAGAAGAATTTCAGGGCTTTTTGAGTTACTTCGTCCTTTATATTTGTGTATCGGATGAGGACAGTTCTTCCTAGACATTGATCCCGAGGAGTTTGTTTCAAAAATTGTGGTTACACAAAAAAATCCTCTCTGGAGCAAAAATGTTTATCAGGTAAAAAAAGCCTACAACAAAATCACTCCTAGTAGAATATTTATTTTCTTAACGTGTACGTTGCAATCTGTTTAACTAGTCTCTCCCCACACGACCCGATGAGATGAGGATGATATGTTCGACGTGCAGATGAACAGTGGTCTTGCACAGACTCAAGTCGATCATTCCTAAGACGTGTGGTTAATTGAACCCCAACAACCGAAGTACACCGGCATCCACTGTATAGTATTCAAACTCGTAAAAACAACTAATCATTACTAAGATTTGAATCTCAGTACTTTCGACTTTGAAAATCAGCTGTTAAACAACTGATTTGCGACGACTAGTTTACCACTAGACCAACCCGGTTGGCCATATTACTATATAATACAAAAATAATAGATTTAAATTTTAATAAAATCCTACGAAAAATTTAATTTTTATTTATTTATTTTAAAGAAAAACAGTCTCTATATACTTATTATTTACAGTTATATTATTATTATTAATTTGAAATTAACGGTAGAAAAATACAGTATGGAAACTTTTTATCCAATAAAAAATTGCAACCCTAATCACGATACATAGAACTATCTCGAGGCTGGTGGTACAGTTCAATAATGTAAGTAGATAATTAAATAAGGAAAATTATTTGTGGATATTAAAAATGTATTTAAGATTTGATATTGTTAATGGTTATAATGAAAAAAGTAAGATTTTTTTTTAAGCTAATTTTGATATTAAAATTATATAAAAACGATTTGAAAAAGAACCAAATTTTTGAAAAATTGAAAGAAATAAGTGTAAAGTCAAAAGTGAAAATAAAATTGATTATTGGAAATTTAAAAAAATTGAAATTAATATTTTTTATCCGTATTAATGATAAATATCGCAATTATACAATCATGTATTGAATTTTTTGTAGATCGATTTTGCTATACCTTTAATTCAATGTACATACGTGTTCATAAGGTTTCATTAAAATACGAGAATGTATTACTTTTTTAGCTAAACAAAAAAATAAAAATAATGTTAATTTTTTATGTATCGAGGATTTTTCACGTATTGAATTTAATTTTTTTTTTTTTTAGATAAATAAATTATGCAAAAGTTGATTCTAACTTTATTTTAAGTTAAAAAAAAATCACCTAAGATTTTATTTGTTAGTTTAAGTTAAGAAATGTTAAGTTATAATTAAGTCGTAAACGAAGCCATAACTTAATGTAATTACCTTACCTTAATTTAATTAAGTAGCCTACTGTATTTATAATACCGGTCAGTGAAACCGGTATAGTCTGACCGAGTGATCCAGGGTTGTTGACATTTCACTACCGTAACATTCGTCCTTGTGGTTGTGCCAGAAGTATTTCTCATTCACTCGATCTCTCTCCCTTTCTCACTATCTTTCCCTGTTTCTATCCTTCCCCCTTCCTAATTCTTCATTATAACTTTTGCTCGATTGTTTCTATAAGTTCTTATCGCTTCCCCTTAACTGAAGACCCTCAATCGACCGTTCGTCCGGTGCAGTAAAACAAAACCTCGCCGTTCAGTGAACTGCATTTAACACTTCTCCCGCCCGACTATTTTAATATACACGAACGACATCCATCCACAGCATCCTCATCACATCTAAATAGACTATAATAGTTTATTCCATTTATACAATCAGTAAACACAATTGAAAATAATTGTAAACGGTCGTTATTTTTTTTAAAACACGTACGATGCGATCATACTGTAAATTTAGTTTTAAAGGTTATTGTACTTTATAAATTAAAAAAAAAAAAATTTCACTCGCGTCATTAAATCTGATACGCGAAATATCTCGGAATAATTTAATTAACAAAAACTTTATTAGTAATTAAAACTAAATCATCGGTAAAACCCATGAATGTGTTATTTATATAATAAATTAATTAAAAACAAAGAATGTTTTAATTATTACAGAAATACATGTTTACTCACTATCATTACGACAAAATTTTTATTTTAAAATGATAAAATACGAATCTCTTTTTATTTTTATTTTATTTTATTTATGAATTAATTCACCAGTTTACAAAAAGCAAGTAGGTAGGAAAATCAAAAAGTAATTTTTTAGCACATAATATGCCGTGACTAACTGGCATTACTCGGGACCTCCAGATGAAAGGCCGAGACGCTAGCGATTTTTTATTTCCTTGTACGAGGTAAAGGAAGTATTGTGATCATGAAAAATTTAGATTTTCAGATTTCAAACGAAATATCTTTTTTCCCTGAATCCATTTTGACAAATTTCGGCGTGACGTCTACGTACATATTTCAAAAAACGATTAACCGTAGGATGTTGAAATTTTGGATTTAATTTTTGATTATAATCAACTGAACCAAAGTGTTCAAAAAAGACCAAAATTTAAAAATATATTTGGATTTTGGACTTTTTCTTAAATGCAGTAATCAGCCCTCAATGAGAGCTTATCAACAATATATCATAAGTGGTACTTCTTTCCATCGGTTCCAGAGTTATAGCCAGATGAAATTTTAATTAATGAAATATTTGGTTTTTATAAAGGTACATCGGTTCGAATCAGACTTCATCTCCTTTTTTTATTTTTAACTTTTTTATTAATTTAAATATATTGATTTATTAACCTCAATTGTAAATAAAGCTTTACGATAAATAATAATTCAACAATAAAACAAAATTATGTAAAAATATCAGAAGTTATTAGTGAAATAAAATTTTACGAACTTTTCATTTAAGAAAAAAAAAGAAGTGAATATGTAATTTAATAGGCGTACAAGGAAATGTGGTGTTCACATCAGATTTTTTTTTGTACTGGACCAATTAAAAGATCACAATTTACATAGTACCAATTTCTCGTTCTATAACTTTCTCAGAATGCTTTAAATTTCTGCCTTTGGTTTTCTCGTCTTTTATCAGTCTAGGTGTTGTTGCCGGTAATGATAATTTCTGGAAAGTTCGACTAGCTAACTACTTTTCTAAAGTTTGTTCTAATTTGAATAATTTTATAATATTTCATATAATATTATTATAAAATATACTTATTATTATTATTATTATTACTATATAATAATAAAATATTATTATTAATAAATATTTGAAAATATTTTAGGATTGTTGACCGACTTTAAATTTTTCCTACTTCTTGGAACCAAATGTTTTTTATAGTTTTCCCATTCTTAAAAAAGTTAAATATTTGCTTTTTTAGTCTATTTTCATTCTTTCTATATAATTGTCCGTAAAACTTTAGCCTTGGTATTCTAATTGAGTCTTCTATTTTTTCAAATGTCTTTATAAACCTAACACTTTAATTTCAATGACTCAAATAAACTTCTACAATTATAATTTTAATTAAATGTTTACAATTAATTTATTATTAAAAACAATAGTTCGAAACAAAGAGATATCCCTGCGAAAATACTCGACAAGGGTGGCAAAAAAATTTAATCAATTTTAATAAATAGAATTATAATAAATAAATATAAATATTATATTCTGCTTCTAGATTATAACTTGTTGAAACTATCTATTGTATTTTTAATATATATACAAAAATGTTAAAACATATTTACGGAAAAAATACAAACTACAACTACATTTAGTTAATTATTAATATAGATAATTCGTGTAGATTTATCTATAATTTGTGCAATACAGTACAAAAATATAATAAAAATACACACACGCACGCGCGTAACTTTAATTTTATACTGAAAATAAAATTAATTGACGCAGAAATAAACCAAAAATTAATAATTAGTCTGATGCAAATTAATATTAATTCTATAAATACGTAAACAAGGTCAAATATTTTATAAATAGCTACCTAATTTTTTTTAATGGCACAGTCGTTCTTCTTTCTTTCGCAGCCTTCCCTCATCTTCAGCTTTTATAATAAAGCTGAAGATGATTATATATATATATATATATATATATAGAACTAAATAGCTAAATTACATCGCTCTTAACGAACAAGCAGATGAGATAAAAATTATTTGTACAGATCAATGCATATTAGCTAAAACAAGTATCATAAAATTAGAAATACTATGTTAACTTATACAAATGTACAGCACATTCAAATTTATCTGGTATGTATAAAATAAAGCACATTGATTACAGTAAAATACACATTTATTAACCATCAAATAGTTCCAAAACAGGTTTTTAAACCAATATAATAAAAAAAGATTATAAAAACATAAGAAATTTTCCGGTATAACTGAACACAGGATAAAATAAAGGATTTGTATTACAGATATTAAATATCATTTACAGATATTAAAGAACCATTGTTTTATAAATATATATATAAATTTATACAAATGAAATACCATATATTTATATAAAAATAAATATGGCAGAAGACGTAAGAAAACATCGAAAAAACATTTACATATTGTTTTTTCTTCTAATAAATATAAAAAATCAGATGAATGGATGGATAAAGTGACAAATGAGGAGGTGTTGCGGCAAATTGATGAAGAAAGAAGGATTTGGAAAAATATAGTTAAAAGAAGAGACAGACTTATAGGCCACATATTCAGGCATCCTGATATAGTCGCTTTAATATTGGAGGGACTGGTAGAAGGGAAAAATTGTGCATGCAGGCAACGTTTGGAATATGTAAAACAAATTGTTAGGGATGTAGGGGAATGTAGGAGGCATACCGAAATGAAACGACTGTCACTAGATACGAAATCTTGGAGAGCTGCATCAAACCTGTCAAATGACTGAAGACAAAAAAAAAAAAATAGAAAACAAAAACAAAAAAAGACAGTAATAAAATTTTTACAATACAATAATTAATTAATATATATAGAAAAAAATGAAAAAAACAATAATTCAAAAAGTGACAAATGGAATATGGAATTAGACTAAATAATATAAATCCGTAAAAAAAATTGTTTATTTAAACATAAGAAAAAAATGAGTATGATAAATAATTCTGTAGGCTGAATATGAATACATTAATATACTAGTCTCTTGAAAAGACTAATTAAAGAGATAATAATAATAATAAAATAAAAGATAAAAAAATAAGCAAGAACCAAGGAGACGATGAAAGGGGGATAAGAGGTTATAAAATAAAAAAGTAAAACAGCTGGGATGTCAAAACAAAATTAAGTTTGTAGAATACAGACTGTCTATGAAAACACTCGTATTTAGTTGGAAAATATAGAGAACAGACGATATCATTTATTTCATAATTTAGTAATAGAAATTCCACTAACACACAAATACAAAAGTTGTTATCTCTCAGTACGTATATATGCGAGCGTGCGTATATGTATAATATTAAAATATTTTGTTTAATAATGGAAGATTCATATAAAGAAATGCAATAAAGAATAATTTTTTTTATTTTTGTCTAAACAAATCGCCCAAGTTACCGCCAAAAGACATAATTTTTACGGTAGATTAGATGTGAAAGAATTCTTAATGGATTTTTGAGTTATTTAATAATTAATATAAAATCATAAAGAACTTTTAATAAATTATACCTAATTAGGATTGAATACTGTTATTCATGAAACCAAGATAAAAGTAATTAAATTAAGTAATAAACCAGTAAGGATTTTTCGTTCATTAGTCATGTAGGCCAGACCTCTCACTTCTTTGTATGTGTGTTTGTTGTGAATTACGACTCGTAATATGGGTACATTAGAGTGCTAAGTTATTCAGTAGACATTGACTAAGTTAACCCTTTTCAGTTTTAGTGCTCTCTGATATATTTAAAAAATTATCTACCAATAATCTGTCCAGTATAAAATTCAGATCCGAATATTCAGGTGGCCGCATAATTAAAATTATCAATTCCGAAAAAATTATATTCTAATAAAACTGAGTTCTTTAATAAAGATTACAACTAATTACTTCCTGGTACGAAGTAAAGGAAGTACTGTGATCACGAAAAATTTCGGTTTTCAGGTTTAAACGGAAATATCGATTTTGACTAACCCTAAATCCATTTTGACTAGTTTCGGCATGACGTCTGTACGTACGTATGTATCTCGCATAGCTCAAAAACGGTTAGCCGTAGAATGTTGAAATTTCGGATTTAGGACTGTTGTAACATCTAGTTGTGCACTTTCTTTTTCGACTGAACCAGAAGTGTCGAAAAAGGCCCAAAATCCACACAAATTTGGATTTTTTCATAACTGCAGCAATAAGCCACTGAGAGCTTTTCAACGATATATCATAAGTGGTATTTATTTTCATTGGTTGCAGCTACAGCCAAATTAAATTTTAATTAATGAAATATTTGGGACACATTTGGGAGACTTCATCTCCTTTTTTTAAACCTTTTTTTTAAAATTAAATATATTGATTTATTAATAATTATTAATCTCTCATTGTAAAAAAAAATTACGATGAATAATTCAATAATAAACAAAATTAAAAAAAATTACAAGTTTTTAATGAAATAAAATTGTATGTACTTTTCATTAAAAAAAAAAACAAAAAAAACGTGTAATTGTGATTTAATAGGCGTACAAGGAAGTCATGTGGTATCCACATGAATTGTTTTTTTACTTTCCCGTCTAGATAGCACTATAGCAGAGCTATAGTTCTTGAAGGAAAAGTATTGTAATCGGTCAATATGGGCATACGCGGTTTTCACCGGATCTTGATGTTTTGTAATCTAAGAGACGTAAAAAATTGGATGGAAATTTTTCAGGTATTCATATGTACGCGTGTGTTCGGTGTCACCCTCTAAAGCTCCTTGTATCTCCAGAACTACAGGACCGATTTTGATCAAACTTGATCAAATTACTTCTACATATGGGGCATTGAAGTTATTAAATTTTTAACTTAAAAGATGAAGTGGGTTAGGCTGCAGAGCAAGGTTACCCTCAGTATTTCAAGATTTCGCTTAATTAAGGTCATATTTTTCTTAGGAAAATTTTTTAACGATTAAAAGAACAATATTTGCAAAAAAAACTTTTTTCAGAATCGCACTCCCACCCTAAAACATGCTCTAAACTACTGCTATGTTGTGTCGTCACAGATGGGCGGTAGAATTAAATAAATGAATAATATTTAAAGCGTAAAAAAATAATTCGGTCTCACCGGGTCTCGAACGCGATCGCCCAGTTGACTCGGTACCTGGGGCGTTCAGCCCCAGTCTACCGTCTTCACCAGTCTACAGACCGTACAAGCGAAATTTGTTGTTTGTAAGTTGTGAAATTACATTTGTTTAGTTAGGTATATTAATTCACAAAATACAAGATTGTTGTCGACAACTACTCTCGTGAATTACACAAAGTGAAAATTGGAATTTGGTACGGTATGTGTAAAACATGCACTGCGGGACCATTTTTTTTTTTGAAAATACATTTAATAGTGATCGTTATTGTACCGTTGTAACAAACTTCATTAGTCAGTTAACAGAAGTGGAAATCAGTCACGGTCGGTTCCAACAATATGGCTACACAGCGTACACAGCTAACAGGTCAAGTTTTTTTACGAATTGTCTGGTGAACAAATTATTTCGAGGGGTTTGTAACCTACGCAATTGCTTGAGCTGACTCCCCCCGATTACTTTTGGGGGCAGCGAAACAAGCACTGTATCGAAACAGAGCAGCACGATTGATGAACTAAAAATCGTAATAATGGCATACGTACGAGACATTTCAGTACATCAGCTGATTAAAATGTTTGAAAACAAATTGAAACGTGTGCACTGTTGCATTTATGTTGAGGGAGGTCATTTTCAACTCTTTTGTAAACTATTCCAGTTACTGTAATATTCGTTTCTATAAAATAATGAAATAAAAATACAAAGTTTTAATTAAGAAAGTTATATCACTACACTTCCATAATTTCAGTACACAGTAACTTTCCGAACGCACTGCATTTTTAAATTTGAGTTTAACCGATGACATGAAAAAACAGAAGTTAAAAGAATACAAACCACAGTTTTGAAATGCGATTTAATGGAAGATATTTAAAATTATACGGATTGATGTACTTTGAAATGGAAGATATCTTAAGGTAATAGGACAGGAAAGAAATTTGCGGCAGAATTTTGTAGAGTCTAACTAAAATTGTAAGTTATTTATTAATAAAATATCTAAGTTTAATTAGTTTGATAACGCAGTGACGAAAAAAAGATAAAAAAAAATCCCTTTCGGCACGCCAGAAGGAGGAGGTAAGATTTAACCGGTGCTAAGTAGGGAATAAAAAAGATTTCCACCTTAAAGTTAAGAAAAACTTCAAATTAACTCAATACAACAATGGTTTCATGTGAAAAAGTTTCACACGTTAAGCATATGACAAGCCTCATCTTACAATCCCAGCAATATTTTGGTCATCCCTTCCCGTAAGGGTTGGTCATATCAAAAATTGTTTCAGACAAAAGTTTTAGGTAATGTTTAGAGGACTAACGACCACTTTAAACCGATTCGATACTGTGCCTATTAAGGGAGGTATAGTATTTTTCCTTCGAAACCCCACCTTTTCCAACCCCTGGGCAAATAATTGGTGATATCAAAAAACTTAGATAAATTTTCGGCCCTTAGCCACAGAATAGTAAAAACTTTAAACGAATTTGATATTTTACATAATAAGAAAGTTATAGCGATATTTTTTATTTTTTCGTAAAAGCCCCTCCATAGCCCGATTTTGGCCGTTAACGCTAGACCGAGATTTTGGGACGAGTTATTTTTAAGGAACAATTTGAAAGTGATTGGAGCACAATTACGGCAGTTATCGCTTCCACATAAAGTAAAATAGATATTATATATATATATAAACTTTGGTGCTGACGGTGGTTTTGGGGTCTGGGGGATGTGAAACTTGAAGACACGTCAAAATTTTCAGGAAGTCGAATCATGGTACCCATTACAATAGGTAGCTTCTTATGAAATATATTCTTATGTATATTCTTAGGTATATTCTTATGAAATAGCTTCTTATGAAATCTACCTAAAACTAACATTACCAAACAAAAGGATGAATGGAAAATAGCATCAACCAATCAACAGACTTTTAACTCCAACATAATTACTTCTTCAGTTACCTGTTTCATATGTTCCTGTATTTGTCTTGATCTACATCTTCTACCTTTAACACCCCTATTCAACAGATATGGATGTTTATTTAATACATGGATAATCTAGTTCATCGCTTTACAAGATTCTGCCACAAATTTGTTTCCTACTCTCTTTAATCATACTTATTTACCCAATTAAATTTCAACATCCACCTTTAATTCAATATTTCGAAGACTTCAAGCTTCTTTTCTTTCGATCTTTCCATTTGTCTTTCTCTGTCATTCTCTCTCTCCACGTGTAAATAGAGGCCATATACATATATATATATATATATATATATATATATATATATATACACGAGGTGCGACAATAAAGTAATGAGACTGATTTTTCTTTGCAAGATGTCGCAACCCTGCAGCTTGCGTAGGGACACCATCTTTGACCTTGGTCCATAAGCAAGCTACTTCTATTCCAAGCGGCACATTGATGCAACTGCTCAGTAGTCAGTTGTGCTGTAATAAGTGAACACGTGTTTGTGTCTCCCGTCACAGAAATGAAACCGCAAAATATTGCGCAACGGTATTCCATTTCTTTTTGCGTTAAATCGGGTGAAAACGCGACAACTTATGGTAAGCTTCAGAAGGCTTTTGGAGAGGAGGTTATGTCAAGAGCTCAAGTTTTTCGGTGGCATAAAATGTTTAGTGAAGGCAGAACAAATGTTGAAGATGAAGACCGCAATGGAGGACCATCAACCTCACGGACAGATGTCAACTTGACCAGGGTGCGTGAAATCGTACGATCTGATCGAAGATTACCCGTGAAAATGATTGCAGAAGAACTCAACATCGATCGAGAAACGGTTCGTCTAATATTAACTGAAGATCTTGGTATGAGAAAGATTTGTGTAAAAATGGTCCCCAAAAATCTCACACAACAGCGAGAAACACGGAAACATGTGGCAGCCGATCTGTTAGAGCAAACGGAAATCAATCCAGATTTGTTGAGCCGTGTTATCACTGGTGATGAAGGTTGGCTTTTTCAATACGATCCGGAGACAAAACGCCAAAATTCGCGATGGTGCTCAAAGGGATCACCCAGACCAAAAAAAGCTCGCATGTCAAAGTCAAAAATGAAATGCATGCTTGTGTGCTTTCTTCGATTCCAAGGGAATTGTTCATAAAGAGTGGATGCCTCCTGGACAAACAGTTAACCGATATTTCTACAAAGAAATTTTAGAAAGACTTCGTAAACGTGTTCTTCGTGTTCGTGCCGACATTGCTGATAATTGGATTCTGCATCACGATAATGCGCCATACCATACTGCTCTGTCAGTACAGCAATTTTTAACCTCAAAACAAATTTCAGTACTACCACAGCCACCTTATTCACCAGATATCGCTCCGTGCGACTTTTTTCTATTTCCAAGAGTCAAAATGGCGGTGAAGGGACACCGTTTTCAAACAGCACAAGATGTCCAAAAAGCTGTGACGAGGGTCTTGGAGGATATTACAGAAGATGAATTCCAGAAATGTTACCATCAATGGCAGAAGCGCTGGAATAAGTGTGTGCAATCAGAGGGGAACTACTTTGAAGGAGACAACACTAAACATGACTAAAACCGTAAGCAACATTTTTTTTCACATCAGTCTCATTTACTTTATTGTCGCACCTCGTATATATATATATATATAATATATATAGTGCTTATACAATAAACATTTAAAAAAATGAAATATTTCACTCAATTATTTTAAGAAATGTTAAGAAAATTGAAAAATATTCGTCTAAAAAACTATTTTTTGTTTGGCTTAAAAATTTAAACCCCAATCGTCATATAAAACTTATTAAAAAATTGTTTTTATATGTAGACCTACTTAAACACATAAATGAAAAATTAATAATCTTTTTTAAAGTTATTTTAAGTTTATATTTTATATTTTATTCAGTAACCGTTTATCAAAACTAATTCTTTGTATTTTATATTGATTATTAAATAACGAATGTAAAAGTATCAATCATAGATGAATTTGTATAAATCTACCTCAAAAAAATGTAAACAAGTGAAATTTTACCGTTATTTCTTTCGTTGAACAAAGAGAAATAATTGTTTCAATACAATAAATTAACGTAAACATAATTTTCATAGATAATCGTAATTCATAGAAAATGTAGGTAGGTCGAATCGATCCTCAAGTAAAA
Organism: Lycorma delicatula; assembly: GCF_047948215.1. Lineage (NCBI taxonomy): Eukaryota > Metazoa > Arthropoda > Insecta > Hemiptera > Fulgoridae > Lycorma > Lycorma delicatula. Next base: position 126,499,498 of record NC_134461.1, on the reverse strand, counting down.
GTTGTTTGTTTATAACTAAACGTGTTACACAGTGTAAAGATGTTAGTCATAATTTTTAATTCAAGGTATTACAAGCTATCTAAAGTGTAATGTATAAATATTTTACCGTACATATAAAATATATAATAAGATCGTACATACAACTTTGAAAACTTTAGTTGTTGGGAGTGCTGATTACTGGTCACGCTATATCTTTGCCGATGAGTTATAATCTTTATTAAATAGCTTCACGATAACAAAAACAATTGGCGGTATTTTTACTTTATTCTCTAGTCACATTTCTACGAATCTAATCAATTTCTTGAAAGCGTTACTGTACATCGCTTGCACTGACACGAAATATTTTAATCTATTATTAACTTTCAAATATTACTTCCTTAAATATGTATTAATTATTGTTTGTTTTTCTTTTAATTGCTATCACATACTTATTTTTTATATGTAGATATGAGTAAAATAATTAAAATTTTATAAATATTAATTTTTTATGATACTTGCATTCCAAACAAAAAAAAAAATCAAATTAATTTGTATGCCGCCCGTTTTTGTGTCTATCTTATTTTATTCGAGCGTCACTAATCAGCAGAAGATACATTTTAATATAATAAATAATATGTTTTTATGTTATTTAAAAAAAATTAGGGTTCAAATACAGAGATAGAAAAACAATTGCTAACATGTACAGGAACCAAACAGCAACAGTAATAATTGAAGAACATAAGAAAGAAGCCGTAATAAGAAAGGGAGTCCGGCAAGGATGTTCCCTATCTCCGTTACTTTTTAATCTTTTCATGGAACTAGCAGTTAATGATGTTAAAGAACAATTTAGATTCGGAGTAACAGTACAAAGTGAAAAGATAAAGATGCTACGATTTGCTGATGATATAGTAATTCTAGCCGAGAGTAAAAAGGATTTAGAAGAAACAATGAATGGCATAGATGAAGTCCTACGCATGAACTATCGAATGAAAATAAACAAGAACAAAACAAAAGTAATGAAATGTAGTGTCGCTTGAGATGGAAGTGAAACTTGGACGATCGGAGTATCTGAGAAGAAAAGATTAGAAGCTTTTGAAATGCAGTGCTATAGGAGAATGTTAAAAATCAGACGGGTGGATAAAGTGACGGGTGTTGCGGCAAATAGACGAAGAAAGAAGTATTTGGAAAAATATAATTAAAAGAAGAGACAGACTTATAGGCCACATACTAAGGCATCCTGGAATAGTCGCTTTAATATTGGAAGGACAGGTAGAAGGGAAAAATTGTGTAGGCAGGCCACGTTTGGAATATGTAAAACAAATTGTTAGGGATGTAGGATGTAGAGGGTATACTGAAATGAAACGACTAGCACTAGACAGGGAATCTTGGAGAGCTGCATCAAACCAGTCAAATGACTGAAGACAAAAAAAAAATGTTATTTATATTAAAATAATTCAAATATTTGCTACCTTTTTTCAAAATGATAACCAAAGGAGAGAATGACATTCACTCTAAGACAATAATTTCTTTTATTTTTGCATTAAGTCAGTCAAAATGAAAAAAGTTATATATTAAAAAATAATTATTTTAGTTTTTTTTTTTACTTGAATGGGTGCTATATTTATAATAATTCTTTTTTCTGGACTAAAACGTTTTTCGTCTAGAAGCTTATGCAAAAATCTTTTTCATTTAAAAAAAAAGCATGCGGACTTTACTCGTTGTAGCAACACTTCGAAATGTGAAAGCAAATCGAAATTTTAATAACTTTTCTTTCTATTTTAAAAGGGCGTTTTAGCTTTTGCAGATTGCTTTCAGATTTTCTCAGAAGATCTGGAATCAGCAAGAGTAAAAATCAATAGTTACAATAGCTAGGACTTAAAATATCAGTTGAGGAGATAAAAATAATTAAAACATTAAAAACAGTCAAAAATGCATACAAACAGGAATGGGAAAAGTAGAAATAGTAAAAAAAGTCAAACATCTAGATAAGCTTATACAAAAAAAAAAAAAATTGGTTTAGAAAAATCAGTAACAATGTAGAATTCCAAAAATAAAATAAATAACATGTATATACAAAATATATATATATACTTTAGGAATATCCTGTTTAATATAATACATATATATATATATATATATATATATATATATATATATATATTAATTTTTCAAACATGTTGTCCTGTATGTTGAAATATAATAATTATTCATAATTTATAAAACACCAGATAATATTGGAAATTTGCAACATTAAGAACAAACTGAAACATTTGGAAAATATTACATTTATAAATACAAAAATTTCAATTTAATAAATCACCAAATAAATTTTGAGCAGTTCGATCTATTAAGTGGGTTTTAACATCTGACTAATAATTTTAATCAGCCTTAACTTTGATGACGAAGTCCCTCAATGTTTTGTTAATTATAGTGTTTTAAAAACTGGTGATGGATCTGAGAGATTCGAAAAGGCCTTTATTAACTTGAAGAACAAGGAGATCCGATATTTAAATGAGAAAGGATTTTTAAAGGTTAAACTTAAAAGGTAAGATCAATTTTACTTTGTACGTGTGTATCTGGTGGTTTATAAATTATGAATAATTATTATATTTCAACATACAGGACAACATGTTCGAAAAATTAATATATATATATATATATATATATATGTATTATATTAAACAGGATATTCCTAATAATAATATTTAAACAGAGCATTTTCTATATTCTATTTTTATATGTTTTAATGTTTAGAAAGTTATTTAAAAATTCCCATACTTTTTACACCTTGTAAATATACGTAGTTTTATCATTTTAAAGCAGCTCAAGAAATTAAAAAGAACTTCCTGATTAAAAAAACACCTGTAATCGGGAAAGGAATACCTAACTGGTTTCAAGTAATCAAGAGATCGAAAAATTATTCTGTAAATTTTTTGTGAAATTTCATTATAAATTTCAACGACGTCAGAATAATTAAAAGACGTCTCCTTATCTGTTCACAACAGACTGTCAAAAGAATACGACACTTAATCGGGGGAGAGGTATTCAAATCACAACGTTTCCGTTACGAATAACTTAATAAAGCGCTGTCTATGAATTGTATCCTGTAACTTAATACAAAAATTTATAGCCTATATAAATTTAAGTGTGTACGCGTGTAAATTGGAGTACTGCAGCAAGTATACTATAAACCACTTAATAATAATAATAATAATAAATTGGAATTATTATATTACAATGACAATAAATAATAATGACATTAATGCTATATAAAGTTACGTTAGTATATCATAGTTATATTATTGTCAAGCCTAATATATGTAATGTAATTGTATTAACCTTTCTCCCGTATTAGCTACTGCATCTATTGTACATAAAGCATCATAACCTGGTTAATACTAAATAATAGCATATAACAGTCCAGTCAACAATTCTGATTTCTACGAGTACATGTCTACTCCCATTATTTTCTACTGTAACATCTAAGACGCATTTTACAGTAATTTTATTACCCTATATTATGTATCATTTTTAAGATCACTATTACTTCATTTATATTTCTTTATTTAGGGCTACATCAAGTATAAATATGCCTATTACTAGTTTAACATTCACGTTTCTATTTCTAAAAATAATTCACTTCTTCCTCTGTAGTTACGTTTTCTGTACGTGTATATAAATTTAATTGATTTAAATAATCTTGGTTCAGTGTAACTCATTTTACAAAATATTTTACATTTTATATTAATATTTCATAAAATATGAATTTTATTGTATTATATACAAATGTTCTACTAAAAAAAAAACTCTACGGGTATAAACGTAAAAGAATTTCACTTTCATAGTTTTTTTAATGTAAAATGGTACTTAATTAAACAATAACATAAACGTTTTGGGTAATGCATTAGCCCAAATGATCAATCTTCCGGATAATTTTATTAAAAAATAATTAAGATAGGGTGTAATATTTTTTAAGTTAATATTAGTGTTAACGCTTGAGTACATATATAAAATTGTTAACAGACCTTTAGACCATCTTCTTTGAAGCCATCTTACTAGAAAATAAATACGAGTAAGGAGTTACCACAAAAAATCTTGAAGATATTTTTTTAACAGGAAGAACGAACGTGTTGAGAAATTACATAATTTAGAAAAAAACTCATCAATTATGATTATAGAATTATATGTTCTATAAACAGAATATACAATTCTATATTTATAAAATTTTTGATTGATTTTTATAGACGAAAACACCAATTAGTATGTTTAATATAAAAAAATTGTGTGATAAAAAAATACGTGGAATTTTTTAATTTCCCATGCTGTATAAGTCAAATTGTCACAATTTTTTTTTGTACTGGTACATTTGTCCCCAACGTAGATTAACATAGCCGTATCGGTCGCTTTGTTTATTGTTATTGTCAGAATGGTTACACGTATTATGATATGGTCGGGGATTTTTAACTTGTGCAAAAATGGAACAAAGAATTAGCATTAAATTTTGCTTTAAGAATGAAATAAAGTGCAGTACCATACTGGAAATGTTGAATGTTGTTTTTGGGGATTCTTTTATGAATAAAACAAGCGTTAACAAGTGATGCAAACGTTTCCGAGAGGGCCGTGAAGACGTTGAAGATGACGAGGTCCCTGGATGTCCCAGTACATCAACAACCGATGACAACATCGAAAAAGTCAAAAAAATGATTGGAATCGCTATCAGAGAGGTTACTGATGATGTTGGCATATCGGTTGGCTCGTGCCAAACAATTTTTTCGGATGTTTTGAGTATGGAAAGTGTGGTAGTAAAATTTGTTGAATTTCAACCAAAAGCAGTGCCCCAAATGATTATTCCACAGGATTTGCTGAATGAAGTGAACGAAGATCCAGAACTGCTAAAAGGGTCATAATAACTGGTGATGAAACATGGTATATGGGTGTGACGTCGAAAATAAGGTCCAATCTTCTAAATGCAGGCTTCCTGAAGAGCCAAGACCGTAAAAAGCTCGTCAAGTTCGATGGAAAGCGAAGGTTCTGATCACTGTATTCTTCGATTTCAACGGCTTAATGTGTCATGGGTTGTTGCCACCCGATCGTACGGTCAATAAAGAGTACTACCCGGAAGTTGTATGCCGTTTGTGTGAAGCTATCCGAAATAAACGCCCGGTTTTGGAGCGAAACAATTCATGGCAATTCCACCACGATAATGCACCTGCTCACATTTTACTGTTTGTGAATTTTTGGCCAAAAAAATACCGTTATGATGCTCAGCCTTTTTCTTCGCCACCGGACATAGCAGCGTGTGACTTCTTCCTATTCCCCAAGCTGTAAAGAACCATTAAAGGACGAAGTTTTGCCATCATTGATGAGTTAAAAATAGAATCGCTGAAGGAGCTAAACGTCATACCAAAACTTGCTTTCCAGAGGTGCTTAGAAGATTGGAAAAACACTGACACAAATGTATTATATCTGAAGCAGAGTACTTTGAAGGAGACAAAATCAATATAGATGAATAAATAAAAATTTCTTTGAGAAAAACTAAAATTCCGTGTATTTTTTAAATTATATTTATACGTAATAATGTCGAGTAATCAGCCATTAATAAATGTAATGTGTATATATTTATAAATGTTCAATTTTTGCTAAAAAGAATCGTCACTTATTTAAAAAAAAAAAAAAAAAAAAACGGAAACAACGACCATTTTTGCCAAACCAGACAACGAAACTATTTTCGTGTAACTCAGCACATAACTTCAGCTAACGAAAAAGGGTCTTTTTACGATTCAGTTGCTATTTTTAATAGATTGCAAATCATTTGAAAAATTTCCCACCAATTTATTTAAAACATAATTAAAAGATTCTCTTTTACGGAATCACCCCGGATATTACTTCGTTTATTAATTATTAAATATTAATTTAACAAATAATGAATATGATTTATTTGTATCTTGTTCAACGAGTACTATATAGGTGCTCAAATTTTCAATAACGGTTTCTGAATTGTGAATTATTTTGCAGTAATTTTTTTATATTTGTCTTACATTATTTGATGTGTTTTTATTTGAATAATTAATATGGATTATAAATGTAACTATTTTTTATCTTAAAATTTATTTTATATTAACGTGAATGTATGTCCCGTTCAGAATAAAAGATTTATTTATTTAACAGTAAATAGATTTTTCTAGGTTTTAATCTATCAATTTCCTAACTATTCTCCTAAACTAAAGGATTTGATGCAATAATTTTTTTCATTAAGATAATAATTACTATTATTTTTTCTGCTAAGATCACTATAGTTCTATGATTACTGCGTTTTTTCTTAGCTTCTCTCTTTTATCACTTGACGCGTTTTGGAACCATTCCGTTGTCAAAATTTATTGAACTGATACTTTTAAATTTCTGTTCATTTTTATATAGCGTTTAGTCAACGCCCCTCCCTATATCTGACGTCATGCCTTATCTGGCCTTCTCTTTGTTTATTTGTTATTACTGGTTATACTTATCATTTTCCTATTTTGAATAAATTGAAATTTTTGAAAAGGACATCTGCTTGATTGTTGATCTGTTGATTAACGATAGTTTCATTACATTTTTTAAATTAAAAAGTAATAATAAAACGGTAAAAAATGAACAGATCAACAATCAAGCAGATATCCTTTTCAAAAACCTCAATTTATTGAAAACAGGAAATAAATAAATAAAATTAAAAGATAAGTATAACCATTAAAAACAAATAAACAAGGCCGAATAAGGCATGACATCAATATAGGGAGAGGCGTAAACTAAACGCTATATAAAAATTAATAGAAATTTAAAAGTACCAGTAAAATAAATTTTGAAAACGTAGTGGTTCCGAAAAGCGTCAACAAGTGATAAAAGAATGAAGCTAATAAAGGTAAACGGTACTCAACGAAGATTTTGATGCGTTTGTAAATTATAACTATCTTTCACTATTTCTTAAAACAATTTCTTCCTTTATCGTTAGAATTTAAATGACATTAAAATTAACATTTCGTTTATAACATATAGCGGGGGAAAGTCGAAGATTTTCAAACATTTTAAAAGAAATATTTGAAAATCTGAAAGTAACGGCTAGCTATATACCATACGTTCATATACCGGTATTTACTAGAATACACAGATAACTAAGAATGAACTACAATCGTTACATTTTCCTAAGATATCGTTAATACAGAATCCACGGAAAAAGAAATTTCAAATAATAAGAAATAATATAATGGAGATAATGGGAAAATGACTATCTTATCAGACAGAGACCGTTCGGAGTCCTTCAAGACTCCTTCCGTACATTAGGCTTCAATCTCGGTCATAATTTTTAAGATAATCGTTGTGTATTTTAAACAGAATAAGAAAAGCAGTGAGGAAAAAATGTGATGATAAGCTCAAAACAGTTTGTGTGCTACAATAGTCTTATTTGTTTCAAAAAATTTAAAAAAAAATCAAAATTCATTAAAAAATTCAAAAGATTGCTACAAAAAAACCTTGGTTTATTCACAGAAATATACACGGAAGTATCCAACATAATATTATACTGTTCAACTAAATTTTCATCGGAAGAGACATTTATTATTTGTATACAGTATAATTGTGAATGAATAGATGTTCGATACGTATTCTGAAATCTGATAACTTCCAGAATAAGAGGAAGTGTTTAGAGAAAGAATACGATAATAATAGCTTAGGATAAATAAGAGGTGCACAAGAATTTATTAGTAAATAAGTATCGCTGAATCGAGTTTTTTAAAGAAATTTTACGAACATAGAAGTTAGGCAAAATTCTTATTAGGTAAGTAGTGCTGACAACAGGCCTGGCGATTTATCTTCTAAATTAGTATCGACATAAGAAACAGAAAAAGATAATAAGTAAAAAGTGATAAATACAAGGCGGAAAAAATGTCCTATCATTAGTACAAACAACAGTTTTTTTTTTTTAATAACTACTGACCTTGACTACAAAATAATTTAGTAATTACAAAGTGAAATAAAAAAAGAAAAAAAAACTTTATTAATTACGACTGTCTAATTAGCTTAAAAGGAATTGTCATTCATGACAATGCCACAATCACAATAAAAAAAAAAGAAGAAAAGATAACACACAAAAGGTGCACAAACACAAAACTGTATCCTACAACGGTACTTATCGATAGAATAATAAATTTCCTTCGAAGGAATCTTTCTTGTCCCAGAACTAAAGACATACTCTACTTCTTTCTTTCCATACGTTTCATTTAACAGTACGATAAATTACTGGCGAATAACAGTTATGCACTTATTGTTTATATTTCTAGTATTTGTTTGACTAGGGCAATAAGCCGGAACACTCCATACTGAATAATACTGCAGCTTGAATACATACTCGACATAATCACTGTATTCATGTTAACTCTTAAATTAAATTAAATTTATAGAACGAAGATTTTGAGCGCATTAAGGAGAAAATTAATTTTTCTTAAAGCAGCTAAAGATGAAATATCGCTTAAAAATTTGTGTATATTAAAAAATAGATTCAGGGGTCGTTTGTAAGCTTTTTCTTTTATTTTTAATTAATAAATATGAAATATTCATAATAAAAACGATTATACTTTCTAGCCATAAAACATTTTTTATTAAGTATAAAAAAAAATTCTAAACCTAAGGAACTTATTCAAGACATCAAAATAAGAAGATTAAAAAATCATTTCAGAAATGTGGAAAACAGTTTAGAGTTGAGAAGAGTAAAGTGATCGTGCAAGGTAGAAAAAAGGGAAATTCGATTGCCATAACTATGAATGGTAGGAAGATAGAAAGGATAAAATCTACTTATCTAGGAACAGTTTACTTATCAGTGGAATTTTCTCTGATAAAATCCACTATCTGGTCTTGAACAAAAAAGTTCCTTTGCGATGTTAGAAAGTTATGTATAAAGCCTATTTTGTGCCAATTTTTACCTACGCAGCAGAAACCTGAACAGGTGGCAGAAATATGGAGGGAAATGACATTCAAAAGAAGCACCCTAGGGAAGAAAAAAAGAACTATCTATCCCTTCTTACATACTACTCTCATAATTTCTAATCATACTATGATAAAGAGCAGTATGATTAGAGAGAAACTGAAATTGGGAAGCCTTGTTGAGTCGATTGGAAGTTCAAAGCTCAGGTGGGGTTTGGGCATATTGAAATGATGGATGAGGAAAGATTACAAAATAGGTTGCTGCTTACAGAGGAAACAGGTAAAAGACCAAGGGGAACACCAAAAATTAAATGAATAAATACGATGATGGAGGAAATGCCTCAGAGAGGGGTTGAGGTAAGAGCGGTGGAAGAAGGATGGTCCTTGGATCGAGGCAGGTGGAGAAACTTTTTAGAAGACCCAACTCGAGGAGACGGATTAAAGATAACTGAAGATGTTGCTGATGATGATGTGCCCGACCACAACATCAACAAAATAAATAAGTTAGAAAATTTTATTTAAAAAAATAAAAAATGACATTTATTGAATTTTTTAAATTATTAACAGTTCCGTAGATATTAATTTTATTGATTTATGATTTGTTAGATAAAACGTTAAGGCTTTTTATTGTGAATAAAATGAGACGTAATTTTTTTCAAATCGGTTGATAGATGGTTGAGATATGAATGAAATTGTTTTTTTTTGTTTTTGTTCATAAAAAATATTAATAGCAAAAAATAAAAATAATTCGTACTAAAAAGTAAAGCGTGGAGTACGTTCTAATTATATAATCGTTGTATGTGAGAGCGCGCCCAACGGTTTTTTTTTAGTCATGTATAAATAACAAATTTTTTAAAAGTAATTTTCTTGAAAACAAATTTTTTTTCTTTTTAGTATGAACTGTGTTTCCTTTTATTATTTTTTTAAAGAAAAACGTTTTAATTTTTTTTTACTTTCTACTTTTTAGAAATCATATTTGAAAAAATATTTTTATGCAGTTTTATTTTAATTATAACCTGGAAAATTAGTTTCCATTATTTTAAATATGATACCAGTTATTCAAAACCTTCTTTCTTTTTCTGTTTGGCCTCCGGAACCACCGAAAATAATTACTTCAGAAGATGATATGTATGAATGTAAATGAAGTCTTATACAGTCTTAGGTCGACCGTTCCTGAGATGTTGGTTTTTTTTTGTTTCTTTTGTTTAACCTGCGCGTCCACAGTTAAGCATTACTTCAGAGAGGATGAGATGAATGATCTGTAGCGTGTGTGAAAATGACATGCCTGACTGGGATTCGAACCCGGGACCTCCGAGTGAAAGGCCGAGACGCTACCACTCACGCCACGGAGGTCGGCCTGAGATGTTGGTTAATTGAAATCTAACCATCAAAGAACACCGGTATTTAGCATTCAAATCCCAATAAAAGTAATAGTCTTTAGTTATTTATAACTAAATCAGATTAGCGTACATAAAATCCTAGTAAAGGCAGTTACTTTATACGGATTTGAATACTATATCGTGGATAACGGTGTTCTTTGGTGGCTGGGTTTCAATTAACCGCACATGATCGACCTGAGACTGTACAAGACTACACTTCATTTACACTCAAACATATCATTCTCATTCATCCTCTGAAGTAATCCTGACGGTGGTTCCAGAGATTAAACAGAAAAAAAGGATTAGCGTACATAAATTCTAGAAGGTAATATTACACTAGTTATATTAAAATTCATTTTAACAGCCATCCTGTCATTGACTGTCGATTCAGTATGAGTCGATTTCACACTGAATCGACAGTCAAAATCAATCGGATGGATATCTACATCTTATCGCTTCAGTTACCTTCCTCAAGGTGTTCCCTTAGTATCTCTGACAACTTATATATAAATGTTCTATCTACAAAATGAGGATAGAATATAGCTGTCATACGACTGAAAAATTCATCAATATATGACGTCGAAAATGAATTTAATTAAGCATGCAATATTTGAGGACACGGTTAAACCATTCTAAGTTAAAGAAAAGCATGTTAAAATACGAAATGGTGGACAGAGAGAAAATGAAACGAGATACGGGGCAATCAGACCCTCAAGTTGGTGTAACATTTCCCAAGACTCCAAAAAAAACTAACAATTTTATTTACTGTTAAAAAATCATTTTTCCCATGAAATTATTCAAGAGATTAATCAATAAAAAAATACATAGATAACTTATTATAAAAAAAAAAAACTTGCTACATTATATCTTAAAATTACATGAAAACAATTCATAATCTCTTTTTAAGTTTTTTAATAATTGTTTTTAATTTTTAAATTGTTATTTTTTGTATATTTTAACGTCGGTCTGAAGATTGTGCCTAGCCACTGAAAACGTTAGAAATTTTATACATCGGTTAACTCTGCGTAAGTAGTAAATTAAATTAATATTTTTATGACAATATGTTTGCCTTATGTTACAAAAAAATACAACATAGATTCTATATTAAGACCTATAATTAATGAAAGGCTCCTTCACCATTCAGTGTACTGAAATAATTATTATTAGTAATAGTACCTCAAGGGAATGCGTATTTATTTATTTAGGTCTTTATTGTCAACATTGTTACTTTAATAAACCATTAATAGTGTATAAAAACTATTAAAACGTTTTTATTATCTTTTATTAAAGATGTATTGCCGTTAAAAATTTCTCCATTAATTTTTTTTATTGTGTATTATTACAAAAAAGTAGGTTATAAAGCCAATGTACTTTCGTTCTTTATCTATTTAATTCATTTTTCTATGATTTTAAATGATTCATTTATTTTAATAATTTATAAACAAGATTTCTATATTTACAAAACAAGTCCTATTATTAAAATCGTTATTTATTTATGGTACTTCAATTTAACTTATAAACAGGAAATATTATTTGAAGTATTTCGCTGTAATCTTAAATCGGTAACTGTTTACACATTATAATTTTAGAAGAAAAGCAGATTTTTTTTGTAGTTTAATTTTAAGCCTGTAAATTTTATTTAAAAGAAAGAATAAATATTTTATATTCCCGCTAGGATTATCATAATTATTTTGAGTATTATTTCCTTACCTTTCCTAGCATTTAGCCACCCTCACCGTCAGCTACGGATATTAAAGTGATAATTCTAGGAACGGTAGAAAATAACGCTCAAATTAACAAAGAATAGACTAATTTATATTTTGGATTAGGCTGTTTATCCTCTCATCGGTTCGAGGATTAATTGTTCTTGCCATTTACAAGGTACTGAACATTTTAAATCTTATTTTAGAAAAAAATATTTGTTATACTATTTGTTGTTTCAATTACTAAATGTTGTATGAACTATCTCTGAAAAATTTGTGTTACATTCGCAATATAGTTACTCTACGATGGTATTAAGAGGAACTCCTCCCCCGCCACCACCGCAGAAAAAATAACTGAATTTTGAAACGTTAAAATATCTAAAAACTTCCTTGGTGCATCGATTAATAATTACAAAACGTAAACAAATAGAATTAATTGCATAAATTAGTCTAGTCTATTATGCGATATTATTATTAAAAAACATTTTGATTTTAACGTTACAAAAATTATACATCTGGTTTATGGATAATTGTAATTATAATTAACATACGGAGATACAATTTTAAGCCAAAAGGCCGTAAAAGAATTATACGTGTAATATTAAACAAGAGATACAGACAATCTCATAAAGCAATCTTCCAAAACGTTAAGTTTCTGTCACTACCTTTTATATACGTTTATCCGGGTTACAAGAATGTAGATTACATTAGATATTAGCTCTTCACCTATCCACATTTATCCAACCAGGAACCCATTGATTACGCTTGAATTCTCTGCCCAGCAAACCTTATCGTTTCTAGCTACTCCCTTTTACATCGTTATTATTCAGCGTAATAAACTACCGCGAATGGAAAACCAATAAATTCAATGTAGCATTTTTATATCTACCATAACATTATTTATGGACGACAACACATCACGCTGAAATAATATTTCAATTCATTTAGTCAGTGATGCCAACATATTGGTCAAAGTAATTAAAATTAAATGAGGTTGTTTTATGAGGGTCGTTCAATTAATTAAAAAGGTAAATGACTGTAAATAAATTATTATTTATTCAATGACGACGAAACAAACGATCATTTTCAACACAATCCCTGGCTGCATTTAAGCACTTGTCCCATTTTTCTTCGATCTTTCTTATTCCACTAATAAAGAATCATTTACCTTGGTGTCTAAAACATTCTTATAACGCAATCTTGACCCACTCACTGTTTTAGAACTTGATGTCACGTAAAAACAAAAAAATACGTGCGAGATCTGGACTGTAAGATGGATATTAATTATTGAACGACCCTCGTATAACAATAATTTTATTTTTTTTAAAATAAAAGAGTCGATTTTGGAATCCGGTTTTATCATCTTTTGCTGTATTTCAGGTTATCATTAAAGAAAAATCCCGATACTCGTACAAAAACTTTGTAATTTTACAAATTTTTGCAAATAAGCCCTTGCGAATAATTTCATTAATGCGATTTAGCAAAACGTAAGTCGAAACTTTAACCGGTTTTTCGATACGATGAAAATCGATAACACTTATTCTGCCCGATTAAAACTATTCTATTCAGTTACACAACTTTACAACGGTTAATACACTTTTTAACATCCGTGATTGAATTTCAATCAATTTTATATATTCGTAACACAGAATCTTATCCTTCACGCTCATCTTCCAAAGTACACGTTTCAAGACGACAGTTTGAAATAAATAAAAGAGGTTTTAATAATAGAAATTCTTTTCGAACAGCTGACGTATTCTATCAGGGGTGCCGTTTTGAACGTCAAATCGTTTCAATTTATTCTATTAAATAATCTTTCCGCTGTCGTAATTTGTCTTTATAATTAATAAACCACCCTCGTAGAATCAATAGTTTTTAAAAAATAAAACAACTGTATTAAATTCACACATGATTTTTAAAATAAAATATTTCTTTAACACGGTTGAGGATTGGGCACACAAAGCTAACCCATTATTTGGCTCTCCTCAACAGAACTGTGAAGCGTACAAGTAAAACGGTTCGTGAACCACTTACTCATAGATTGCCCAACGTTCGGGATTATAGTCGTCAATTAAACCTGAGTTCAGATTTGAAGGGTTTTTTCAACCAGGAGAAACGCATCAAAAGACTACTGAGATTTCTCTGCGATAGGGGAATGAAGAACCCAATTTAGCGGTTTTGCTTACGTTAAATCCCTTATAGAGTACTGTATGCGTAGTGAAAATAGTCTAGCGATCAAGTTCGTGTTTCGATATTTGTTATCCAGTGTTTGGTGTTCATTTCTCAATTACTTACGAACACATTTTTATTTTTCCTGTTTAGCCTCTGGTAATTACCTTTCAGATAATTCTTCAGAGGATAAATGAGGATGATATGTATGAATGCAAATGAAGTGCAGTCTTGTACAGTCTCAGTTCTACCAATCCTGAGATGTGCGGTTAATTGAAACCCAACCACCAAAGAACACCGGTATCCATGGATACAGGTGTTGATCCAGTATTGATCTAGTGACCAGTATTGATCTTGATGATCTAGTATTCAAATCCTTGTAAAAATAACTGACTATACTAAGACTTGAACGGTGGAACTCTCGACTTCAAATCAGCTGATTTGGGAAGACGCATTTACCACTAGACCAAGCCGGTGGGTACATACCAAGACTTACTTTTACTTAAGTCGCTAATGATTCTTATCGTTGATGTGACTATAAACAAACAATGAAAAAAAAATTTGTAACTAAAAACTAGTATTTATTTTTTACTGATCTTATTTGTAAGGATTTTCTCTACAAATTTTAATTAATTTGTAGATTTTAATTATATTATAATTAATTTTGTGATTAATTAAAAATTAATTTCCAACTAACTTTCGTTTAAATTCTTATCAACTCATCCAGTTGACGAATTTAAAAAAAAATTAAATGTCGTGTCTGCCTCAAATAAAGAAGTCATCCTACAAAATTTAATGTCTATGGCAATCTCTTCTGAGGTTTAGAGAAGTAGAAACAACGGATATGCACGCACATAAGCAAAGAATTTTTTAATCGTTTGTATGGCAAACGATAGTCCATTTGATTGAAAAAAACAAATATAAAATAAAAATCTGAAAATTTTTATGTTAATGTTAAATAAAAAAGTTTTTCTTTTTCATTCCAATTTCTTTTAGGCTGTATAAAAGTTTTCTCGGAAACTAATAGAGATACTCGGTACTCGACTTTATCGTGAAAAAAAAACTAGATACAAAACCGTTAAATTCCCTTAATTTAGATCCCAAAAATGTAAGGATATTGTAATTTTTTTCACTGGAGCATAAACAAGAAAAAATTTTTCACCAAAATCGTAACCTGAAGAACAGATAATTTCTAAACCTATGTTTATTTGGCATTTTTTAAAATTATTTTTAGCTCTAGATTCGCATTTCGAAATAAGAGTCCTTTCTCTGTGTAACTTTCTGTATATATATTTTGAATAGTTTTTAGTTTTTTTTTTGTTTTAGTATGATTTTTAAAAGTATAATAATAGATACAAAAAAAAAAACTACAAGGAGAAAATTTGAACGAACACGAGTCAACGATCCTGTTCATTCGTAAATCCGATCTACCAGACGATTTTACTGCTCCAGTTACCGGTGTAGACCAGTTTCTAAAAGTTACACCTATAACAGGTGTTTGAGGTGCGCACGCGAGAGAGCTTGCGTTTGTATATAGAAGATATTTAATTATTTATGTGGTAAAATAATGTTCTTCCTAATACGTTTCACAGGTCAAGCAAGAAACCATAATTTGCATTTTATGTGACAAGAAATTAATATTTATATCGTAACGTTACGTAAAATTATGCAATTTACCCACAAGTTAAAGGATGTAGGAATATATATATATATATATATATATATATATATATATACACACACACACACACAGTAATATGTACGTAACACAGTACAGCATGCTGAAATAAATGGGGACATCTAATACCAGTTGTAAATATTTTTATATAATTCACTTCCAGATTAGAAGAATGTTAGACTACACTAGGAAAATATATTAACATTTTAAAGTTTAATTAAAGTAAATATATACAAAATAAAAAAAAAACAATAATCAACAGGTTTATATTATAAAAATAAATAAATGAAAGTTTAGTAATTGAGGTAATATAGGTTAAATTTGAATTCTTCTTTAATGATAAAAAAATGAATGGATTTTAATCCAATTTCCAGAATAAATATAAATATTTTTTAACTTTATAAAAATATTAATAAAGGTTCTTACTTTAGTAACATTGTATAAAAAAAAATATCAATACGCTATGTTTTAACAAGACTGCCCAAAAAGGAATGTAATGTATTTAGGGTGTATGTATGTATGTATGTATGTTCCACCATTGCAGCTCAACGGCTGAACCGATTTAGATGAATGACCCCGCGTTGGAATCCTTACGTTACCGGGAAACGTAAGGATCTTATATATATATATATATGTTTAAATAAATTCAAAAAGATTTCAAAACAAAATTATACTACATACAAAATTCATCCGGACGCTCTTTAATTATCCTATATTAAAGAGCAATATTTTTTTTGGAATGTCGTGGTTTTTAATTTTTCATATTTATCTTCTGTACATTATCTGAATCAGGCCGTACAAAATTCACGGTTTTGGTTAAAATTATTACTATTACTTTATATGTTTGGTTATTTATTATTATTATTATTATTACTATTTACACATGTTTTCTCTTTATGGATTATTTAATAACCAAAGTAACATTATGAAGAACTTCTAAGGCAAAATTAAAATTAAATATTTTACTGGGTTCTCAGGAGGTGTTGGCCTGACTTGAAGCACTGATTCTGGATATAAAAATAAACAAAAAAAAACTTCGTATAGACAAGTGCAATCTACTCTTCATTTTCCCACTGCCTGTAATTTTGTGTTTATTCTACAAAGACGGTTTTATAGGCAATCTTAGTAAAAAATTAAAAAAAAATTTGATTCTTGAACTAGATTTCCAGTATTTTTTTAGAAAATTATTGAAAACCAATCGAAATTGTGATTAGAAAAGCACAGTTTATTTAGGCATAAATTTACTTTAGTTATACTCCTGATAATCAGATAAAACTTTAAAATGAATTTGTAAAAAAATTAATTTCAAGAATACTAGTGCAATTAAAGCCAATAAAAACAGAATAACATTTTTAAAAGTCCATCTGATTGAAAACAAACAAAGATAAAATAAAAATCTGAAAATTTTGTCGCCAAATAAACGATTAAAAAAGTTCTTTGTTCATGTTCGTGCATATCCGTTGATTCTACTGCGCTAAACCCTGAAAGAGGTTGACGTAGACATTAAATTCTGTAGGATGACTTCTTTATATGAGGCAATCACGTCATTCATTTTTTTTTTTAAATTCGTCGACAGGTCAATGTCGACGAATTTAAAACGACGAATTTTTAAATTCAGGATATGAATTTAAACGACAGTTAGTTTTTAATTTTTTTCAAGTAAGATTTTATTAAAAAACCATTAATTTTGCTCTATAATTTTATATTCAGTAGTGTTTACTGTATTATTTGAGTTTTAGAAGATAAATCTGTACAATAATTTTCGCTAACTGTAACTCTAAAAGTAATAATGTTTCCAGATGGACTTTATTCATTCTTTTAATGACAGAAATATGTAGAATAAATACGGTAGAAACTTCGTAAAAACCCGATACACACAGAATCTCCCGGGATACCGGTCAAAATCCCGGGAATGATATCGGTCAAATTTAAGGAATTAATTAAGGACATAAAAATAAACAAACATGTGCGTAAGTAAAAATTCCCTATTATGTTTCTTTTTCCCACTCTCTGCCATTTTATTTTTCTTTAAAATAAAAATGTATATCTTAAGAACAAATTAAGATATTTTAATGAAATTTTTCGTATATATACCAAAGAAACATCTTACAAAATGGAATGAAACATCTTACATTTAAATTTTTTAATTTTTAAGAGCTCCATAACCTTACAAGTCAAATTGACAATGACTCTAAAAGAAACTGATAAAATAAGTTTTTTTTAAAGAATATTTCGCAGCTTCTTTTTTTACTGTGCAAATAATTAAATTATTATTAGAGTGTAACAATAAAAAATAATAATGAATTAATTTAATATAAACTAAATTAACGTTACGATATATAGCTTATTGTTCAGAGTACTTACTGAAAAGTTAAATACATCACCAGGTCAATAAAAATTCGTACTCACCTACAAAAAAAAAAATCAATTCTTACTACAATAAACAATAATCACTGCGAATAAAATAAATATTTATTATTTTTTATTAAAGAAATACAAAAAAAATGATAGTCATATTTTAACTAAATTAAGATATTCCAGTCATGCAGAGAAAAGTTTACAAATTAAAAAAATAAACACTGTGCGATTCGTAGAAATTTACGAAGAAATCTATATATTGAGCGAAATTTATCCGATAAAATGGATAATATCATTCATCATTTATATTTCGATTTCAAATTGATATTGTTGTGAATTTGTATTGGACTGACGATTTCAACGATACCAGATTTATCTCAAACAGGGCGTTCAAAAAACGCAACAATTCGATGAACATGTGATAATAACAAATTGTTATCGTCACGTCATTTTTTTAAATAGTAGCTAAATTTAACTTTTCCGAAAGATCTCCTGAAAAAAGTTTTTTCTTTTTTCATGTTAATAAAAATAAAACTGCAACTCACAAAGAAGTGGTTTTACATAAATTTTATGTACAAAATATTGATGAATCTAATAGCATAACTTTTTCTACGTTTTTTATTGTTTTTGTTTTGATGACAATAACGCAGTATTAACACATCAATTTATTTGGAATATAGTATAACAAAGAATTTTTATATTCATTATTCAAAGAAGAAGAATATAAAGCAAAATTAAGAGAAACATATGTAATTATAATTAAACCACCGGGTTAGAATAGTGGTTAAACTCGTCATCGCAAAATCACCTGATATTTGAAGTCGAGAGTTCTAAGTTTCGAGTAACTGTAAAGGCAGTCGCTTTTATATGGATTTGAATGCTAGACTGTGGATACCGGTGTTGGGTTTTAATTAACCACAACTCTAAGGGGTGGTCGGCCTGAGTCTGTTCAAAACTACACATTAACCGGTACATTTACATTTACACGCCAGACTGCGAAACAGATACATTTGAATCTCCGCAGAGTACAGTTGACAACATATCACTTGCTGTTATTCAGTAAATAAATAAAATAAATAATTCTGTATAATCGTAAAAGGTGTTAAAAGTCTAGTTAGCTTGGAATATTATCTCTTTTTTAAATTATTTTTAAAGAAAATGTGGAAAAATAGAATTAATCGGACTTTAATCAAGACTCCCCGTTTGGAAGTCGAGTGAATCTCTTCCAAAAACTGAAACTCAAAAAATAAAAAAAAAAAATACAAGAAAACGACAAAAAGGAGTTATTTACAGTAATGGTTAAGCTTCATACGAAAGTTCGTGAGTTTACGTTCACTAAAAAAATACATTACAATGAAACTGGTAATACCGCTTTGTT
Source organism: Lycorma delicatula (assembly GCF_047948215.1). NCBI lineage: Eukaryota > Metazoa > Arthropoda > Insecta > Hemiptera > Fulgoridae > Lycorma > Lycorma delicatula. The sequence goes on along the minus strand of NC_134461.1, from coordinate 126,479,905 downwards.
ATGCATTTTTCTATATAGAAAAAATACATATATTTTTTTTTACTATTAAATATTCACTAATTGACAACTTTGCATATTTTTATTCTTTTCTTATCACACAAAATGAAACCCCCATTTTTAATAAATTGTACGAAATAAAGCAAGTATTGCTATCGCGAAAAATTTCGCTTTTCAGATTTCAACGAAAATATCCATTTTGACTAGTTTCGGCATTACGTCGTCTGTACGTACGTATGTATCCTGCATAATTGAAAAACGATTAACCGTAGGATGTTGAAATTTGGGATTTAAGACTATTATAACATCCAGTTGACTGCGATCGACTGGACCAAAAGTGTCCAAAAAAGCCAAAAATCCACCAAAATTTGGATTTTGGACTTTTTCTTAACTGTAGTAATCAGTCCTCATTGAGAGCTTAACAACGACATATTAAAAGTGGTACTTATTTTCATTGGTTCCTGAGTTGTAGCCAAATAAAATATTAATTAATGAAATATTTAAATCGTATAAGGGGAAAGCACATCGGTTCGAATTCGAACCTTTCCATTTGCTTCGTTTCTTTAACCTTTCTTTTAATTTAAATATATTTATTTATTAATAATTATTAACATCTGATTGTAAAAAATTGTGTATATATAATTTAATAGGCATACAAAGAAGTCGTATTGTGTCCATATCAGATTTTTTCTTCTCCGACACCAAGCAAATCTACGTTTCGTCTATGTCGGCAGATGGCGCAGGCTACAATTAAATGATTTATTCTTTGCTTGTTAAGAAAAACTGAACCGCTATTTTTCCGTCTATAATTCGTCAGATGATTCTAGCTATCGGGGTTCAGAAAACATAACGATTTGTATCAAAAGGTTGTTATGAAAAAAATGTTTAATAAATTATACATATAAATATAATAAAATATTAATTTAATATAATAAATATTAGGCTGAGTTGATGCGAATCTATGGAGGCTTGGAGTTCGATGACGGGTGATCAAGGGAGGCCAGCTTCTGGGGGTGGGCGGCGGGGGCTCCTCGAGTCGTCGCTCGTCGATCGCCCCCTGGGGACGCCTTACGGTCAAACTGATTCAGATAGTGGAGTGCCTGGGTGATCATGCAGGGGCTGTACATACCATATGGCTTAGATCCGGCCGCTGCATGATAGAACGGGAGGTTTTTTTAGCGGGTGAGAGCCCCGCACTGCCGTCAGTGCGGGCCTGACGGCGGCTGGCAGAGCTTTTTCCTCCGCTACGGAAAGAAAAAAATATATATAATAAATATTAATTAACAAAAATAGTAATATATATAATTACATTTTTTGTGTATTACTATGATAAAGGGTAAAGACAATAAAATTACAGCTGAATTACGATCATCTGATGAATGATGAGGTAATTTTCAGTTAAATGGAATTAATGCGCGTATGATATTTATTAGTAGTAAACAATAAATAATACAAATAAATGGAAGTGTTTTTGCCAGAAAAAACCGTATTTTCTGCTTTGAAGACATCGGTTTTGTTCTTGATATCCGTAGACAATGAAGGTCACTGCTGGGCGTGTAAGGAAATCGACAACTACAATCTAAAGGTAATTTTTATGTATTGTACTATTATTTTATTAAACTAATCTAAAAACATTGGGTTTTATTTACTTTACACTATTGTGATAAAATATATAACAAAAAATAACTATACGAGTTGTCGTATAACAACAACCAAAAAAGCATTTCATCGTAAAAATGTTTGTGAATTTCCTTATCGCAAAAACATTAGGATATAAAATAAATGGTGAGTTATACAAACCCCCGAAAAATACTTACCAGTGTGACCTTCACACTCAAAAAACAATTGTTAGCTTCAAATCCCCCCAAAAAAATTGATGTACAAAGAGACTGAATTTCTACTGAAGTTTTCTATTCTTAAACTTCTCTAAAACATACTGATCCCCGCATGGGAAGAACCCTTGAGACGATCCCGGTCGCCACACCACCCCTGCTATTACTAGCCCTGATAAGTTTTGCTGGAAATCGTCTTTTAGACACCCTAAACTTGGTAACACAACACAGTCATCAGTTTGGTCTCTGTTAGGATGCCACCGATGCAAATCCTTCCGCAGATATTTCTATCGGTGTATTTATACAACTTAATATCGTCTGTTCCACCCACGACCACCTACCGTAACTTACAGACCTCAACTATCAAATTAATTGATTCGTAGAAGCAATATCCCCGCGCCTTCCTCTAACACCGAAAATGTCACATAAAAACGCTTCTCTAAATCTAAATTCAAAAGCAGAGAAAAAATATATCATAAATTATGTTGTGCAAAGATTTGCTAAAAATTACAAAAATTCAAACGCCATGGGGTTGTTTCGATTACCAAATAATAAATATCAAATAATGTTCTCTAAATAATATTGGTTGCTCTTAACAAATGAATAGCTTGTTGTTTTTTCATGTTTTTACTAAATTAATTGTTTGTTATAGTTTGTTATAGTCCCGTGGAATGCAAAGTTTTTTCAAGTTTTTGCAAGAAGTAATTTTTAAAATTATTTTTCTCTACGTTTGAAGCAAATTATGTTTGAGTTTGAGTTTAGCAAATGATATTAAGTTTCTTAGTATATCAATTTTTTTTTGGATTCCGGGCAAATAATTGTCTTTTGAGGGATACTTTCACATTGTAAGTGTTTTTCGAGGGTTTGTACAATTCACCATGATAAAGATCATATCTAACACTAATACAATGAATTTATTTTTTTGGTGGTATTAAATAACAAATAGTTATTTATAGAAAACACGAAGTTAATTTGTTTGGCAGTGAAACTTTTAAAATGAAAACATTGAATACGTTTATTGAAATCCGTTAGGTATTTATTTAAAATTTATATCCAAGTAATTTTAAGTAAGAGTTATTACTTTAATGAAATTAATATGGTAATTACTAAACAGTTAATCAAAAGTCAATAAAATATTGATTATTATTAAAGTATATACTTGTTGTAGATTACTATCATCTGTTATTCTCATTGTTTCATTATTTATATGTATTATTTCTTTATAAGAATTATATTATTTCTTATATATATAGCTTTGTAGATTATATTGAGATTTTATTACCTAATAATATTATTGATTATTATCATACTTTTATTATTATTTTTTTTAATGTAACAGTAATGATTGGTTTTCTTTTAATCCCAAAGTGGGTGGATTATTATTTGAATACTCGATAAACCTTTGATTTTTTTTTTTATCTAATAATTGTTATAACTATTATTAAAGTCTTTTATTTTATAACCGCATTCCAGAGGTTCTCTTTTAGTTTTACGTCACTTGTAGGTGGAGGTCGAGGAGGAGTAGTAGTAATAATAAAAAAAAAGAGTGTGATAGAATTAATAGGAGGGGGGTATCAATAATTACTATTAATATTTTTTTATTTCATAATACGGTACTTAAGAGTTTGTTAATTTTCGTAATTTTTTTTCAGTTCTTAATTTATAAACTTTCATTTTATTTTATATAAAAAGAAACAAAACAAAATGATAAAATTACAATCTTTCCTTAAATTGCTTAATTCTCTTTTTGAGAATTAGAAAGTGATAAATATAAATTTTAATTACAATAAAAAAATTTTAAGTATTTCTTAATGGTTTTACTCAATATTTTTTATTTATTGTAATGTGTTATAAGTTTCTTCATCAAATAATAATATTTAAGTTTCCTGTTATCATTCTAACGGGTATTATTAATAAATTCGTATAGTGATACTGACTTTTTAATTATTTTTTTAATGAAAATTACACAATAGTAAATTTTATTTTTATAATTTTATTTTACGGCTGTTATAATGTTTCTATTACGCGGCTTGAACTTCTATCATAATGAGGATCATTATGAAACAGATTTTCATTAAGATACATTTGTTCAAATGATCAAAAGCTTAATTTTTCAACTACTGACCGATCAGAAGCGAGTACTGTTTAATGTATCAGCTCTTTTTTCACGATGTAACTGTCATATCCTCCGGAGTCGGGAGATAAGCAGTGCAGACCGAGTATAGAACCGACCGCAGAACTGAGCTCTGAGGAACACCCGACCCAATATCAAACAATTCAGACAAGTTTTTGAATGTACTTTCAACTGGGAAAAACATCTGTCCAGTTAGCTGTGTTGGATAAAGTAATAGGGTTGAGGAAGGTTCCTTTCCAATTTATAGAGCAGGTCAGGAAGTCTACCTTATCAAAGGCCTGCTAGATGTCCAAATTCCCATATTTTTAAAAAAATATTAATGATTTTATTATTAATTAAAATGGATCAAATCAATTGTAAAATATAAAATGGAAAAAATATTAGATATCAAATTAAATAAACGATAAAATATGAAATTGGTATCTCCTTATATCCATTTCTCTGAAGGACCTAAAACTTAGCATAATAAGGATTTCATGTGCAGAAATATTTTTACCTTATTTACAATATTTTTAAATATTTTTACGTTATTTATAACGGTTATGAAATAGTAAGAAAAATCTAAAAAAAATAACAAATTAATTTTGAATAAGGCCGTACCTATTTTTCGGATCGGGAACAAAATTTAATAGAAAAAAATCTGATGTGGACAACATATAACTTCCTTGTACGCCTCTTAACTAACATTTACACATTTTTTTAAAATGAAAAAAATACAAAAAAACCCAAAAAATTACAAAAATATATTTGATTGCATATAAAAAATTATTTTTTAACAAAGCTTTTATTTAACTAATATTAATATTAACATTAATAAAAAAAGGAAACAAATTAGAAAAACCCTCTAAAATATAAAAAATAAGAATTAAATCAAATTGAGAATTTTAAACAAAAAAAAATAATATATATTAACAAATATAAAAATGCACTGAAAAGTAAAAAATAAATTATATATATATCAATAAATAAATGTAATAATTATTAAATTAAAAAATTAAAAGTAATGAAAATATTTAGTTAAATAAAAGCGTGACGATGTTTTTATAATTTATTTAAAACAAAATAACATTTATTTTTACAACAATGTATTATTGTTATAAAATAATATAATATAATAACAATGTAATAAAATATTTGTTAATATATTATATTTTTTTGTTTAAAATTCTCAATTTGATTTAATTCTTATTTTTTACTTTTTAGATAGTTTTTCTAATTTGTTTCCTTTTTTAATTAATGTTAATATTAATATTAGTTAAATAAAAGTTTTTTAAAAAAATATTTTTTTATATGTAAGCAAATAAATTTTTGTAATTTTTTTGTTTTTTTGTATTTTTTAAGACTAAAAAATAAGTAAAAATATTTATTTTTACACATCGAAGATACATAAGTGTATCAAATTTCAATCATTTTCATTTGATAGTTAATGAGAAATGAAAATTTTCAACTAAATGCATGAATTTAGCGTAGGGGTAGCACGTGGGTGTGGGTCATATCAAATTTCGACACCGTAGTGCTGTATTGTCATCGAAGTTACATACGTGTACCAAATTTCATTGATTTTCATAGGATAGATAAAAAGATATAGCAGTTTCAAGATTTGATTATTCCTAAAGCTTATAAAAATACATAAAATTTTATTTCATTAATAACTTCTGATTTTTTTCATAATTTTTTTGGTGATTGAATATTATTCACCATAAATTTTGTTATACAATGAGAGGTTAATAATTATGAATAAATCAGTATATTTAAATTTTAAAAAAAGGAGTTGAAGTCTGATTCGAACAGATGTGCCTTCCCCTAAGATCCAAATATTTCATTAATTAAAATTTTATTTTGCTATAACTTCGGAACCAATATCATACGTAACACTAATGATATATCGTTAAAAAGCTCTCAATGAGGGCTTATTATTGCAGATAAGAAAAAGTCCAAAATACAAATGTTTTTGAATTTTGGCTAGATGTTACAACAGCTCTGAATCTAACATTTCAAAACCCTTCGGCTAATCTTTTTGAGTTATGCGAGATACATACGTATGTACGTACATACAGACGTCACGCCGAAACTAATCAAAATGGATTCAGGGATGGTCAAAATGGATATTTCCTTTGAGATCTGTATTGCGATTACAATACTTCCTTTACTTCGTATAAAGAAGTAATTACAACTTACACCGATAAATATTTTTTCCAATTTTCATGGTTTAAGTAATTAAGTTAACTATACCCCGACTCGTAAGTCTTGAGTTAATATTTCACCAGTGTGAACAACTGCATCGAATTTCAAATTCCTGCGCTGTCTATATAAAAATTAAAATGGCGTTAAATACTCAACCCCGTATCTGATTAGATTTGAAATTTAATGTCATCAGTGCCCCATATATAGCAATAAATATTTGAGCCAAATTTGAAGTTTTAATTATCGAGCAGCCCGGAGATATTTATCATAATACAGGCCAACATACAAACATTCTTTCTGGAATTTTCTATTTTTTTTTTTTTTTTTTTTTTTTGTATTTTTCGGTTAGAAGGGATCGTGAAACATTGAGATTAACAAGAAATCCTAACCAAAAATTAGGAACAATCACCATGCTTTTTTATAATAATAACTGGTGAAGTAATTAAACAGCTTATTAATTTATAATAATTATATAAAAAATAAAAATATTAATCGATTATAGGTACATTATTTTAAATTACAATAAATTACATTTCCAACTTATTATTCTGTGGTTTTTACTTTCATTATGCTAATCATATACATAAGGTAGCAAACATATATTTGATTATATATATATATATATATATATATGAATACGATGATGTTATGAAATTTTGATTGATTTGTATACGTAACTTATACGTATTTATTGGTTAGGTCACTGGGTTACAGTTAACCTTGTTTAATTTATGAGTTGTAATAAACATTTGACATGGACAATAATTTATAGTTAAGACTTTCATCTTTAATTCCAACACTAATACTAATACTACTCTTGACGTCGTAGTGTAATCCTAAACCAATAAACCAATTTATATCTGTATATTACACTCATAATTTAAAAATCTGCTTATAACGTAAGCAATTAAGTATTTTTATCGCTTTGATTTGGTACGTGATAGGAGAAATAATGTTATTTTATATAGCATTAAATGTGTACTTTAAGTGCTCTACAGCTAAAGACAACATAGTATAATTTTTACCTTTACATACGGTTATATACTTATAGGTAATATAGTTATATAGGTAATATAGTTGTTTGATTGCTTCACTTATACCTTAATGGATTATTCTTATTCTCTTTTTCTTATACTTTTGAAATGCTTAATAATAGTACACTACCCATAAATTAAACGTATAATAAATTTAGAACTGAAGAAATAATTTAATTTTAAAGTCTAATCTGAAAAATCAGAAAAATTATTGTAGCTAATCTAATTTTACTTATGTTTTGTTTAGTTTCGAATTCACCCGCCTTCTCTTCTTCCAATATTCTTTAATTTTTTCTAAGGTAGCTTTCCTCCTTTCTTCCGTCACCTCGCATCCGCTCTTTGGATGAGACTTTTACTTGACATCTTTAGGTCTTCGTTTTTCAGTGTCGTTCTGATATTTTGTCTTTCGGTGATATCTATGTGGATATTTAGGTGTTTCATGTCTCATTAAATATGTTTCAACCAGTTTGTGTTAGTTTTTCTGTTCGTGAAAAAGTCGAAAATTTGTTTAGTCAGTCCGTTTCGAACCGTCCTTTAGACATGGCAATAGTAGTCGATTTTTCTTTTATTCATCGTGTCGAAGAGTTTTCGATTTTCTTGTACAGTTCTTTATTTGCTGTTGATTTTGTTTTGTCGTTTTGGAATTTCGGCCCAAAGATTTTTCTTATTATTTTTCTTTCATTTCCAATTTGTTCTTTGCTATTTACTGTCTCCGTACAGAGCTTCTGTACGGTTACAACAATTTTACTTATCTATCCTATTCCATAATGAATAGTTCTATAATATATTTCTATACGGTACTACAAACCTTCCCTAATTTGTTTTCTGTAAATGCATTTTTCTTTTAAAATTTAAAAAACAATCTAGTTAAATAAATTATTATCAATTACGTCATTCCAATGCCGAGAAGAAAAAAAAATACAAATATCATGTATATCTGTTCTATACAAGGGAAAAGAAAACAAAAATTAATAACTTTTCGACAATTTTTAGAAATAGTATTTAGAAATTAATAGATTGTAATAAAATTTCATGGCATTAAGTGAAATTATTATATAACGTATTTTTCTTCTTTCTTTAATTGACTCAGTTCTGATATCATCGGAACTTCCTTTCGTTGCTAGTGAATGATATATAAAAAAATATATACTTTAAATTTTGTTAAATGTGAAGCGGTAAAATTACAATTACATGAATATCATTGCAATTTGAAATAAAATACTATACATACTTAAATTCTCTGATACATAGTTAATACGATTAGCATATTGATTTCTATAAGTCATCTGGTCTTCTTAGGATCAATATCCAGTAATAGGTCTGGCATTATTTCATGAAGGACATAACAATAGAATTGAAAAAGAAAGAAAAAAAATGTATATTCACACACACACACACACACGCGCTTAATATAGTAGCGCGCGCGCGCTACTATATTAAACCAATTTAAAAATATACATAAAACATATATTTTTTAAGCCTGCGGAACCACCGTAAGTAATATTACTTCAGAAGATGATATGTATGAGTGTAAATGAAGTGTAGTTTTGTACAGTCACAGGTAGACCGTTCCTGAGATGTGTGGTTAATTGAAACCCGGCCGCCAAAGTACACGGATTAAATTATTTCCCTTATTTTTGTTTAACCTCCAGCTCCGGCGTTGGGTATTGCTTCAGAGTATGAGATGAATGATTTGCAGCGTGTGTGAAAATGCCATGCATGACCGGGATTCCAACTAAGGACCTCCGGATGAATCAGATTATACCTACCTCGATTAAACTTAACGAAGGCCTAACGAGAAACCTAACGAAGTTATTTTACTATTTTTTTTCTTTTTCCTGTTTAGCCTCCGGTAATTACCGTTCAGACAATACATCAGAGGATGAATGAGGATGATATGTATGAGTGTAAATGAAATGCAGTCTCGTACAGTATCAGTTCGACCATTTCTGAGTTGCGTGGTTAATTGAATCCAACCACCAAAAAACACCGGTATCCAAAATTCAAATCCATGTAAAAATAACGGACTTTACTAGGACTTGAACGCTGGTACTCTCGACTTTCAAATCATGATTTGGGAAGACGCGTTCACCTCTAGACCAACCCGGTGGGTTTTACTATTTATTTATTTTTATTTAAGTGCACTTTGTATGATAGATGAAGTTAAATGCAAATTTTTAGTTGATACGATAAAACAGATTCTAAAGATAATAATAATTTAACTACAAAATTCATAAACATATGATCGTTAAGAAAGAAAATCAAGATACGTAATAGATAAATAATAAACATGAAAAGCTTGAGACAGTTTTTGATATTTAAATTTTAAAGAAAAATAATAAATAATATTGTGGTTTTAATATTTAAATCCCCTTAAAATCTGATAATACAGATAAAGTTCTTTAAAAGTTAATAAAATCAGCTACTAAATGAAAACTACAGTAAATATCACCTATCTTTAATTACCTTCTGGAATCTGTTTATTAAAAACGAAAAAATGGTTGACATTTCATCTTTATTTTAAATCTTTTCTTTTCAAATTGCTATTCTTTGAAATATTGAGATGTTATGTAATGTCCCACAATCAATACAAACAATTAAAGAGAATTATAGAATTTCAAAAAAACCTATATTATCAGAACTGTCGTCAAAAATAAATCTTCTGAAAATTAGATATGTAGAAATATGAAAATTTACAGTTCACACTCTTAGTTCACAAAAAAATAATTACATAAAAATCGTATATAAATTATATATATATATATATATATATATATATATATATATATATATATATATTATTTATTGAAATAAATATTTAAAATTTAAATTTTATTAAAATAAATTTAATTTACTACAAAATTTAATGGTTCAATACGAAAAAAATTCAAGCAAAATTATGTTTAATAATGTCATTACGCCTGATACATTAACTACCGTAGTACGGTGTGCAGTTCGCGCCATGGGCGCTGTATAGAAGCTGCTGGTGGTCATTCTAACACATACCACAACCCTCTGTCACAAGTCGTCACGAGATATGGACTAGCAAATAAACGGCGAGTACGTTTTTGGACCTATACACATACACACACACACATACATATAATATATATATATATATATATATATATAGAGAGAGAGAGAGAGAGAGAGAGAGAGTGATCTACCAAAAAAGTAAACTACATTATCTACTTTTAAATTCTACATATCAAAACGAATAAAAAATGTTTCTATGAAAAAATGGCAATTCCCACTTCATTATCGCTAAATCTGCCATTTTTTGTGTTTTTAAGGAAAAAATTATATTTTAGGATCGGACTGAGGAATCATAATATTTTATATACATGTTAACATAGACCCTCTCTGAAAGTAAAAATTATAGTGTAACACGTTCATAAATTTCAAAATGGGGTCACGTCAATTTCTATAATTTAGTTTGTACGTTAAGTACTGCTTACCTTTCTTAGATTCATTCTTTTATCACATTTTGATGCGTTTCGGAATCACTCTGTTATTAAATTTATTGTACTGGCACTTTTAAATTTCTGTTAATTTTTATATAGCTTTAGTCAACACTCCTCCTTATATTTGACGTCATGCCTTATCTGGCCTTCTTCTTGTCTCGATAAGGCACGACGTCAGATAAAGGGAGGGGCGTTGACCAAACATTATATAAAGATTAACAGATATTTAAAAATACCGGTACAATAAATTTTGACAACGAAGTGGTTCCGAAACAGAACACGTGATAAAAGAAAGAACTTAAAAAAGGTAATCAGTATTAAACATAGAAACTATAGTGATCTTAGTAGGAAGGATAATAGTAATTATTATCTTAATAACAACAATTATATAACTTAATAAATATTAATTTTTATTAGCAAAAATCTTAAACCTGTCATCGTAAAAAAATTACACCTTATTTTTTGAAATTGGTCGATAAATAATCCAGTAATAAGAGAAAATCGACGACATAAATTTCAACCGGATTAGGGTAGAAACATCATTTTGCTACTCGTATTTACATAACGTCTCACAAGTTAGTTTATTAACAAGTAAGGTTTAATTAGCCATTTATTTAACGTCAAAATTATGAAAAAATATTAAATTTATTCAAATTATTGTTGAGCCGTCAATGGTATTGTACTCTTAACTTAATGTGTGAACTTAAATTGAATGTTCTATGTAGGAACATTCAATATTTGTATGTAATTTTTGGTGAGATTCGATGGAAGCTTCTCTGCATGTGATTTTCTTAATGTGATCATATTTACTTTGTAAATTTTTTTTTCAAACACAAAAAAATATATATAATAAATATTTATATTTACGAAGCACAACAAACCATCCATTTTTCCCCCAAAAATAAGAAATCGAGGAAATAAATTATTTTTACAACAACGTAAATACGATAAAGATTCTACTTTAAGAATTAAAAAAACGGCCGATATCAACGGTATTTTTAAAAAGCTTAAAGGGTATTATTAAAAGTAATAATAAACGTTAATACAGAAGTATAACAATAAAAAATATTTTTAACTATATATTACGAAGAAATAAATGAAGAAGACCCATTTAAAATTAACTGTTGAACAAAACGTACCTTCAATAATAATTAATAAAAGATCTGGCTGAACGTTACGAATGCTATCAAACGTTCACCGTGTATTAGTCCATTAATTAAAAATTAAAATGTGTACACAAAAAGAAATCCATTTAATACTCGATATATGAGTGTCATCATGTAATGGATTCTTTTAAACGTTTACCAATAAAGGAATAAATATACAATAAAGAGGGGTGGTAAACGTTCATAAGAAGATTATAAAAAGTTAACTATATAACAATTATTGGAGCTATTATTGTTTAAAAAAAAAAAATCGTGCCACTAACCTACCATGATCTTAAAAAATAAAAATTATCGTGATGTACAACCATTTTCTCAACTATTTATTTCACTTACCATCCCACATTTTTTTTATTACGTTTATTATTATTTTGAAACATTACAATACTGAAGACATGAAATAGATTCTTATCTCTTCAATTCTTTTTTAATACACCATAGCAATTAACTAACCTGAAATATCTCTTCATCTCCCCTTTTTTAAAGTATAGTTAAAGAGACCACCAAACTATTATAAGAAATAGAAAGGATTAAAAAATAGAAAAAGATTACCACGAACTTGGTCTACATACTCATCTCTCATATTACATCAAATGAAACAAAATAACTTATTTATTTAATTACACAAATTTTAATTAAAACTAAACATAAAACGAACTACAAATCTATCAACTTCTTCCCCCACTACATAAAACTTAACCTCGTTGTGTTCCTTTAATTCTTTGAATTTTAAACATCCGAGCATGCTGTTTTTATTAGCTAAAAAAAACTTATTATTAACGATGAAGTATAAAACTTAGATTAATAAAATGCATCGTTATTTCTTATACAAGTTACTGTAACGTATAATTCAAAAAATGTTAGTATTTTTGTTTACTTTCCCGACTCGCGTTATAGCAGAGCTTATAGCTCTAGGAGGGAAAGTATTGTAATCTGTCCAATTTAGGCGTATGCGGTTATCAACGGATTTTGAGGTTTTGACACCTAAGGAACCCAAAAAATCAGATGTTAATGTTCGTTTGTTGTGTGTCAAAACCGCTTATATCTCCAGAACTACTGGACCGATTTTGACCAAACTTGGATCAGATTACTTCTATTATATGCCATTAAATTATCAACTTAAAAAAATCAAGGGGTGAGACTGTAGAGCAAGGTCACCGTCAGTATCTCGAGATTTCTCCTAATTAAGGTCATTTTTTTAGACACTTTTTAACAATTAAAAAATAACAATACTTGCAAAAAACGTTTTTTTCAAAATCGCATCCGCATCCCAAAAAATGCTCTAAACTATTGTTATATTGTGACGCCACAGGTGAACGGTAGAATTAAATAAATGCGAATAACATTTAAAGTGTAAAGAAGTAACTCGGTTTGGCTGGGTCTCGGAACTCCATCGCCCGGTTGACTCTGTACCTGGTGCGTTAAGACTCGCGGCTACACCAATCTGCCGACCGTGTATATAAGCGAAATTTCTTCTATTTAAGTTGTGAAATTAAATTAGTTTAGTTAGTTTCAACCATCGTCGCTAGTACTGATACACCCTGGTGAATTAAATACGGTATGCGCGCGCCTTTATTTAGAATTATTAAATTAAATAAAAAAACAAATATTATATTAAAATAAGTGGTAAATATTTTAAATTAAGTTGTGTGTGTAAACCGTGCATGAGAAATAACTGTTGTCAGCTTTTTTCTTGTGTGGTTATTATAACAAGCATTGGTTTGAATGAATTCTAAGAAGAAATAATAACAATATGAATTAACAGAAATTTTTATTTTAAATTTGGAAATTACTTCTTGAAATTTTTTTTTTTAAACATATTATGAAATTCTGTTTTCTATTATGCAGTATATTTTTTACATTGCAATAATAAAAAAAAAAAAAAACAAAACAAGAAAACATAAAAGGTATTCCTCTTCAATGATTGATAATATATAAAAATTATCAGGATATAATTTATAAATGTGGAATAACAGAGGTTTAAATATATAATAAATTCATTTTTATAACCAATAAATAGAAGTTAAAGTATATGTAACAGTAAATAATTTACGTGCCTTGTATGCGTTTCAATTTATACACAAAAAAAAAATCTAATAAATATAAAACGTTTTGATAAAATACGAAAAAAATTTTTTTATTATTTATAGTGGTACTCTAAATACATCTCTACGAGAATATCTGTTTATATGTTTCAATTAGACAGCGTTTTCTATTCGGTTACCGAAATGAACACGAAACAAGTAGATAGCAGCACCACTGCTACATTTTCCTGTGCAAAGTTAAATGTATTCAATAATTTTGCTTACTGTCATGTGGTAATTCATATTTGATTGTATGGTTTCAGTTTTAGGTGTACGTTTATCGATTCTATATTTTTACGTAATAGTTGAAATATGAATTCGAAAATAGGATTTAACGTTTAAATAAAAATTTTTATTAAATTTACCATTAGTTATAACGTAAATTTTCTATCCTTAGACTATTTAAGTGTTTTGTATTTTTATTCTTTTGCTTTTTGAAGTCCAAATATTGTTTTTTTTTTTTTTTTTTTTAATTTACAATTTAAAATTTAAGAATTATAAAATTTCTTTTATATATTAAAATATTTAATTTAAAATTTTACAAAAAAAAAAAAAAAAATAAGAATCACCAAAAACAAACTTTCGGGAAGATTTAAAAGTAGTTTTTTCTTGTATCATAATTCGTTTACTTAGAATCGGTTCCAAGAAGGAACCACAAGTAAATACAATTACAATAAGCGCTTAATGAGAGATTTCCAAAGAATCCCCTCAATAAAACATTCATCCATAAGATAATATTTCAAATGTGATATAAATATTGGATAATATGATATAGATATAAGACAATATACAAATACATAAAAATTCATTTGTTTAAATGCAGTTGTACGGAGTCACTTCATAAAAACGACAAAAGTCCGTAAAACCCTAAAAATATCAAATATTACAAGACAAAGGTAAGAACAAAACAATAATATAATTTGCATATGAAAGGAATTTAGACCAAATAGAAGATGCTTATAGCTTAAGGCATTCGTTGTCAAAGTGAGCGATAATGCCACCATGTGGACGCTGAAGGTCACAGGTGGGGGCGTTAGAAAGCCCACAGAAAACTGGGGGCGTTCAGGCGGTCTAGAAAGGCGATGGATGATTAAAAAAAAGGCAAAAATTATGTTTCCCTGATATTTCAAACTAAAATTAAATACCTGCTACAGTAGCACAAAAAATTAAAGAGGCACCTATGTTTTACAATAAAAAATTATTGTATTGAAACTACTTCAACTTTGCAACCAAGAGTCTTACAGAGAAGAATACAAAAAAAATTAAAGCTTGAATACTCAACTTTTTGACAGTACACTTCAGATTTAAAAACCATCAAATTAAAAGAGAAAAAAGTTTTAAAAATTTGAAAGTTTTTCATTGTGTTTGATCGAGCGCTTGGATAAAACGAAACTTTTTCAGTAAACTGCATTAAAAATCGTTTAAAAGCTTAAGACTTAAGTTTTAATTATTTTTTATGTTTCTCTACTATTTCTCTGAACCGAACTATTCCACTTTAAAGAGAAAAGGCCACTTTTGTCTTTAATCTTGCATATCTCCCGATTTAAACAACCTATTGATACAAATAAATATGGAAAAATACTTCTAAATATGATTAAATATCCGTTTTAATTGCTCTCATTTACAATGTAAATTTCAGCTCAGAAATAGGATGTGCCACGTTTAAAAACAATAATTGCAATTGCTGATTTTAAGTACGCATCTTAAAAACAGAAAATGCAATTATTATTTTTAACAGATGGTACGTATAAAAATTTTGGGGGGCGCTAGAAAATGTTTGATTCTCAATGTGGGCGGTGGGCGAAAAACTTTGAGAATCAATGGCTTAAGGGATGTCGTCCCAGTCCAAGAGTCGCTCAGACTCCCACAGGTCCAGCAGGTGAAGGCGTTTCGCCCGACATCCTCACTACATTGTTGTTTAGGAGATACAGCGCTACGTAATTCACATGATTACCTAATCGTTGTTTGTATTTTGAACGGAATCGCTTAATTTCCTCGCAGACATATTCCAGATAACTATGAATCTCTTAGTTCCGTGCTAACCACGGCGCCTCTGTAATGATTTTCGCCAACTTATGCTGGAAGTGTTGTATAACCTCGATGCTGCTCTTCTTCATCGACCTCGCCATTAACTGTATACTATACGTCTGAATGGATTTCAGAATGATTTTGTAAATAAATTTTTGTTGGATAGAGACAAATGTGAATTCCTGCTTAGTAATCGATCGGGCATGCAGCCCGTGGTACCGTACTTGGTCAGAGTGCGGGATGAAAATGCACTCTAGGTTGACCCGGGGACAGTCAACCCTCCTTATCGCAAACGTGAAATGACTTTATTTATTGTGATTTATATTTATAAGTATTTAAATATAAGATATCTAATTATAGTTACAAATATACATATCCAAACAACAGAAAACAAGAAAATATTTGAAATAAATTACTCTTGAGAAAAAAATACAGCAACGAAAATATAATTAATGAACAAATAAAAATTTGAGCATAATGATTAGATTAGGTGAAAATGCATTTAATTTAAATTATTGAATATGTATTTAAATTTAAAATCAAATTATTGTGTTAAAAACAATAACCTTATTATCTTTCGCAGGTTGTAATAAAATGAACTATATCAGAGAAAGAAATTGTGAACATAAAGACCTCTCTATATTTTTAATATTTAGAGAGGTGTTCATTCACCTCTCTAAATATTAATTTAACTCTATTATTATAGTTAACAAAATTATATTGTTTGACAATTTTTATTTAAATTACTAAAAAATAATAATGCGCAAATAAATAATAATGTTTTAAATTTAATTTCCACGTACAACGTGTGACGAACCACAGATCTCTATGACTGTACTAAACGTCGAAGATAAAACAAAGCAGTAATTGGAATTGTTTTTAATAAATAATCATATTATATTGCTGCTAAGATGTAGTTTGATCGTATAACCAACTTTACATAAATATATATAAAAGTTAAATCGTATTATTTTTTTTTCCAAAGCTTAGTAAATTTTTGTAAAGTTTAGTTTTTATCATTTTATATAAATGTTTCAATATAAATTACGATCGTTAGATTGTAGAGAAGTATTTATTTTAGGGCCTTACATTTTCTTTTCGAAAAACCCTCAATTTTCGAATTTTTTTATCTAGTAAAGTTATTTATAATTTTTGAATTATAGTCACTCTCAAATTTATTGTTTTATTTTATAATTATAATAATGCATTTTATTCCACTAAAATTTATTTTTTAAACTTTATTGGCATTTAATTATGTAAATACTGGAAAAGGTAATTTATAATAAACAATAAGTAATTAAACGCTTTATAGAAGAAACTTTGATTCTACTTAAAACGGGTACAATGATTCGACTTTCAGAAAATTTCGACATATCTTCGCGTCAGTTCAAAAGTACAGAGTGTCCCATCTAAAACGCAACCCATCAATCACTCATACTTGAAATTTCAAACGTCAAGCTTACTCCCTTACTCGTTACTGAAATGGACTCGTCTAACATCTGAACATCGCGGCGGCGCAGTAGAACACTACCGATAGTAACAACAATGCAATCATAACGTTCAGTGTATTGCTAGAGACAAGATGGTGTTTTCGCTAGATGAACGTGTTTTCACTGTTGAGTCGTACTTCAGTACGAAATCAGTGGTTGCGGTGCAAGATTTGTTTCGCCATAAGTACCCAGATAAACCGGCTCCTAACAAAACATCAGTTTTAAGGGTAGTTGCAAAATTTAAAGAGACTGGTTCTGTTAATAACAAGGAACACAAAAGATCTCCGTCAGTGTTGAATACAGATACAGTCGCTGAAATCAAAGACAGATTACTCGCCTCGCCAAATAAATCGATCGAGACGTTGGTCTGCTGAAATTAATTTGTCTAAATCAACTGTTCATCGGGCGAACAAACAATTACAATTACGACTTATCGCATTCAAACGGTTCATCGACTTCTTGAGCCCGACAAAGAAAAACGGCTACATTATTGTCAACGGTTCCGTCGACTTCTGCTGAGGGAATTAATGTTATGGATTCGTTATTTTTCACAGATGAAGCACGGTTTCATTTGGACGGCTACGTAAACAGCCAAAACAGTAGAATTTGGAGTGCTGAAAATCCCCACGTTTATCACGAAAAATAATTACACCCGCAGAAGTCGGGCGTGTGGTGCGCGATATACGGAAGAAAATAATCAGTTCTATTTTTTTCGAGTACACCATTAATGCAGAACGATATCATGATATTTTATTTCAGTTCATCGCACTTGGAAGAGGAAAACATACACTGCTGGCTACAACATGACGGTGCGACATCGCACTACGCAGGTTCAACTTCTGATTTCGTCGATGAATTCTTTGGTAATCGTGTTATCCGTCGAGGCTTGTGGCCACCAAGATATCCAGATTTGACTGCGGCGGATTTTTTTTACGGGGTTACCTCAAAGAAACAGCCTAAAGCTACATACCACGAACCACTTGAACAATTGAAAGTCAATATTGAACAAGCAGTATTAAATATCCAGCCACAAACTTTGAAAAATTTGCAAGAAACGCTGTAAAAAGAATTGAAGCTTGTATTCAAGAAGATGGCGGCCACTTCCAACATTTACTCTAAATGTAAGGTAATGAATGGAAATAATAAAAATTACATTTATATTTACACATGCCTTTTTATTATTTCAATACCTACCAATATAAGGTTGGGTTGCGTTTTGTACGGGACGCCTGTATATATATATATATATATATAAATTTCACTTTCTTGTGGGCACGACAGTTGCCGTAATTTTGGGCCAATCACTTTCAAATTTCTACAGAAAATATAACGATCCAAATTCTCGGTCGAGTTCGTTAATGGGAAAAATCGGACCATGAGGGTGGAAATGGGGAAGGCTTTTTCGAAACACTAAAATATCTCTATAACTTACCTAATAAGTAAAATATGGAATTCATTTAAATCTCCTCCTTATTCATTGAATAAGGACATAAAACTTATCTAACTAAGATTTTCTGATATCACCAACCATTTGAAAAATGGGGTTTCAAAGGCAAAAAAATCATACTTCCCTTAATAAGCACAGTATCGAATCGGTTTAAAGTCGTTTTTAGTAAACCTTTGTCTGTAACAATTTTTGATATGACCAACTCTTACGGCAAGGGATGACAAAAATATTGCTGGAATTGTAAGGAGATGCTAAACATGTGAAATGTTTTTTCACATGCAACCGCTGTTGTATTGAGTAAATTAAGTTTTTCTTGACTTTAAGGTGAAAATCTTTTTTACTTACTGTGCCTACTTAACACCGGTGAAATTGAAATCTACCTCCGCCTTCCAGGGATATTTTTCTAAATTCAATTGAAATATTTTAGCGCATAAGAATAAAAAGATATTTTAATACTAATTATTGGAATAACTTAAGTAATATACATCTATAAAACAAGTCGTGAACGATTCGTAATTAATGCCCAACAAAAATACTAAAGATAAATTGATAAAAATTTACATTCCTACGGTGTAGGACACCTAAGCACATTAGGGAAGGATTTTTTGAAATTCCGAATTTAAAGAGTTGAAATGGAATAACAATGAAATTTAGTATTTTTTTAATTTTTCGGTAACAAATGAAGATATGAACTTGATCTTTGGTGTCGTTTAATCTTCATGTATTGACATGGAGATCTAACAACTAATTTCTAGATTTTTTAAATTCTGAATTAAAAGGGTAAACTGATAATTTTTTTTTGAAACTCGACTATTTTTTTGAATTTTTCGATAACAAATGAAGATAAAAACTTGATTTTTTGTGTTTGTAATCTCCATGTGGATATCTAAAAACAAATATGTAAATTTTTCGAAATTATACCTAGAAAGGGATGAAAAAAGATATAAACATTTTGAGCAATGATTGTACCAAAATTTCCCCATTTCCGATAACATTAAAGGAGGTATTCAGTTGATTTGAGCCTTCAAATACTCTTAAGATAAATATTTAAAAACTACTTTCAGTTTTTTTTTAACTTCGATTTTTTAAGTGGTGCTACTGTGTACGGTACGGCGGCCAACCAACACAGCCACTGTCTTTGTTACTGTATGTGCAACGCAATTGGCTGCACCTGCAACCGGTTACTTGGCTAAAAAACATAAAATAAAAAATAAATTAACCGCGATAGGAAACGCATATAAACACCGGGCGAAGACGCGATGAAGGTACTAGTAAATATATAAATATATATTACATTATTTAGTTTATATAGGATTAAATTCGAGTTGTGGTGAAAAAATAAACGGTTAAATGTTTCTTTTTTTTAAACAATTTTTTTTTAAGATACATATTCCATTAAAATTGAACAGCTTTAACAAAAAAGTGATTGGTGAAGAAAATAAGACTCCCCCTATATTTATTATTATGAAGGAAAGTTATTAACTTCAGATTGATCGACTACGATATTACAAAAATAATATAATTTTTTTTGTGAAAACTGATGATTTATTTATAAATGTTATATACTTTGTAACATTTTACGGAATTACTTAATTTTTTTTTTTTTTTGTCTTCAGTCATTTGACTGGTTTGATGCAGCTCTCCAAGATTCCCTATCTAGTGCTAGTCGTTTCATTTCAGTATACCCTCTACATCCTACATCCCTAACAATTTGTTTTACATATTCCAAACGTGGCCTGCCTACACAATTTTTTCCTTCTACTTGTCCCTCCAATATTAAAGCGACTATTCCAGGATTCCTTAATATGTGGCCTATAAGTCTGTCTCTTCGTTTAACTATATTTTTCCAAATGCTTCTTTCTTCATCTATTTGCCGCAATACCTCTTCATTTATCACTTTATCCGCCCATCTGATTTTTAACATTCTCCTGTAGGAGCGCATTTCAAAAGCTTCTAATCTTTTCTTCTCAGATACTCCGATCGTCCAAGTTTCACTTCCGTATAAAGCGACACTCCAAACATACACTTTCAAAAATCTTTTCCTGACATTTAAATTAATTTTTTATGTAAAAAAATTATATTTCTTACTGAAGGCTCGTTTCGCTTGTGCTATTCGGCATTTTATATGGCTCCTGCATCGTCCAACTTTAGTAATTCTACTTCCCAAATAACAAAATTCTTCTACCACCGTAATCTTTTCTCCTCCTATTTTCACATTCAGTGGTCCATCTTTGTTATTTCTACTACATTTCATTACTTTTGTTTTGTTCTTGTTTATTTTCACGCGATAGTTCTTGCTTCATCTGTGTAGTTCATTGTTTCTTCTAAATCCTTTTTACTCTCGGCTGGAATTACTATATCATCAGCAAATCGTCGTAGCATCTTTATCTTTTCACCTTGTACTGTTACTCCGAATCTAAATTGTTCTTTAACATCATTAACTGCTAGTTCCATGTAAAGATTAAAAAGTAACGGAGATAGGGAACATCCTTGTCGGGCTCCTTTTCTTATTACGGCTTCTTTCTTAAGTTCTGCAATTGTTACTGTTGCTGTTTGGTTCCTGTACATGTTAGCAATTGTTCTTCTATCTCTGTATTTGAACCCTAATTTTTTTTAAATGCTGAACATTTTATTCCAGTCTACGTTATCGAATGCCTTTTCTAGGTCTATAAACGCCAAGTATGTCGGTTTGTTTTTCTTTAATCTTCCTTCTACTATTGATCTGAGGCCTAAAATTGCATCCCTTGTCCCTATACTTTTCCTGAAACCAAATTGGTCTTCTCCTAACACTTCTTCCACTCTCCTCTCAATTCTTCTGTATAGAATTCTAGTTAAGATTTTTGATGCACGACTAGTTAAACTAATTGTTCTGTATTCTTAACGTTTATCTGCCCCTGCTTTCTTTGGTATCATGACTATAACACTTTTTTTGAAGTCTGACGGAAATTCCCCTTTTTCATAAATATTACACACCAGTTTGTATAATCTATCAATCGCTTCCTCACCTGCGCAGTGCAGGTGAGGAAGCGAAATTTAAATTTCTTAATTTAAATTTTACAAAAAGTCTTATTTATACAATCTTTCAATATTTTTTAAACTAAAAAATGCCCTTAATTATAAATCCCTAATACATATTATAATATACAAATAAATATTTTCAGATATATATGTAAACAATAATTATTTTTCAAAAACTAAGATACTACGTACCTAAATCATTCTTTAGAAGATTCAACGTAATTTATTCATATATTCAATCGTTTTCAACAGGCTTACGTCCAATTATAATTCTATTTATTTATTTTTTAGTAATAATTATTAAAGATTAAAAATGTTTATGATATAAAAACTCATTAAAGAAATCAATTTTAATCGGAAATCAATTTATAATAAAAATATTATGGGTCTGTTGGGAGGGGAGAGTTTATTAATTTTCATGTAACAGATGTAGTTCTTAAAAGACCTTTTAATTTATGGGTTAATTAATTAACCGATAAATAATCCTCAAATTAAAAACATAAATCAGGATTTATTGATCCATAAATAGAATCTCTATAAAACAGCAACATAAAATTTTATTATATTAATATTATTTTAAAGATTATAAAAATTCCTAACATACTTAATCGATTAATAACAAACGCTGTTGCTGCAAATCAAAAAAAAAATTTAAGCCTAAGCTCAGATAAACTAGACGGAATTAAGTCCTAGAAAGGAATGCGCTGACTTCCTGGGAAACCATATAAGATTGTATGTATAAAGCTGAGGCCATTCAAGTGTGTGGCCACATTGTGCACTGTTTGTCAGGTTTTGTATTACATCAACCTTCAAAACATACGCTATTCAATGAGTTCAAAACACGCGATAAATACGATAATAAAAAATATTTTTAAAAAACACGGCTTCACAATATATACGTAAAATGTATGCAATAGTCATATAAATATACCTAAAATAACGATAAATATTCAGAGTTGTTAATTAAATAAATTAGTTTATCGTATTTTTATAAATAAATAAACGTAAATAATATTTCATACGCTAGAGCTAAATATTATGAAATTAACTGTTAATTATTAATAAATTTTCTGTCTTGCATTACAGTCGAAAGGAATTCCTGTAATTAAATGACCTTGTATCACTTTTTAAAATTTTGAATAATGCAATTAATATTATCCTACAGGAAGTCTAAAAAGCGGTGTGCCAGAAAAATCAAGGAGAAAATGATTTTAATTCACATTTATTAGTGACGTAACCTTGTTCTATTAGGTGAAATTATCATATATTAGAATAAAAAGATTATAAGTGGAATAAAAAAAAAAAGAAGAATAATAAAACATGGAATCACTGATAGGAAAAAACTGAATTTAAACAAAAGAAAAGTAGTGAAATATGACAAAAAAAGAAGAAAAAACAAACATAAAGCAAAATATAAAAACTATAAATCAGTGTTTGTAAAACTTTTTATCAAAACACAGATAGCATTCATATAAAAAAGAACTGCAACAAAATTTCACCCGTACATCCAGATATTTTAAAATGATTTTAAGAGTTAAACATACTACAATGAACAGAAATAATGATAAAACCAGGAAAAAGTAAAGTGTTTTTTTTTCTTAATTTGATGTTAAAAAAATGATTAAAACGGAAATGATAGAAAAATTAGAAATAAATATAATTGAAGACAAACTGAAAGCTTGAAAAATAACATAAACAAAATAATATAAAAACAAATAATTTGAGGAAGTATAATTCAAATTGATTGATTTGGTCAAAAACGAAGGAAATTTCCGGTGGAGGCTGAATGAACAGCAAGCACTGAATGAACAATTTAGAAGCATACTTCACATGACAAAATTTGGTGGTTAGATTAAGTTATTCATGTACTATTCTGTACCATGTTATCTTTTATATTCCTGAAGGAAAAAGTAATCGTTCAGGCAATATAAGCCGGTCTTCACGAAATCATTTATACGTAATTTATTCTTCCCAACTAGTAAAAATGCCCCAGTTTCTTGATTTTTGTCTGGAGGCGGCCTTGAGGTGTCTTTTGGGATAGTTTGTCAATCTCGTACTGAGGTTACTCTTAGAGTATATCATCGTTTCTCAGAAACCAAAATTCTTCCTCAACCATTATTCCTTTTATTCTCACTTCTCATAATACAGACGCGGTGTTTTCTATCCGGTAGTTGTATAAGAAACCTAATGGCCGAAGGTCTTTTAGAATAAAGCCTGGTTTTGTAATCTTTTCCTAAATAATTTAAATAAGGAATGCAGTAGGTAACTGTAAGAGAAATGTATAGGATTTCGAACGGAACACATAAACCCGTTTTGGCCGACCTCCATTGAATACTTCCGATATTAACACGAACTCACTAAAATAATAATTTCTATCGATCAATATTGGTAATTTGTTAAAAATACATTTTTATCCTTGCGAATTGATTTATCAACCTTGGGAATAAATCAATGAAGAATTTTTATATAATCTGAATCAAAAAATAAAGCGATACTTTTGAGTAACTGAACTTTTCCAATAATTTTGTGAATGTTGCTAAAGGTTTTGGAAAAAAACATTTCTTCTTAACGTTAAAAATTGTACAAAATCTTTAGTAATGAAATGTGATCAAAAGGTATACGAGGAGTAAAATGTTAATGTAGAACAAAATATACAACAAACGAAGAATCTTATTTAGGTACTAAATTAAAAAAAAAAAAATAATGAAGATATCTAGGATTTATATATGCACACTGATTTTATGTACAAAAGAATTCTGCTAGTATAATTTGTATAAAAAAGTGGATTCTAAAAATATTTTTATACCACCAGAATATGGCCAGTAAAGAAAACAATAAAGAGTGTGAGAAGCGAAATTAAAGAATAATGGTAAAACAGTAATGGTTAATAGATTAGGATATAAACATACGTTTTTTTTTTAATTAAAAATTGTAAGTTTGGTATCTAAAAAAAAGAGGATACACCTTCATGACGATAAGATAATTTTATTTTAAAGTGAACTGAGGAAATAATCCGAAGAGAAAGACAAAAATTGCAATATGAAACGGATAATTTTTATCTTTTTATTTTCCAAATATGTACATTCCAATCTGTTCAACTAGTGAACAATAAGCGATCCCCCCACGGACCAATGAGATGAGGATGATATGTGCTACATGTAAATGAAAATCAGTCTTGTACAGACTCAGGCCGACCATTCCTGAGACGTGTGGTTATTAATTGAACCCCAACTAATAATATTCACCGGTATCCACTCTGGTATTTAAATCAAATCCGTGTAAAAGCAAAATTACCTTTTATTAGGATTTGAACCTCAGAATGTTTGACTTCGTAAAACAGCTGCTAAACAATTCATTTGTGGTGATGTGTTAACCACTAGACCAGCCCAGCCCGGTGGGTTAAATAAATAATTGAAATAATGAAGTGTATGGTCAGTTTACAAACTGGTACAGAACAAAAACGAATGTTAAAGCGCAACAAACCGGTTAAACTGAAATATAATTTCAATCATTTTGTAAAAATTGCCTGCGTGCGATAAAAATAAAGAACATAAATTTCAATTCTGTATGAAAAGAATGTAATTTTATTCCCACACCAAAAAAAAATGTTATGACTTATCATACAAAAGTAATAGTTTTGATACTCGATTTGGTTTAATATTTTAATTTTAAACAATACACATATTTATATAAAAGAATATATATATTTTTTATGCTTATACAGTTTATTAGTCTTTTAATTTATATATATAAACATTGAAGATTTGAATAGTAAAAGTTAGAAAAAAGACTGATAAGATCATTTGTGGAGAAAGCAATTTTAATAAATAAAAGTATTAAAAGGAAGAGTGGAAGGTAAAATTAAATTGAGGCCATCAACTATTAAAACGCATTAATATTTAAAAAGGAAACTTAAATAAAAAGCGATAAAAAATCTTCATAAGATTGAAAGAAAGACATTGCTGGTGTCAAGGACAATTCTTAGGGTTGAACATTTACTATCAAAAATCATCATAAACATCTACTTCAAGCTTTAGGCCTTTCGACCGGTTGCGAACTTAAAGTCAATTTTCTTCCCATCTCTTCTTGGGTCTTTCAATATTCCTGTATCCCACCGGTCTGTACTGCATTATCTTCTTAGGAAAACGACAATTATCCATTCGATCCACATGCTATTTCCAATTATTTTTATATTAAATAATTTAGTCGTTCAAGTTGAAAATATTCGGCTGTTGTCGCACTTCGTCATTTCGTACTCTATCCCTTCGGGTAATTCTTATAACAGATCTAAGAAAACGCATTTCAGCAGCCTGTAATCGGCTTTTATCAGCTGACGTCAAAACCTATGTTTCACTACCATACAGACCTACCGCAACAGCTATACTTTTGTAAAGTTTCATTATTGTATCATTCTTCATTCTGTCGTCACGCAATGTTCTACTAATACTACCACACATTTTATTAAACTTTTCTATCTTATTTTTTACATCCGTCTGCAAAAAAGGTGATATACTGCAACCCAGAAATTTAAATTCATTCACTTGGTCAATGATTTTATCCTCCATTACTAATTTACTTCGCTGCGGATTTAATCCAGAAAAGACCATGTAAACCGTTTTACCCGACGAGATATTAAAATTATATTCTTTGACTATCTTATTCAATTCAAACAAAGTACGGTGTAGATAATCTTCTCTGCTGGATATAATAACTGGATCATCGGCAAACAAAAGCGTCATTACAAAATTATTCTGATATCATCGCCAATTTTTAAAATTCTTAAACTATTTTCCATTCTTTAATGGCGTCATCTAAATAAATACCAAACAATATAGGTGAAATTGTACACCTATTTCTTAGGCCACGTTCACCTTCCTATATTCATTCAACCTTTCCACTTTGCAATCTAACCGCTACTCTTTTGCCCCGGTATAAAGTTTTCAATATCTCAATAATTTGTAAAGGAATTCCTCTTCCTTTTTTTCATTTAAGGTATCTTGTTAGGAATATTTTCGACTAATCCAACCACATTGGATAAACCAACGAAGTAGGAAATAAAAATAGGAAGTCGGCAAATTCTGCAACGCACTTTTCGAATATTTCTCTGTTCAAAATTACACACGTTTCAGAGGCTTGTTAGACAAAACATATATTTTTTAAGTAGTGTAACAAAAATCATATTTAATTTAACTGTGTATATCCTTAATACACATACAGAGTGTTCATAAAGTACGGGAACCTTTAAATAACTTTAAAACCATTAAAGATAGAAAAATAAAATTTAGAAAAAAATATGCCAACCTAAAAACGATGAATTGAAAAATAGTAGGGTTGTGACATCTTTTTAAAAAATGCTAAAAAAAAAAAAATGGTTTTATTAGGAAAAAAAATTGGGCTACTACAACCCTAACCCAAAATGGAAACCATTAACAACTTGTGATCCAAAATTAGCGATCTCATATCACTACTAAAGAAATAGACCGTTTTGAGATAGGAGCATTTTGATGAATTTTTTTACCATATTTTATGAACACCGTTTAATAAAATAACGTTTCTTAAATTAATAAAATAACAATATAATAAGACAAACACACTTTAATAAAAATAGGACGAGACCTCTGTAAATATTTACAAATAAAAGAGTTAAACACGGATTTTAAATATTGTTAGACAATTTAATTCTACAATTTTCGTTAAGAGCAGTGGCATGGTGTAGGTAATTTTAATTTTTTCATATAAAATTGCCTTAGATTTACAAAAGTAGAATACGATTATATATTTTTTTTATTATTATTATTTTTTCAATAGTTAGTTTTAGTGCAATTATACGTAATAATTTCTTATTTTTAATAAACTATTCAATTTTTTTTTCATTGAAATAAACAATAGAAGTCAATAAATTCAAATATCTGAGAGAAATAATCTAAATCAACAGTTCAGATATAGAAGCAAAAAGAAATGTCAGCGAAAGGTAAAAATCAGGCATACCAATTCGGTAATCAAACCAAAATGTGGTAAAATTCCTCAGCCACATTGTGAGACTGAATATTAACAGCTCACAAAAAAATCACAACCACATTTACAAAAAAAGCAAAAAAAAAATGCAGTAATTAATGGACTTAGCGATTAAATAAAAGATCTAAAAGAAATAAAAGTAATTTTTATTTCGGACTTTCATCTACAAATCCCGGGTTCGAATCTCGGCCAGGCATTAGCATTTTTCATACGCTAAAAACTTCAATTTGGGCTAAATTATCACAGCAGTTGATCGCCGTACATTTCACAAAAAAAATATCTGAAGAAAAAACAATACAAGGTAGAACAGCGTTCAGAAAACTGGTTTAAGATTTCAAGGGGTTCCAAGAAGAAAAAAGAAACCAACAACATCTGATCAAAAGAAAGAAGGGAAAACGAAGCAAAAGAACGAAGAACTGTTGAAAGAATCACGAAAAACGTACAAAAGAAAGAGAAATGAAGGCAAAAATTGCTTCATTTCGTCTTATCAGCCAAACTCTTCCATCTCTCTTTTTTAATAATTTTTGGATACGCGTATTATCAAAAAAAAAATGTATTCAGTGATCAAAAATTCATAGAAAATTTACTGTAAAATAGCAGCAAAATGGCTGACAACGTCTAAATATTAAATTCTAATTAGATTTTCTGCTCTCTTAAAATTAATTTTAATATATGTTCTTATGTTAGGGGAAGATAAACCAACAAATCTTATATATAACTCCGAAAGTGCGTTTGTTTGTTCTGGCATCACACGAGAACCAACCGACTGATTGCTTTAAAATTTGCAAGATACGGTAGTGTTAGCCCTGGGAAGAATTTAAGCCACACACCGAGGCCCTAGCCCGCTTGAGAGTGAAGTTGTGAATTAAAGATATTAATTAAAAAAAGAAGATGATTAATCCTTTTACTTCATTATATTATTTCTGTTGCCATGGTGATAGAAATAATAAATCAATTATGAATTTTTCGTCGTCGATGTGTGTGTGTGTGTGTGTGGGTGTACTTTAGTTAGAAAGTTACTACTACTATTGTGTCTTTAGTAATTTAGTTTCTTTTTCAGGTTTCTATAAAGCTTGAATACTTAGTTATTTATCAGTGCTATTTTCACAACTGTGAAGGTAACGAACACTTCGAGGAACCAGGGGGCGGAGCCTTCTGGCTGCACGGGAATTGCATTAAAGCTAGCTCTGGGGGAATGGCGAGGGAAACGTGATCTGCGGCCCTGGAGTAGGTCCCATGTCCCTGGGTAGCACCTGGGGTTCGCCTGGACCGTCCTGAACCATTGGAGTTTCAGGGAGCGTAGAAGCCAAAGGGCTTCTACGCCCCCTGGACCGTAGTCCTGGGCCAAGTCTAGCCCTGACTTGGCTAGGTTAGTATTTTTACGTAATTATCAATATATAATTAAAATATGAAAGTTTATACTATGTATAAAAAAAAATCAATTCAAAATTTTAAAAAGAGTTGGATTTATTTGTAGTTAAAAATATATGAGAAAGTGAAAGTTGATTTATTAAAAATAAATAACACGAAAATATAACAATATAACATAAAAATATAACAATAATTAGCATTCTTTTATGTATTTTTCGTATTATAATGAACGAGTCCATATAAAACAGAATAACAGAATACGATGAAATAACATGATAGCATATTTACATCAGTGACAATGAAAAATAATAAATAATAATATATGTACTACTAAAAAGTAACAATAATAGTTGAAGGTAAAGTCTAATGAAATCACTAGATAATAATAAGTCTTATCTTTACATAGAACGTCACACTAAATGCACAATACGTTACATAGATCTATAAAACTGATCGCTAAAAATTAATTCTATAAAATATATTATCTATCAATTATTACCGATGGTATTTAATAATTCTCTTTATATGGCAAACTTAATGTATTATTTTCAATCAGTTTTATCAATACCGTACAAAGATATTTCTTTCTTTCAAATAAATATATTTGTATAATAAAATCACTTCTATTTAAAATCACGAATTTATATGTTTTAAAATATAATAGTTTTTTTTTAAATTTATATTCTGTTATTTTTATCTCGGGTTATTTCTTTCACACCTTTAAAAATCTTCCCCCATTACACAGTATAATTCTGGTTATTATCTCTAAGGTAGAAATAAACCGGGTCAAAAAGGAACAAAACATGATCATCGTATTTTTTGTTTTATTTTAATGGGGGTTAACTCTCCTAACATCACGATTTAACAACGAACAGAGGGCAGCTATACCCTCGATGTATATTTTTTAATAGTTGTTGCTATAAATCCTTTCGAATATTTTTATATTTTAATAATTATTGAAGTATTAAGATTACATAAAACTATTTAGTTAAAACTGGGTAGAGTTACCGTAATATAAATATTACAATATATAATATGAAGAAAATTCAATCTCTAATTAACAAATACAATAAAAAAATCCAAAGCGCTTTCGGTGGTTATACATCCTCAAGAAAAACAAAATTAAAATATTCAATATAAATCTTTAAAAACGGCTTAATAATTTGAATAAGTTTATAATAATGAAAAAAAATATTTAACATCAGATAAAATAAAAAAGAATTTCAATATTTTGTCTCCTGAGTAAGATTCAACTGAAAGACCTAATATTCCAATGGTTTACTACAGTTATTGGTAATATTTTAAATGGATTCACCAACTCGTTATACCTTTGATAAAATATATGTGACGTAATGTACATAAAAATTATTTTAACATTTTTAATTGTATCTTACCATAGTAGAAATAAAAGTTATTAATTTATAAGAGAAAGAAAAGTTACACTCATTTAGAGTATTCGAGACCCTAAAGAATACAACGTTATGATTATACACCCTAAAGAATAACAAGGGTTCAAACTTAACGATTGATTACTTATATCGAATAGGATTTGTGTATTGTGGCATTTAGCACACAATAAGAATAAATTCTTCGGTTGATCCAGAAGATCTACTTATACCAGGAAAATCATAACAGAGACACGTTATCGTTTAGGAATATTTAAATATAATTAAAAGGAAATATAACTTTATTTGTCTTTTTAATTAGATCCTGTACGATACACGTTTAAAATTGCATTAAAAAGACTAGTTCAAGGGAAATATTTATGCAGTATTCTTTCATTTCAGTAAAATTAGTGAAGTACTGAAGAATAAAAAGCTAAAACTTCACCCCGAGCTGAGAAAGTACATACGGTTTTTTTCTCCATTAGAAAAGGGTATAGTAATTTACTGTTTTGTACACTATCTATTCCATTCTTTATTACGGGTGTGATGTAGGAACAACATCGCAGGTACAAGAAGCATAAATCAAAGTACCTGTTGAATTATGATTTTCATTTTACAGTGAGTATAAAGCTAAAATAAAAGTACCATTTTAGAGCTGAATAACACCTGAAATTCGGTGGAAAATCTTTTTCAAGTGTATTTGGTACGGTGAATTGGGCAACGGGAACCCATTTCGTTTACTTTCAACATAATCCTCGCATGTTAATTACAACAGTTACAAGTATGGTATTAAAAAATAAAGTAATACTTAAAACAGGGCGGTTAAATGACAGTACATTCTTTTTTACAGTATTAACTTCAAAACCATCAATATCCTCGATAGCTTAAATATATTTAGCAATCTATTTCAAAATAAAAAAAATCAAATCGATATCATAGGATCATGTTTTTTTTAATTTTCTTTTTTCTCTTTTTAATTGTTAACAGATCTTTTCTTTTATTACAATTTCAAAAAACTCGATCTATCAGTAAAATGAAACGTAAATAATTTTTATTTATTATATATATATATATATATAATGTAAATTAATTATTTGTAATGAAAGAACAGGAAGAAGGAAACCATATGATTTCAAACGGGCGAGATTCTTTAGACCGGAACTGGTTTATCGTGGCTTCACTTCAATCAAAACAAAAAGTAATAAAAAAAAATAAAATATTATTATATTTTATTGCTTCTGACGATAAAAAGTTTAGTTAAAATATCCTAGATCACTTTCAATATTCTTGGGATCGTTCTAGTTTCTGTTTGGTCACGATCGTTTCAGTTATTTAAATCCCAAACGAATAGAAATAAACATACGTATACACATAAATATTTAATAGATTGATTTACACGTACCCCCCTTAGCGTACCATATTAGATTTATAATAAATATTCAATCTTCTATAAATTAAAAAGGAGTAATTTATCAAGTGTGTAGTATCTACTATCAATTGTTAAGAAAAAATATAACAAAAAAATATTAATTTTATTTTATATATAAAAATTATTACGTCATTTCTTAAAATGAAAGAAAAATGAGAAAAAAACATAATATTTTATAAAATAAGAGAGATTTTAAAAATTAAAACCTAAATAAGAAAAATATGCACAAGTTAAATAAAATAATATACCAATGTAGGGTGTATCACGAAGTTTTCCCGGAACTTCCATAACCTATTCTACTCATGAAAATAATAGAAAACGTTTATATAAACATATGGCTTGAAATGCTTCGTTTGCCAGTTACGGCTAGTGAAAGATTTCGATCGGATTTCAGCTATCCCGATGAAATAAGTTGTACTGAAATTTTTAGGAGGTTCATTAAGGGTAGAATTAGAGATTTCTTATGGTTTTTGACCTGGAAAATCGAATAAAACATGTCCCAGAACCGTATATGCAGTACTTTTCGAGAAATATGGGGTAACTTCAAGCATAAAAAAACTGTTTTTTTTTTTTTTTTTTATGTTTGACGTACAGTAACTTTGTTAAATGGGTAATAAACAAATAAAACTTTTAAACACATCTTGTAGAAAATTTCATTGTGAAAAAACTTCATTGTAATCAGTTGAATAAAACAAAGAAAAATTAGATATATTCGAATTTATTTAGAAACGGTACAAACATCAAAGTAAAAATTCAATCATCAATATAAAATCTCAGTACATCACTTCACCGGGGTACCTGAAATCCGAACGAAGTTTTTCACTAGCCGTACTCGCAAACGAAGGATTTTAGGACATATTTTTGTATGAACTTTTTCCATTATTTTTACGAGCAGAATTGTTTGTGAAAGGGAGTCCCGGGAGAACTGCGTGATATATTCTGTGTGTACGTATGTGTGTGTATATATATATATATATATATATATATATATATATATATATATATATATATATATACTGTTATACTGAAAGAATAAGTAATTTTTTTATTATGAAAGAAAAAAAGGAAAAAACCATGCGATTTCCGATAGCGAAATTATTCTTCCTGGAAATGACATCTAGAAAGGACTTTAACGTAATTAAGTTTTTTTTTTCAATTAACGTGTCAACCCCCCATCCATTGTTAGTTACAGGATACAAACAAAGTGGTTTGTACAGTACATTATGTTAACAAATAAAATACGGGAAAACTTAAATAACTCTTCAAGTGTTAAATAAAGAATTAAGTTTACCTAATGGTCTTACCTCGAAACGATTTACTTTTCGGAGCGAGACAACACCACCAAGCGGGGAAGCTTGGTGTCTCCGTTGGGAGGGGCCAACGGAAGATATGGGAGACGCTAAAGATTTTTTAATGGAAAGTGTACGGTTGAAACACATTATTTTTAGGGAGCATTGATGAAGGAGGATTTTGACGAAAAACGTACTATGCTGTAACAATCTTAAACAAACGTTTTTTTTAAAGAATATAAAGTTAAGTATGTTCATACTTGCTACATCAGTTGTTCTGAATGATTTCATTACAGATATAAAATTAATAATTTTCGAACTATGTTTATATGTTTAATTAATTTTTAATATACAGGTTTAAGAAACACTACACAAATACTGGATTTTTTAAAATAAAATTACTATAATCCAATTTGAAATAAAATTAACAGAGAAATTCCAGACGATTTCTTATTGAAAAGCCAGAGTAGTGTTATAGTAATAAAGTACGCTATTAAAATAAAAAAAATAAAAAATTAAACAATACTTACACTGCAAATGAAAAGGAAAAAAAATATCCGAAATTTTATTATTATACAATTACAAAAACATTACTTATATTAGTGACAGACATTATTCCTTTAATTTATTTATTCATATTAAAAACACCTGGCACAGTTAGTTATGTCAGAATCAGTCAGAATTAACTTACTTATCAGGTCAAGGATACCGGGGCCATATAAGTTCGTTGTTATTTGAATGATCTTGGTAAATGAGAAAAGGAACCCTATCTACATCATACAGTATTAACAGTATCTGAAGGTTTATCAGATCATTTGTAACTTGTATTCAACGGTATTTGGATATACGCCACTTAACATTTACTGTCTGATACGTAATAAATCCTACCAGTATGGTAGTTTTAAAGAGCTTTATATATGATTTTTTTTATAATCATTTCACTCCGTTTTTTTCCTGGAATTAGATTTTTCTGGAATTAGACGAATGTGATATTTAGGCCCGAATGACGTTTCTCACGCTAACGTTTTGAACGAAACACGGTATAAAAACATAAACCGTATGAATAATATCGTATCTGATCGGGATTCGAACCCAGATGAAGGACAAGAGAAATTTCACACGGAATTTGGGGGAAATAATATATGATACTGATTTTTATAGACAGAAAACAAAACAACAGATAGTTGCAAAATTAAATCTATAAACTTATTTAATAAAAACGATACAGGAAAATTTGATCGATCGTGGGAAATAGGTTACACAGAACCTATAATTAATTTAGCAAACATGCTTTATATTTCCTTTTATAATACTTTATGATTAAATAAATAAAAATAAAAATTAATAATAAATAATAATAAAAAAAAGATACAAGGCATAAATAATAACTATAATAATAAAAACTAGTTTAACAATAATAGATATATATATATTAGAAAATTCCAAAGCTTGTTATTTGTAAATTATGAATAAACTATTTTAAGGTTATATAGAAAAAGCTAACAAAACAGTTGTTTCTGATGCACAGCTTACACACACAAATACAACTTAATTAAAAATATTTATCGTTTCATTTATATATAATTTTTTCGTTAATTTAATTCAATGATTCTAACTAATGCGCGCGCGCACCGTATTTAATCCGCGCGGGTGAGGAGGTAATAGCGACGGAGGTCGGCACTAAATAAACTAGTGTAATTTAACAACTTACATAGAACAAATTTCGCTTGTACGGGCGCCATACCGGTGAAGCCGCGAGGCTTAACGCAACGGGTACCGAGTCAACCGGACGATCGAATTCGAGACCCAGCCAGACCGAGTTACTTCTTTACGCTTTAAATATTATTCACATTTACTTAATTCTACCGCTCACCTGTGACGTCACAACATAGCAGACGATAACGGAATTTTTAAGAATAGGGGTACAATTTTGCAAATATTGTAATTTTTTTATTAACAAATGTGCCCAAGAAAACATGACCTTAATTAGGTAAAATCTCGAGATACTAATGGTGAGCTTGGTCACAGCCTCCCTCACCCCCTTTACTTATTAAGTTAAACATTCAATGGTATCAACTCCACCTCTTATATAGAAATAATCTGACCAAGTTTGGTAAAAATTGGTCAATACTTCTGGAGACATAAGGTGATTTAGAGACAGACACCGAACACACGAACATTAACATCCGGTATTTTGGGTTACTTAGGTGTTAAAACTTAAAAATCCGGTATAATCCCCTCCCAAATTGGACCGATTACAATACTTTCCCTTCTAGAGCTATTGCTTTGCTAAAGCGCTATCTAGACGGGAAAGTAAAAACAGTTATAAAAATAAATATTATACAATAAAAATTATCAAGAGAGCATTAAAAGATTTAAATGGCAGAAAGGCTCCTGGAATAGAACGAATACCTGTAGAATTACTGCGCAGTGCAGGTGAGGAAGCGATTGATAGATTATACAAACTGGTGTGTAATATTTATGAAAAAGGGGAATTTCCGTCAGACTTCAAAAAAAGCTTTCTTTAGTCATGATACCAAAGAAAGCAGGGGCAGATAAATGTGAAGAATACAGGACAATTAGTTTAACTAGTCATGCATCCAAAAACCTTAACTAGAATTCTATACAGAAGAATTGAGAGGAGAGTGGAAGAAGTGTTAGGAGAATACCAATTTGGTTTCAGGAAAAGTATAGGGACAAGGGAAGCAATTTTAGGCCTCAGATTAATAGTAGAAGGAAGATTAAAGAAAAACAAACCGACATACTTGGCGTTTATTGACCTAGAAAAGGCATTCGATAATGTAGACTGGAATAAAATGTTCAGCATTTTAAAAAAATTAGGGTTCAAATACAGAGATAGAAGAACAATTGCTAACATGTACAGGAACCAAACAGCAACAGTATTAATCGAAGAACATAAGAAAGAAGCCGTAATAAGAAAGGGTGTCCAACAAGGATGTTCCCTATCTCCGTTACTTTTTAATCTTTACATGGAACTAGCAGTTAATGATGTTAAAGAACAATTTACATTCGGAGTAACAGTACAAGGTGAAAAGATAAGTATGCTACGATTTGCTGATGATATAGTAATTCTAGCCGAGAGTAAAAAGGATTTAGAAGAAACAAAGAACTACACAGATGAAGTCCTACTCAAGAACTATCGCATGAAAATAAACAAGAACAAAACACAAGTAATGAAATGTAGTAGAAATAACAAAGATGGACCACTGAGTATGAAAATAGGAGGAGAAAAGATTATGGAGGTAGAAGAATTTTGTTATTTGGGAAGTAGAATTACTAAGGATGGACGAAGCAGGAGCGATATAAAATGCCGAATAGCACAAGCGAAACGAGCCTTCAGTAAGAAATATAATTTGTTTACATCAAAAATTAATTTAAATGTCAGGTAAAGATTTTTGAAAGTGTATGTTTGGAGTGTCGCTTTATACGGAAGTGAAACTTGGACGATCGGAGTATCTGAGAAGAAAAGATTAGAAGCTTTTGAAATGCGCTCCTATAGGAGAATGTTAAAAATCAGATGGGTGGATAAAGTGACAAATGAAGAGGTATTGCGGCAAATAGATGAAGAAAGAAGCATTTGGAAAAATATAGTTAAAAGAAGAGACAGACTTATAGGCCACATACTAAGGCATCCTGGAATAGTAGCTTTAATATTGGAAGGACAGGTAGAAGGAAAAAATTGTGTAGTCCGCCCACGTTTGGAATATGTAAAACAAATTGTTAGGGATGTAGGATGTAGAGGGTATACTTAAATGAAACGACTAGCACTAGATAGGGAATCTTGGAGAGCTGCATCAAACCAGTCAAATGACTGAAGACAAAAAAAAAATAATAATAATCAAATATTCACATATTAAAATAGTTATTTAGCACAAAAAAAAAATTATAAATAGAAAATAACAAACAGATGTCTTTACTATCTCATATTTGGCAATAGACTGTAAAAAATAAAATTATTAATCAAAATGCATCTGATGGGATTTTGAGTTGCAATATTTCCGTTATAATTAAACTGTTTATTTTTTCTTATTTAATTATCTAATGATTCGGTTAAAATATACACATCAATATGCTATAATATTTCTTCAAACAGAATTTTAGATTAATTTTGTAAGCGAAAATGATTTTTTAAAAGATCATGAAATATTTATCGTTCAACGTGTAGAAATGAAAGAACAGACCGAGGTAATATGAAAAGAATACATCTTGAATCTTGCAGTAGCTAAGTAAAGAGGACGAACACGAGCAACAGATGGCAACGTAGACTAGCTCTAGCTAGCAAATAATAGGCGAGATTATTATTGTCAAAAATCGCTTCTATCGTAAAACGAAAAAGAAAAGCAGAAGAAGCTGCGGACTAGGAACAGTAGAACAAAACTACCACAAAGAATAGATTTTCAATGAAATTAGTTACGCTACGGTACGTCTTAACTTAATCACTTGAAAACAAGAT
Organism: Lycorma delicatula; assembly: GCF_047948215.1. Taxonomy (NCBI): domain Eukaryota; kingdom Metazoa; phylum Arthropoda; class Insecta; order Hemiptera; family Fulgoridae; genus Lycorma; species Lycorma delicatula. Next base: position 126,442,067 of record NC_134461.1, on the reverse strand, counting down.
CGGTTCTTACACTTCGCATCATAAATATTAACTATTCCAAAAACATTTACTACTAATATATATCTTTGCTTACAATATAAATTTATTAAAAAAGGTAGAGAAAACGAAAGAAAAAAACAACTTTAATGTATGTACATTGAAGTAGCACAATATTTGTATAGATAAATTACAAGAGTAAGTATAATTACAAGATAATAAAATAATTGAGTTTTCTAATATATAATTTTCACAAATTAGACAACTTTCACTAGATTGTCCTTCGAAAGCGATACAAAGGGATTAAGTATACAAAATGAATTAAAATAAAACACTCGATAAATTAATTTTGTAAATATTTTAATAATAGTTCACCCTGCATCTTAAAAGAATATGGAATACACAACGATATTAAGTTACATATTTTCGAAATCTATTCGAACCAAGAAAGGTTTTTTAATTTAACTCAAAACTTACATAACAAAAACTTGCAGTAATAAAATAGTATATCTACCAAATAAATAATAATTTTCATTATTAAAATTAGAAAAAAATATTGTGATTTGTAATAGAAAAATTCTTTATCCTGAAAATGGCTAAAAACATTTTATTGTTAATTTTTTTAATCGTCAAGTCCCCATTGTTATTCACAGGTTGCAGGCAAAATGTTTTTTTGTTAATTAAGAACCTTTATATTACTTTTCAATATTTGAACAGAAAATTGAAATTCAGCAAATGCTCCTATTTTTAAACGATTTATCTTTAAGTATGAGACCACCACACCTCAAACTATATAGAGGGCCTCCATCAGGAGACAATTCAGATTTCTTAAATTGAAATGATAAGATTATGACATTTTAAAGGGAACTGAAAAAAAAAAATCTAAAAACACCGGACTACGACAACCCTAACTAAAATAACGACCTTTTAATATTTTTCACAGCTAGAATCTAAAGTGGCTTATAGTACACCCCAAGTAGTGATTTCTACTGAAAAATATATCTTTTAGATATAGGAGCATTTGCTATTTTTCCCCCATTTTACTGTTCCACTTTTATTTAACAGATATTATATACAAGTTTTCAATTTAGCCGTGAAAAAAATATTAAATGACCGCCGTTTGTTATAGAGTAATCATAGTCCGTAAAAAACAAAATTTTTGTTTTTCAATGACCTTTAAAATGATTTTCACAATCCTACACTTTCCATTAAATTTTTTTAGTTACCTCCTCCCTTAAAGGCCTTTGTCTTTCTTTTCCTGTTTAGCCTCTGGTAATTACCTTTCAGATAATACTTCAGAGGATGAATGAGGATGATGATATGTATGAGTATAAATGAAGTGTACAGCATCAATTGGACGATATAGTATTCAAATCCGTGTAAAAATAACTTTACTAGGACATGAACGCTGGAACTCCCGACTACCAAATCAGCTGATTTGGGAAGATGCATTCACCACTAGACCATCCCGGTGGTGATTTTTCATCAAAAGACAGATCGTTTTGAGCAGTGGCGGCTCACGTATAGGCGCTGTGGAACTGTAGCAACTCCCTATTTCCACTTGATATTATCGATCAAATTTAATATAATGATTCCTTTTTTCTTTAATTCTTTCTTTATAAACGTATATATAATCCCTAAGCTGAATGTCAATAGCCATCTCCCAGTTTATGATAAAGATACAAAAATCTTTGTACAGAACTGGTACGCTTCACAGTTCCAGCGGCGTGGTGTTTGGCTGTTGTGCGTATGCGCACATAGGAAGCTGCACGCGAGGCTGCGAGGGAGAGAGAGAGAGAGAGAGAGAGTGAGAGCACTGTTGCTCTCGTAGTGCCGACCCTGGCGGGGTTGGTGGACGGTAGTTTTTTTTTTTTTTACTCTGCGTTTGTACAGAACTTCCTTGTTCCTTCCCTTTTCTAGTTTAGTCGGTGGAAGGAATATGAACGTGATTTAATTGTTTTTTCAGTAGTGATCAGAGGATGGCGGAAAGCAAGGGCTCTTTGTTTGCCAAATCTGTCCAAAAACACGATGGAAGGGCGAAAGAGTACGTAATTAGTAAAAACTAATTATTTGTTTCTGTGTACATAGAAATTTAAATTTAATACCCTTGGATTATAGTGTTTTTAAGCGGACATTTATTAAGTTATTATCTAATAATACTAAAAAATAATATCTGTATTGCCATTTTATTTCATCGGTTAAACCAAATACGGTTTTTAAACACAGTGTTCTTAAAGACCATGTACCATATTCTTAAATGTGATAAAGTGTAGAATTAGATTATATCATGCTTCCAACTAATCTAATTAATTGATTTTTTCGGTTCTTTTATTTTACATAAAACTTTAACCATGGCCTTGAAAAGGCCCAGACAAAAATTACCTGGAGCAGTACCCGCACTAATTTTCTCTACGAGCCGCCAGTGGCTTTGAACCTTTGCTAAGTTTCACTTTTCTATGTTTAATGATTAAAAAGTTAGTTAAGGGTTCTCATGCTTTATTAACATTGTTCGTGTACTTATAAATATATTATATTTAAAGTGTCAGCAATTGTCATGTTACGGTCATGTTGCACTGTCATTAGATATCAAAATATTGGCAAACACATTTTAATTATATCGCCCAAATTTTATTAACTTCGTTTATCTACCGAATAGATTATTTAACATAGTTTTATCAGTTAAGAACATTTTAATCATTACCTCACAACCTTCAGTTTCATGATACTACTACTATTTACGTAGATCCATCAGTTTTAAGGAATCAGTTTACCTTCTGACTCAACACTCGTTCATTTTCTTAAAAAACAATTATTTAACATTAAAAAAAATTTACTCTAACCATATATATTTATTAATTTATTATGTAATGTGTGAATCCTTAAAAACCAATTTTTGAACGATATACGATTAATTAACCACACAACCTCAAATTTTGACATAGTAATATATTGTGGAAATGTTTCAGGGTATTAAAAATGTTAAACCGGTATTCGAACCAAGTAAGAGACTTCCTTCTAAATATAAGGGTAAAGCAATAACACTCGATCAGTTTCCAAATGATATCCATGATGACAGCAGGATATCGTCTCAGCCTTTCACCCAGAATTTGTTTGAATCCCAGTTACATTTTACATAAGCTAACAAATTTTCACAACATTTTACTAGGTGCAAGATTCGAGATTATGTGGTAAAACTATATAGTCCAAAGTTCAAAACCGGTACCTAAAAAAAACAAAATGATAAAATTCAAACGATACAAAATAAATTTAAATAAATGTGCGAGCATTTCTCATAAGCGATCAAAATTTCCATTTCATACTCCCACACGCAAGCTTAAAGCTTATGTGACGAATTAATCGTAAAAAAATAACAGATTTGTATAATTTGCTTTATTTTATGGTATCAAAAATTATTTTAAACGATTAATAATACTGTAAAATAATATAAATATATATTTCATATTTTTCATTTACAGAGCGATACACGAAGAATATAAAAAAAACCTTTCAGGATATATTTTACTGGTGAAAATAAAGAAGAAAGTTCTTGTAAACTGAAGTTCGGAAACGCTTCGTTAGATTTTTCCCAGATTTCTGCGCCTTCGGTAAAATTAATCCGGATTGTAAATCTTGGGGCCCAAATTAAGAGGTAAATTTAATCGTTTTACATGAAATACAACCTGAAAAATTAAAAAAAAAAAAAATAGGTCCCATAACTGTATTTTTCGAGACATCTGGGGTAAAGGCCAAAAGATTGAGAGTCGAAAAACACTATTTTATGTTTGGCGTAAAATAAACCTGTTAAATCGGTGATAAAGATATAAGAATTTTAAACAAAACTTATCAAAATGAGGCAGATTTTAATTCTGTATTAAAGAAACAAAATTTAATCTACTTAAAGTAGAATCCTGGGAGCTATTTGTTTTTCAATTTTTTAGGTTGTATTTCATATAAAACCATTAAATTTACCCCTTAATTTGGGTTCCAAGAATTACAGTCGGCATAATTTTATCAAAGTCGCAAAAATTATGGCAAAATCTTTCGCCACCTGACAGTCACTAACGAAGGGTTTCCAAACCTATGTTTATATGAACTTTCTTCTTTATTTTCACCAGTAAAACATATCCTGAAAGTTTTTTACATTCTTCCTGAATCACTTTGTAAATTATTAAATATCCATTTTTTAAGAAATTTACTTGTAATCAAACTACGTATTTAAAAAAAATGTGTTTTTTAAATTAGGGAAAATTAAATCCAACATCAGCTATTTATTTTTAGTTTTTATCAAGTTGTCATTCATCTAGTTTTATACGCCTAATTAAAGCCAGAATTACTTTTATACCCATTTTAATGAAAATTGTTCTAAAGTAAAAATTAATATAACACAAATACTATGAACTCCTGGTTAGTCAGAACAAAAACTTAAGAAAAGACAGGTCGTGAAAACTAGAAAAAAAAAGTATAATCATCATTCATCGGTATGTTTACATTAGCTTTTATTTTTTTTTAAAGTTTTAAAATAGAAATAAATTTTTATTTTTTAAGAAACCCTTTAATAATCACAAAGGACCTATAAAAACGTTATCAGGATATAACAAATTAAGAATCTACAAAAATCTGTTCAACATAAAAAAGATCACTATTGTTGAAAAGTAGAACAAACGTTGGAAACGGTAAGTTACCGACCCTGTTATAATAGAGAACCAGGTATCTCCTTTTTTTCCCTAACAAACGCAGAAATAGTTTAATACTATAATGTAAGGTAATTTAATGTAATGAAATGTAACGAGCAGGTGCAATTTCCGCTCAGGAAAAGTAAACATTTAACAACTTTATTCTCCCGACTCCTTTAAATGAATCTAGAACATAAATAACTGTAATTTTACAATTTTTTTTCTTTACTGATCAATGTAACCTAATTTAAATAATTTGTTATAAATATTTTTATTAAGAATAACTATGCGAAAAAAATTAAAATTTACAAAATATAAATTAAAAAAAAAAAAAAGATGTATTATGTTATTTGTAAAACCTTCTCTTAAGTTCAAAATTTATGATAATTATAAAGTATTTTCCGGAATTAAAAATTCGGTTCCCAATTATTAGAAAAATAGGTGCATCGAATCCTACCTAAAAGATGTACACGCAATGTTAATAAATAGATTAGCAAACTACATCCTACCAAAAGAAAGTAATTATTTATTTTACATATTTTTTTTTGTGCAGAGATTAATTTACAATCGGTTCAAATTTTCTGGAATCATAAGTAAATTTGAATACAAAAAAAATGCAGAGAGGGATTTCCAAAAGAACGGTATACGTATAGATATATATTTATACATACACATGTATGTATATGTATAAATATATACTAAACGTAAATAAGTACATACAAATATGAGTCCGGCAAACACAATCAGAGACCAAATTTCAGAATATAAAAAAGGAAAGAAAACATAAAAAAAAAACTATCTTATCAACCGCAAAAAATAATTAATTAATTAAACAAAAAATCTGATTCTAAAGGTTCAATTAACTACACGTTTCAGAAATAGTTCGTCTGAGTCTGTACAAGACTACACATTATTTACACGTCATGCATATCATCCTTATGTCATTGGACAGTGGGAGGTTGCTTATTGTTCACTAGTTTACAGATTGCAACGTACACATTAGGAAAAGAAAAACAATTTTCGAAATAAACTGCCAGTACTAAATATTATTGTCTTAAAATAAACATTGCATTCCGTACATTTTTAAAATAACTTGAATTAATTTTCTTGAATTTTAATTTCGATTTCGTCATTCGTTTACGAATCAATACAAACCCTGTATATAGCTTTATCTTATTAGATTTACTGTCATAATAAAAAAAATAGCAAAACATGTTAATATAGGTTCTGGAATAAATATACCAAAAATTTAATTCTGATGCACTTAGCCATTTATAATAATAATAAATATAATATTAATAATAATTTATAATAATCAATTGCATTATATGTAATAACCAAATAATACATTATATGTAATAATTAAATAATCAATAATACAGAATCTTACAATTATATATTTATAATAATTTAATTATTGATATTTTTTGAGGAGGTCATTAGAACAGGAACGTAGAAGCAAAACAACTGTAGTAGTTAAAGTATTTAAAGGTGAAACTATAGATTAGATACGAGAAGCCTTATATGAAGACATGAATATAGTCCGTTAACATTTAAGAATATAAACAGCACATCCAGAAACAACTAATTGAAAATATTCATTACAAGAATATTTATACTATTATATAAAGACAAAGAGGGTTTTTGTTTGTTCGGGTTGAACTAAAAAACTACTCGATCAATGGCAACCAAATTTTTACCCACATTTCTTGGCATAACTGAGAAGGTTTTAGGTATATTTCATCTCGAAAAATCTAAAAGAACCAACCGATCGATTGCTTTCAAATTTTCAGGATATTTGTATTATACAATGCAAGGATTTAAGCTACATATAGAGGCCCTACCTCCGTTGAAGGTTAAGATATTAAAAATATTCATTATTTCTTCACTCCAAGGAGGGTGAAGTTGAAAATTAAAGATAATCATTAAGGAAAAAATAGATAGTCCTTTTACTTCATTATTATATTTCTGTCTCTACGTCAAAGAAATATATTACGAATTTTTCCTCATCAAAGGTATGTGTGTACTTTAGTTATCACAGCTACTATTATTCTGTATTTGTAATTTAATTTCGTTTTCAGGTTTCTATAAAGCCTGAATACTTTAATTATTATTGATCACTATTATTCACACAATCATGAGGATAACGTACAGTTCAGGGATCCAGGGGGCGGAGCCCTCTAGGTTGACGGGAGAAGCGAGTTCTGCGGTGTTCAAGGCGTCGTCCCCCTGCAACACGGGAATGACCAACGAAGCGAGCTCTGCGGCCCTGGGGTATGCCCCGTGGACCCGGGAGGCCCCTGAGTTGGCTCCGGGATTCGCGTGGGCCAACCTGGGCCCTGAGGTTCCAGGTTCTGGCTAGACGGGCCCAGCTAGTTACAAATAAAATAAGAGAACAAAAGTACATAAATAAACGACATAAATAAACGAACGCTAAAATTCTGACAAGAAAACCGTTTAAATACTGTAAAAATTAGATCATACTGAAACAGGCATGGTTGGAAGAACTAAAAATTAAGACAAGAAGAAATCAAAGAACGTTCACCAATGAGAAAAAAATTAAAAAATCAGATGTTTCCAGAAAAAAGCGAAAACAAATGGAAGAATTATATCTGGATACAAGAAATAAAAGAAAACAATCGGGAAATGATGAAAGTGATTTGGTTTGTCTGGTATTTCTCCCACCACCACCCCATTCGGTCGCCCTAAAGCATAAGACCGAATCTCCTTGCCACAGACGGCTACTGTACCTCAAAACGGTTTAGCGACCAATATCCTAATTAGCTCCTAGAGCTTAACTAACTAGGTAAGCGGAATAAGCGTGGTGCCCTACACCACTCGCTTGTGTGTCCCACCTCTCACTTGTCATATATTACTAAAATGGGTAGGCGCACCCCATTTACATTCTAAAATACGACGTCAATAAATTAAAATTTATTCCGTCAAGGATAGCAATTTGCTGCCACGCCTAGGTCGTTGAATGCCACCAAGTACCTGTCCACCATATTAGCTTGGAGCTACATTTGACCGACGGCCAGCCATTTCTCGTAGGTAACTTCCTGCAACAAGCGGTAGGAGTCTTATATCCCTTGAACTATTGATGCCGGTTGAACAAAGCAACGGCATCAAGGAACTCCCACACGGTCCCAAAATGCGGTTCACGCCACATTGACTCGCCGCTTATGAGTGTCCAGTTTTTCTTTTGACCTCTAAGTTCCAGTGTGGCCTGAGTTCTGGCTCCCCAAGAGCTGGGCAGTCGAACATCATGCGTTCGTTCGACTGGATCTCCCCGCAGACGCACACCTCACCAGCTGCCACGTGGAACCGAAGCAAATATTGGTTCAAATTCGCGTGGTTGGAGAGCATTTGGGCTCCCGTTGCCCTTAAAAAACAAACTAAAGGCGTACCATCCCCCCAAATCCTGTATAAATCTATACAAGGATGTACATGAAACTGATTTGGAAGAAAAAACTGAAAAAGTGAATTAACGTAATAACATAAGTCTATAGCGGCTAAGTTTAAAACTGAAAAAGGATCATACATCGTAATATGACATGGCATAATATTTATCTGGTTATATTTCAAGAAAAAATTGGTACAAGAAATATATTTATTAATGTATTAAAGAAATTAAATTTTTCAGGTATCTAACACAGCAGAGAAATAAATAAAATTAATTTAATTTTAAAGTAATAGAAATAGACTGAAATAAAGAACGGGTTTTTATTTATGGAAATACAGAAAGGATAAATAAAACAAAGGACGAAAAGGAAAGGAAAAATTTTATTTTATTTTTCTCACGTGCTGTAACCAATTCTATTTTATAAGCCATAATAACGTACAAGTGTTGCATTACAAAAGCCTTCTTGTGTATATATGTATATACACACACAACTCCTTTTTTCAAATGTTCTAATATAACAAGACTTTTTTACCCCTATATTTTACACTTCTCTAGTTACTATTATTTTCCTTCGGGCAATCACATCTTATATATAAAAAAAAAACTCTTACACAATTCTCTTTAAGAGCTTACTTCCTTCCGTTGAAATGTAATGTTATGTTTTAAAACAGTCCATTATTTCAAAATCAGTTGAAGTATATGTGAAATAACAAAATGAAGGTAACTTTTATCCGCTTAAGCACATACATATTCACCCTACAATTGTGAAGTACAATCAAAATGAATCTGTGTATACATAAAAAAATACCCTTCAAATAAGTATGGTACGTGACAAAAGTATAGTAATTTAATAGTTATACCAAAATACTGATATCATAAATGCCTACAATTTTCATAAATTATTTAAGTCCACATAAAATAAAAAATCATATAAAACTAAAAATGCTACAAAATACAATCAATATAACTTTTCCATCAGTTCCTAAATTACTTAAAAGTCTAAAAAAAATCAAGATTATAGACTGTTCAAAGTATTTTCTTTTTTACTTTCTTTACCCAATCATCAAAGAACACCGGTATCCACGTTCTAATATTCGAATCCGTATAAAAGTAGTAGAATTCGAACCTTAAAACTCTCGACTTCGAAATCAGCAGATTTGCGATGACGAGTTAACCACTAGACCAACCCTGTGGGTGTTAAATATTAAAACCAGGTCCAACTTCACCATATCGTTGCATTATTGTTTGGTACCATAAAAATTGGGTTCAAAAAAATTAGATACCTAATCCATCTTCCTTCATTAAACCTTACATTACTCGTACGTTCAGTCCATTTTTACCTGGATGATCTTAGTACTTTTTTTTTATATCCATTATTCCTGTTTAATATTTAATAATAGAAATGCAAATTTCCTTATATTCTTCCCCCTGGAATTTATCCCTTTTGTACTTTTGAATTGTTTTAATCGATTTATCACATTTTTAGTAAACATTTATCTCGTTCAACTATACCTTAAACAAAGTATTGCATTTCTACAAGTAACCTAACTTCCAATACTCTTAAGATGTGTATCTCCATTCCATTAACATATTTTTTCATTTTACCAATCTATTTTCTCAACTTAAGTTTTTATCATTAAAGATACAAATTTCTAATTTATTAATCCTTTTATTTTTGTTGACACTTAAAAAGGGAGGGGATAAAAAAACCAGGTAACTAGAAAATATTTTTATCATAAATTAATACTTTTTGATGTTCTATCACTAAAAGTTATTTAGTTAAAAAGGTTTTTATATTGCATTTATTGAAAATTTATAATAAAACTTAAGGTATAGAAAATTGAAATAAATGTAAAAAAATCTTAATAAATATTGATAACATGGAAAGATATCGTTGATCTGATATTTGGATAATTAAATGAATTCCAAAATAATTACGGTACAATTTTTGGTTAAACCGATGATAAATGGATGGGAAAATATAAAAACAAAAAACTGAAATTTGTTTATTTCCCATAAGAATGGTCTATTGTGGAGGAAAATAGCGGCACAAATATTTAGCGAATTCTACTTTCCTAGGTCGATAAAGATTAAAGATTTCTTCCCTGGTTAATAGAACAAACTTTTTAATGTTTCCTTGAAAGACACCCAGAAATTTAAAAGTCAGAGTTGGAGAAAACTTATAAAAAATATTAAGATTGTTAAGCAGTCTCGAGTTTCTTGTATCGCTGAATAAGAATCATAATAAAAAGCAATTTGTAAATTGAAAAAAAGAAGTAGAGAGAATGAGTGAATATGAAGACAGAAAAATTAACAAATTTTATGCGGAGAGGAGAAAGAGATGAAAAGTATATAAATATGTAAGTAATTGAATTATTATTCAATTATTGGACAATGCAATTTTATAAGGATAAGGTCGATAAGGTCATGAACCCATCAAATTATCAAACAAATATAAAAATTATCATTAAATAATACTTTTTGTATAAACACTAAATGAACAAAATTGAATTTACCTTGCTTTTAACCATTGTATTATGGTATTTCAAATTATGATTTATTTATATTAAAACACTTCTTTATTATAAAACCCACAAATATTTCTATTTAACCGTAAAGAAAAAATTAACGTATAAAATAGAGGGAGGTAAACATTATTTTTATCTTGTAATTTAGTCATCAAAAATGAATTTTATAATTTTTAAAAAATGCGTTTTTATGAATAAACCTAACTTTAAAGGAAGAAAAAATAATTGAAAATTGTTATTAATAATCTGATATACACAACTGTAAGGTTATTTTTAAATATAAAATTGTGCTTATTTTGATATTATAAATACATTTTTATGGTTTATTTTATACTGTAATTAAAGATTTAATAACCCCAAAACGAAACTCCTGAGTTTATCTCAGGAACGATCTAACTGAGACTGTACAAGACTATACTTCATTTACACGCATACATATCATCCTCTGAAATAATATCTGAACGGGTAATTCCCGGAGGCTAAACAGGAAAAAGAAAGAAAAGGTTAAATATGAAGCCGGCTTCCGTGGGGCGAGTGGTAGTCTCGGCCTTTCATCCGGAGGTTCCGGGTTCGAATCCCGGTCAAGCATGGCATTTTCACACACGCTACAAAGCATTCATCTCATTCTCTGAAGCAACACCTAACGTGGTCCCGGAGGTTAAATATGAAAATGTATGAACCCATATCAGACAAGAATGTTTTGAATTCAAAGTCGAAGAAATTTTTATCATTATTCAAAGGTATAATACAATTACAGCAGCAGTTTAATAAAATATCTCTACTAACTTATTATAATTTTAAGAATACATGAAGCCATTAAAGAGAAAGACCGAGGCAGAGATGTGTACTGAAAAAACTCTGTACCGTAATGCACGAAATTCAGAAAGAAAAAGCTTAATTGTATAAAATATTATTAGTGAAATTTTCAGTGATCTCTGCTCAAATTAATGATTTTTTTTTAATAAATTTTCACTTAGTAGGTATAAATTTTATTTTTTTAAATGCTTTAGAATAAAATGAAACGCTTGCTAGGAGGACAACATTTTGGCACAGACATCGAGCTGCACACCAGCGTAGAAACATGGCTGAAAACACAGGCGGCTCCGTTCTATGACGAGGGTATTGGAAAGTTGGTACCACGCTACGACAAATGTCTAAATCGGAGTGGCGACCATGTAGAGAAATAGCATAACTATGTAAGAACTTGTTACAAATAAAAAATTTTTCATTTTCACTGTGGTTTTAATTTCGTGACCGATCGGACTTGAAAAAAATAACCCTCGTACTCTCACCTTATGATTGGTTAAAAAACATAGAATTCGATTGGTTGGAATTTCGTGCCTGATAATGATTAGAATTACTCTCACCTTATCATTGGTTAAAAAACAACGAATACGATTGGTTGGAATTTCGTGCCTGATAATGATAAGAATTACTCTCACCTTATGATTGGTTAAAAAACAACGAATACGATTGGTTAGAATTTTGTGCCCGATAATGATAACAATTACCCTCACCATATGATTGGGTAAAAGAATACGTTATTTGTAACAAGTACTTACATAGTTAACGCTATTTCTCTACATAGTCGCCACTACGATTTAGACATTTGTCGTAACGTGGTACCAACTTTCCAATACCCTCGTCATAGAACGGAGCCGCCTGTGTTTTCAGCATGTTTCTACGCTGGTGTGCAGCTCGATGTCTGTGCCAAAATGTTGTCCTCCTAGCAAACGTTTCATGTGAGCAAAGAGGTGAAATTCGGATGGAGTCAATTCCGGTCTGTATGGTGGATGAATAAGAATAAGCGGAGAGAAATTTTGTCATCTGGCATTGTCTTTCTGCATGACAACCGTCGGCCGCACACTGCAGCTGTAACAAAGAAGCTCCTGCAACGTTTTCGTTGGGAAGTGTTTGATCACCCATCATACAGACCGGACTTGGCTCCATCCGATTTTTACCTCTATGATCGCATAAAATGCTGGCTAAGAGGGCAACATTTTGGAACAGACATCGAGCTACAGACCGGCGTACAAAACACGGCTGAAAACACAGGCGGCTCCGTTCTATGACGAGGGTATTGGAAAGTTGGTACCACGTTACGACAAATGTCTAAATCGGAGTGGCGACTATGTATAAAAATAGCGTAACTATGTAAGTACTTGTTACAAATAAAACATTTTTTATTTTCACTGTGTTTTAATTTCGTGACCGATCGGACCTTGAAAAAAAAATAACCCTCGTATACAATTTCAATCTTTATTCAATTTTATTTATTTCATTATATAAAATATATATAGTGTTAAATATTTAAATTTTTATTAGCTATCTATATTATTTTTAATTTTAGGGGAGATTAGCAGATCTAACTTCTCGGGATAGGGAGTTCACTTATTAGGCTTATTGTGGAGATACCAAACTCTCAAGAACGGAAACAAGCAATCAGATATTACCAATAATGAATCTATAGATTTCGGCACCTTCAAAGAGAATTAAAGACGATTATAATGACAACCATAGAATACACAATTCCTCAAGAGATTGGGGTACTTTTATCCAAACGGGGGCACAAATACTGATCAACGATTAAGGGGTACTTTTATCCAAACGGGGGCACAGATATTGATCAACGATTACCGATTCACGTAAAACAGCTTAAATGTATTTTGCAGAAAAATTTATTATCAAAGAATAAGAGCGTTCTGACCCATATATCACCAAACCACTTCCTCCATTCCTAGCCCTAAAGAAGTTTACCAGAAGTCTATGGTATATGGAAGGTATTACTTACCAACAGGTATAGGGGTTTCTTAAAGGATCACATCGACGAAATTATACGGAATGTTTTGAGAGTATCAAATAGACCGGCCTATTGGAAATTTCTATGTATAAAAATTATTGAATTCTAGTCCTGTCTCAAATTTTTAAGATATCACAAAACCGTGGATCATATTTAGCTAGTGGAACGTAATTCCTATGCCCTATCAATGTATTAAAATACATTATCAATCATTATGGAAGGTGGAGTAAAAAATAAATCATATTCAGTTGTAAATAACTAAAATGTACTGACAATGTGTAATAATAGTAATAAATGATATAACACAAAGAGGGGATTCGATCGTCAGCCCATGACCTATAAAAATCAGCAGCAGAATGGCCTTCGTCGTTTATTGAAGTCTATTCTTATTGTAAATTTAATAGTTTCCGTTTATAACTAACTAGCACATTATAGCAAATAATATACGTTAACAATATCATGTAAAAATGACATATATAGTTTAATGACACTTTCATTTCGTTTAACTGTATCAATATATATATATATTTACTGTATTCAGTATTGATACTTTTCGTTACATTAAACCTTGAATATTTGTTCAGAAAAAAATAATGATATGTCAATTAAAATACCAATTTAATAATAAATAAGAATGTCACAATAAAATTAGTAATAATATAATAAATAAGATATAAATGGAACAAGGTACACCTAACCTGTAATAAAATTTAACGATTTATTTTCATTATTATTTGCCTTTTTTTCAATTTATGTACATATAATTTTATTTAGGTTACTATGATAATTACGTTGACAAGAAATATTATTAACAACTTGAATAAAAAAAAAGTAATACACCTTATTAATAACAAAATTCTGAAAAACAAAAAAGCAATGGATTATTATGAAAATTTAATATTTTCAAAATCTGATTAAACACCGGAAATTTCACTTATATTCCAGTAACATTACCTTATGAAGATTTCTTTCTTAAGTGGTATTTATTTTTCTTTTCATAACGCATCTAATCATCATTTGAAAATATAAGAAATCTCAATTTTCAATAGGAGAATTTTAATGGACATTTTCATGATTATTTTAACTAAATTTAATACATTTTAAATTAGATAATTATTAAAACTGTTTTTCTTTTTTTTTAATATTGATACCAATTCTACAATAAACACGTTTTGTTAAATTAATTTCATTTCAAACTTAGCCGATTTTCAAGTTATGGTTTGAAAATTTACATTAAAAAATGACGTAAATTGTCACTTGGCATAATTAAGATCAGCTTAAACAACACGAAATTTGGTGTGAACATTATGCACGTAACAGAGATCCAAATATAATGAATCCATTACCCTCCCCAGCCTGTAGTAGGAAAAAACAAAAACCTATATAAATGTAACGTTAAAGTCACTGATAACAAGCACGCGCGGGGGTATGTTGTCTCAACTAAGTAGTCGATAATATTATCAAAATATTATCTTTATTTTCATGAAGACAAATGAATTTTGTCATTTTCAAGAAAATTTTATTTTGCACGTGTTTTCACTTTCTTTATTACGTAAATTAAAATTAATATTTTCTATTATTATTAAGAGAAAACAGGCACAAAATTATCAGACTGCATAACTTTTTTAGCAATTTCAGACATATTTCAGCAGTTAGTAAACCGAATTTAACAAATATAGTGTCATTTCGTTCATCATAAGAGCCTTAATGATTTATAGAGCCAATAATCTTTCAAAATTTAAATGCCCGCAGTTTCAGAATTTTCAAACTTGAATTTATTTCGAGATGTTGATGGGTATATATACACAAAATTCCATTAAAATAACTCAATTATTCCTTACGGTATACATTTTTATAGAAAAAGCGAAAAAAGTGCTGGTTAGACAGACAATGAAGCGAAATACGGAATCTTATCAGATAGAAATTTTGTTCATACTAATATTCTGAATCAGTTACTTAAATTTTGACATCTTACGCGTCATCGTGTACGTGCAGGATGTTCATAAAATATGTTAACCTTAACATAACTTTTCAACCGTTACATACAAAAATAAAATCTAGCAAATGAAATGATCCATCCTCTAAACGATCTATTTTTTGGTATGAGATCACCATACCCTCAAAAGAGATATGGGTGGTGGGCAACTCAAAAATTTTCAATGTAAAGTGTAGGACTGATTGTGAAACATCATTTTAAAAACAAAAATGTTTGTATTTACGCTAATTTACGCTTGTTTTTATTCTAACAAAAGTGTCGTCCATTTATTGCTTTTCACAAGAAGTTTTAAAAAAGGCCTATAGTATACCTCAAATATATTTACCTTATACCGAAATAAATCGTTTGAGGTAATTTCATTTTATTTGCCAAATTTTAATTTTTTTATGTTAAACGGTTGCAAAGTTATTTAAAGGTTCACACACTGTATGGGGTCATCGAAAAAGGTTGCAGCAATAAAGAAAAACCTTATCTCCCTTTGTAATTGAGATTAAGTATAAACCGGAACTGCAAAATATCGAGATATCATCAATTTTTATTAGATTTGACCAGCCATGATCTTGAGCCGATGCGCACAACGGCGCAACGCCTCTGCGCCACTGTTAGTCAGTGCAATTGCAACAGTTCAGCAGAAAGCATAGTGAGTTTTGTGATTAGCGGAGTATAAATCAGTATAACCAGTGTTACTCTGGGTTGACGGTGTCCCGGTGCAGCAAGTGACAGAAGCCAAGTATGTGGTTGTATGGCTGAACAGCAGGAGGACGTTCACAACCCACGTGAGGGAGACGTGCGCAAAAGCCCAGCAGGGCAGTTAAAAGCTTACATGGATTGCTGGCGAATAAACGGGCTCTCGTTCCTCGCGGCGCAAGCTATTCGCACACGTAGTTAATTCAGTGCTTTTGTACGGCGTTTCTGTTTGGAGAAAAGCACTTGAGGTTGAACAAAATCGACGCTGGCTAGAGGGAGTTCAATGGCGAATGGCACTTGCGGGGATACCGCCTATTCAACAATTGGCAAAGATGCGCACTAGAGTCCTGGAGGAGGCCGAGAAAACTACTGCCTGGTTGTACATGCTTAGGGAATGGCAGGCCAGGCGGGATGTGTCGAATAAAGGACGATGGACACACCGTCTAATTAAAGAAAATGGCCGTTGATCGGGAGGGGATTTGGGGAGCTGAATATTTGGCTCTCCCAATTCCTGACCGGCCACGGGGAATTCAGAGTATATCTTTGCGGGTGGCGGAGGGTTGACAATGATGAACGTCCTTACTATAGAGAAATGGATACCCCCGAATAGGTCGTGTATGAATGCAGAAGGTGGGAGGCAGAAAGGAGGGTTTGTACAGAGATAGTAGGCATGCTCACTGCTGATAAAGTGATACAGAAGATGCTCCAAGGAGTATAATTTCATAGCGGAATTTTTTACAACTACGATGCGGAAGAAAGGACGAGAAGCGAAAGGGTGATGGACAACTACCTGCGGAGCTGCTGTTCGCCTACGCATGCGCAGGTGGGCAACGGCTATGAGGTACGGGAACTCCGAACCTCCGAGCGTTAAAAGACCGCAGTCCCGGCTGGGACGCCTCCTGTAGAGTGTCTCAGCTAGAGGCAAAGGTATCTTGACTGAGTCCCGGCTCCTGGGATGAAGGAAGAGAGACGACATAGTCCGACCTGGTTACCCCGCCACAGGGGTTAGAGGCAGGTAATCAAACAGTTACATTCTATCGGTGAGCTAAAGGACACCTCCCGGACTGTGTAAATCTTGATAGCGGTCCGGCCTCGGGAAGGGAGCTAAAGGACACCTCCCGGACTGTGTAAATCTTGGTAGCGGGTCCGGCCTCGGGGTATAGTAAAGAAAAAAAAATCATTTATAACTGTTCAAAAGACTTTCCGGCGTGTTTATGGTAATGATCCCCCTCATGCAAACAACATTAAACGGTGGTACGAGCAGTTTAAGGGATGTGGCAACGTTGAAGTGAAAAAGTCCCTGGATGGCCCAAAACGAGTGACAAAGCAGTTGAACGTATACGCCAAAAACTGTTAAAGAATCTAAAAAATCAATTTTTAGGCACAGTTTACAGTTAGGAATTCCAAAGACAAATATCAAAATGTGTTACACAAGCGTGTACGCCTTCACGGTTACAAAATTTAGCTTAAACATCAAATTATACTTACAGATCGTCCTAAACATGTTGAATTTGCAAGTAAAATGCTTAATAACATTGACGATGACGAAACATTTTTGAAACGTGCTATGTTTACTGATGAAGCGACTTTCCATGTCAGAGGTTTTGTCAACCGGCATATTGTAAGATACAGATATCTCAGCAACCCGATGAAATTAATAAGTCAACGATTGCCCAAAAATAAACGTGTAGTGCGGTTTGATTTCCGATCGTGTGATTGGCCCATTTATTTCCCATGAGCCTACAATCACAGGGAATTTTTATTTAGACATGTTACAACTGTAAGTTTTCCCGCAAGTTGACCAAATTGAACAATCAAGTAACGTTGATATAATGTTTCAACAAGATGATGTGCCTTCCCACTTTAGCGTAGGCGTTCAACCCCCTTTCAATGAAAGATTCCCTAATCGTTCGCTCGGTCCTCTGCCTTGGACTACGAGAAGCCCAGATTTGACACCCCTAGCTTTTTTCTATGGGGATACGTTATAATCATTGTCTCCAGTAAAAAATTCAGGGATGTACAACATTTAGGATAACGGATCACCTGCGACCGTTACACCTATTACCACATTTACGTCTGCGACGATCCAGCGGATCTGGGCAGAAGTCGATTATCGGCTGGAATTTTGCAGAGCGACCAACGGAGCTCATATTGAAACATTCTAAGGTATGTAAAAACAACCTTTTTGATTTGGTGAATTTTAAAAAAATATACTCGTTTGATTAACTCTAGCACAGGCGTATCCAACAGTTTTTGCCTCCAGGCCGAATTGGAAAAAAAATTTTTTCACGGGCCGAACGAAATATTAAAATTAAGAAATGTATATACAAAAAGGATGCATTTAAGTAAATAAAATTTTATTATGGAATTTGTTGAACTTTTAATTAGATTCATTTAAGAAAACATCTGTTCACAAATATACGTTGAGCTGAAGTGAACTAAATATTTTTTGACAAGTTTTTTAAATTTCCGTAATTTTTATTATTCAATTGCTTATAAAAAAAGCTAACTGAATAATTAGCTTTTGAAAAACGTCTTGAAAAGCGTTTTGCGGGCCGTATGTTGACCATGCCTGGCTCTAGTAGTTACAAATTTTTAAATTGCTGCAACCTTTTCCGATGACCCATATATATACCCACACATTTACTTATATCTTAAGTTGGACAGATTACGCTTATCTAAACTAAGTATAACACTTATTTAGAATAATAAAAAACTAATTTAAAGTTCAATAAAAAATTAAAAAGAAAAGCTTTTAATAAACAATAACTGCAAAGTCGTTTAAACAATATAATGTACAAGTTAAAAAGTTGTAATTGATAAAAGAAAAAAATCATATAGGCTTTTAAACTATACACAAGGACTTTTTTTGTAGATACACAGACACGCAAGTAAATTGTCATAGACGGGTTTGTTTAACGGAATATTTCCACCGCTAACTAACCGTTTTACTTAAGGTGTACAATATTTTCTATTGAAATACATAAAACTGTATTGAACAGTAAACATCCATATTTCAATTTATCTTTTATAGGTTTTTAAATGTTAAATATAAATATAAAATGTAATAATAAAACTATGAAAAAAAATTTATATTATTTTTCAAAAAAATAAAAAAAGTCAGTAGTATAACAAAAAAAATTACATAATTAAAAAAAAGATTATGAAATGTCTATCATAATGTAAAAGATAATAACAAAAATAAGGTATCATAATAGAATGCTATATTTGTTTTTATATAATACTTTGAAGGCTAAAACTTAACAAAGCCGAAGAGCATATTTTTTAAAGATAAAAGTTTATTTTATACGAAAATTTCCATATATAAATACATATTTTTTAAACCTGCAATAATAAAACACTAATAATGTATAAAAATAATAATAACAAAAATAAAAACTTACAATGAAGGGCATCGGAAAGAAAATAAACAAAATCGTTCATGGTTATAATGTCATTAAATCACTTACAAATATTTGCAAACCAGAAGTAAAATAAAAGCCATTCAAAATTCCTCACGGACTAAATATTCAGATTTTTATCAAATTTTACGATAATTCAACCAAATGTTATCGGACTCTATTAATACGCTACAGTAACTTTAACGTAAGAAAAATAACATAAAATAATTCTAGAGCAAGAAAGTAGAAATAAATAAACAATCACAGTTAAAGAATAACGAAGAACTAACTACTGACAACTCTCACCAGTTTCTGCAACGAATAAAAAAGAAGTTTTTAACAGATAGTTATCATATATAAGAATCCTGTACCGCTCGGTAACATTAAGTAATAATAACCCACGCAACAACTTCATTAGTTTCTTTTCATTATAGGTAATGACATTTTTTACAAACTAATAAAAACGACCACGTAACAGTCCATAAATTGAACATTGCTGATGTACTTACAGGCGTAAGGAAATGTATAATTCATATTGAAGTAATTAGAAATACAGTGCAGTGTGTGTGTGTGTGTATATATATATAATCAACATTGAGTGGGAGGGAAGATCTAACGGGAGGCAACAATCATTAAATAGGTCCACCGATTATCGCATTAATTAAGAAGTTCTGCAATTTTTATGAAACTTTTATATAATCATCAGAAGAAAACAATATTGTGTTTCAGTAAAGTACACCTACGTATTGGAAAGTACTTATTAAAATATCACGAAAAAAAGCTTATCTTTGATAGTTACAACTCATTAGAAAATGTAAGAATTCTATCAAAGAAGGCTTATCTATTTATCTATTCGGCTTATCTCGGTTTATCCCTCACCTCAATCTTGAATATTACCAGAAATTTAAAAAAAAATTTCTTAATAAATTGAACTGAATTTTTATGTCTTTTAAAATAACCTAAGATAATCAATCGCATTACAGAATTAGCAGTAAATCTGAATTTGCTTACTGAATACTTAATACAACCCGCTCGAATAGTTTTTTTAATTTTGTGGGCTCAGAGGATTTATTCGGTTCAAAATATTGCAATCAGAAATCTAGGTTTTTCGTAATACCAACACAAATATTAAAAATTAAAAAAACCGACTGCCAAAAAAAAAAAATTTTTTTGACAAATATTGGTCTTTAATATAGGATAATTAATACTATAGGAATATTTGTTGGTCCTCAAATAAGAGAGTTGGTCAAAGATGATGTATTTAACTCGATGTTAAATAATGTAGAAATTGCAGCTTGGGCTTCATTTAAAGACGTCTGCAAAACGTTTCTCGGCAAAACTGATAAACAAAATTTTTGTTTCTTAACATGTGATACATGATTTTAATCTGTTTTTTTATGTTGAAACGAATATGTACTCAGAATCTTTCTACCACCCACTATTTTTGAAAAAAAATTTAATTTTAATTAAAGGATTATATTCATTTTTCCACTTACAGATAGCATTTTAACCTCCAATATTGTATTTTGTTAGTTCATTTTTTATTGTTAATTTAAGCTATAATTAAACAATACTAGACAAAGAATTAAATCATATAATAGTCACATATGTACTTATGGTTTGGCGAGAACCAAAGGATCATGTAACCGATTATTACTTTTGTTTAACAAGTGTGTCTGGAATTTCTAAAAAGTCAAAACACTGTAGAATATCCTTCATTTCAATCTGCAATCGGGCCTGTACCTCACAATGAAATTATTCTATTCCTGAACCACCTGTGAATGTTTCGAAAGCAGCGAAGAAGAATCAGGCAGTACTGAAGAAGATAACAATGATTTTGATTTTGTATTATCTTCCAATAAGCCACATCTTAGAGTTAGGGATTTAAATTTACCAAAATATAAGCTGAACTGTTAGGATTAAGACTGCAAGGTTGGAATTTACTTCAAAAAAATACAAACATTTCGGGCTTTCGAAGCCGACAAAAAGAACTTTCTCAATATTTTACTGATGAAAATAATTTGGTTTATTGCACAAATATTGATGAGCTAATGTTGCACTTAGGATAGGTTCATAAACCTGAGGACTGGTGCCTTTACATAGATTCGTCCAAGTATAGTTTAAAAGTGGTTTTACTACATAACAGTAAAAAATATCCTTCGATACCAACCCCTTATGGTATTAATTTGAAAGAGACATACAATGTGATGAAAGACGTTTTTGAAAAAATAAACTATAAAAACATAGCTGCAACATATGTGGTGATTTGAAAGTTATAGCTATTTTGTTAGGCATGCAGTTAGTCTGTACTAACTACATGTGTTTTCTTTGCGAATGGGATTTCCGAGCTAGGGATAAACATTTTGTTACTAAAGAGTGGAAGAAACGAGACAAATAACTCCAAATGAGAAAAATATTATTTATGAGCCCTTAGTTGAACCCAAAAAAATATTTTTACCCCCTCTCAATATTAATCTAGGAATAAAAAAATTTTTAAAAACAATGAAGGGTAGTCCCGGATTTTTGTACATCAGGAATTTCCGAATGTAAGTGAAGGAAAAATGAAAGAAGGAATATTTGTCGGTCCTCAAATAAGAGAGTCGGTCAAAGATGATGTATTTAACCCGATGTTAAATAATGTAGAAAGTACAGCTTGAGCTTCATTTAAAGACGTCTGCAAAACTTTTCTCGGCAAACAAAAATCCAAGAATTACCATAATATTATTAATTAACTTCTTATTTCATAAAGAGTTATGGGATGTAATAAATTTCCTTCGCTGACATCTGGATTTTTTCTCGGACAACCTCGGAGACGTAAGTGACGAAAACGGTGAACGTTTCCACCAAGACTTTACGGTGATGGGAAGCCGCTATAAAGGGAAATGGAATACTAATATGCCATCCGGTTACTGGTGGAAATTACTTCGGGATGTGCCTGAGGTTATTTATGAAAGAAAAGCAACAGCGAAAACATTCTACAGGTATGGTCATACAAAATTATAAATTTTACTGATTCAAACTACATTTTCCCTTATTTTTTTTGAAGCGAAATTTATTTAAAACTAAGGGTGATAGAAAAATTGTATTTACAGATCTGTAATGTACGCAAACAAACAATTCAAAAATTGGTATCATACTAAGAGACACATTAAAAAAGTGTTTTTGTCAGTCTAATTAAAGAGAGTTTGGATGACAATTGTGTATATAGTATAATTTTGTTTTGAAATTTATTTAAACGTATAAATAGCGTATGACCTCCCGGTAACATAAGGATTCCAAAGCGGCGTCATTCTTCTAAATCGGTTCAGCCGTTGAGCTGCTACGGTGGAACATACATACATAATCATAAATACATTACACTACTTTTTGGGCAGTAGTGTAATAAATTATTAGAGTATAAATTGCAGTGAGTATTTCTTTAAATCAATTAAAAATATTTTAACTGTAAGGTCTAAATTTATTACAAAATCAAAATTTTAATTTTTATACTTTCGATTACGATTTTTTTCTTAATATTTTTATTACATAAAAGCGGATTTTTTTTTGGTTTTCCTTAGACTTTATTACATCAATTTTCTCAGAATAAAATTTTCAACACATTTTGATAATAAATTGACGCATTTATTATTAATTATTTTAATTTTATTTATTTATTATTATTTAACGAATTTATTATATTTCAATCCTAAAAAAGGATTTTCGTTATTACGTTTACGAATTTTCTGTTTCATGTTGGTTATCATGAAAACTGTGGGATATACAGTTCTGGGACCACATTTTTTCGATTTTTCAGATCAAAAAACATAAGAAACCATCAAACTTACCCCTGATATACTGAAATTTCACCGGTGGAACTGAAATCCGAGCGAAAATTTTCGCTAGTCGTAACTCAATAACAAAGCGTTTTCGGACATATGTTTGATTGAACCTTTTTTCTTTTCAGGCTCTAGAATCAATTTTCAGATTATTTCACTTTCCTTTCGATCACCTGCATTTATACAGTCTATAAGACTTCCGGTAAGGTAAAGATTCCAACGCGGGGTCGTACATTTAAATCGGTTCAGCCGTTGAGCTGTTACGGCGGAACAAACATACATACAACTTAAATATATTATACTCTTTTTTGGGCAGTCACGTAAAAACAGGGGCGAACATTTAATATGATAATAACGGAATACTAAATTTTTTTCATAGATATAAATTCAAAATACACATTCTATTATCTGTCCACCTACAAAAATAAAATAGAATAAATTTTACTTACTACAAGTTCAATAAAAATTTTATATTACAATAAAAATAATAATAATAAAACGTAAAATAAAAACAGAGTCAAATATACATCAAACATAATAAACAATACATATATGTAATTGTAAATAACAATTCATTCATTCGTAATACCTAAAAGTCATATAAATTCGTGTAAAACGTAATTGTAGTATTCATGTTTCATGACCATTTATCAACCCCTAATAATTATTCCATTGTTATTACATCCCCAATTATAAATAACAAAATTCAAATGTACGAATAAATAAAAAAAAGCCGATTAAGAAGTTGAAAACTATGAATAACTTAACTAGTATTTAATTTTATGTATTTCAATGGGTAGGCAGTCCGGCATAACTAGTTGTTAAAACAAAAAAAAAACAAAAAACAACAAGCATTGTTTATGATTGTAGTATAGAGTACACACAACATGAATTTCATTGAGTTAAAAAGAAATGATAAAGATGGAAATACAGTTAAGAAAACATTAGATAGAAAGAAGAGAAAGAATATTGTTGAAAGAGAGAGACAGAGTGAAAGAGCGGGGAATTTTGTTCCATGTTCCTTTTTACGTTATAACGGTACAATAATGTATGTTTGTACACTGTAAAAAGAACAACAGAACATAATATTTCCTGTAAGGAATGCAGGACATCAATCGTTATCCTCCGCTATATATTATTGAATTTTTATACATTTGGAAAATTAGAAATTAGTTATTAAATCAAAATAATATATATATTATATAAAAGAAAATTACATGAAATTCTAGATAAAATTTTATCTAGCATTATTTACAATAGAATTAAGGACCAACTAGAAAGCAAGCTAGGCGATTACCAAGGTGGTTTTCGGCCTTGGCGCAGTTGTCCAGATCAAATTACTACTTTGAATTACTTATAGGTATTTATAATAGAAAGCAAAAACAGATGATTATTTCTTTTATCGATTTCAAAAAAGCGTACGATTGCATACATAGGCCTTCGATGTTAAAAATTCTGAGAAATCTCGGAATCCTCGGATCCTAAATTGGTAAATATGATCGGTTTAACATTGACAAATACAAAATCTAAAGTGAAGTTTCGTGGCGATATTTACGAACCTTTTTACATAAAATCCAGACTGAGACAAGGCGACGACTTTCGCCTTTATTATTTAATTGTGCACTACAATTTCCGATGCGGGAATGGTTTAAAATTAATCCAAAAAATATTCACATAGGATACAAAAGAGATAACTTAAATTTAAATCGCCTAGGATTTGCCAACGACTTAGCTTTATTAGCTAATAGTATCGCAGAAGCCAGAATACAAATAACAAGTATAGAAGAACTTGCGAACAAAATTGGACTTAGGATTTCTTACGAAAAGACTAAAATGATGGCTATAGATCCTTTAGTTATTAATTTTGTGAATATTAATGGAAACAAAGTAGAACTTGTAGAAAATGTTAAATATCTTGGAGAGATCATTACTTGTAATCGTAACGAAAAACAAAATTGGACCCAAAGACTTAATAAATTACTTAATGTGCTACAAGTAACCAAAAATACTTGCAACAAAAAATCGCTCTCGATTAACACTAAAATTAGACATTACAAAACCGTGGTTTAACTGGTAATTACTTATGCGAGCGAGACTTTATTTAGATTAAATCAGAAAAATAGGACTGAACCTTTGCTTAAAGTTGAACGCAGGATTCTTAGAACCAGCATAAACAAAAAATATAAATATGAAAATCAGTACAGATTATCGCCTAATAAATTTCTGTACGAAAACTTGGAATCCGTAATTGATACTATGAAAAAGAAGCGAATTTCCTTCTGCGCATACTTGTTAAGATTACCGCAAGATAGGATTACTAAGAGAATTATCGATCGATTTTGGTCTTTAAAAATTCCGCCATTATGGATCAAAGAAATTAAAGAAGACATGCAAGAATTAAACTTGAATAAATCCGAAAAATTTAAATTTGTTATTAAAGATCCAAATAAAAACTTTAAAGTAAGAACTCCTAATTATACAAAAAGGGTTTATTCAGAAGAGGATCGTAAAGCGAGATCATTAAGAATGACTAAATATTGGGAGAAAGTAAAAGCTAAGAACTTAAAGGATCAATAGCCATCATTTTAGTCTTTTCATAAGAAATTTAAAGATATCGGCAAAAAAGACTTGAATTATTCTGACTAAAGTGGTCCTTTGCGGCCTTAAAAGTAAAAAAAAAGAAAAAAAGAAAAGTACGCTTAAAGAGTCGACTACAAGTTGAATTAACTGTTCCTCCAGGTACGAATATAACTCATTACGAAAAAATAAACTCATAAGGAAAATTTCCAATATGAAAATTGTTTTAAATTTTTTTCTTTTAATTCTTGTTCCTCTGATTTTTTACAAAAATATCCGATATAAGCAAACTATAAAATAAGAAATAAATATTAAAAGACAGACTGCCAAAAAAAAATTGCTCTGTAATAGGATAATTATTAATATAGGACAATTAAAGAACGCGCGGGTGACAAATTTGTACATAGTATTTGTATATAGTACAATTTTCTTTTTTTAATTTATTTAATATATATATATATATATATACATAGATAGCCTACGACACCCTCGGTAACGTAAGAAGTCCAACGCAAGGTCATACATCTGAATCGGTTCAGTCGTTGAGCTGATACGGTGGAACAAAGATACGTAAATACAACCTAAATACATTACACTCTCCTTTTTGAGCAGTCGTGTAATAAACTGTTCTCAAAAATGGGAGATAAATACGAACTTCGGTTTGAAATATAAAAAATAAAAATGTTTAAAGAAAATTAACTGAAATCTATTTATTTTAATTTTCACCTAAAGAAATCTTTACTGATATCCTAATTTTGTAAACTAAAGTAAGATTATTAAAAGTGAAGGTTACCTGCTTTCCTATTAATTTAAATTCCTTTCAGCTGTTTAAATAAATTGTATTCTTAGATACTAACTAATAATATTGTGTATTTTTGTCAAAAGAATCGAGATCAGTTCACTGGTAAATATTTTAAATTAAGAAATATCAGAAATCTTTAACTTTTAAATATACTCGTATTTAATTAAAATAGCGTCTTGTCAAGTTTCCTTGAAACATTCATGTATAATCCCGTATAGATAAAATAGACAGAAATTGAAATAAACAAAATTATTGAAGTAAAAGCCATTTGGTTTAATTTTCTATGGAAATAAGTTGAAAATAAGTCAAATCTTATCGATTATTACAAGTGTTTACTTTAATTAAATAAAAAGTAATAGATATAGCTCGCTACAAAAAAAAATACGTTAATCACCAACGGTAAAAATTGTGATACAATAAAATTTTGTAACAATTACCTATTATCGTGTAAAAAGTTAGATTTGATAAATGAATGCTGAAGTAAATTAGTTTTTTTTTCTAACATTTATCAGTGAGAATCGAAAAAAGTTTATGTTAACAGAACGTGATTTATTCAGCAGATTCTTAAAATATTACGTATGAAAAATAATTTTGTAAAATAAGAATTGAATTTTCATTATTCATCTAGTAATGTAGTTATATGAATAAATTTATGCCAAAAAGTTTTTTATAAGCTCAGTCTACACAATACTTCAAAGAATTATTTAAAACGGCCCAAAAGTTCTTGATTCTTCGGCAAATATCGAAACAAACAACTATATAAACGCATAAATATATATAAACATATTCAAATCTCTACAAATTCAATGAGAATTAAATTAATTTAGTATTTTTAATGAAGTAATTATTTTTATTATGCAATAATAATATTCTCTACATTTAAATTAAATATATAATATTTAGAATCGACAAGGTTATATATATTTTTTTCCATGTAACATTATTTATTTAACTCTTACGAGGATAGCAGAGTCAAAGCTGACTGGAAAAAAGTTTTTTTTTTTTTTGTCTTCCGTCATTTGACTGGTTTGATGCAGCTCTCCAAGATTCCCTATTTAAAAAAGTTTAAATGATCTTAAATTATTATTTACACAATTTCGTCATCCTACTATAGTGGCGTCTTTCATCTGGAAGGTCCTCGGTTCGAATAGAAGTGAGAATATTTTTCGAGCTTATTTGATGAATTAATCATTAAAAATAAAAGATACAAAATAAAAATTAAAAATATTGGTGTGGATATGATAGAAAAATTATCATAAAGTTGCTGACAAACTATATAAATTTACCGAAAATATAATTACAATACTTTCAATGCTTTTAATTACAACATAATCTCTATGACAACCTAATAATAAATAAAAAAAAAAGGTAATATAAAATTTTATAATTTATAGGAGGTCTTCATGAATTACTAAAGATGATTTAACAGAAAATTTGTTAAGTAGTAATAATAATTTATAAAATGACCTTAAAATATTATAACTGTAAGGAAATTCTTAATCGTTCACTTAAACGTTAATTTAAGTGAGAGTTTTATATTTATTATTATTGTAAAAATCCCGTTATTATTTG
This sequence comes from Lycorma delicatula, assembly GCF_047948215.1. NCBI lineage: Eukaryota > Metazoa > Arthropoda > Insecta > Hemiptera > Fulgoridae > Lycorma > Lycorma delicatula. The sequence continues at coordinate 126,413,837 of NC_134461.1, read as the reverse complement.
ATGACTAATAATTATTATGAAAAGTAAATTTAAATTACAGTGAAAATATACTGTTTCATCAAATTACAGCAAGAAATATAAATTTTAAATATTTAACAGTTGATTTATTTTTTTTTTACTTATAATTCTTTTTTTTAATAAAAGATTAATAAAAGAATTACATTTGATATTTGTAATTACAATATTATATACTATTAGAAAGGAAATAAAAACAAAAGAAAGAGTAACAGAATCATTAAAATTAACCAAAATGTAAGGATTGTTCCTTTAATTTTTCTCCAAGTTAATTATAGTAGTTAATATTAAAAAGTAAAAAACACAACTGCCAAAAAAATTCATTGCTGACAAATACTTCTCTTTAATACAGGCTAATTAAAGAGCGTGCGGGTGACAATTTTGTTTTTTTTTTGTCTTCAGTCATTGGACTGGTTTGATGCAGCTCTCCAAGATTCCCTATCTAGTGCTAGTCGTTTCATTTCAGTATACCCTCTACATCCTAAATCTTTTCTTCACAGATACTCCGATATCTACTACCGAGATAAAGAGACAATTTTGTATATAATATAATTTTTTTTTCTAATTTTTTAAATTTATTTAACCATATATACAAGTATATATATCCTATGACACTCGCGGTAACGTAAGGATTCCAACACGGGCTCATACATCTAAATCGATTCAGCCGTTGAGCTGCTACGCTACTACGGTGCAACAAACATACATACATCCTAAGTACATTACACTCCATTTCGGATAGTCGTGTAAAAAGTACGTATACGCTAAGTAATTCTTTAAAACTAAATTCATAGATATTTTAATTTACTATTAAACAGAATATCGGTATTTCCTTCTACTGAATGGAGTCAGTGTTTCATTGTTACCCACAAAACAAAATGGTACAAAAATTTGCTGCTTTCCTCAAGTACCTTTCTATGCTTATATAATACTCGTACATGTGTAAAGCATCTGAAGTACATATAAATAAGTAAGAATAAATAAATAGATCTTTTATTCTAACCCAGCGGGCCGGTCTAGTGGTGAACTAGTCATCGCAAATCAGCTGATATCGATGATGTAGAGAGTTTTAAGGTTCAAATCTTAGTAAAGGCAATTAATTCTAATTTGAATTGATCGTGGATACCGGTGTTCTTTGGTGGTTGAGTTTAAATTAACCACACATGTCAGGAACGGTCGACCTAAGACTGTACAAGACTACACTTCATTTACATTCACACATATCATCCTCTGAAGTAATACCTTACGGTGGTTCCGGAGGCCAAACAGAAAGAAAAGAAAAAAGATTTTTTATTCTATCGATACATTATAATACATTACATCACTTCAACAAATAGGATTGGATAGATATCCTACTACAAGGATAAAAAAAAATTACAAAGTATTTATTTGGGTGGTCCAAGGGGAAACCGTAGTAAAACACGGATCAAATCAGGATTAAATAATCCACAGTTAATTAGATAAAAAACAAAATTTGATTAAAATCATATCAATTAAAAAAAATATATATATAAAACATGAAATCATTGAAGATATAAAATACAAAAAATACATTTTTATTTAAATATATATTGCTTTCTACACATTAAATTATCAATTCAGAAGGCTTAATGAAAATAATTTGAACACATGTTTATGTACGATTAAACGGAATGCAAAAAATTCAGGGTTTTTAAATTTGAATAGGTATATACTTCTTTTTTTAATTCATAAATTAATACTGTTTTTGTAAAAAAAATATTTAAATTTTTTTTAAATGGTTCAATAATTTATTAAAAATGACAACGAAAGACTCTAAAAAAAGATTTTCTTGTTAACCGAAATATTCCATTCAGTTAATCAAAACTACTCTCTCTGAGAGTAATGATGATCATTAAACAGCCATCTGACTGTATAACGGTGATTTCTATCTGTAGACAGGACAAACGTACAACTTATAGAGGTGATATCAATAGCATTTTAGAGGACATGGCAGCTACTATGTTACAGAATATTATCTTAATGAAGATGCTAAAAGGAAAACAATTTCTTAGTAAACTAGGCATTTGGATCTTAATCATTTTTGAGAATTGCTGCGACATTTTTACTTATACACCCAAAACCCGTGGAATGTATTATTAATAAATTTAATCGATGTAGTGTTTATCATTTTCTACCGTTTTAAATTGAAAAAAGTAATTTTTTCATATTAATTTGATATAATTTGATTAAAAATGAAAAAATATATTGAAAAACACATAAATATAATTACGAATATTGTTCCTTTTTTCAATTGTAAAAAAACTAAGATTAGATGTGATCTTTAAGATTTATATAAAATAAATATGTTATAAATTTTGTAACAATATTTTATTCATTAACAGTTCTACCTTGTTTAATCTATTTGAAAAATAGAATGTTAAAATCACAAAAAAAAATTACAACAGATCATTGAACAACAAAAATAAAATCTACTAAAACATAATCTATAAATAAATAAAAAGCAGACAGAAGAAAAAATAAAATTTAAAAAAATACTGAACGAGTCAAGAACAAAAAATAAAATAAACCATGGTAAGTTATACAGCAATCACCATAAAAAACGTTATTCTTTAGTTAAAATACAAGTCAAACAAGTCAATTACAAGATATTTCAAAGGAATAAATATATAAATGAAAAATTAAAAAAAATTCAATAATATGACGGTACCTGGTACAGTATACTATACTGTAAACAATTTATCTTAATTCACTTCTGAGTCTATATACACAATATATGTGTGCGAATGTGCGTGTTACGCATTATATATCTTTTGTCTACCTGTTTTTGTAGAGTATTTCAAGAATAATATACGATCCCAATAACAACATTGTAAATGAAAAGTGAAATAAATAAATATTAATAAATATTTTTATACTTTCAGCAAAATGAAATTTATTTTTATTAAATATGCGTACAAATATACATACAGATATTAATAAAAGGAAAGTTAAAAGCAGGTTTTACAAGTGCATAGCCTGTTATGATCAAATTAAATGTTGTAGAGTAAATAATACAAAAAATATATATATATATATATTCATATAAACTAAATTATATATATAAACTAAATTTTTTTCTTCTAGCTATATTCTGACTAGAAAGACAAAATACATCGATCATAGAAATATTATGTATAATTACTATTCATTACAGAGAAAACAGGAAGAAAAAAGCTTCCACAAAGCCATACACGAAACAAGTGTAACAGGCTTAGCTTTATTAATATGAAGCCAGGTTCCCATGTAAACAGTAAATTTATAACATAATGGATAATAAGCACATGTATGAATGACCTTTCATTCACATCGTGTCTGTTTTTATATCCTGTCTACTAGACAGACTAGTTAAGGATCCGCTATGAAAATTTCGTAACAACTTCTCCTTCTATCAGGTACAAGATTACGAAGCCAGATTTTATCCAATAAACTACCAGGTACAAAGTAAATTGGACGGGCTTTTATTTTCAGCCGCCTTATAGGGGAGCCCCAGACAGATCTATAAGCAAAGTTGATCCGATCAAATTACACATAAGAGACGCGAGGTATTTCGGTTTTCCCCTTCTGTTTTTCATCATCACAAGATTAAGGAAGACCCTCTGTACCCCATTCTTAGATAATATTCATGTACTTTTTTCTAGAACATTATTTCTTGTATTATGTTATGTTTAAGTTAAATATATTAAACATAAAAAAAAAAAAAACCATAAAATAGTTTACAATTCAGAAGGCGTTAATAAAAATTATTTCAACACATAATTGGCTCTTAAGGTGGCGTCCGGCATACGCCTCTGTCTCGACTGAGGTGGTGCTGGTGGTGACTGGGATGCCGCCACTACAGCAGCTGCTGGCGCCTCGTGCGCAAATTTATCAGGGTGTGTCTAAGAACAATGACAACACAACTGTTTACAGGGATTGGCAAGCCAGGTGGAATGCATCCACGAAAGGGAGGTGGACGCATTGTTTGATCGCGCACATTGAGCCGAGACGAAGTTTGGCGAACGGGGATTCTGGCCGACACAATTCCTGACCGGCCATGGGGTCTTTCGTTCATACCTGTGTGGACGAAGAAGAGCTGAAAACCTTTTCCGCCCCTACTGTCGAGAGTTAGACACGCCGGAACACGTAATATTCCAGTAGCCGCGGTGGGACGAGGAACGCCGAGTAATTGGTCATCTCGAGGTGAGGACCATCGTTGCAACGATGTTACGAAGTTCGGTGGACTTCGACAATGTGACGGGGTTTGTATCGGGAATACAGCAACTGAAATATCGGGAAGCTAGGGGGTGAAGGACAGCTCCGTGCGGAACTGCCCTTCGCCCGTGCTAACACGGGTGATCGGTGGTGATGAAGTGAGGGGATTCTCGAGCCCCTGAGCTAAAAGACTTGAGTCCCAGCGGGGCCATCCCCGTTACAGGGAACCACAAAGGACCGAGTCCCGGTTGCTTGGTGATGGAGGCCGGAACGGCATAGCCGGGCCTGGGGTTTCCCTCGTCTGGCGACTAGAGGCAAAGGCATCTCCCGCAATCGTGTTCATGCTTAATTGGGGGTCTGTTTCCGGGAGGTTTGTTACCGGGCCGGTCTAGTGGTTAACTCTTCATCGCAAATCAGTTGTTTAACAGCTGATTTTCAAAGTCTAAGGTTCTGACGTTCAAATCACAAAAAAATTGATTTTTTTATATGGATTTCAATGCTAGACAGTGGATACCGGTCTGCTTTGGTGGCTGGGGTTCAATTAACCACAAATATTTTGTTATTTCAATAATTTCATATGTAATATTCCATACGATGATACTTAGAATAAAAGAGATACTTATAATCGTCCATTAAGAAATGTATAGAATGAAAAATGTGGGAAAGAAGAGATCAGGATTGCCCTAGGAGAAAATATTTGACATACAACAGGCCGATTGGTGTACTTAATTCATTATTTAAATCAAATAAACAGATAAAAACGTTTTTAAACAACTAAGCAGATCTGTTTAAAAACAATCATTAAACCAAAGAAGTTTTTTCAAAACTATGTAACTGAATAAAAAAGTATACGGTTTTTATGATCAGAATGGTTTTTATCCTTCTACGTTATTCATACATATGGCATACGTACTTGAAGTAATATTTCTTATTTAATTCAGATTTTATCTGTTACTTCTTGGTATTTCTTTTACGGTTAATTAAAAATCTATCTTTCTCTCTTTTTAATTTAATACAATTTCGATGAACTGGATTGGATGTTCATTATCGCGTGAAATGTTGATTTAATAAATAAAACCAGGAATGTGAAAATGTCGCTTAATAACAGAACTAAAAAATTATTTATTTAAATAACTAAATACCGAAAGAAAATAAAATAAAAACTATTTACCTTAAAAAGAAGTTTCTAGTTTTTCTTACATAAAAAAGAAAAGAAATGTGTTACAGCGAAAAGGGAGAAGAAGAAGACTGGATTATAATGTACCTGCAACAAATTAAAAAAAAAAATAATAATAACAAAGTATTGTAAACAGTTAATATTCAACAATTATACTGTAATTAAAAAAAAATCATTAAAAAATGAATATCAATGACTAAAATCAGTCACTTATTTTTCTTCGTTCTCCATTTTCTCGAACCTCAAAAAATGTTACGTTTGTAATACTTTGGCTCCCAGATGTATTGTTGAAAATATTTTTGGGAACGACGGTTATTTTTTTCTCATTACCATTTTCCAAATATGGTTCGATAACAGTAACAGTAATTTAATTTACTAATTTTTATTTTTTTGCGTGAATTTTAACGATGTCCTGTTTTAACGATAAAGTACTGAGTGTAATTAAATTAAACCATGTAACAGAATTCGATATATAATATCATATATAATTCTTATCTGTAATTTGCCAAGCCATGTGACTGAATCTGATGTACATAAAGTGTAATTAAATTAAACCATGTAACAGAATTCGATATATAATATCATATATAATTCTTATCTGTAATTTGCCAAGCCATGTGACTGAATCTGATGTACATAAAGTGTAATTTATCTTTTATATAAACCAAATATACACTTTGACTTTCATATACATCGTACTTAATGTACCAGGTGATTCAAAAAGGACTTCACAACTTCAAAACGTATAAAAATTGATTGGGATAACTTATAGATTCGGTTGAGGTCTCATTTCATAGAAAAACACATCAAGTTTGTCACCCAACTTTGGTTCGATACGGCTTCTATTTGTAATGCGTCATATCCCACCTGAAGTCGATTTCATTCCAGACTGTAGGCAGCAAGTCGGGCGTTACCTCTGCTGTTGCGGCGTTAATTAGAAGACTTGGCTCAACAAAATCAGCAGGCAAATGTAGAACATAAACCCGATTTTTAATGAAACCCCACAAGAAAAACTCTAGCGGGGTCAAATCTAGGAAGCGAAGTGGCCAAGCAATTGGACGTTCACGAACGATCTACTGACCTGGGAATCTAGTATCAAGAAAATCTCGGACTTTTAGGCGGTAGTGGGATGGCGCCCTGTCTTGCTAATAGTAATGTCATCAATCCTGATCATGGTCTGACTGAATAATTAGAAAATTTTAAAGCACGTCTAGATAAACAAATACCATGTACGGTTGCCTCCTGGAAGAACGGGACGTTCTATCTAGAAGAAGAACGATATGTCTCAACGAAGGTTTGGTGCCAAGAGTAAATTGTACGCCCACTAGAGGCTCTCTGCCATACTTACTACGAAAATTACGTTGAACTACACTTGCTGAGTGCAAATCGTGGAACTAAAACACAATCTCTTTTTTCTGTTTAGCCTCCGGTACCACCGTAAGGTATTACTTCAGAGAATGAATGAGGATGACATATATGAATATAAATGACGTGTAGTCTTACACAGTGTCAGGTCGACCGATCCTAATCCGCCAGGTTGGTGTAGTGGTGAACGCGTCTTCCCAAATCAGCTGATTTGGAAGTCGACAGTTCCAGCGTTAAATTCCTAGTAAAGCCAGTTATTTTTACACGGATTTGAATACTAGATCGTGGATACCGGTGTTCTTTGGTGATTGGGTTTCAATTAACCACACATCTCAGGAATGGTCGAACTAAGAATGTACAAGACTTCACTCATTTACACTCATACATATAATCCTCATTCATCCTCTGAAGAATTATCTAAACGGTAGTTACCGGAGGCTAAACAGGAAAAAGAAAGGAAAGGTCGACCGATCCTGAGATGTGTGGTTAATTTAAAGCCAATCACCAAAGAACACCGGTATTCACAATCTAGTATTCAAATCCGTATAAAAGTAACTGCTTTTACTATAAATTGAACCTTAGAACTCTCAACTTCGAAATCAGCTGATTTGCGATGACGAGTTCACCATTAGACCAACCCGGGGCGTAATAAACCAAAACACACAGTTCCGCACCAGTAAAGTATCCATTTTTAACAATACTGGTGGGCGAATTCGGTACTAATGAACTACGCGAGTCAATGTATTTTGGTATGAAATGAGACATCAACCAAATCTGGACGTTGTCAATAAAAGTTTATACGCTTTAAAGTTGTGAAGCCCTTTTTGAATCACCGGTACAGGGATTTTCATCAGATATTTAAAATTTGTCGATCAATCATGAGTCTTAAGTTCTTCGGATAAAATTTTATTTAAATATTTTTTTTTAATTTTCAATAATTTATAAGGTATTATCAGTTTAGATAATAAATCTTGCGGTAATTTTTACTGAATCACGTCTTTCTGTTTTCTAGATTTAGTTATAAAAAAAAGAAGAAAATTGAAGGAATGATCTTATCAAGGAAGTTATAATAATATTTCTTATATACTTCTTTACTGTAATATAAAACAAACAGATTTCAGTAAAAGAGCACAACTGAAGTGGAACAAAGATATACATTAAGTAGAAAGTATTAATATGAGAAAAAGAAAACAATTATGTACGTTTTTAACTATTTAATTCCGTAACACGAAATGAGGTATACAGTTAAAACTTTTCAAGACGGAATTTAACTGTACAGATAATCCATCCAAATATTAGTATAAATTTCTTAGGTATTTCTAATACATTTAATTACAAAACTATAGCTGCATCCGGATGAAAGCTTTTTATAATTACTATCATTATTATACTAGAATTATTACCTAACTCTTTCGTCTGGTATCAAAAAAAATGTTAAACAATTTAAAATAACTAAGGAAACTGGTATTCGTTTATATACTAGCAAATCGAAAATAAGAGATAAAAAAATTAATTTCATTATATATACATAACACGTTGTTCGAAATTAAAAAAGGTATGAGAAAAGTTACAAAATGAATAGGCTAACTAAAATACAAAACAGTCCCGCTATATCATTATTATGGCAAAATTATGTACTTTGCAACATCAAAAATATAACTTGTAGATACACATAATATACCATTATATTAATTATAATGATAATACATAAAAGTTTGAAATGTTAGTACAATACGTAATGAGTTACAAGTAACCTATATTAATCGAATGTTCTCAGTTATATTAAATCTTCAGATAAAATCGAGACATTCAATCTGAAATAAATCTTTTCAAAACTAGTACCTTATGTACTAATAATCAGTAGCTTTAATACAGCTGGAAATGAAATGTCATTGAATGAACGTTATTATACCGTAATAATTTAATTACCGTAAATAATTTTTGTATGAAAAGATAGAAATTCTTTGAAGTTCTGTTACTGAAAAAAAAAGATCATAAACTGAAGGATTTAAATGTCACAAATTAACAGAAGTATAAGAATCAATAACCGAACCGTGGACGGGAAACATTTTGAACTACAATATTTCCTTTTTTTTGTCTTCAGTCATTTGACTGGTTTGATGCAGCTCTCCAAGATTCCCTATCTAGTGCTTGTCGTTTCATTTCAGTATACCCCCTACATCCTACATCTCTAACAATTTGTTTTACATATTCCAAACGTGGCCTGCCTACACAATTTTTTCCTTCTACTTGTCCCTCCAATATTAAAGCGACTATTCCAGGATGCCTTAATATGTGGCCTATAAATCTGTTTCTTCTTTTATTTATATTTTTCCAAATGCTTCTTTCTTCTATTTGCCGCAACACCTCTACATTTGTCACTTTATCTACCCATCTGATTTTTAACATTCTCCTATAGCACCACACTTCAAAAGCTTCTAATATTTTCTTCTCAGGTACTCCGATCGTCCAAGTTTCACTTCAATATAAAGCTACGCTCCAAATACTTTCAAAAATGTTTTCCAATGAACTACAATATACAGAATTTTAAGAAACTGTCGAACCTTTGAATGTTTCAACCAGTAAATGTAGAACAATGAATTTCACAAATGCTCTTGTATGTAAACTACATATTTTTATCGATAATAAAATACCTCAATGAGGCACCCAAGGAGCCTCATGTTTGTCGCCCAAGGAGCGACAAAACAATTTTAAACGCAAAGAATTAGGTTCTTTTTTAATAAACCATATTGGAGAATCCTTCTGTTCAATTTTGAATTTACGTTACATCGTTTATTACAGTTGGGCAATATAATCGTTTTTAAAATTCTTGAAAATAAAGTAATATTTTGGCTCTTTTAGTCCCGGAAAATCTTAAATGATATAAGTTATAACTATTAAAGGCCGGATAGTTTAACAATTTCAATTAAGTATTAAACCAAGAAAGATCATTTAATTGGGTGTTACGTTTTAAAATATACTTGTTGATTAAAGACATGCTACTTAAAACTGATCGAAATTCATAAAAATTATGATACACCTTCAAAATATTTGTATTCATTACTCATCACTTATCACGTTCAGAAAAAAAATGTTTTATCAGACATCTTCTCACTTCGGTCACTCCCTTTTCGTCTCGTGGCTGATATTGATGTATGAACTTGAAAAATTCCATATAAAATGAAAAAAAGAAAAAATTTCCTTCCGGTAACTTCAAATTAAACGTCCATTTTTTTTTTTTATTTTTTAACGGAATCAGCTAGTAGGTCATAATTTTATAACAAGTACGTGACCGAAAAGGCGTGGTCGTTTTTAGTCACAAAGTAACCACCTCGGAAATAACTACGCCTCTGGATATAAAAACATAGTTGTAAAACATCTTCGTTTCTTCTACTCCTTCTTTAATCATATCTTAAGAAGATCCTCCAGGAAAGTATTCTAACACCCGCTCCTCTACGGAGAAGATAAAATATGTGATAATTAATTAAATAGTATTAGAATACGAGTATTTTCTGTTTAAATCAAATGTGACATTATATTTTTAAGGAAAATAAAAAAGTGCCTATATCAGATTTTGATAAATGTTGTTTAAAATAAAAATTAACAAATTTGATTTTCCTAAAGTTTGCTGTATTGTATTATTTTCCTGGTTATTATTATTTTTGTTCTATTTTATATAGGTGAAACATTTTTTAATAGTTCTTTGTAAATGAGTTTTTATTTAATTTATTTTACGATTGTCTTTTGTATTTAAATTTATTTTTTATCATGTACTATCCATTTCTGCTCCCGACACAAAAATAAAACAAAAAAGAGCAGATTATTCATTTAGTAAAAAGGAAATAAGTTTACTAAGCTTCTTCATTCCATTAGACCTTTTTAGATTTCATTACATTTCCTTTCTTCTTTTCCTCTTCTTCCCGTTGTTTCCAGTACTTTTGTATTCATTCCTAGAGTGATTGTTTTTTCTCATCTGTAAATTTTCTGGAGCTGTTCTGTGGTTTTTCATTTCCATCTAGTCTGAAATCCTCAATTGTTTTTCGAAACTCTATTCTATCTATTATTATTTTTTAGAATTTTTTTTTAGTTTTTCTAGGTTTTACTTTCCTCCTTCTCGGTGCCACCCTATTTTTATTTTTCTGTATCTTTATAAAAGTTAAATAATTAAAATTTTTGCAAGTCTATTGTCACTAATTCTATAAATATAGTAAAAAAAAAATCACATTCTTTTTTATCCCATTTCCGTTTCTAAATTTTTTCCTTGATTAATTTCTTTGTCAGATTTTAGATTATAACTTTCCCTGCTCTTTTGGGTTCAAAAATCTTCCTTATGATTCTTCTTTTAAAAGAATTCTTACATTACTTTCACTAAATTTAATTATTAAATAAAATTTACTAAATAATATTTAATAATTAAAAAGAAATCTTATTGTTTTTTTTAATTTACCCACTTTATAAGGTAAAATAAAATGAATATGTCTCAATAATATTTTCTTTTGAAAATATGTAAATATGAATTTATACATTATAATGATATAAATAGATTGAATAAATCAATTATAAAATTAAAACTTAAAACAAGAAATGGAGAAAATATATTCCTGGTACAAAAACTAGTCGAGAATTATATGATAGCATCATGGTTGAGTATACGACTGGAATCTTATGATATACAGTTTAACTGAATGATCGATATTTCTTTGTATCGAATAAAATTTCTTTGAAATGGAGAAAAGAATGGTTTATAAATTATTCATATACAGAATATTAAAGGAATCATATATCCTTCTATATAATACATTATAGAGCCGTATGGAATATTATGCACTACAATAGAAATAAAAATAAATATCACAACAAAAATTTAATAAATAAACAGAGAAAAAACTATTATTATCATCAATAGATTTAGTACAAATAATAATTTATCAATTTTTTAAAGTAGAATTCGAAAGATTCTAGATGAGAAAACAAGAATAATGGTTCGCAACAAAAAATTTACTTCAGATTTTAAACTAGACAGCCATCATTATCAACTCAGGTTGACTGTTTAAAAATTAAAAATCATCAAGTTTTAAAAGTTTTTTTAGTGTTTTCTTATTTTTTAATTTGTTTTAAATAGCTTTTGAATACTTATTTCTCTGTTAAAAAAATGAAAAAATCTTAAAGGTCAAATTTTCCCTAAAATGTTGAAGCAGAAGGAAGAAATGTATAAAAAATAAACCTATGGTTTTACGATAGAAAGAGATACATTAACTTTTCGCTATATAATAATATCTACTTCGCTGTTTCTTATGTATATGGTGCACGTAAAACAATTGAAACAAAAAACGTAGCAGTAAACGTTTCTTACTCTGAGAGTAGATAATACTTTCATTTTACAACCCCAGGCTCTATGGAAAACAAAATGAAGATGTCATCCGTAATTTATAGGACAATTATCATTAGCATTTCAACGGGTTTGGTACGAAACAGAATATTAAGGTAAATGAAGAAGGCGATAGAGAAAACCTTAATTTCTCTCTTTACCTTGAAAACATATGATTACACAATCGTATAATATAAATGGTAATAGTACGTGTACAAAAATAATTACGGCTGAAAACGTTATGCTTAACAAAAAAATAAACAAATGATCAATCCAAAGAAATATACAACTTAATATGCAGTAATGTTTGCTTTCGGCGCATATAAATGGAATAAACAAATAAATAAAACAGAAATAATATCTCAAAAAATAAGTCCACGACTGGAATGTTATACAAAATATTTTATCGATTCTTTCCTCATAATTTCAAATACAATAACTTCTTATTTTAAATTTGCATAATTCAGAGCGATATCACGAACAAAACAAAGGTACAAAATCCATATATTCACCTGGTAGCTATAAGAAATATATCGTACCCATAAATTTCACAGACTATATAACACAGCATGAATTTGCCTTGAACCTGTTTGATCCCTAGTAAAACAAAAAAAGATAGATACAAAAAAAAAATACATTATTCAAGGACGTTAACAAACATAGTTAACCTATGTAAAGATTTGTCGGTAGGAGGACAGCGACTGTTCTCAATTCATTTAACCTCATCGTGTATTAAAATAAAAATTATTATATAACGTAGCCTAATATAAAATCGACCTGAAGTAATATTTAGCTAAAATGATAATGTAATACTTCTTTTCAGTACACAGAGTATGTAGTATGCATCATAAAGAAAAACATCTGAATAAACAACATTCCATAACATCTCGTATGTTTTAACCATTACGAAAAAATCAATATATATTTATTTCACACTAATAAAGAATACTGATGCATTGTTTCTAAAACACATTACTTATTTAAAAAAAAAAAATAATAAAAAATTAAAATGAAAGACGCTAAAGCAGATGCTAATAATTATAAAGGAATTTCACTCCTACCAGAAACCGACAAAATTCTGTCAAAAGCACTACTGTTCAACTCGACAGAAAAATTGGTGAAAACCAAAGTGGATACAGGAAAGGACGATCTTCCACCGAAAAAAATCTTTAACTTGATATCAGTAATTATAAATTTAAAATTAAGAGCAAAAAAATATGTCATCGCGTTTATTTATTTCAAGGAAGCGTACGATTCCACAGATAGAAAATCACTTCTCAATATCCTTGGAGAAATTTATCTATACAACAAAAATAGAAAAATAATTCAACTAAACCTGACACTCATTCTAGAGTGAAATTTCGAGGAGAAATCTCATATTGCTTTGAGATCAAGACAGGTATACGAAATGAACTGTCTCCGCTTTTCTTCAACTGCGACCTGGAAAAAGTGACGAGGAAGAAACTACAAGAACCTTAATGGAAACATAAGACTTTGCTAGAAAAATCAGAATTTGACTACTGACTGCTTAGCATTCTCAGATGAACTAGTCATCACCTCTGACTCGGTTGAAACGACCACCCAGAAAATTAACATTTTCAAAGTAAAAGGTGAAAAAATTGCAAATCTCCTTTCAAGAGACGGAATATACGACCAATTTAAAGTCAATCCCAAAAAAAAATAGAAAAAAATAAGAAAAGTTGATAAATTCAAATAATTAGGTGAAGTAATTGAAAATAATATTTCAAAAAAAGAAGCAGTAGACCAACAAGATGTGACTAACGTACCAGCTCACCAAACATCTGCAATACAAAAGATCTATCTCTTTAAGAGAGTATATTACAGTAATTCGACCTGAAGCCATTTACGGAAAAGAATGTTTAATCCTTAGCAAACTTGGTGATCTAACTAAACTGGAAACGGAAGAAAGGAAAAACTGAGAAAAATATTGGGAGCGATAAAAAAAATGGATAGTACCGAAGACGACTAACAAAAACTTGTATACACATATTGAAAAGATTACAAACATTATCAGAAAACGAAGAATTGCATTCTATGGACATCTACTAGGAATGAACACAAACAGACTCTCAAACAAAGCGTTTTCGTACAGTACTGTAACAAAAAATAAACCAACAATAACTGGTTTCATGAAATAAAACAAAATTTAAACGAACTCGGAATAACTGATGACATCAAACTACGATTACTTACGAGGAAAAATTACAAAGAACAGCAGATTTTCAGGTGAAAAAACAAAATATTGGACCGAAACAACTTGCACTGAAGAAAGGAAAGAGAAATACAGGATGATTATGATAGAAATGTGGAAGAAAAAACTTTTCAAAATGAAATTGATTGAATCTCGTGGTGCAGAAGCCTATCCAAAAAAAATTCTGTATTTTTAAATATAAAACAGATATTTATCAACCTTTTAACTTATTTATTTGCTAAAGTATAAAATTTTAAATCCAAAGATAAAACTAAACCAGTCGAAAGATCGGATTAATATATTGATTTGTAAAGAGAATAATTACAATTTAATAAAATTAGGGCAAAGTAAAGGAAGTTTGAATCTAGAATCCTAATAGAAATTGAAATTTCATTATGTTATGAAATGAAATAATAGATTTTTTATTTACTACGTATATTGATTTTTTACAGATATTTCTAATTTGTAAAAAGCGATAATTATATTAAATCCATTGCACAAAATTTCATAAAAATTGGTTAATCCAATTTGAAGATATCAAGCAAAATGATAGCTAATGAAAAAAGGCGAAAATATTATTCTTATCCCTAACTTCTGAATGAGATCACCCATACACATAACTAAATAGCAATGGAATCATCACATTAGTACAAGTATATGATTTGAGTTCAAAAACGACAAAAAATAAAAAGAAACCTTTTGTATCACCTCTTCATGGAGCATTGGATAAAAATAAATACTATCAGAAAGTAACTTAGTTACTTAAGGGGCATTAAAGTACGGGATAATATCTGCGAAAGGGACCCATAACGTTCATAATCCTTTATCTCTTAAACGAGTTACCAAAAGTAAATTGTGTCTGACTTTGTTAATCAAACTGTCGGCTGAGTTTGGCAGGCGAGCGGGGTTTATTGTACTGTCTAACCAGATGACATAATCCGATTACTAATTACTAATAACATGATAACATTACATAACATTTGTATGTAAAATGCAAACGCAAACAAAAGACTACAGACTAGTACACTAGACACAGCAGTTGGCTAGAGGATTGTTTCAAGACGCTATACGTACAAAAATTATCGTGCCAAATTTAATCCAAACTGGTTAATCCAGTGTGAAGTTGTCAAATCCAAACAACAGAACAGGCTAATATACTAATTCTTTCGGAATTATTCAACGCTAAATTTTTTTAAACTTTATTATTCAACAATGATGGGGACCAATATACAATATAGCCTTTTTTTTAATTTCTAATTCTATTAAACATTTATTTGTAAAAATGTTCAATCAAAAAGAGTAAATGGTTACCTTTTTCTTATTTTTTGCTCATAGGAGGGGAATGTCCCATTAAAGGGTTTAAGAAAAACGTAATCTCTATTAATAGATATTTTTATCTATCCAACCGATATAATCATGAAGAGGAAGTTGAGTTGGAGCTATCAGTGGTATTTACAGATTTCACAAAGTAACAGTATTCTAAAAAAGTGTAATTTTCTTTCAGTACTCGTAAAAAAGTTTTAGTAATTAAATTAAAACTGGTTCACATTAAAAAAAAGTGGTTAAGAAATTGTTATTATATTTTTTAACCACTTTTTTTTAACCTTTTTTAATCTCAATTTTTCCTCTTCATTTGAAGCATCAAACTTATGGAAAATATATAGACCTAATAATCAACAATATAATATATATATATATATATATATATATATATATATATATATATATATATATATATATTATATTAACTCATTTTGTCCCATCCTGAATCATCGGAATATAACGTCCACCATTTCATTATCATTTTGGAATGTTACATGTTGAATCAATTATTCGTAAAACTTCTACTTCTACTTATAACTTCTATTTATGGAGTAAATTACTCTTATAAGCAAGATGCAACATGCAGCGGTATCATATTTCCAATTGCAAATACTGGCAAGGTAATCTTTGTTTTTTTATACCTTACTGCACGAATTTAAACAAGATGAAATTTGATATTATTAAAAATTCGTGTAGTCGACTTTTAATAAGATAAATCTGAGAAAAATTACTTTCAGGTACTAGACTAAATTAATCACGATTACTCTTGATAATACGAATAAATGTAGTATTATTAGTTTTTATTTCGTTTTACAGATCATCATAATGAAATTGGGTTTAAAATTATATTAAAAGTCTAAATACTGAACAGGTAATATTATAAGATATTACACACCGTTAAATACTCCGATTACCAAAATGGGACCTTCAAAGAGAGGCACTGAAAAACATAGTAGTCTTATTTCCTGACAACTATCTCAAATTAAATGTCATTTCCTGACAACTATCTCAAATTAAATGAATCGGTAATGTGCTTGTATATTGCATACTACAGTGAATATATATTTACTATATGTAGTTCTACACATGGGGTTGTTGTGTTCTGACGTATTTTTTGATAATTAAAAAAAAAAAACAGACTGGAAAGACTTCAAAAAATTCAGGAAGTCTAGGGTCGAAGCGTGGCGAGGTGTAGGACCAGGGAGATAGCCTAGATGCCTAGGGTGTTTTTGGCTCGCCCACATACAAGAGTGGGAGGAGGGGATCGGAGCTCCCCGGTGATGGTATAGAGGACTTCCGAGGTGTGAGACGGTCGCGGACAGCAGAGGCGCGTGAAACGCACGTCTGGAGCTAGTAGGCTTGTAGAGTAGGGCCGGGAGGGTAGCTCTCCAGCGGAGGGGCGTATCGACTGTCCAGCAGAGGAAGTCCTCCCCCCGTTGGAAAAGCCCCTTAAAGGGGTAGGTCAGGGAGGGCACAAACTGCTGCCACGACATCCTGAGGTGACTTGTGTTATGCCTAACGGCGGGGACTGGTTGGTTACCTCGGGTGTGTTTAAAAAATATCTCAAATTTAAATACTTTTAATTAAAATTTTTTAACAGAAGTTAAATATTATACAGAATGTTCATTTTAAGTACGCCACCATAGGAATCTCCTAAAAAAGAAAATTAACGAACTTTAAGTGGGAAACCTTTTCTCGATTTTTGACGGCATTGAAAATATCCTACTGGTGTTTTTTTAAATCTACCCCAGTTTTCTAATATAGTGGTCAACTTAATTTTTAAAAATTAAATTCCCAAACGTTTTGGATACAACCAACAATTTCACCTACATTTTTATATTCCGACAATTTCCTTTAAACACCACAATAACACCTCCTCAACAGTACCTATTAACAATTTATACCTTATATACGTTGAACCTAAGTCCATAGTGTTAAATTATTTTTTATTGTTTCAATGTTGCTTTTTTGTAATATTTCATCATTTTTGTTAACTTAAAAAACGTAACACTTTTATTAGTCTTAATTATATTATAGCACTGTAAACTAGTTTCTGAAATTTTTACTAATCTCGTCATTCTGTTAAAAAAATAAACAGACAAAATATTTACGTTTTATTTCAACTTAGGAAAAATACTTTGTCGATTTATTAAATTAATAATCTATTTTCATAATCTGAAATAAAACATAAATATTTTACCTACGTTGTAAATTATTTGCTTTTTTTTTTGTAGAATACTAAGATTTGTACAAAATTTGAGTTGTTGAATTAAATTGTAATAAAACTTTAAAGACAATAAAGTAGAATTTTTAAAATTTAAGTATTCAGATATAATAAAAACATAACTCCGTTAAAATAAAAAGAATAGATTTGAAACAATATGGACTTCGCTTAACATACAGGAGGATAGTTAGATAGTGCCGGCCTCCGTGGCGCGAGTGGTAGCGTCTCGGCTTTTCAACCGCAGGTCCCGGGTTCGAATCCCGGTAGGGTATGGCATTTTCACACACGCTACAAAATCATCCATTAAATCCTCTGAAGCAATACCTAACGGTGGTTAAAAAAAAAGGTATAGGTAGGTACAACCGGAAATTAGGTGTAGATACTAAACGGCGGCGTTTAGTGGAAAATAAAATAAATAAATTATATATATATATATATATATGTTATATCCGAAAATGTTATAAAACTTGGATATTTCCATTTGAAAGGATGATCTTGCCGCCATATTCCAAAAATGTTGGAGATTTCAAACGTGTCTATACGGTAGTTTTATTGCACTAAAAAATCGGAAACAAATTCCATATTTAGCTGTTTTTCTTGTTTACGAAATCACACTGTTGATGGTTCATTAAAATGATAACTAACCCACTGGGTAGGTCTAGTGGTAAACTCGTCGTCGTAAATCGGCTGATTTCGAAGTCGTTGTTCTCAGGTTCAAATCCTAATAAAGTTAGTTACTTTTATTCGGATTTGAATACTAGACCGTGGATACCGGTATTCTTTGGTGGTTGGGTTTCAATTAATCACACGCAAGTTTGTTCAACAACATACATTTACCGGTACAGTTACATTACACGTCGCTAATAACTTTAATTATTGATGAATAAAAGAAGTTAATTATATAGATTGCTATAACTGAAACAAAATTCATTATAATTAATTTTTAATATCATTATAATAAGGTATGTTATATCAAACAAAATTTTTTATACTTAGAAAACATTTATTAAAAAATTAAATATAGAAAAAAATAAATAAAACGTCCGATTAGCAAGTTTTAGACTTAAAGTAATTTTATACAAGGGAATTGATCAAAGATTAAATATTTGATTTAAAAGAGAATATCAGACGGAACAAACTTTGGAGATCATTGATCTATCATAGTTCCTTTTAAATAACTCAAAATATTTACTGTTATTTTTAAAATGAATAATATAAAATAAATTAAAAAATACATAATTATAAAATAATGTAAACAACTATGTTTAATTTCAACCAAAAACCATAATTTTAAATAAATTACCAATTTTATTAGAACAACATATAATAAAAAATAAATAAAACAACTATTCTATAAATAGATCTACGAAAAGAAATTTAAACAAAATCAGCCGTACCGTTATAAACAGTAAGGAACGAAACATCAACGGCAACAACTGTAAGAGATCTGGAATAAATATAGAACACAAAACAGAAGAGTCTTCTCTCCCTATTTCTGGAACAGGATGCAGGGTTACAGCTGTTGTTCCCTTCTGTCGCGACAACAAAAAAAAAACTGAACACACAAACACACTTTCACAGCACAGCATACACGCATTTTACAAATAAAAAAACCAAAGCAGATACAAATTTCAACCATGCAGAGTTTTTTCATTCTTTAAACTTAAAACTTCAATCTAATGAGATATACTGAACGATAAATTAATTTAGTAAAAATATATATTAATATATAATTTACTTTTATTAATTATTATTAACATGTAATGTAATTTCTTTTTCTTCCAGAAGTTCTTCATTCTTTCGGACTGTTTAGCTCTTATTTCGTCAGTTCATTCTCCTGTGTTGATTTTTTCTTTTCACCTGCAGGAATGTTTAATTCAAAAATTTTCTTTCTGTATACCTTTTGATGTACAGTCATTCTCTGTAATGTTGACCGTTTTGAGCAATTCATTCATCTGTATGCCACCTTGACCTTCATAATTCCAGAGTTTAATGAAAATTTGTTTAATTTTGACTTATTCATTCGGACCATTTGTCCATAGAATTTTAGTCGTCGTTTTCTTATTCCAAGTCATAAATTTTAATGTATATCTTTCCATTTGTTCTCAATCTGTGCTTTTCTTGGACCGTAAATCCTTCTTTCTATCTTGAGTAGATTTTCTATTCCAGTTATATTTGCAGTTTCCATGCCGTACAAGATGAGTGGTCTTACAACTGTGCAAGAACGCCTACATTTTGCATTTACAGAAAGGTTTTATCTATTGTAAATATTTTTTGTGTAAAAGTTTAGTGGTTCTAATTTGTTTTAGTTTTAATAACATTAGTTTGTCTGTTCTGTTTCTATTAATTATTTCTCCAACATATTTAAAATTGTCCAGGATCTTAATTTTGCCATACATTGTTTCTATTAGATAACGCCTTAAAATTTAACCAACATTGTTAGCGAAAAAGAAAAGAAGAAATTACTAATTCTGACTAGAGCCGACTATCCTTCAAATGCTTTACATGTATCAGAACCAAAAAAATAAAAAAAATAAAACAACAGTTGCGTAAAGCAACTAATTGATTAATACATTGTTTTTTTTTTTTTGTTGTAAAATACCGTATTATTTCATTAATTGGTATTCCATTATTATCGTTTAATTTTTTTTAGA
This sequence comes from Lycorma delicatula, assembly GCF_047948215.1. NCBI lineage: Eukaryota > Metazoa > Arthropoda > Insecta > Hemiptera > Fulgoridae > Lycorma > Lycorma delicatula. Next base: position 126,393,287 of record NC_134461.1, on the reverse strand, counting down.
TAAATAAATATGGAAATAGCTTGAAAAATAGAAAATTGTTTATCCCATAAATAGCGTATTCCGTTATAATTGTAATTTTTTTCTTTTTAAATATAAACTTTATTAGAAACGGATTGACTGGTTTAAATGGAGGAAAACACTGGAAAAAAGCTTTTAGCTACAAGAAACATAAAAACATAAACAACATGGTTCTACTTAAAAAAAATCTGATTTGGACACCAAATGACTTCTTTGTACACCTATTAAATTACATACACATTTTTTTTTAAAATGAAAAGTATAACTCAGATATTTTTTCATATATATAAATTTTTTCATTGTTATCATTGAATTATAATTTATCGTAAAAAAAATATATAATCACAGGTTAATAATTATCAACAAATCAATATATTTAAATTAAACAAAAAAAAGATTAAAAAAAGAAGAAGTCTGATTCGAACCTTCCTCTTGTAAGATCCAAATAGTTCATTAATTAAAATTTTATTTGGTTATAACTCTGGAACCAATGAAAATAAGTCCCACTAACGATATACCGTTGAAAAACTCTCAATGGGGGCTTATTATTGCAGTTAAGAAAAAGTCCAAAATCCAATTTTTTTTTGTTTTGGGATTTTTTGGAAACTTTTGGGTCAGTCGATTACAATTAAAAGGAGAGATGATAGATAATAACAACAGTCGTAAATCCAAAGTTTCAACATCATACGGGTAATACGTTTTGAGTTACGCGAGACACACACGTACGTTCGTACAGACGTCACGCCGAAAATAGTCAAAATTGATTGGGGGATTGGCAAAATGGATATTACCATTGAAATCTGAAAACCAAAATTTTTCGCTATCACAATACTTCCTATTCTTTGTATAAGTAAAAAAACTAAACTAGTTCCTCATATCCATATTTTAAGGGAATTTTATTTTACTTTTATGAAGCAATACGGAAACTTATAATTAACAAAGGTTTTTTTCATCTAGTTTGAACCAAGAATTTCTTAGTACATCTTTTCTTTAGCACGGAGGCAGCCTTAAAATAGCAAAACAGGTATTTTATCCAGAAATCATCAGTCTGGAGTACTTATTTATCAAATAATTTAATAATTACAAAATTATATTAACCCTACATAACCACATAACATACCATTTAAATATTTGTCATATAAAAGGTACTGGTAACTATAAACCAGATTTATTACAGGAAGCCCAATTATAGCAGATCAGACCTTTCTTTGAACTGGTCTCAATAAATACTGATTAAAATGGACAGGTAGACTATTTAATGTATTTTAATTTAAGCAGTATGCCTGTTGAATAATACAACGACGTAAAACAAAAAAGTGGTAATAAAAAAAAGAAAAAGAAAAAGAAATTCCAATCTTACTTTCATTTAATGTTAACATATTGCACAACAAAAACCAACTTAGTTCCAATTAAAAAAAAAAGGTATAATATTAACTTCATTTTTCCTTAATAGGAATGTGGTAAGGTAAAAAATTAAGTAACGCAAAACCTGACAAAACGTATTCAAATAAAGAATACGAGTACATGAAGTAGATAAACATTAACACTACTAGTAATAAATATTAATTAAAATTTTTAACCTCAATAATTTTTACTACAAGAAAAGAGGTTTTACATTTGATTTTGTAATGTACTAATTAGTTTAAAACGTGTTTTTACACTCATTATCTTACATCGAATAATCGATCCTTTAGAGGTAGGCGCATTTGTTATACGTATTTTTTTTTTTAGTATTTTTTTGTTTAGCAGTTATTTAAGATGTACTGAAGACTACTTTTAAAACTATCTGAGAATAAATTTAAATGGCGTTATTTCGATTGGGAATGTCATAACCAAACATTTTTTTTACGTCTTGTTTTTATAACATTTTTTACACGGTACATAACTGGCATTTCATCTCATCCTCCAAAGTAATACCTAACGGTGCTCACGAAAGCAACAAATTTGAAAAAATAAACTCAAAAGTACGAATTTTAGATTAACTAGCACACAAATCATTTGGTAGTAAATCCACTAGACAATGGGGGATGACATCAGAAAGTTGAACCGACTGTACATTCTAGTCCTTTTTTCCTGTTTAGCCTCCGGGAATTACCGTTCAGGTATTACTTCATAGGACAAATGAGGAGGGTATGTATCAGTTAAAATGAAGTTGTAGTCTTGTACAGTCTCAGTTCGACCATTCCTGAGATGTGTGGTTAATTGAAAACCAACCACCAAACAGCACCGGTATCCGCGATCTAGTATTCAAATCCGTATAAAATAACTGTCTTTTACTAGGACTTGAACACTGGAACTCTCGATTTCCGAAACAGCTGATTTGGGAAGACGCGTTCACCACTAGACCAAGCCGGTGGGTAGTACGTTCAAGACCTAATTGCTCCTATAATGTCTTAATAAGACTATCGTAACCTAGGATGATAGTATTCGACTCTTAATTTCAAATTTGTTACATATACTTTATTTATTTTTTTTACATTTATTCATATTTTTTTTACTTCTATTTTTTCTTTTCAAATAGCCCATTTAGAGGGCACGCTGAATCAACTTTTTATCCCATGCTTCTTTCATTTTTCTAGAGTGGTGTTCTTTGTCTTCTTGAGTCCATTTTCTCCCTCTTCTACATGTGAGTTTTTTCCTCTCCTGAAACTCTTAATTCCTGTATTGTTTTTCTGAATGTTGCTCTGTCTTTTAAAATGTCTGAGTCTATTGAATCGTTTACTAGGTCATTGTCTATCTCTTTAAGCCAGGTTATCTTGTTCTTGTGAGCGTTTAGTAGGATGAAGATCTGTTTTGTTAGTTTGGTATTTTCCATTCTGTATATGTGTCCGTATAATTGCAGTCTTCTTTTCCTGATTACATCTGTTATTTTTTCTATTTTGGAATATAGCTCTTGGTTTGATCTTTGTTTATAATCTAGTCCTGTGTTGTTTTTTGGGCCTAATAATTTCCGTAAGATTCTTCTCTCTATTTTCTCTATTCTCTCTACGTCCTGTACTTTATGTAGTTTCACAGTTTCTGCCGCATATGGTACTTCTGGTCTAACTACCGTTTGGTAGTGTCTTAGTTTGGTGTTCCAGGAAAGGGATTTCTTGTTGTAAGTATTCTTCGTGATATTGTAAGCTTTTGATTAATCTGTTTTCTAGAGCTATTTTTTCACTATTGTTTTGTGTTATCCATTCTCCTAGGTATTTAAAACTGTCAGTTCTGGCTATTTTATTTCTGTTTATTTTAAGATGTTGTGGCGCGTTCTTGATGTTTGTAATGTATTGTGTTTTCCCAAAGGAGATCTGTAAGCCAGCCTTAGCTGCTTGTCTTTGGAGTTCTGATATTTGTTCTTGCGCATGTTCTATTGTATCGGTGATTAACGCCATATCATCAGCAAAAGCTAAGCAGTTTATAACAACTCTCTTGTTTTTTGTCCCGAGATGCAGGCCTTTGGTGTTAATCGCCTTTCTCCATTCTCTAACTATCTTCTCTAAAACGCAATTGAACAATAACGGTGATAAACCATCTCCTTGTCTTACTCCTGTTTTAATTTTAAACGGCTCTGAGAGTTCTCCCGTGAATTTAACTTTGGAAGTGGTGTTTGTTAATGAGGCTTTGATCAACTCTGTAGTTTTACTGTCGTCCCAGTTCTCTTAAAATGTTGATTGAGTCTCTGTCTATGGAATAGTAGGCTTTCTTTAAGTGAATTTTACTTCTATTTATTATATCTTATTTTGTTTTCTATTGTTCTAGTGGTGTCGAGTGTCAATTATAATCACTAATTGTATGCGCTTGGCATAAAAGTTTTTATTACACTGTGTGTAATTTTTGAGGATTTTCGCTAAGGACCCCCCTTATCATGTAATTTGGAATGCGATCCAATTTACTAAAGGTTTATGCAAATGTAACCGATTGTATGTAAGTTTTGAAACAATAAAAAATAAACTGTGGGTTGTTTCTGATACACGGCTTACACCCACCAGAGGCGACGACCCGGCCAGACCGAGTTACTTTTTTACACTTTAAATATTATCCATTTATCTAGTTCTACCGCTCACCTGTGACGTCACAACATAGCCAGCATTTTTTTTGTGGAGGGGGTGCGATTTTGAAATTTTTTTTGCAAATATTGCTTTTTTTAATAGTTAAAAAATGTTCCTAATAAAAATATGATCTTAATTAGACGAAATCTCGATACTGAGGGTGACCTTGCTCTACAGCCTCACCCTTTTAACCTTTTAAATTGAAAATTTAATAGCATCAATACCCAATGCATATAAATAATCTGACCGAGTTTGGTCAAAATCGGTCCAGTAGTTCTGGAAATATAGGATAACACCAATCACACACACACACACACACACCTACATACGAACATTAACATCCGGAAAATTTCCATCCGATTTTTTGGGTTCCTTAGGTGTCAAAACGTTAAGATCCTGTGAAAATTGCTTACGCCCAAATTTGACCGATTATAATACTTTCGCATATAGAGCTATAGCGCTATCTAGACGGGAAAGTAACGAAATTTGTTTTAATGCTCTTAAAAATAATGCGTCACAACTCCCAATTCTTTCAGTTTAAAATTTTCTATTTCCCCGTAATGGAGCTCTCTGAATGCTTGAGTTGTCATATAGTATTTTATCGAAAAAAATAAATCGTGTCGAGGCAGAAGCATTTGATAAATTTAATTTTTCTATATTAATTGTTATTTAAGGATTGCTATTCTTTATTAATATCGGGTGTATAAAATTAGTTTACGATTTCAAATAATAACTTTTATATTTACTAATAATATATTATTAACGGACCAGAGTAAACGATACCCAATTTTACAATCTAAATTCTATTCTCTGATATTTAAACTGTAAGACTAGAGAAAGCACTTTTTAAACAATTATTTATTACACGGTAACATTTCCGTAACCAAAATATAAATACTTAAATAAATATACCCTGTTATTACCAGCAATTTAACTTAATGTAAGATTTTGCAGTATATTAAATAAATCAACCGTAAAAATAAAATAATTAAAATTAAATAATCCTTTATTGATAAATCACAAAAGAAAAGAAAAAAAGGGAAAGTGGTATTTTTCAATTTAAAAAAAAATTAATAATACGTGTTATTATAATATATTAAATTATTTAAAATAAAATTAACGCTTTTTTATTAATACAATAAATAAATAAATAAAAATATATAATACACATTTTCACAGTTAATAAATATAATTAATTAAAAAATCTTTAATTCAAGTCGGAAAAGATAATTAAAAAAAAAAAGATAAAAATAAATTGTGTAACATCCTCATCACAATAAATGCCAACGTATAAAGTTAGGTAATGTTAATAATTCATTAAAAAATAAAATCGGACGGATGCCGTCAAAAATTCAAGGAAAAAGTGAAATCCGGACGTTTCATTTAAAAATAAATAAATAGGTATATATATATATATATATATATATATATATATATATATATATATATAGTTATCATAATGTATAAAATATTTATACGCTTGTAATAAACAGGAAAATGCTTCTTCTATGGAGTAATTAAATTCTAATAACATATTAAATGAAAAAAAAAGCAATGTTAACGTAAACAAACTTATATTATATGAAACAAACTACTTAAGTTTACCCAAAAATATATTTTATCACACACATTCTCCTAAAATTACTTAATTTATAATTTAATGGATACATGTTAATCATTAAAATGATAAAATAAAACAAAAATAATGAAATAATTTTTTTTATTCATTAACTTTCGAAAATATCATGACTCGGATTATTACTTTATCTTAAGATCATAAATTTTTTTTATATTATTACGTAATAAAAATTCTATTAATATTGTATATATAAATTCACATACGAGTCAACTTTTATGTTGTAAACACTTGTGTTATACACAAGCGGAACAGGTAAAACTTACACGAACACGCAAAGCAAATAATTAATTATTACTAATTAATAAGAAATGTTATTTTGTTTTACATGTGTGTTACAGAAAACTGTTTAAATAAAAACCGGAAAAAATATTGTTTGCACTTAATGTAAAATGCAGTAGGTTTGTAAATTTTTTTCTCGATTATGTTGTAATACTGTATAGTTATATACTAATAAAGGGAAAGTATGCCGATGTTTACATGTATTTGAGGCATATTTTACATGTTTTGGACTTTTTATAGATCATAATGTTTTCCCCCCTCACGAAAAAATATAATTTTAGCAAAGAAAAATTTCGAAATTACGTATTTGGTCTGTCTTTTTGAGAATATCTCCAGAGCGGATCGACCAGATATTTCATATCTATGAAATTTTGGCTAATAATTTTTGTGTAATATATTAGCATCTATTGTAAAAAGTATCAGTGTACAAATGAAAAAATATAATTTTAGCAAAGAAAAATTTCGAAATTACGTATTTGGTCTGTCTTTTTGAGAATATCTCCAGAGCGGATCGACCAGATATTTCATATCTATGAAATTTTGGCTAATAATTTTTGTGTAATATATTAGCATCTATTGTAAAAAGTATCAGTGTACAAATGTACACTGGTGCCATTTAATTTTGATTACAATCGGTCAAGGAAGCAAGGCGGTATGAATTTTATGGATCCTCTATTTCAAAATTATTCTCAAAAGTTAGGTAAATTTTTTAATATGATTTAAAACCTCTTACGGCAGAGCGTGAATTTTTGCGACGTTAAGAAAATTAAGGTATGAATTTTTGATCGCATTGTTAACGCTGGATTTTCGATTCGAACTCGTCGAGGCAAAGCAAGGACAATGGAGATGGCAGCATTCATCATCTCGTAGACTGAAGAAGTTCAAACGAAAGCGTTCGGTAAAGAAGCTTGTATGGGACAAAATGGTTATCTTTTTTGTCGAGTTTAGTGATTGCGAAACTACTGTGAATACAAATACTAATTGCAAAACGTTAAAAATTCTTAGAAGAATTATAAAAGAACAAAAGAAGTGAGAGATGCTATCCCGGGAAATTCGTTTTGACATGTCGTTGCCCGGCCGTACATAATAAATCAGACGATTGGAAATACTTCGTTAAAAAAATCTTCAATCGTCCACCCGTGACCTCCCAGCGGTTATTTTATTTTTCTTCATCTTAGATTTGAAGATGAAGACGAAGTGAAAAATGGCCTGACTGCGTGGTTTAAATTACTGGTGGCAAGATTTCTTGAAGAAGTTAGAGAAACGCTATGAAAGATGTGTTGAAGTTGAAGAGAGGAGATATGTAGAAAAGGTGTAAATAAATGTAGTTTTAACGCGTAAGTAATAAAGTTTGTTCATATATTTTAGTTTTTTCTTTTTTTTTCAGTTTTAATTACTTTAAAAACAGTTCTCGTGTATAGATCAAGTTTTGACACCGGTTTTCTTTTTAATAACATGAGAATATTATTTTGGTATTAAAGCCGTAGATTGCTTCAAAATGGTTTTTTTTGGAGAGGAGTTACACGATACATGCTTTATGAAACAATGATCGCCCGTTGTATCTAGCCAGATACGTTCCTTCTTCATTCAATACGAATTTAAATTGCTATTATCAAGCTTTTTTTCCAAATGTTGCTTTAAGTAGATATTGCAATACAAATTTTTCCAAGCTTTTTTCTAACAGTAATAGGATGACACCAGTTGGAATAACATTGAAAAAAAAAATGTTTCTCTAAGTTTCATACCATTTCTTGAATTGCTTTCTTGCATACATTACAGATCTGTAAATACAATTTTTCTATCACCCTAAGTTTTAAATAAATTAAGTTTTAAAAAAAATTAAGGGAAAATATAGTTAAAATCTGTAAAATTTATAATTTTGCATGACCATACCTGTGTTAGATTGATTTCGCTGATGCTTTTCTTTTATAAATATTATCAGGCAAATCGCGAATTAACGCCCAACAGTAATCGGCTAGAATATCAGTATTCCATTTCCCTTTATAGCGGCTTTCCATCACCGAAATGTCTTGGTGGAAACGTTTACCATGTACGTCACTTACGCCTCCGAGATTGTCCGGGAAAAAATTCAAATGCGAGTGAAGGAAATGTATTTTCAAAGACATGTTACATCCCGTAGCTCTGTATGAAATAAGAAGTTGATTAATAATATCGTAGTAATTGTCGGATTTTTGTTTGCCGAGAAAAATTTTGCAAACGTCTTTAATTGAAGCCCAAGCTGCACTTTCTACATTATTTAACATCGAGTTCACCTTTGACCAACTCTCTTATCTGAGGACCAACAAATATTCCTTCTTTAATTTTTCCTTCACTTAAATTCGGAAATTTCTGCCTAATGTACAAAAATCCGGGACTATCTATCTTCATTGCTTTTACAAAATTTTTCATTAGTCCAAGCTTGATATGGAGAGGGAATAAAATATTTTTTTTTGAGTTCAACTAGTTCATGAATAATATTTTTCCCACTTGGAGTTAAGGTGTCTCGTTTCTTCCACTCTTTGGTAACATAATGTTTATCCCTAGCTCGGCTGTCCCATTCGCAAAGAAAACACATGTTCTTACTCTAGCCTAAGTGCATGCCTAACAAAACAGCTATAATTTTCAAATCACCACATATGTTCCATGATTTTTATCATTAATTTTTCAAGAACGGCTTTCATCACATCGCATGTCTCTTTCAAATTATACCATAAGCGATTGGTATCGAAAGATATTTGTTACCGTGAGTAGTAGAACCACTTTTAAAATATACTTGGACGAATCTATGAGAAGGCGCCAGTTCTCAGGTTTATGAACTTGTCTTACGGGCAACATAGGCTCATCAATATTTGTGTAATAAACCAAAGTATTTTTATCAGTAAAGTACTGAGAAAGTTCTTTTTTCGGCTTCGAAAGCCCGAAATTTTTGTATTTTTTTCCAGCTATGTAGTCTTGATCCTAACAGTTCAGCTTATTTTTTGATAAATTTAAATCCCTAACCAAGTCATTTAAGTCACCTAGTAATATAAGATCTGGCTTATTGGAATTCAAAATCGAAATCATTGTTGTCTTCTTCAGTACTGCCTGATCGCTGTATTCACTACTTCATCGCTGCTTTCGAAACAAACATTCACATGTGGCTCAGGAACTGGAATAATTTCACTGTGAAGTACAGGCCCGATTGTAGATTGCAATGAGGGATATTTTACAGTTTTTTTTTATAGATTTTAGAAACTCCAGACAAACATGTTAAACAAAAGTAACAACCAGTTACATGATCCTTTGGTTCACGCCAAACCATAGGTACATATGTCATAATATGAGACTATGATATGATTTAATTCTTTGTCTAGTATTGTTTATTTATAGCTTAAAAATTATGTTAATAAACTTAATCAACAAAAAATGATCTAACAAAATACAATATAGGAGCTTAAACTGCTAATTATACGTTGAAAAATGAAAAAAATCTTTTATTTAAATTTAAAACTTTTTCAAAAATGGTGGGTGATAGAAAGATTTTTAGTTCATATTCGTTTTCAGCATCAAAAAAGAGATTAAAATCATGTATGGGATCCTAGGAAACAGAAATTATGTCAGATGACAAATGAAGTCTATGAAATTTACAAAATGACGAACCCTGAATTGAGCTGAACTTTCTGCTATATGTTGAAGGTAGTTGTAAAAAATTAACTTCACAGAATGTAAAATAGATTATTATGAAGTTATATAGTTAAAAAAAACCCATTCGTTTATTCCATGTTTTGACGTAGATTAACGCAATCTAGCCAACCGGCGTTCGGGTTACGAAGTAGATATTTTCATATTCAACATGTTTTTATAGTAAATGAATATTAAAACATTATTTTCGAGTTGATAATGATAAAAAATGATAATTCGTCAGGAAAGAATTTATTCATTTTTAAAAATAATTTACGTCAAAAGTTAAATTATAATCCATGGTAAATGAAATGCCGAAAGTGGGAATAATTTTGTAGAATTTTCTATCTTAACCAGTAGAGTAAACCTAACACATACAATATTAAAATTGAATAAGTACATAAACAATGTAAAAATAAATTATTATTCAACATTCTAACGTACGATATAATATGTAGATTACACATTTACGGCAACCAGAAGATGACGATCAAAAGGACGGAAATCTTGATCCAATCTTTTTTTTTGTAAATCCAATACAAAATATGCACGGTAAATAACCAATTCTAATTTTTTTCCCCTCGATAATAACCTTTATTTTTCCTGTTTAGCCTCCGGGAATTACCGTTCAGGTATTACTTCAGAAGATGATTGAGGGTGATATGTATGAGTGTAAATGAAGTGTAGTCTAGAACAGTCTCGGTTCGACCATTCCTGAGATGTGTGGTTAATTGAAACCCAACCAACAAAGAACACCGGTATCCACGATCTGGTATTCAAATCCGTATAAAAGTAACTAATTACCTTTACTAGGACTTGAACGTTGGAACTCTTGACTTCAAAATCAGCCGATTTGCGAAGACGCTTTCACTACTAAACCAGCCCGGTGGGGGTTTCAGTAATAACCTAAGTGAAAAACGAACTGCTATACAATGTGGTGATTTTCCAACATTACTAGGCAAACTATAATGGATTTTAAAAATAATTTAAGATGTACGAAAAATATCTATAAATGAATAAATAAAATTTTAACAAAATACTATTCAAAGTATTATAGATTTTTCCAAGTTTTGATAAAATCGGTAGGTTGGACTACGCACTCCAACCTATGAGTGTTAGAAATCAAAAACGATTGATCTGATCTTTCTAATCTTTTATTCTAATAAAAAGAAAGTCAGATTACTGCAATAAATTAAACGCTGCAATACTCACACAACCCTTCAAACCGATATGAATGGAAAATTTGAGAAAATAAAAAGAAATACGTAACACCAACCTGAAACAAACAAAACAAAAATCCATATATTATTAATATAAAGTTATAGAAAAAAAATTCAAAAAATTCCTAGAACCAATAAAAATAGGAAAATAAAATACAGATTTAGAACTAATAAAGAACTTTACAACTACAGTGAAATTTAGATAATGTCAGATCCATCAGGGAAAGAAGCCAAATTCTATCGTTATGTTATAAGAATAAATGATAACAGGCTTACAAAACAAATTTTACAGAAAAAAACGGAAATCAATGGTTCTTGGATCTCAGTTATTTAAAAAGTTTTAAAATAAATGAAAATATATGAAGAAACAGTACAAGACAGAAAAACGTTCAGAAAACTGGTATAGATTTCAAGGGTTTCCAAGAAAATGAAAAAAAAAACCGAATAACGTCTGGTCAGAACAAAGAAGGCACAAACAAAGGAAAAGAATGAACTACTGGAAGATCAGGAAAGAAAAGCTCCAAAAAAAGATGTTTTATATACCGAAGAAAGATGTTAAATACCTTTATCTCGATGAAAATCGAAATGTTTGTTTTCATTAGAAATTTACGGTACTTTTGTAACACTCCTTATATGCTACACTACTTAACTTAAGTTTAGTGATTTCCAACGAAAATGCTCTCGAAACACTAAATATATTTACTTATCCTAATTCGACAAATATACACACAAATAAATAAACCACACCTTCACAAATTATAATTGACACAAAAGCAAGTGAATTGACGATTTAATAGGTTACAAATATAACATGCTTGAAGTTACTAATTCCTGTTTATTCATAAAACAGAAATTAACACTATGCATATGTTTCGTACCGAAAATTCATCTGGATCATTATTTATAGTAGTATAAAAATATATACACAGATAAAATCAAATAAACAAACTAAGTACAGGACCAGATAAATGTTAGTAGATAAAAAAAAAATATATATATATAATATATAAAACACTTAAGTTATAAAAAACAGAAACTGAGCAGACTAAATAAAATTATTTCATGGGTTAAAAGTTCAATACGATACCTATTTTGCTTACATGTTAGAACTCGGTTGTGTTTAACATAATTTAACATGGTATAACAACTTAAGCAGAACATTATTATTTCGTGGGAGCAGTGTTCGGTAGATGAAATCCAGCTTTAGATTTCTCTGTTGCGGACAATGATCTACCCATCCTGTAAATACTCTTTCTTTAAAATCATCCTTTTAGACTTTAGGCATTAAGCCAAATTAAGCTTCCACACACTGTGTATTCGCTTATTTATACAATGCTTTGTTCTCATGCTATTAATAATAACTTCTTTTTTTTTTAAATAAAAATTTACTTTTTTCTTTGTAAAGTAATTTGTAAAATAAATTGCGGTCTGATTATATTGAAGAAATAATAAATATAAATTAAAAAAAAAATGCAAAAAAAAATCTGCTGTGGACTCCACATGATTTCCTTGTACGCCTATTAAATTACATACACACATCTTTAAAAGTACATAAAATTTTATTTCACTAATAACTTCAGATATTTTTATCACTATTTTATTGTTATTATTGAATTATTATTTATTGTAATTTTTTTTAATTAGAGGTTATAACTATTAATAAATCAATATACTTAAATTTAAAAAAAAAGGAAATGAAGCTGAATTCAAACCGATGAGCCTTTACAAAAATATTTAATTAATTAAAATTTTATTGACTATAACTCTGGACCGATGAAAATAAGTACCACTTATGATATATCGTTGTAAAACTCTCAATGAGGGCTTATTGCAGTTAAGAAAAAGTCCGAACTCCAATTTTTTTTTTTATTTCGAGCTTTTTTGGACATTTTTGTCCAGGCGATTGCAATCAAAAGGGGAGGGGCACAACTAGATGTTACAACCGTCCTAAATCCAAAATTTCAACATCCTACGGCAGGCAAATTGTTTTTGAGTTATGCAAGATACATACGTATATACATACATACATTATTACGTACAGACGTCACACCAAAACTAGTCAAAATGGATTCAGGGATGGTCAAAATGGATATTCCCGTTGAAATCTGAAAACCGAAATTTTTTGCGATCACAATAATTCCTTTACTTCGTACAAGGAAGTAAAAAAGGAAGGCAGAACAAATTCCTTTACTGTTAGGAATATACTACAGATTGATTATTGAAATCAAAATACAATTTATATTAAATAAATTACATATATAATTTTAATAAAATATGACAACCCTTAAATAACAACTTTTCAACCGTTAAAAATGGAAAAATGAAATTTAACAAATCCTCCTACCTCGAAACAATTTATTTTTTCGTTTCGTTACGAGACCATTACACCCCAAAGTGGTGGTAAGACTTCTAAATGAAAACCACCACACCAAAAGGACCACAAAAAACAGGCAAAGATTTAACTGAAAAGTGTAGGGGTGTGATACATCACTTTAAAGTCATTGAAAAAAAATTTGATAAAAAAACTTCGGGCAGTGATAACTTTAATCTAACTAGACCCATTTAAATTGTTTTTACAAGCAGCTATTTTCAAAAGGACCTCTTATAAAAACTGCTCAACAATGAAACAAAAAAAGGGAAAGCAGCAATGAAAAATATTAAATAGCCGTAATTTTAGTTAGGCTTATCGTAGTCAGAAACTCTTTTGGTCTTAATATTTTTTTTTTTTTTGTATAAAATAGGGTGATACAAACCACACTTTTCATTGAAATGTTTTGTGTTGCGCCCCTGGTTCCTTTTGGTATGGTGATCTTATCGAAAATAGGTCGTCTCGAAGCAGGAGAATTTGTAGTAATCATTAATCGCATAATTAATATTTATATATATATGCGCGCGTGTGTGTGTGTGTGTGTGTGTGTGTGTGTATGTGTTTGTGCGCGTGCGCGCTAAAGCATTTATTATGACTGGTTTAAACCATGATTATTCAAAATCAAGATCATCATTTTTCGATCCATCATCCTCGATTCATCAAGGCATTTTATCAGGATTACTTTCTTTTATAATGTTAATTTTTTTATTTTTTATAAAGTGTCAGAAATAAAAAAAACCTTGATTATTTAAAGCACAGCATTGCTTTTACGTTAGCCTAAAACTAACTAAATAATAATTGTCGCCGGCCTCCGTGGCGCGAGTAGTAATGTCTAGGCCTTTCATCCGGAGATCCCGGGTTCGAATCCCGATCAAGCATGGTATTTTCACACACGCTACAAATCATTATCTAATCCTCTGATACCTAACGGTGGTCCCGGATTATTAAAAAAAAAAATTGTCATCATTTATTATAAAAAGTCATCACTACAATAATTTTTATAATACTTTTTCAACTAATTAATACAAAATATCTCTTTTTCTTTTGGATTCCCTAATCACTTGATTGGTTTAATGTTATTATTCTGTATTGTTTTCTGTTTTGTGCTAAATTTTTAATGTCAAACATATTTACTTCATCACACAACCACAATTATCCGTTTCATATATAGAAGGATACGGTAATCACCATATTACAAATTCTTAATTATCTGAGCCCGGATTTCTTAACACGTAGATCATTTCTTCATTGGCAAATTTCTGTAAGATTCTTCATTCTGAATTTTAGCGTTCCTCTTAATTTCAATACTCTTTTGTAACAACATATTTCAAACACCTCAATATTTTCAGTTCTATTTGTCCTATTATTAAACGCATCACTGCCATAAAGAATTACACTCTATACGAATAAATATATTGAATGTACATCTTTCTTATTCGTAAATTTATACTTAATATTAAAAGGCTTCCTCTGAACTCTGATCTTTTTTGAGCCAGTCTCCTTTTGATGTCCGCACTACTTCGTCTATTCCTTATAATTTTACATCCTAAATAACAAAATCCTGTTAAATCTGATATATTAAATTTACCTATCTCAATATTTCACTCTTTATCATCATCCTCTCTTACGTAACGTTTCATTACCTTTATTTTACTCTGATTTACTTAGATCTTCCTATGAATTCATTATCTTTTACCTACTTTTTTCGGAAAATTCGTTAATAGAAATATTTTTTTTATGAATGCTGTTTCACGAATGTTAATTTTTACGAGAAAACAGAATTTCCTTTTGGTTCAATATTACTCACTCCATCTGATTTTATTATCCCGTCCAGAAAGCGTTCTGTGCTACATCTCTAGAAGGCAAAGTATTGTAATCTATCCAGTTTGGACAAATGCGGTTTTCACTGGATCTTGACGTTTTGACACCTAAGGAACCCCCCCCCCCAAAAAAAAACCAAAAAGCCGGATGGAAATTTTCCGGAAGTTAGTGTTCGTAAGTGTGTGTGTGTTCGATGTCGGGCTCTAAATCACCTTACATCTCCATAACTACTGGACCGATTTTGACCAAAATCGGTCAGATTACTTCTATATATGTGGCATTGATGCCATTAAATTTTTAATTTAAAACGTCATCCTCCGTATTTCGAGACTTCGCCTAATTAAGGGCACATTTTTCTTAGGCGCATTTGTTAACGATTAAAAAATAACAATACTTGCAAAAAACATTCTTTGCAAAATCGCACCCCAACCAAAGAATGCTCTAAACTACTGCTATGTTGTGACGTCACAGTTAAGCGGTAGAATTATGTAAATGAATAATATTTAAAATGTAAAAAAGTTAACTCGATCTGGCCGGGTCTCGAACTCGATAGTCCGGTTGACTAGGTTGCCACTCGCCTACACCAGTCTGCCTACTCTACAAGCGAAATTTGTGAACGTTGTGAAATTAGTTTAATTAGTGCCGACCGTAATCCCTAGTACCGCCACAGTTGCGCGAATTAAATACGGTAGGTATGCACGCGCGCTTTAATTAGAATCACTGAATTAAACAAATGATAAATATTTTTAATTATTATATGTGTGTAAGCCATGCATCAAAAACAACTCAAAGTTGCAGGACTTTCCCAGAACGCGGCTTTAGCGGTGTATCGGGGGGAAAGTCCTACATGTGTTTGTCAGCTTTTTGGTCTGATAACGTTGGATATTTTGTGCCCAAATATACTTTACGAAATGAATAATTTAGCAGCGTATGTTTGAGCTGATTATCATAGAATTATATAACAGTAATGTACTAATACTTTTAATGATGGAAATATACCCACGAACCGTCAAAAGTTTATATGAAATGAATTCAACCGTCTGAAAATGGTTTTGAAAAACTATTGTAGATGGGATTATTTTATCTCATTCTGCATATCGCTGTTAAAAATTGTCTCATATTGATTTTCTTCCTTCTCGATAGTTCTATGCTATGGATTCTAGCCGGACACTCAATGGAACTGGGTTGTGGTTAAGCGGATCTTTTTCAATCAATAACTGTTTATTCGTAAGTTTATTTTCCTTGTTTTCGAATAATACTTTCCCCCTACAGATATCACGACCATCGTTGCGCAATGGTAACGTCTCGACGCGTTTCATTCGGAAGGACCCGGATTCACATACCGATCAGGCACGGAATTTTTAACGCACTACAAAATTTCCATCCACATAACATTGATACTACACGTTAAATAGCCAATAAATTTTAAAGAAAACTAGCATTACATCGTTGAATGTAATGTTTATTTGATAAATTATTAAAATTATTTGGTTTCAGTAAACAACTCATTATTATTAAAAACAAAAAAATAATATTATTTCAAGGCTAGAAATAACGCTGAAATAAAACCACAAACTGTGGCATTATTTTATAAATGATTTTATGAAATTAGGTGTAAATAGAGACATTTTATTTGATCTTAATAAGAAAGGTTACACGTAAAAAAATGTACATTGCAGACAAAAATAACAATAATAATAATAATAATAGTAAATGTGATATTTGCAAGATTAAATAACAAGGAAATTCTATCCATATATATACCAATATACATATTTTATACCGTTCTGTTTTCTTTTACTTGACTGTGTGGTATTACAAACAATTTATTTTGCAATTCTTGATGTTCTTTGAGTAAACTTGCGAAACCAATTTGTTCCGACACTCGAAACGAAATATACACCTTACCGTCCTTATTTCAGATTGCAAAACCATTTCAATTTTACTTCTTACAACTTCGTAAAGTTTCACTAGAATTAGGTGAATGAATGTGAACTAACCATAATTTCAGTTTTAATCCTAAATCTTCGTCTGAGTGTTTCGTTTACTCCTTAAGTCCTTTTTACGATGAGTTTAATTAATTTCATCTAATCCAATACACACACAGATATGTAAGAAATAAAGTACTGTATTTCACGAAGTAGGCTGTATCTATTTTGTCGACTTATATATAAATCGCTATGCTTGTTAGTTTTTATAAAATTAAAATTAGGAATAATCAAATTTTACATTTAAAACACTATAAAACCTTCAATTTCTGAAATAGATATCGGGTAGAACTTTTTAATTAATAAACATAATTCGTGGTATAATTTATATCAATATTAAATCTCGGTAATTCTAATACTGATAGCAAGATGAAAATAAAATTTTAATAACAACACATCCAATATTTCCGTGTACACATCTTTTCTTTCTTTTTCCTGTTTATCCTCCGGTAATTACCGTTCAGATATTACTTCAGAGGGATGAATGAGGATGATGTGTATGAGTGAAAATGAAGTGTAGTCTTGTACAGTCTCAGCTCGATCATTCCTGAGATGTATGGTTAATTGAGAACCAACCACCGTGTAAAATAACTGACTTTACTAGGACTTGAACGCTGGAACTCTCCAGCGTTTTTACTACAAAATCAGCTGATTCCGAAAGACGCGTTCACCACTAGACCAACAAGGTGAGTTACAGTGTACACATCTAACTACGGTTAACTCTTAAAATTGAATACTTTACTCGCGTTTATCATACTAAACGTTACTGTGACGTCGAAAAAAAAGGAATTATTTAATCATGACTTTTTTGCATAAAATGCTTAAAAGCCACTTGCAAGTGGTATTCCTTTTTCTTTTAATTAAAAAAAAAAAAATGTTTTAAAAGTCGAGAAAAGCACAGTTGAAGATTTTTCGGAAAAGTAAAATCCGAAAAACTATAAAAATGCCATGTTTAATATTTTGTTTATCTAAAAGTTATTTATCACTTTACTCAGTATCAGTTCGATTAAATGATTTTTAAAAAGTCCCGTGACTTTTTTTACAGAAGAATATTCCGGGTTCTTACGGGCGTAATATGATAAATTTGGTATCGTTGAAATCCTCGGTACAAAACGAATTGAAGGATAACAATTTGAAATAAAAATAAAACTATGCAGACGTGTTATAAACGTAACTGTAAAATTATTTTATGAATTTAAAGCTGCTCGTAGAACGTCAGTTGTACGAGTAAACATAGATCATACACGTAGAAAAATACGAATTAAATAAAACGAAAAATTTCGGTACAGCTTTCTGAGAATTTGTATTTTCCAAAACCTCCTGAAAACCCAAACGGAAAATGACACTCAAATGTGTTTTATTTATTTTACGTAGAAAAGACTGATGATTCTAATTGTGTAATTATATTCCTTCTAATTTTTTTTTTTTTTTTACAAAAAGTAACACGGCGAAATCACCCGCCACGTTACATACACAGCGCTTAGTGTAATTCTGGAGAAGGCAGATGATTTTCCTCTAATCCGATTCTCCTGGGTTGTTCTTTAATATTTCAAAGAAATCAACATTTTTACAATATATATTTGAATTTTACCGCAAAAACGTAGAAGAGTAATGTGTTGAAATATTCCTGATTTAGTGAAACCGATTCAATCATATCTTCGCTGACAATACAAATCTTACAATATCTAATAAAATAATGTCTAATATAAATAATAACATAAAATATGAATAATCTATAGTTGAAAATAATTATTTACAATTATTTAAAAAAATTAACCGGCTCGTCTAGCCACAACCTGGACCTTCGGGGTTCATGTCAGTCCAGGCGAATCCCGGAGCCAACTCAGGGGATCCTCGTTGTCTCCCGGGATCTATTCCATGGCCACAAGCTCGCTTCGTTTGCCATTCCCATCTACTCAGAGGGCTCCACCTCCTGGACTTCGCACTATACGTTATCTGATAAATAATAATTTTAGTATTCAGGCTTTAAAGTAACTTGAGAAAGAGACTAAATTACAAAAGATAGAATAACAGTAACTACTGTAACTAAAGTACGCACGTCTTTGACGACGAAAAATTCATAACTTATTGCTTCGCCATGGTAGCAGAAATATAATAATGAAAAATTTCAAAGCAATCGGTGAAGAACTTTCGGAGATTTAAGATGTAAATATTAAGAGATGTAATCTGTGGATCAATATATATCCTTACTCATTCCTGACGTAATCTAAATATAATATATTACTATGTAGCGATCAGATTAAAGAATTTGTCTATTTAAGTTCTCAAAAAGATTTCCCCATAATCTATCCACACATGTGCTGGGCTAGTTTTTTTTTTAATCGGCAACAAAAGCCGGCCTATCCGTTATTCGCGTGATATACTTATAATTACGATAATAACATAAATCATTTAAATAAAATAATTATTTATTTCTGACGTTTTTCAAATATAAGAATGAGTTTTAGTTGTATAACTAGTTACAATCTGAGAAGTCTAACTATAATGACTTCGTGATTTAACATTACTAACTGATAAAAGTTATAAGGAGAAATAATGATTCATATCATTGTCAGCTCAAAGAAACTAGTAGAGTTTGCACTATAAAAAGGGATTTCCCTTTTAAGATTGTAGATATCCCGATCATTTGTGGGCGAGATGGATGCCCATTGCCAACAGAGTATCGAAGTACTCCTTTGGGCTGAATAATTTGTCTCATTTCCATTTTTTCTTTACGGGTAGATTCTCTTTTCACGCTAATTATAGGTTTATTATAATATCACTGATAAATTTAAACCTGCTTTGGAAATTCTATTCCATTTAGCTAAATCTATCTCACTTATAGATCTGTCTTATGACAGGTTTCAACTGTATGCTCTCCATTTCTCTCGTTCCTGAGCGTCATCCTTCAATTCTTTATAACTTCTTACGTTCTTGATATTCTCCAGCATTCCAATCCGTCTTCTTCCCCTTCCTTGTTTTCCAATATCGTTCTTAACAGGTAGTTTCTTCTCAAGATATATCCCAACCAAGACATTTTCCTCTTTCTTATTGTTACTGTTAACTTTCTCTCTTCATCGATCCTTGACAATACATCTTCAAATCCTTATTTAACCAATCCACTTACCTAAATACCACTGTCAAATTTATCTATTCTTAATATATGGGGATCTATTTTATGTAATGTGTTTTTGTAACTTTAATGGTTAGTTAAGAGAGATTCTATGAACCAATTTACGGATTCTGCTTCCTACTGAGTGGCTACTTAAGAAGTAAAATTTAATTTAATTTGTTTATAATTTCTTATTAACTACAAACTGATACAGCGGATTCTTGTTCTTTTTTATGATAAAAATGATAAATTAATTTTGTAACGAATAAAATGTGTCAGCTTTCGCTAGACAAACCGGCGAAACTGGGCTGAGAACTATTTTATATAGCTATATATATATATATATATATATATATATCTGAGCAACTAAAAACCGAACCGCTACAGACTAAATAGAGGCGCGAGATTGTTTAAAATTTTATGAATGAAATGAAAAGATTAAAACATAAATTAAATTCTGTATCTACATTAATAAGTTTACATATTTATCATTATTTTTACAAAAGAAAAACAGCAAAGTGCTTCGCTGTGAGTGCTCATATGACGCAAATGATGACGAAATAAGTAGTAGTCAAGTCACCTCCCGCAAAATGCTGTCAATGTCCTCGACTTTTTGTTGAATGTTCGCCTTCAATTTATCGATAATGTGGGAATTTGATTCATTAACTTTATTCCTGAAATAGCCCCAAAGGAAAAAATCGCAACTAGTTAAATCTGGGGAACGCGGAGGTCATCGCCTTCTGCTGACAGTTCTTTCTTCTGTAAAAGCCTCATTAACGCATGCTAATTGTTAATCATTTAATCGTTGCATTATGTCTTATTAAATGAACTCGTACTGTTTTTCGCGATATATTAATTCAACATAGAATTCTTCAAATACAGAATTCTGTACAAACAAATTCATTAAAAGACTTATCCATTACGACTTCACCTTCTGAAGCAGACCTCAACTTCTTCCATTAAAAGACAAATCCTTCACCCCTTTTAGGGATTGTACTTCTATACAACAAAATATTACGATATACTTCTGTATTGAACAGTTCGTTCAAAACATATTGGTCCTCCATTATACGATTACCAAAAAAGTGTACGATACATCGATCGTCTCATCGTGAAGTGAACGCTTAAACATCCGGTAAGGATTTTCAGTCATCCGATACTTGGTGATATGGGGAATTAACATGTCTAGATAAATGGAATCATACCTCAACTGATATGAAATATACCATCCAGGTCTACCTTTATTATTTTTTTTTTTTAACTTCCGGGACCACCGTTAGGTATTGCTTCAAAGGATGAGATGACTTATAATTTTGGTAGCGTCTGTAAATGTCATGTCTGACCGGGATTTGAACCAGGGACCTCAGAATGGAAGACCGAGACGCTACCACTCGCACCATGTAGGCCGGCAGGTCTAACTGTCCATCAAAAATGTTTTTAAAAAGGCGTTCGCAATAATCCAGACGTTTTGAGTTGTCTGTTCTTTTATGCTGTTGCATAGCTTTACATGATATAGTTTCGAATATAAATCAAGAAGAATCTTACGCCAAGATGTGGATTTTACACAACCTTTTGCGATAATTATTTAAAACTTTTTCGGAACGGCACAAATTCTTTTTAAAATATCGGCTATGTCCTAATGGAATGTCGCCTATTTTGTTTTCGATTTAAACCGACCTCGTTGTACGTCATATTTTAATCGAATCGTGTATAATTACTCTTCGCTGGTATACTGGCATTTGGAAATTTCTCCGCGAATATTTTACGAATTTTTTGAAAGGACCTGAGCGCAAACAAGCTTAAATTATAGTAATCCTTTCCTCGATCGAATAAGGCATTTTAAAAAAATACAACACATTTTTTTTAAACATTAAAAGTTTTCTGTTTTGAACTGATAACAATAAACTAACATAACACACACAATCAATAGTGGTGCTAGTTGTAGCAGCGTTAAAGGTTACTTCTCACTCAAATAACTGCAGTTCGAGTCGGTTCCGTTTGAGTTTAATTAATTCATCCGGTAAATGCCATAAAAGTAGTTTTAATTTATTTCAATTTTCGAAAGAACATTTACAACAATGGAAAAATAATTTTCCATTGCCATGTAGAAAGTACATAATTGAAATACATAATGGTAATCAAAAACTAAATACGAAAATAATGAATGAGTTAAAAAATAGTTAATCATTTAATTCATATTGTCACATGTCAAAAAACTCTAAGTAGTATATAATTATTTAATTTAAAAAATCATTTATCATACTTAAAATTAGACGTAACAGAAATTATGTAAGCGAAGGTATATTCAGCTCCATTCGTGTGTAATAAGAATTACAGCAGTAATTTAAAAAAAATGTATATATATATAAAATAATAATAAATTTCAGGCTGATGGAAAAAAATATTTCAAAACTAAAATATGAGCTGCTCGGCCAAGATTTTAAAAACAAGTATGTAAATTAAAGTACAATAAAACAGGATCACATAGAGTCAGGTCACCGCATACCTTAACTTCATTCATTAATAATTATAAGCATAACAAGAAATGATGAGTATCAGCGAGATGGAAAAATGTGCAACAAGGCGTGCCTGTATACCCCACAAGTGCATCTGTTGTTACGAAACCAAACTACGTAGATAGGTTGGTCGGTTCATGATGCAGTTATAATCATAGAGCGAAGCACTTAAAACTACTACGGATACTAAATATATATATGCGTACTATAATCACAGCATATATAACTTAACAACTATTTCCTATTTGCATACTTGTTTTATAAATAAATTTTAATAAACATACATAATCAACGTAAATAACAATTTATTCGTTGAATTGGAAATAATAATTTTACTTTAACAATGAATTTAATGTTGTAGTAAGTAAAAAATAAAATAAAATAAAGTTTCATTTAATTTAACTAAATGTGGAATTAGTCTAATAAACTTAATTAAAAAATGATTACACATCATACTGATGCTGGTCGGCAATCAATCTCCTTCTTATATGCTTTGCATTAACAATAATATCGTGTACAGTGAAAAATTAAAGGTTCACTTCAGTATCGATTCATCAGTGACAAAAACATCATAAAAAATTTTGATTTATTTAATTCACGAAGCTTACTTTAATAAAATATACATCAAAAACAAAAGTTTACTTAAAACTTACTAGCTCCCCGAAGCAGCTTCGCCAACACGCTATATGCTTTTTCTTCGCTCCCTTTTAAGATCGAATTGCAAAAATCTAAAAATTGGTTTATTCACATGGAGATTACACTCACCCAAAAATCAGATTGATTTCTTTAAAAAGAAAATAGCAGGGTTTCTAAAAAAATACAAAAATCCATTTTAACCCCTTCCAGGGTTAAAATAGATGGAAAGGGGAATTTCCATCAGACTTCAAAAAAAGTGTTATACCAAAGAAAGCAGGGGCAGATAAATGTGAAGAATACAGAACAATTAGTTTAACTAGTCATGCATCAAAAATCTTAACTAGAATTCTATACAGAAGAATTGAGAGGATAGTGGAAGAAGTGTTAGGAGAATACCAATTTGGTTTCAGGAAAAGTATAGGGACAAGGGAAGCAATTTTAGGCCTCACATTAATAGTAGAAGGAAGATTAAAGAAAAACAAACCGACATACTTGGCGTTTATTGACCTAGAAAAGGCATTCGATAATGTAGACTGGAATAAAATGTTCAGCATTTAAAAAAAGTTAGGGTTCAAATACAGAGATAGAAGAACGATTGCTAACATGTACAGGAACCAAACAGCAACAGTAATAATCGAAGCACATAAGAAAGAAGCCGTAATAAGAAAGGGAGTCCAACAAGGATGTTTCCTATCTCCGTTACTTTTTAATCTTTACATGGAACTAGCAGTTAATGATGTTAAAGAACAATTTAGATTCGGAGTAACAGTACAAGGTGAAAAGATAAAGATGCTACGATTTGCTGATGATATAGTAATTCTAGCCGAGAGTAAAAAGGATTTAGAAGAAACAATGAACGGCATAGATGAAGTCCTACGCAAGAACTATCGCATGAAAATAAACAAGAACAAAACAAAAGTAATGAAATGTAGTAGAAATAACAAAGATGGACCACTGAATATGAAAATAGGAGGAGAAAAGATCATGGAGGTAGAAGAATTTTGTTATTTAGGAAGTAGAATTACTAAAGATGGACGAAGCAGGAGCGATATAAAATGCCGAATAGCACAAGCGGAACGAGCCTTCAGTAAGAAATATAATTTGTTTACATCAAAAATTAATTTAAATGTCAGGAAAAGATTTTTGAAAGTATATGTTTGTAGCGTCGCATTATATGGAAGTGAAATTTGGACGATCGGAGTATCTGAGAAGAAAAGATTAGAAGCTTTTGAAATGTGTTGCTATAGGAGAATGTTAAAAATCAGATGGGTGGATAAAGGCAAATAGATGAAGAAAGAAGCATTTGGAAAAATATAGTTAAAAGAAGAGACAGACTTATAGGCCACATACTAAGGCATCCTGGAATAGTCGTTTTAATTTTGGAAGGACAGGTAGAAGGAAAAAATTGTGTATGCAGGCCACGTTTGGAATATGTAAAACAAATTGTTAGGGATGCAGGATGTAGAGGGTATACTGAAATGAAACGACTAGCATTAGATAGGGAATCTTGGAGAGCTGCATCAAACCAGTCAAATGACTGAAGACAAAAAAAAAAATTTTAACCCTTGAAACTCGTAATTTCAAAATATCTAGACTTTAAAAAAATCATAGAATGGTTTTTAAATATTCATATAAAGATTATACACACACAAAAATCAAGCTGATATCTTCATTTGTTACCGAGAAATAAAAAATAAAAAATAAAAAAAGCAAAACATTTCATTGTTAGTCTATTTAAACTCGGAAATTCAAAAAATCCTACACCGTAAGATGTATGTGTACATACCACCTTCCTTGCAATTATAAGAAATACACAAAAACAAGAAATCCTTACATTTTACGAAAATACTAAGGGTAGTAAATACATAAATAATTACACGATAACTAACTTAAGCATAAATTCTTAAATCGAAATTATTTTATAGGCATATTTAAATAAACTATATTTGTGTGTGTGTACGTGTTTGTAAGCGCGCGCGATAACAATATAAATTTACATTTAACAGCATATTTAAAGCAAAATGTAAATAAAATAATAAAATTTAAATTAAATAATCAATAAAATATTGACGAAACAGAACATATGTTTTTTTTTTTGTTAGCCAATAAATCCGTTAACCTGGAGAATATAACGGTTGTATATTCACCGGAAGTCTGACGTCTTAAAATCCTTTGCCGTCGCTTAGTTTTAATTCTAAAATGGATGGTATTTTATATCTTTAACCAAGGTGTATTATTTCTACAAATCATTACACGATTTTCTTAATGACTAATATTATTACATCATATTTTAGATCTAATGAATAACACAAAAATATGAGTATATAAAACTATTTAAATCAGTAAAAAAATGGAATATTTTAATAACTTTATCATACTATCTCTTACATGAAATGTAGATAAGAAGAATAAATCATAGTGTCAACATTTCTAATTTCCAAAGAGTCATTTATAAAAAAAGAATATTCTATAATAAAATCGACTGAGATTTGAACGTTAAAATTATCTGTTACACAATATTAAAATTACACATACGAAATATTAAGTAATTTACCTATTAAAAAAACCTAAAGTATAGTAATTACACAACAGAAGGAAAAATTACTTTTTCCATTGTAACATCGCATTAAAATAAATGTATTAATATTGCTGCAACTTTCGTGTAGTGTGGACATCGTATTGCAAACGTAAGTGGAACACGTTGGTCCAACAAGCGAGTTTTGAAATTAATATATCTCTATAATCAATCCCAGTGCATACAGAACGGAAAAAATGCGAAATAAAAAGACAGATATCGAAAAAAAAAGCTAAAATTTAAAACTTGGATTAAATTTGCTAAAGAATTAACACATCTCGACAAAACACTGAAACAAAAATTCATAATAACCGGTTGCAGTTAATCCGCGAAAGGAAGAAAGAACAAAATTCCAAAAAGTGTGATGTAGAAGCAGATAAAATGTATGTTCCACTGTGGCTGTTATATTATAAATTATTTTATTATTTAATATATAACCTTACGAGACTGTAGATACTTCCTAAAAACAGCGAGAATTTGTGGAAATAGAGTGCAACATATTATTGTGTGTAAACAGATGTAACGCAATTTATGACCAGAGCCTACAGCTGTGTCGCAGTGCTTATATTAAACATGGGGTCTGGGATGGTGAATGTTTAAGGTTCTCGGAAGTACTGGAATATTTTAGAGTTCTTATGACAGTACATTGTAGTTTCCATCTTCTGCAGTTGTGTTTTTCTGAAAAATTCTTTATTCAATCGAGGAAAAGTTATGTGTATTTTTTATCCTTTCAAGAAACTCGGCAAACATTCGCGGCTAAAAATTTTGAAAGCCAGTATCCCAGCGAAAACCCACCGGGTTGGTCTAGTAGTGAACACGTCTTCCCAAATCAGCTGATTTGGAAGTCGAGAGTTCTAGCGTTCAAGTCCTAGTAAAGTCAGTTATTTTTGCACGGATTTGAATACTAGATCTGGATACTGGTGTTCTTTGGCGGTTGGGTTTCAATTAACCACACATCTCAGGAACGGTCGAACTGAGACTGTACAAGACTACTCTTCATTTACACTCATACATATCATCCTCATTCATCCTCTGAAGTATTATCTAAACGGTAGTTACCGGAGGCTAAACAGGAAAAAGAAAAGTATCCCAGCGAAGAGTAACATAAGAAATTTGGTTAAAATTGGCTTATAAAAGGATCGGTTTAAAACGCAAAACGAAATTGTTTAAATGGCTTAGAACTCCATAGACGTAGTCGAAATTCATTTATACAGTTTCGAAAAAATTATGCGAAGTTATCTCAACAAAGCGGACTAAAACACATATCTTGCCGAAAGATTCTTCATGATTTAAATTTATAATCGTATCGTGTAATAACTGTGCGACAACTTAAGAGAAAAGAGAAACCCAAACGTCTTCATTACGATTTACTTCTGAAAAACATTGCCAATGGACAGATAGTCCTATGTTAGACGAGGCCATGGTTTCATTACTCTGACCATGTTAATTCGTTCACCTGCATCGGACGGTTGAACATTTTTAATCAGATGTTTGATCCCCGCTTTCTTGCAATCGTATATAGAGGCCGATATTTCTTTACTGGCTTGTTAATAGAGAAGTGAACGGACAGTTTTCAGAGAATTTTAAGGTCGGTTTCGGTTGACATATAGTGAAAAAGAGTTCGGTTTCTTCCAACACCAGCATCAAACGATTCACTAGCATGAATTCATGCGCTTTTACAAAAGAATTTAGATTTTACACAGAATTTATAAAAGAATTTTACACAGATTTCTCTAGTGGCAATTCTTTTCCTTTTTGGCTATTTATTTAAAGGATAGGGTTTACGGATTAAATCTAAATCTTCACTCTATTGATGAGCTGAAAAGCGAAAACTCAGTAAGAAATTGATGCCATTAACAACAACGTTTTACTTCAGGGGATTATCGATATGATCACTCGAACACAAAAGTGTCACTGCGCAGGATGGTCACTTCGAACACTTTGTTTAATAAATTATGATAAATATATAAATTTTAATTAACTGTATGAACTATATGTAAATAGAAATTTAATACAATTTGAGGCTTGTTTTTTTCATTTCATTCATAAAATGTAACACGTCGCAGATAGAACTTCCTTACCCGGCATAATTCAACAACAAATTCTGCCAAAAATCTTTTCAAATTTTTTTATTTATTTTTTAAAGATTATATGTGTATTTTAGTAACAAGGAGCAAAAATTACGGAAAAAGAAACTACATAAAAACTTTTATAATTTATTCTTCCCGTTCATGGAAATAGTAAAAGTGAAAATCGTAAAGTAATATAACAGTTTACAGATAATTCTTAGTAAATCTCAACTAAGATTAAATATTACGAGAATTCTTTAAATAAATGATGAATTGTTCTTAAAAAAGAAACTAACACGTTAATAAATTTTACAAAAAAAAAAATTATAAGTATTGGCAGGCAGTATAGAACAAATAAATTTTTATTTCAAATATTTATAAGTTAGGTTATTTTAAAATTATGACTTGTTTTGAAGAACATCAAGTGCGGAATATATTAAACTTTTAAATCACCACCATCTGGAAAGAAATAATAACCACGACGTATGGTATGCCAAAAATACACCCCTATTAATTCTAGACAAAAATAGTATCAAAACGACTAACTCATCAACATCATACATTTTGTTGGAAATAATCCCATTATTTTTTATTTTAAACTAAATTATGAATTTTTTTAACAGTTATTAAACACAGGGTTACAATATACGATTGTATTCTTAGGAATAATAAAATTAGTAAAATATCACAACTTTGCTTTATTCTATGAAAAAATAACAATCGAAAAATTAGAGTGCAATGTTATCCTGTAGCAAAAAAATGTATTTTATTTTACAACTTTATCTTTATGTATTAGTAAACATAAAAAAAAACTTGACTGATTTCAATTGTTGGAAAAGAAATATATTAAAAAAAAACCACTTTCACTGTAGAGAATATTCATCTTCAGCGTACCAACATCGAGATTTCGTAAATAATAAAAGTTACGAAGAACTTTAAATAGAATTATTTTCCTCAAAATAATGACTTGTTAATACTACTCGTACAAAATACTGCACGTAAACAGGATACTTTTAAATACCCTATTTACAAATCTGAGATCTCCACAAATTTTCTAAAATGACAACCAAAAAAAAGATGTTTCATTTTTTTAATGGAGTCCTCGATTTATATAATATTTAAGATACAAACAAAATTCTAAGACATTTTAATTCTTAGATATTTTACATTAAAAGCAATCATTAAGGAGATACACTCACTTGGTTGGTTATACTTATCCAGAATTTGTACATTATAAATTGAATTTAAAAACTACATTGTAATTTTTCTCTTTTACTATTGCTTTAATGAAGAGTATTTTCGATGTATTTTACTATTTTGGTTTACCAATAAAACCGATTAAAAAATCATAAAATCAAATATTCACAAATATATATACATGTATATACTAGCATCTCTCACGACTTCGCCCGCATTATATGATTACTTGAGTTTCCCGTCGCCGGTCAGGGGATATTTAAACGGTCATGGCGAGCGAAGCGAGTCATTCCCGTGTAGCTGGAGGGTTCTGGTCTTTGGACCCCAACCCACCGGGTTGATCTAGTAGTGAACGCGTCTTCCCAAATCAGCTGATTTTGAAGTCGAGAGTTCCAGCGTTCAAGTCCTAGTAAAGGCAATTACTTTTATACGGATTTGAATACTAGATAGTGGATATCGGTGTTCTTTGGTGGTTGGGTTTCAATTCACCACACATCTCAGGTATGATCGAACTGAGACTTTACAAGACTACACTTCATTTACACTCATACATATCACCCTCATTCATCCTCTGAAGTAATACCTGAACGGTAATTTCCGGAGGCTAAATAGGAAGAAGAAAGGAAGGCCTCTGAAACCCGCTGTGTTCATTAAACTTACGCGTGTGAGAATAATAATGATAAATAAAAATTACAGCTATTCCATTTATAAAAAATATCAGTGTATTGCAATTTCATTAAAGTAACAGTTTAATCAGAACAGGACCCGAAATTTTGAGCGATCCAAGAATTTGGGTTTCAAAACAGTCGCCTTCCATCTTAAAAGTATTAGTTATATATGGGTCACTCGTGCGAAGTACAGTTAAAAATGTATTTTGCCCGGTTCTTAGAGTTACCCGACAAATACCACTAGGAGGTGACAGTACTTTGTTTCTGAATTTAAAAGATTTTTTTTAATTACTTTTGTTTTTTAGTCAGGTACCGGAGGTAGGTGCAGCCAATCGCGGGGCCATGTGGCTGTGTTGGTTGAGTCGTTGCACCGTACACCTTCACACCCCTTAAAAATCTAAACTCAAAAAAAAAAAAAAAACAAACTGGAAATGGTTTTTACGAGTATATGTATATCTGAAGAGTATTTAACAGCCCCAATCTAGTGAATATCTAGTTTAGTATAGTTGGAAATGGAAAAAATTTAAAATCATTTTTCAACATTTTTTTGCCTTTCTTCACCCCTTTCAAAGTCGAGATTCGAAAAATCTAAAATTGTTTTATTAGATGTTTACATGAAATTTACACACACGCGCGCGCGCGCACACAACACACCAAAAATCGAATTCTTCATTTGTTATCAAGAAATAAAAAAAAAATGTATATAATAAATGTATTCGTAACTCTATTTTAACCATTTAAACTCGAAATTTCAAAGGGATCTTGCATTTACACCGTAAGAAGAACATGTATACAAATTTTAATCAAATTATCTTCAGTAGTTTTTGCTAGGCAAACAAGAAAATTACAAATTAATCGAAACTACTCTGCTTTCAAATGGACTTAAAATTTTTTTTTAATTACATTTTCGTAATCTCAAGGCTGTCGGCACACGTTTATCCGTAATTCGTTTGAATACTTTTATAACCCACAAAATTATGAAAATTTTCTTCACAAAATTTGATTGTTTCAACGATCTTTTATTTTTGGAGGAAATAATCTTTGATATACAATACATATTTAAAATGACGAGCACAAAATCATAATTGTTATTCCCGTATGTAATAAAAATATCGTAATCTTCTGACGTATTACAGGGCTAAATGGATACCCACTGTTCTAGAGAGGAGTTTTAAATTAATCATCGAGAAGAGAAATGACCTTTCTTACCATTCATATGTTTTTTTTACCCTTAATCCTCTACTTCTCCCATCTGGATTCGATAGCACTAGATTACGCTAAAGCTTACTTTAAAAATGAGGACTATTTGAACGGACATATTTGTTGTAATCTACAACAGGCGGGCTATAGCCAGTTTGATTTCATTCCCTAGTCGATAAACTTATCGGCTAAAACGGCTGTAGAAAAAACCCAGTCCTTTTAAAATACAATATCTACTCGTAATATCTGTAGATCGAGGTCCAGTCTAAAAAGAAAACACGATAAAATATAACATAAAACCACATGTATACGAGTTGGAAATAACCATTTTTAAAAAAAAAAAATATTCTATAAGTCGGGCGGACAAGGGTAGGGAGTTCGGTGTCGCTGCTATATTTTGCTGTCAGTAACATTCACGGATAGAAATCGTAAACGTTCCGGTTTTTGATGCTTTAATAATTCAGTATCGAAAGAAACTCATAGTAATTACTATTAAATCATATTAGTTTATTTTTCAATAGCAGAGAATCATTAAAAATACAAAAAAATATTTTTAAAAAATTGAAAATATTTCCTACCAAAGAAAAATATCAGTAGGAAAATCGAGGTTAATTATAGATAAATAGTTCAGAAATGATACATCATTAATCACCATAATGGTTTCAGGACATTATCGCCTACACGTAGAGAATAGTATGTGTGTGATACACGATACACTACTAGCTGTGATTACCTAACGGCCCTGTCCTATTTTTATATGAATCATAAGTAAAATAATGACTGGATAATAACAGATATTATATAGTGATGTAGCTGAATATTGAAGTAACTGAAAATCATACGTGTTTATATATATATATATATATATATATATATATATATATATATATATATATATATATATATACACACGTTAGATTAAGTTTTTAAGTATTAAAAAGTTTTATTTTTAATAATTATATTCTTTATAAGAAATATAGCCAATTTAATATAATTCACAGTATGAATCTGCATTTATTAGTGTACTAATAAATGTCCTTTAATAAGGCCCTTTTAATGACAATAAAAGTTATTCAATTTTTTTTTTTAGTATAAGGGAGAAAATAAATATAAACGTAAAGGGATCCACGTTAAAAAAAATCGAATGTGGACGCCACACGATTTGTACGACTATTAAATTACAAATACACAATTCAAAAAAAAATGAAAATTACATAAAATTTTATTTCATTAATGCTACCTGAAATTTTTTGATTTATTTCTTTGTTATTGAATTATTATTCATCGTAAATTTTTTTTTACAATGAGAGGTTAATAATTATTAATAAATCAATATATTTAAATTTAAAAAAAAAAGTTAAAAAAGTTTAATTTGAACGGACGTGTCTTTCCCTTGTAAGCTCCAATTATTTCATTAATTAAACTTTTATTTGAATATAACTCTGGAACCAATGAAAATATGTAACACTTACGATAGATCGTTGAAAATCTCTCAATGAGGGCTTATTAATGCAATTAAGAAAAAATACAAAATCAGAGTTTTTTTTGAGTTTGGACTTTTTTGGACGCTTTTGGTCAAGCCGATTGCAAAAAAAAAAGAGGTTCACAACTAGATGTAACAACAGTCCTAAATCCAAGATTTTAACATTCTACGGCTAATCTTTTTTGAGTTATGCGAGATACTTACGTACAGACGTTACGCCGAAACTAGTCAAAATGGATATTTCCGTTGAAATTTGAAAACCGAAATTTTTCGCGATTACAATATTTCCTTTTCGAAGTAAAAATAACGAAAAATTTGTAATAGAAAAAATCAGTTAAATTTACAAATAAGTGAGTAAATACACAATGAAAATAAACAAAACAGTCATCAATATAGATGGCTTTTATGGCATTTTCAATGATTTTCTTAAAATACAAAAAATATATATTTGTACAAATAAATCGTATTTTAATGAACTCGTAACATAAAAATAAAAAAATGTGGTTGAGAAAAATTAAAATGTCAATATTTTAGAATATCTGGACAAAATATATAAATTTAAAAGATTGAAAAATTTACTCTTCAATCTATAATTTTTTATTAGTAGACCCTCATACTGTTAGGTATCGAGGTACTATACTGAGCCTCTTGAGTTTACCAGCAGCCCCTGATAAGATGCAGCTTATCAAAAGTTTTGGTTCTGGTAAATGGAAGTGATGAAGTGTAACGATGCCTAACATCTGCTTCACATAACAGATTTCATATAAAATAAATCTCTTAAGTCACTCTCTCTGTCTCTTTTCAACTCCAACACTTAACCTACACTAGGTACCCTGCTATGCCGAGCAACCCAGCAGAAGGTTGATAACCAATAACGTCAGATACGGGTCTGTTTCTGATTTGTTAAGGACTGAAAATTTATTTTCAGCTGTGTCCTTGATAAGGTTGCAACTTGAATCGGTAAACTCCTTTTTCCGTCTCAGGAAATAGGAATTCAGTAACATAAAATAGAATGTTAAACAGATACAGTGAAAATATATGCCTGGCATATAAATAGCGGCCACACTAACAGGCTAGGGTTACTTGGACCAGGCCCACAAGAATTTAAAGTTTTATCTATTAAACAAAAAAAATAATAAAATAAATAGAATGAAACTGGAATGAATCTGAAATAAAGGTTAATAACACACATTCATATTTACGGTAATTCATTCAGAAATTAAAAATATGATTTTTAGTTATTAGATTATTTTCTACTGATTACTTCAAGATTAAAATGTGTGAAAATGTCATTTGCCTGACCGGGATTCGAACCCGGGACCTCCGGATGAAAGGCCGAGACGTTTATGTCTCCCGTGGCGCTAAAGCATTCTGTCGCCCTAAAACATAAGACCGAATGTCTGTGCCACAAACGGCTACTGAATCACGAAACTGTTTAGCGACCAGTGTCCTAACTAGCTCCTAGAGTTAACCTAAAAGCGTGAGCGGAATAAGCATGGTACCATACACCTCTCGCTTGCGTGTCCCACCGCCCACTTGTCATATATCACTAAAATGGGAAGGCGCAAAGACAGCAATTCTCGTGAAAGACAGCAATTTGCTGCCTCGCCTAGACCGCTGAATGCCAGCAAGTACCTGTCTACCATTAAAGCGCTTGGAGTACTAATCTGCCCGGTAGCCAGCTATATCTCTTGGTTAGCTTCGTACAGCAGCGCGGTAGGAGTCTTTTCCCTCAGGTAAACTACTGATGTCGGTTGAATAAAGCAACCGCATCAAGGATGTCCCACACGGTCAGACAATGCGGCACTCGCCACATTGACCCGCCGCTTGTGAATGTCCAATTTTCCCCTTGACCTCTAAGTTCCAGGGTGGCCTGAGTCCTGGCCCCCCCAAGAACTGGACAATCGAACATCATGCATTCGTTCGATTGGACCTCCCCGCAGACGCACAGCTCATCAGCTGCCAAGTGAAACCGAAACAAATATTGGTTTAAATTTACATGGTTGGATAGCACTCGGGCTCCCGTTGTCCTTAAAAACGAAAAAGAGGAATACTATCCGCACAGATCCTGTATAAATCTATAGAAGGACCTTCACTTAATCGTGGCGTGCCATCCTTGCTGCTATGCTTCCATCACGAGGCTGTAAAGCCTCGTCCGCAGGCGGGACATGGGCAACTGTCTGAAATTTAGAACCGGTGCATTAGGATCACCGTTCCGGTCCGGTACAGGCCCGACTCGAAACCGCATCCCAAATATCCCGGCCTCACAGCCTTTTCGCAATTTCCACATGGCCCGAAGTTTCCTCATTAAATCAATTAGGAGAGCCTTTCCCAGTCGATAAAAACGTTAGGTGGTAGTGGTTGGAAGAGGCCATACGAAGCCGATAGTAAGTCGCGTAAATACACTGATGGAAAGGCCTGCCGAGGCATTTGCATCGGTGGCATCCTGACAGTGGCCAAACTGATGACTGTGTTGTGTTATCAAGTTAAGAGGGCCTAAAAGACGACCTTCGGTAAAGTCCATCAGGGCTAGAAACGGTGGGGATGATGTGGCGACCGGGACGTCACAAACGCCGGTGTTCCTCTAAGGGAGTCATGATGCTCAACAATGAAACACTTTTTTTTTTTTTGTCTTCAGTCATTTGACTGGTTTGATGCAGCTCTCCAAGATTCCCTATCTAGTGCTAGTCGTTTCATTTCAGTATACCCTCTACATCCTACATCCCCAACAATTTGTTTTACATACTCCAAACGTGGCCTGCCTATACAATTTTTCCCTTCTACCTGTCCTTCCAATATTAAAGCGACTATTCCAGGATGCCTTAGTATGTGGCCTATAAGTCTGTCTCTTCTTTTAACTATATTTTTCCAAATGCTTCTTTCTTCATCTATTTGCCGCAATACCTCTTCATTTGTCACTTTATCCACCCATCTGATTTTTAACATTCTCCTATAGCACCACATTTCAAAAGCTTCTAATCTTTTCTTCTCAGATACTCCGATTGTCCAAGTTTCACTTCCATATAAAGCGACACTCCAAACATACACTTTCAAAAATCTTTTCCTGACATTTAAATTAATTTTTGATGTAAACAAATTATATTTCTTACTGAAGGCTCGTTTCGCTTGTGCTATTCGGCATTTTATATCGCTCCTGCTTCGTCCATCTTTAGTAATTTTACTTCCCAAATAACAAAATTCTTCTACCTCCATAATCTTTTCTCCTCTTATTTTCACATTCAGCGGTCCATCTTTGTTATTTCTACTACATTTCATTACTTTTGTTTTGTTCTTGTTTAAACACTATAAAAATAAAATTTTGCATACTCTCAAACTTCAAAACGATATATTTTTCTGTATCAGATCACTACTTGAAGTGCATTCTAGGCCATTTTTGAAAATACCTGGGAAAAATATTAAATGGCACTATTTTTGCTTAGGTTTTTTCATAACTTAGAGTTTGTCACGACAATTTTTATTTTTTTAATACTTCACAATCCTACTTATTTTCATTAAAAAGTTTTTATTTTGCCTCAAAAGTGCTAAGGCGGCTTAAGGGTATTAACGTTTCGTATCGAAAAATAGATTTTTTCGAGGTAAGAACGTACGCTTATTTCATGTTTCTATATTTAAGTTATTTAAAGCTTTTTAAGAGTTGCCATACTTTGTTAATTGAACGTAGCCTGGAGATCAATAGCACAAAAATTTCTTACCGCACTGGTTTAACGTAAAAATGATATGGCGAATATTTTGAAAAGGTACTTCATACATTTAATCTACAAAAGGTATAAAATTTACTTCTTCCTGCGTGGTTTTTATTACCACACGGTTTATTCATATCATTTTACTCAAATCTATAAACTTTGTTTAAAAATTTTATGTTTTTAATGCGTTTATTATCCATTTAACGAAGTTATTTTAAGTCGTACATAAAATAGTATGTTTTATGAACCCAATCTTTGTCTTTTACCCAAAATTCCTCGAAAACTACTAAAAATATAATTCTCTGACCTTTTTTTTTCAATTTGTGAGATCAAATTTCATGCAAACTCACTTTATTTATGTCCCAAGAGTAACAGCTTAGCTTAAAATTACCAAAGGCACAAAAATCAGGGCGAAATCTTTCACCAGCCTACACTCGCTAACGAAGCATTTCCGAACCTTGTATATATGAACTTTGTTCTTTATTTTAACCAATATACCACGTTCTGAAAGTTTGTTACATTCTTTGTAAATCACTCGGTATTATGAAGATGTACATATAAAGTGAACCTGACAACAGTATTAAAAACCATCAAATTAAAAACTAAAATAAAATAAAATATACAAAAAGGTCATTATAACTTATATAAATCAGTCTAACAGCTTTAAAAAATTTAAATAATTTGTTCTCTGTTTTCACCACAAGAATATTATTATTGCTTGTGTATAAAAAACTGATAAATAAACAAATTTCTTTTAATATCATACTATTATTGACTAAATAAACATTAAAAAAAAGGAAAAGGTAAAAAGATGTTATCAAAGGAATAATATTAATAAAATGGAAAATGAAGAGAACATAAAAACTGAAAAGCTTCATAACAGCATCTAAAATAAAAGGGAAAAAACTATAATAATAAAGAGTTACAGATTTATAGAAAAATGACTGGTTGTAATATTTCTGTACGTAAAATAACTACTAAAAACAACCGTATACATTACAAGTATAAAAATATTTTCAAGTTATTTACAACACAAAAAAAATAAAAACATTAACAAAAATACAAGATGTAAGCTATTTCTTGATAACATATAGGTTATAAATGTGTATACGAGTATTATTAACATATACACAGCAAACAAGGTATTTATTTTTTAAAGGAAAAAAAAACAATACTGTACAGACTTACCGAACAACAGTTATATTAAAGAAAAGAAACGAAATGTCATTTGTCATAAGATTAAATAGAGAAAGCATCAAATAACTAAAATTAAACGATATTTGAATGGTCAAAAACAGTTTGAAGAAACAAATAATCAATCCGTTCAAGCAGAAAATTAGAAAATTCAATAAGAAACGGTTATTATTACATTGTTAACTACTACGTTAAAGATTATGAGAGACTGGATAAATAATTAACAGACAAAATAAAGGAATTATATAATTTTTTTTTTTTTTTAAGAAAAAAGAAAGTGCATAAAATTACAGATTATGTATATTTAACATTTTCAAAATAACAATGATTGAATAAAATAATTATTAACAACTATTTCCGTAATAAATTATTATTATTAATAAGGGAAGATGAGACGACATCAAAATAAATACAACAATAAACGAAAGTTATGCAACAGATTTAATGTTAAAAATAATAAGAAGAAAAAGTACAGATAAAAAGGAAAAGTATACAGACTTAATGTTTAGTATAATAAATAAATGTTACGTATTTTACATATATAAGTAACTGAAATTATTTTTACGGTAATAAATCTGTAATATTTTGATAAATAACAAAGACTGAAATTCTTTATCAAATATATGCCAACAGGTCCGTAAAGAGTTACTTGACACCAGTCTCTTCTGAAAACTACATTCTAATTGTTATATATAATAAAAATACCGTAGCAGGATAACCAAAGAAAACGAGGAATGAATCACTATTCACTATAGAGATTGGTTGTCAAATGAATATCATTATTCAAAGAGCTAGTAACAATGAATATTGCCCAATGAATAGGTATAAGTACCTCATACATTGTCTTCAAAAAAGAACGATAGGATTTTGAACGTGGATTAAATGAAACAAAAATACTTAACACTTGATGTTGTTTATTTATCCAGTCCGCTATCTCAACAGTTTTTTAAGTAACTAATAAATTCCTCAATATGTGCATCATTAATCGCTTGGCAAATCATAAAAGAATTGTGCGGTTTCTGGTAATTCAAATCAAGGCAGTAGAGACATTTTTTTGAGAAATGTTGGCAGCCCTGATGGCGTTCCCACCCAAACATTTGTGTAACAGCAGTTCAAACCACCACATCGGTTTTGATGGGGAAAGTCTTTAAAATCACACCGAAACATACGGATACGAAAACAGAAATTTGTAGCGTAACGAAAAGTTCTATATCGTCCTGCTATAATAACTCCGTAACTATTAGTCTCAGAGACGTAAATGCGGTGTAATTTTATATATTACACGGTCAGCTCGCCGATACGACTTTGAGTTTGTGTCACTGGTGAGCGGATTGGCAGGGAGGGGGCAAGCCCAGATCGTCCAAAACTGGCGCTCTCACTAATTTCCATTCAGTGTAGTTCACGACTTAGACGTGATAGCGCGATGATTGCAGTGTTTTGTTTAGAGTTTGTCGAGATAGATCGATTTAAGTAATAATAAGGGAATTTTTGACAATATTTATGTGTAAAAAATTAAAGTAAACGTGTAAAAAAGTATAAAAATTCAACTCAGCTCGCGTAAGAGCCAGCGAGAAATATAAATTGCCCATATCGTCGGAAAGGGGAGGTTATGGGCCACGCATAGGTATCCCAATGTCCGGTTCCGAGTGAGCGAAACTGTTTCAAGAGCGTCGCAAATCTGGCACAGCGCGCTCAGTGAACAAGCCGGCGGCGCGAGCACCTCTACCGCTGCTGTACCTGAACTAATGGACATAACGAGTGAAGATAACACCCATTCATCTGTCGAAGATGAATGTCGATGATGTCGAAGAAAAATACGATTGTGGCTCTCCCATTTAACTCTTGGTCGGTCTGCAGCTCGAAGGAACTTCATCCAAGGTCTGTAACGTTTCACGTTAAACCAACGGTCATGCGCCCCGACACAATCCCGATTTTTATATTGTTGCTGAGATGTGTTTAGTTCGTTTCTATGTCCGCTGTTCAAGAAAAAGTAAAGTGTATTTTGTGGTACGCTTTATTAAAGTCCGTAATTTTAGTTCAACGTGCATTTCTACGTGAATATAGTAAAAAGCCACCGCATGAAAACAATATACGACGTTGGTTCAAACAGTTAGAAGAAACTGTATTTGTTCTCTAGGAAAAATCAACTGGCAGACCACAAATATCACACGAAACTGTTGAACGAATTAGATAATCTGCAAACAGAAGTCCTAATAAATTCAACTCTCGTCGAAGCCTCGAAATATTTCGAAAACAATACACAGTTTTACACAAATATTGAAAAATACGCGACCTACGTCACTTAAAGGAAAGAATTAATGACACAATTGTAACTGTAACAGAAAATATGTCAACTCGGGTACGAGCAAAAATAACACTCGGAAAATAATATTCGGGATGGGTATCTATTGGACGTTTGGCGAACGATTAATGTTGCACGCATTGGAATTTATTAGCTATCTAAAACAAATGTTTAAGATGACAAATTTGATAAATGAATAACTTCAATAGTAAATATATTCGTTTTCATTTATTCCATGTTCAAAACACTACTATTGTTTTATGAAGACCCTTTAGCTACATTACAAGCATATCATTTCAGGCAGATATTGTAAATAGAAAATTAAAATAAAATTTAAAAAAGTTATTAAACGGAAAAAAAAACAGTGGATGATCCAAAATAATATTTACTTAATGAAAATTTTGTAATGTTTTTTGCCTCAAATTTTACTTACAATCGGTTCCACTTGTACAGAAACCATAAGTAAATTGGATTACAACAATCACATGAAGAGAAGTTTCCATGGAAACCCCTTAAAGGTATACATTCTAAAGTCTTTATGTTTTGTTGTCTTACATTTTAAATTTTTTGTTTTTTCTAAAGGTCTTTTTCTAAAGTCTTTGGACTTAATCAAATTAAATATTTTTCTTACTTGCTAGAAAATTACTTAAATTGATTAAGTCCAAACAACAAAAAATTATTATTATTTATCAGAACGGTAACACAATAACAAATTTAAAATAAATATTACAACATCAAAAAAAAGCTCTACAAATAACACAAGAAAACAGAAACAGGAAATGAAACAGTAAAACCAGCATAATCAGCTAGTTAATATTGAGATGATGCACAATACTAAAGGGATAAAATTCCATCCCAAGTAACAAACACTCCCAGATACAACACATCGTTTCAACCCTTAACATCCTCGCTATGAAGGAGGTTACCAGAAAGTAACCTCCTAGAAAGGTTCGCTAGAAGGTTCACAACCAGAACGTTGAGTAAATAACGTAAAATAATTTTCTTGAAGAACCTGAATTTATAAACCAATTGTATTCTTTGCTGACTTTTGTGAGTAGTATAAAATGGTTGTTTTACCTCTCATCGCTTAATAGAAGATAGATCACTGTTCTGTGGTTGGACAGTTATCAATCAGATCAAGCAACCGATCTAATGGATTGATAAGATAACCAATCAGATGGAAACAAATGAATGAGTTGGTTTTCAAAATAAAAAGGGTGATAAAACACTAAACGAGGTATGACAGTTCAATTTTTGAAATTTACCTGAGCAAAAAATACCATTGGTATAAATTATACATTAGTGACGACGTAACGTTGTCCTCGAAGTACACCCCTTGGGGATTTATACGCTGGTTTAGAAGGTGTCCTAATTTCTGGTAACTAATTTGATATACTTTTGTCATTGCGGTACTTATTAGGGACGTCAAACAATTATCTTTTTCAGCGAAATCTTTAATTTTGAAAACGGCCAGAAATCATAGGAGGCTGAGTCCAGTAAATGATTAAGAAGACTAATTCGTTATTTCAGGTTTTGACCAAAATCTCTGTCACAATGAGCGCATCATAATTTGATGCATTGCCATGATGTGTAAATATTTATCAGACCATCGATCAAGTCTGAACAAAAATAAACTTTTTTTCAGCTTATTTTAATTTAGTTTTATTCATCTATTACACCCACCAAATCTTGAACTCTGTTCGCATTCGCAAACATCATTTTGTTTTTGTCGGCTCACTTTTACGAACGGCGGGGGTCGTCTTCCTATCTTCTTGTAAACCTTTGAATTTCTTTTTCAAAGCAGTTTCACTATAATGATACATTCAACAATTCTGAGATCACAGTAATAACTTAGTCGATTTTCACACAAATTTAAGCTTATACATTACTCAAAATTATTTATTTTTACTCCAAAGTGTTCAAGAAAATTCAAAAGATTGAAAAGATCAAAGTGTTCAAAAGATTCTAGATGTTAGAAGCGTATTAAAAAAAAAAACAATTTTAGTTGAGATGCGTTAGGCATGAACCACAAGGATTTTTAAATTTAAAACAGAATATATTGTGAAAAGCAACTAATGTCCAATGCAAATTAAAATTACAAGCAAATACAATAAATTGAAAACATACGTTTAATTGAATTATATATGTAGATTAGTTTCTTCCCGCACTTTAAATTTACTAACATCTTTAACTCAAATTTCAATTTTTAATCTTGCTATAAACTACGCAAAAAAAAATTGTGGTAACTAAATCCCTAAAATAATTACCAATATATCATTTTCTATTGTAAAAATATACTATTGTATACATACACGCGCGCGCGCCCACACACACACACACACACACACACACACACACACAAACACAAACACACAAAATGATGTAAGAGAATAGATACTCTTAAAAACCTAATTCATAGTTTTCTCTTTTTATTTTAACTTTTAGATTGGCTATGCTATCGTAATTTATTAAAGCATCATCATCTATTATTATGACGTGATAAAAAACTAGATGAAAAAAAAAAAAATAGAAAAACACCCTTTAATAAATCTAGATTGTGTATAGGGTTATATATAATAGAATGAATAACAAAAACAAAATAAAAACAACCCGGCAACAAATCATTCCGGTTTTTTGCTTAGAGCTACTGAGTTGAGAGTAAAGGAAGATATGCTAATAAGGAATTCAAAGTATTAAAAAAAAAGAATAAAAAATAAAAATAAAAAAGGATAAAGAAAGGAGTCTTGTAATCGAAACAACCAAACGTACCTACCTAATTTTGGTTGGGTACGACTAACCAATCGAGCAACAGCGAATGCTGAATGTTGAAGCTGAAGCTAACCTGCCTTTAGCAATTTTTATATTATTATTATTATTATTATTACTATGCTACAACATATTTGTGCGAGAATACTATATCAGTGCGTGGGCTAAAATACTGGCGCTACTACATCAGGTTCTGGTTTGTGGTTCAACTTAACCGTTCATGCTAATCTATGTTCCTTGTTTTTTTGTTTTTTTTTTAATACTTTGCAAGGTATTAAATAATTATTTTTCATTCAAGTCCTACTAAAAGGTAAGTATTATTTAACTGATTTAATAAAGAAGGAACTTTTAAAATCACACCGATATATATATTTCCGTAAATATTTCGAGAAATTCTAGCTTTGTTATCATAAAAATTTTTAGAAAAATATTTGAATATAAAGAAGAGTATTTAAAATATAATTTTTTCTCTAAACGAAGAAAATACGTAATATAAAATAAAGAGATAAACCGGTTTCATTTCTCCTACCGAGATTGAAGCGTAACTATCAAAAAGTAAAAAAGGTTATTTATCACTGTGGTACATTTAAAGCCCCTGAAGTGTAAGAGACATCAAACAGAGATGCTTTCTATAAGAATAATGATGTGAACATCTTTATTCTTATACAATAAGCATTTATTGAAATATACAGACAATCTCCGTCAAGAACAAAGTGGAAATATTATATGTAGGCTGAAATTAAGTTACATTTCAGAGGGCACGGCATGTTGATTTACAGCAGTATATTCGGCTCGGTAAACAACATAACTTGACTCCATACTTTCCATACTAAGCTTGGCATGGATGTTTGTTGTTGTTGAAAGTCGTTTTCGTACAAGACTTTAACACGTGTCAGATAAGGATAATAACATAAATAAGAACCAATGTAACATAATGAAAATTATTGGTGGTAATACTTACAAAACGACAATATTATGAATTTAAAAAAAATTACTTCGGCATTAACAAATTTTCTTTCGATCAAATACTGATTTTAGATCATCCGAAATAAATAGTTTCCCATGATAATAAAGTTTTATTTTGGACCCGGTAACGCTGCCCTATTGCCAGAACGTTTACCACATTTCACAGCTACCAATCTCACTACTGTATAAATCATAAAAAATAACGTATAGATAACCTAAAAAGTTTTCTTTTTTTTAACCTCCGAGACTACTTTTAGTATTGATTCAAAAGATGAAATGAATGAAATTGTTGCAGCGTGCAAAAATGCACGTTTTTTTTTTTGTCTTCAGTCATTTGACTGGTTTGATGCAGCTCTCCAAGATTCCCTATCTAGTGCTAGTCGTTTCATTTCAGTATACCCTCTACATCCTACATCCCTAACAATTTGTTTTACGTATTCCAAACGTGGCCTGCCTACACAATTTTTTCCTTCTACCTGTCCTTCCAATATTAAAGCGACTATTCCAGGATGCCTTAGTATGTGGCCTATAAGACTGTCTCTTCTTTTAACTATATTTTCCAAATTCTTCTTTCTTCATCTATTTGCCGCAATACCTCTTCATTTGTCTACCCACCTGATTTTTAATATTCTTCTATAGCACCGCATTTCAAAAGCTTCTAATCTTTTCTACTCAGATACTCCAATTGTCCAAGTTTCACTTCCATATAAAGCGACACTCCAAACATACACTTTCAAAAATCTTTTCCTGACATTTAAATTAATTTTTGATGTAAACAAATTATATTTCTTACTGAAAGCTCATTTCGCTTGTGCTATTCGGCATTTTATATCGCTCCTGCTTCGTCCATCTTTAGTAATTCTACTTCCCAAATAACAAAATTCTTCTACCTCCATAATCTTTTCTCCTCCTATTTTCACATTCAGTGGTCCATCTTTGTTATTTCTACTACATTTCATTACTTTTGTTTTGTTCTTGTTTATTTTCATGCGATAGTTCTTGCGTAGGACTTCATCTATGCCGTTCATTGTTTCTTCTAAATCCTTTTTACTCTCGGCTAGAATTACTATATCATCAGCAAATCGTAGCATCTTTATCTTTTCACCTTGTACTGTTACTCCGAATCTAAATTGTTCTTTAACATCATTAACTGCTAGTTCCATGTAAAGATTAAAAAGTAACGGATTAAAAATGCCATGCCAGACCGGAATTCGAACCTGGGACCTCCGGATGAAAAGTCGAGTACCACTCGCGCTACGGAGGCCGGCAACCTAAAACCGATTTTACTAAATTTAATGCCGTATATATCGAGAGATATCGTCTATATCGTAAGTCATTGTAGACATCGTCAACATCGATCGTTGTATTTTTCACTATCGACTTCCTCAGACAGTTATTATATGATTAAATATTATGTTATTAAATTATTACGGAAATTTTATTTTTTTAACCTCCATGACCACCGTTAGATATTGCTTCAGAGGATGAGATCAATGACAATTTCTGTAGCGTGTGAAAATGTCATGGCTGACCGGGATTCGAACCCGGGAACTCCGGATGAAAGACCGATACGCTAT
The DNA here is from genome assembly GCF_047948215.1 of Lycorma delicatula. Taxonomy (NCBI): domain Eukaryota; kingdom Metazoa; phylum Arthropoda; class Insecta; order Hemiptera; family Fulgoridae; genus Lycorma; species Lycorma delicatula. The sequence continues at coordinate 126,348,298 of NC_134461.1, read as the reverse complement.
TACTCACGCCACGGAGGTCGGTACAAATTATTACGGAACTAATAACATGTAAACACTCCCCAGACAATAATAATAAATTATCAAATTTCAGTGAAATCGGTTACGTAGTTTCTGAGTTATTAGGGCACACACAAAACAAAAACTGTGTTTTACTTATATGGGTATTTCATATTATAATATACACACAAATCTAGCGTATAAGAATCATCTGGATTACACAACAATCTTCTTTCTTGTGTAATCTAACCTGCATGGTGGACGAACGTTTACCAAATATTATTTTTTTATGTTTAAAAAAATAATTTTTTTTTAATGAAGCTTTCGCTTTTTGAAAAAAAAGAGAAAAATAAATAGTTAAATAAGTGACAAGACATTTTAAATATGTTATGAAAACTACTTATATTTGAAAAAAAAAATTATTGTAACATTCCTGTAAGTTCATTATTATTAGGCTTGTGAAAACTTCTTATATATATATATATATATATATATATATATATATATATATATATATATATATATATATATATATATATATATATATATATATATATATTATTTTTAACCTATTTTTTTTTTGTTTTTACACTATTTTCAACGAAAGAAATTATCATGAAATTATACGTGTATATAAATAGGAAAGATAACTCTTACAACAAAAATGCAACTACATTATTTAATGAAGCGGGCTTGGACTTCCGTATCCATAGCAACCACTAATATCCACCAATAAAATCACAACTCTAGATACCACCAGACCAATAGTGTCATTTTAATAGTACAACAAAACTAACTTAAGATGAATTTTATACATGAAAACTAGACGTAATACTTTATTTAACATTGTAGATATGTAATTTATTTTTTCAATATTTTTAAAACTAGATTATATATATTAATAAAAATAAACACATTTAGCTTCCTTTTTTAATAAAAATATAGAAAATGGTAATAAAAAATAATGAAATTATTCATATCGAAAGATTTATACAATTTTTACTTTCCCGTCTGGATAGCTATGTAGCTGTAGAAGGGAAAGTATTTGAATCCGTTCAATATTTGGATTTTGGTATTTTTGTTCACCGGTTCTTGACGTTTTCACATCTAAGAAACACAAAAACCAGATGGAGATTTTCCGGATGTTAGTGTTCGTATGAACGTATATGTTTTCGGTGTTGGCCGCTAAATCACCTTATTTCTCGAGAACTACTGGATCGATTTTTACAAAACTTGGTCAGATTACTCCTATATATGGGGGCATTGATGCCATTAAATTTCAAACATAAAAGGTCAACGTTGTGAAGTTGTAAAGTTGTAAAGCAAGGTCACCCTCGGTAACTCGATATTTCACCCAAAGGTCATATTTTTTAAGCACATTTGTTAACAATTAAAAAATAACAATATTTACAAAAAACATTTTTGAAATATCGTACCCACACCATTGTTGTTGTTGTTGTAGTCGTCTGCTATGTTGTACGTCACAGGTGAACGGTAAATTATATAAGTGAATATTTCAAGTTTAAAAACAAATATAAAATTAGTGATCTGGCTGGTATCGAACTCAATCTTCCGGTCGACTCGGTATCTCGTGCGTTAAGCCTCGCAGATACACCGATCTGCGGACGTACAAGCGAATTTTTTCTACATAAATTGGGAAATTACATTAGTTTAGTTAGCATCGGCCGTCGCCGTTACTACCGCCACATCAGTGCGATTTCAGTACAGTATGCGCGCGCTCGCGCTTTAGTTAGAATTTAAGAATTAAATAAATGAAAAATTATTATATTTAAATATAATGATAAATATTTTAAACTGTGTGGGTATGTTATGTAAGCCGTGCATAAAAAATAACCCACAGTCGTAGGACTTTCCCAGAAGGCGGCTTTAGTCGCGTGACTGGAATGTCCTACAACTGTGTTGTCAACTTTTTTCGTATAAATTTACATGAATTTTATAGTAAATTAAATACTGTTGTTTTTAGAACGCCACGTCCGATTAATTACTTAAAGAACCAACGAATTATATATATACATATATATAATACAAAAAGAAAATAACAAAATAATATTGGTTTCGTTATCCATCATATTAAATACCACATGACAATAATTTCAAAGATTTTAATTAAAACTGTTTAATTAACATTTCAATTACAAAGATTGGAAATCTTCCAAGAAAAGGACATTTAATCAATCTGAGCATAGTTGAACGTACTCCGATGAAACAATGTACAACATAATATACAATAGAAATTTCATCAGTATAATACAATAGAAACGCTTTAAACATAATATTAAGAACTAATTGATTAATAATTTAAACAGTTCATCAACAGAAGTGGTTATAATTTTTAAATAATCTGTAATAGGTCAACGACAATTTAACCTTAAGATGTTTCACTTTTATTGAACGGATCCTTCTAGTAAAGAAAAAATAAAAAAATAATTTTACAAAATCAACATACCAGTGAGACTTTTTCTAATATGACAACAAAACCACCAAAAAAAATTGGTAAATGATAATGAAGGCTAGATCGATGGAATTTAGAGGCCGATGCTGAAGTCGATAAAGATGTTAGACTTAAATCTATTACAAAGGAAAATAAACAGATATGTAATTGATTTTTCACAAAAATTATTCCACGGATGTAACCGGAGGAAAGTACTATGTACCGAAACAGATGTGAGTTTTTATATAATTTTGTGAAAATTATATAACATATTTATTTTCTTCTGCAAATATGGATTTTTAATCAAGTAAAGCATTCATCCATCGATTATTTTAAATCTGTTACTTTCATTTCATTCCGGATCCCAAGAGGTACTTATGTATTCCTAGTTAATTTGTATACGCGTACAGTTACGAACGGGTTAAGTTATTCAATTTATAACCTGATTATGACGTAAAAAGGGAATTAATAAGAAAGATAAAAATCGGTTGCTATAGAAACACATCACATTATTTAACGCAGTGAATGAGGACGTATATTTCCATAGTAACCTCTATTATTTACCAACTCATCAACCATCTTGCCAATCCAAAGCGGTTATTTCAATGCTATGGGAAGAGAAACTGAGACCGTGTTAATAATATACAATCACAGATTATAGGAATAACAAATTTGTTAAGTTAACAAAATGGGTAGAGGAGCCTGAAATCCTCAGGGCCGTGCACGGTGAACATCCTATCTTGGATACAGCCGTCGAGGACTTCCTTAGAGAAATCAAGATGGTTCAGTAGCTAGGGAGGAAGGAAGCCCCAAAGAATCACTGGGTGTTAGATACCTCGCCAAAGATCCAGCAGGTCTTGGTGGCGGTGAACATCTGTTTTTCAGGTGAACCTCATGTAGGGTTGTCGACGATATAGAAGTCGCCCGGTACTTCAAGTGTCAGGGCTTTTGTCACACCTCTTTCCGCTGCAGAGCGCAGTCTCAGATGTGTGGTCACTGTGCTCTTTCGGGACACAGGGCCAGCCAATTGCCCTGCAAGTCTACGCCTGCCAAGTGCGCCGCCTGTATCTTGGTGGAAGGCAGCGATGCTGGACACCGGTACGGGAATAGGCGGTGTAGGGAGTATGAGATTGCTCGAGCGAGCTGTAAAGAATACAGCTTATGAAGACGCCTGAATTGGGGGAAGCCTTTGAGGATGGACTCCACCACGACTAAGGGAAAATCCTTGTATTAGTTAATACAGGATCTGGGAGCAAAGTATGTCTCGAGCTTCTTTTTAAGGTCAACAGGTGCTCGGGTGCTCACCAATCATGTTAATTTAAATCAATATCTTTTTCGGTTCCGTCTAGCAATTGATGAACTGTGAGTCTGCGGGAAGGTCCAGTCAAATGAAGACCTCATGTGTGACTGTCCTACTCTTGGGGGTCCAGAGACCGGGCCACGCTGGAACTTAGAGGTCAAGGGGAAAATTGGCCGCTGATAAGCTGCGAGTCAATGTGGCAAGAGCCGCATTGTCGGGCCGTGTGGGAGTTCCTTGATGCGGTTTCTTTGTTCAACCGACATCAGTAGTTTACCGAAGGGAAAAGACTCCTACCGCACTGCAGTGTGAAGCTAATCTAGAGATATATATGGCCGACCACCAGCCAGTTAAGGCTCAAAGCGCTTTAAAGTGGTGGATAGGTACTTGTTGGAATTCAGCGACGTAGGCGTGGCAGCGAACTGCTATCTAGACGAAATAAATTTTAATTTACGGATGTCATATATATTTTTAGTAGTTGACGGGGTGCGCCTACCAATGTTAGCAAATATATAACAAGTGAGCGGTTGGGACACGTAAGCCGGTGGTGTATGGCAACGCACTTAGTTCGCTCATGCTGTTAGGTAAGTTCTAGGAGCTATTTAGGATACTGGTTGCCGTTTGTGGCACAGACATTGGGTCTTATGCTTTAGGGCGACCAAATGGGGTGGTGGCAGGAGAAATTCCAAGCAAACCAAACATACAAATTAACAAGAAAAAATATTTTGTTCACGATTTACAAATCCAGTATCATGCAAAGACCAGATTTAATTTTAAAGGTAGATTAATAAATATTTCTTTTTGATAATATTCAAGGAAATACATTTCTATGTAAAAAAAATTATAGACCACTTTACATAATTCATACAAAAATAATAATAACAAAAATAAAAAAAAATAAACACCCAATAATTTTTTCCTAAAAACGTAATCATACCAAAAAGTATTTAAAATATCCATACCTCGAGTAATAAAAACTAATTATATTTTTAAAAGGATTTGGATAAAATAAAAAATAAATAAAAACTATTTCCAAACTGTCTAACGCTTTTTAAAACCACTTCATTTCAGACCGTATAACTAACTCAAAAATATTTATAAGATGAAAGTTATAATTTATTACAACTAAAAACTTGTAAATACCAACAATAAAAAAAATGTGATTTATGAGATATCTTAAATAGGTTTATATTTTAAACGCAAGATGATTTATTAACTGGTTTTATAGAAAAATATATATTAAAGAGTTATTATAACAAAAATATACTCAAAAATAAAAATAAAATTCAATTAAATTTTCTAATCTAATAAAAAGAGTATAAATGATGAAAAAGAGGTTTAATTCTAAAAGAAATCGCATAACACATTGGGCGCGTGGTCTATGCACACGTGAAATCTGCTGAACACGCACACACGCGTATAATACAGCGGCTTTTCTATCACGATTGGTGGGGGTCAGCATATATATTGTATGACTCGGTGTCGTATGTTACCGCATCAGAAACGTATATACTGTATTTTGTAACTGTGCAGTCCCAGTTGAACCGACATTTTTTGGCAGAATTTTAAATTTGCGTGAACTTTTATTATTCTTGAAATGATAAAATTCTTTCTTTAATAAATTATTTGTATTTCAGTTGGTGCTGATTAGACAATAATGTTTTACTTTTATTTTATAATTATATATTGATACTATTATTTTCATTTTAAATTAATATTTTTTGGCGATTATATCCGTTATAATAAAATGTATGTTACATGAATATTTTTAGTTTTATTATCCTTTTAAATAAAAAGTTAATATGTACAATGGATTATTTCATTACGTGTTTAAAACATAATAGCACAGTTACTTGACTTGTTTGTCAGATCTATTCAAAAAGATTCAGAGAGGAATTTATGTAAAAAAATAATTTTCAGGTCGTAAACAAGTAATAAGATAGATGAAAATAAACTGTAAACTAATCTAAATGATATGAAAGTAAATTAACAAATTCTAAATCAATTACTGATATCAGGATAAATTAAGGATTGATTGCGTAAATTTTAGCACAGACGTTTTATAAGTAAAATCCACAGTTCTTTCTTTTTTCATAAAACGAAGAAATAAAGTTTTTTGTCTAATTAAAAGACTAGAAAATTAGTCAACATAAATTGCCAGCAAGAATAAGTAACAAATTTACGAATGCGCTCAATCACGCGCAAATGAGTGTTCAGCATATACGATGCAAATCCTGTGCACACCACGCGCTAGTGCGTGGTCGAGTTTTTTTTAGGTTATTCAAACGTTTTATATTCCAAGATGTATATATATACACTTGTGAATTAAATACAAAAAAATAATAATAATAATAATTCAGCACGGAAAGTTAATGCACCGTTGAAAAGCAATCGGTGAATGTGTTAATACATAACCCAACCTAAGAGAGGTTCTACATCTTCTCTTCGGATAACGGACAGAAATTCTGCGAATTTCTCGGGAAAATGGAACTTTCTACAATAAACTTTCTTTTCCACCCATAATAAAAGAAACTATTTAAAATGAAGTAAACAATTCCACAAGAAAAATCTTTGCTCTAAGACCCGGAAGTATGCGATCTTATACATTTAAATGAACTATTAAAAGGTGCCGATTTCTTAACCTTAGTTTTTCAAAAGCTTTCACCAGAACTATAATTATAAAAAAATTGTACTACTTACAAAATATTATTTCTAAAACCTTTGCTAAATTTAAATGAAAAAGAATTAATTTAACTTAGAGTTAGAATTAACTCTAACTTAAAAATGTTAATAAAAATATAAAGTAATTTAGCCTACGGTAAATTTAGTCTATAAACATCAAATTTACTCGAAAGTTATGATATCAATACTATATTTTTCAGGAATCGATTAGATCAGTGAACGATAAAATATAATTTATTCCTTCTGGTTGAAATAGTTAAAACAGGAATAAAAACGTATAACTAAGTTTACAACTTGCGATTTTACATTTATAAATCAAGAATTTTCGTTATTATATCAGGCACGAAACGAGTTAAAAAATATATATATATATAAAATCGGGTTTACGACAGAAAAATTATTAAAATTTATTTATTTATAGACTGTGTTACATGTTAATACTATACATACATCTTATGTAATAACAAATCGGATATATAGAACGTATACGAGTGAAAGTTGTTGGCAGTGTAGACATATCATTATTCTCAAATGTGTAATCGAATGTTTTGGACTGAACACAAATTGACCAATGACCAATAGGTTATCGACTATAATTTTAAAGGAATGCATATTCGATTTTTTTCTAGAATGCATAAATAATAAACTGCAATAAAAATTACAGCTCATGTGCATTACTAGAACAGACATATGGCGCACGCGCGTAAACACATACACATATATGTATATTTACACGTAGATATATCATAAGTATACTCGTATGCATAAAAGTACTATAATATCATAAGTACTATAATATGCGTAAAAGTTGAATAAACAATTTTAATATTTAAGCAATCGCACTATAAACACACCAGATCTGTATAGTTTAATATTCGGGACGCCAGGAAATACCGCACGATTTCCTTGTGTTGGTCATAGCAGGTAATCCGACAATGAATTTGCTGATCCTGGAAAGATCAAAGAAGACGTAAGGGATGAGTAAGTTGGAGACAAGGTGATCTTGCTAAGGAAGTGGCAGGATAGGTGGCGGCGAGGTACCGTTGGCAGATGGACGTACTCCCTCATTCCGGACATTATGAGCTGGATAGGATGAAGTCATTGAAAGGTGGGCTTTTGAACTCAGTGCCTTACGGACCCAGGAATGCATAAATTATATAACTTTTTCTGGAATGCATAAATAATAGACTGCAATAAAAATTACAACTCATATGCATTACTAAAATAGATACGCACGCACACACATATAGCAGTACAAGAACAGTACATATCTATATGTTCCAGTGGTTCTGGGGCATCCAACAGTTATCTATGTGAGAGAAAGAGAGGCTCTCGGCTGAATGTAAGTACTGTGGAGACGAAGATACAGTTGGACATTCATTTTGTGTGTCCGAGATGTCTGGAATAAAGACCGGTGATGCGGTTTTGCAGTTTATATTTTCCAGCGAGAATGGATGGAGGGCTAGTTCAGAACAGCCCTAAAAGCAATGATGCAAGAAGTGTAAAGTGTGGAAAAAGAGTAAAGGTGGAAAATTAACCGCTGTTGGGTAGGAGTAGAGAGGTGGTAGCCTGGACAAAGAGGTGGTTGGGTGCCCTCAGTGGTAATCAACCTGTTGAGGTGTCTAGCGCTTCCTGATGTAGCCATAAAGTCCCGTGGCGAGTGTAACATACTGTATTAAAACATGCTGTATTACGGGAGAGGGGTTTTAGCCGGTGGAGCCCAACACTACGGTCGGTATTGGCGGGCGGTGGCTGGGAGAGCATAGCTTTCCTCTCCACCAACGTAAAAAAAATTATAATTTATCATTGCAAAACTGTAATGTGGAAAGAAAAATTAGAATGTAAGAAATGATCCTGACAAAGATGGGAAGAAAAAGAGGAAAAAAATTACTGCTGTAACACCTACTACTAGAAAAGTTTATTTTACTTAAACTTTTACCAAAGTTATGATCAGTTGATAAAATTTAAATAAACATATTAATAATAATAATGAAAACGCATATTTGAAGCGTTTTTCAAGTTCTACACGATCATCAGGAGGTTAAATATTACTTAAAATCACCTTTAAGTTGTAACTGTGCACCATCATAATGTTTTCATCAAAATATCTGACATCATAAATATGCTTTTAGGTAGTTTACATCTTCTGATAACGGTGTAAAACCGTGAAACGCTTAAATATAAAATGGGTTTACTATTAGTGACGAACGCATTTTTATAATTATTATAAATATTTTTGAACGAGTAAAGGAGCATGGAGAGAATTGAAGGAAGAAAAAGGAAACGTTCGTAATTTTAACAGATGTCAAAGAAGAAACAGGTTAAAAAAAAGAAAAATGCTCAGGAATGAAAAAGAAAATGAAGGATGTCCAAAAAATGATACCCGGTTTAAAGCAGAATAAGAAGGCTTTTTTTTATCTAAGATAAATCTTCAGCCAATCTCCGTTAAAGGTTTTTCTGAAAGGAAGAAACAGAAAAATATTGTGATTAATGAATAAAATTTACATATCATAATCCACTCTTTCTGACAAAGACCAGAATAGAAGATTAAGTTTATATAATTAATTTTTATGAAAAACAAACATTTTACCGTCTGTATCGATATAAAAACTACAGGTTCCTGATCAATAAAGCTCAAATATGTTAACAAAGAATAAATTTCTTGACAAATAAATGGAATTTAAATCGATGTTACTAAGAACTAAATAATAGTATAATGTATTTTTTTATAAATCCGACACGGAACTTGAAACTAACATGATAATTTTATACAATCAACTAACTATAATCTTAGAGTAATTTTAAAGGAATATTTCCTATTTTTTTTTTTTTTTTTTTTGGAAAACTAGGAATACACTTTAGGCAGAATCTAATATTCTTTCGAGCCAAATTAAAAACTATAACAAAAATAACAATTTTTTTTTTGCTAATAAATGAAGGCAGTTATTATTTACTTTTTCAGCACCTACACACTAATGACTATTACAGATGTTGATGAGAATTGAATTTCAGTTAAGTATGAAAAACACAAAGCCTGACAGGAATTCAAACGTACGACCTAACGGATTGAAGATGGAGACGTACCACTCTGTTGCATGATAGTGACTTATATAATAATTTATTATGAAATAACTTCTTTTTTTTAATAAAATAGGTAAAGAAATACTTGTATTGTTGACTTTAATTGTTGATGCGACTATAAAGTCGTATCAACAATTAAAGTCATTAGCGAGTTATCAGTGTAATATAACTGTACTGATAAATTTGTAGTTTTGAACAAACTCAGGTCAACTACTCCTGCCGGCCTCCGTGGCGCGAGTGGTAGCGTCTTGGCCTTTCACCCGGTGGTCCTGGGTTCAAATCCCGGTCAGGCATGGCATTTTTCACACACGCTACAAAACATTCATATCACCCTCTGCGGAATGAATTGCTTGAGTGTGGATCCGAAGGTAAAACAAACCAAAAAAAAGAGGTCAACTACTCCTGAGACGTGTGGTTAATTTAAACCCAACCACCAAAGAACACCCACCGAGTTGATCTAATGGTGAACGCGTCTTCCCAAATCAGCTGATTTAAAAGTCGAGAGTTACAGCGTTCGAGTCCTAGTAAAGCCAGATATTTTTACACGGATTTGAATACTAGATCGTGGATACCGGTGTTCTTTGGTGATTGGGTTTCAATTAACCACACATCTCAGGAATGGTCGAACTGAGACTGTACAAGACTACACTTTATTTACACTACGAATAAACTACGTTTATTTGGATCTGAACCTGACAACTTCGACTTCGAAATCAGGTGATTTACAACGAGTTTAACACTAGTCCAACCCGGTGGGTTGAAGAAAAATTAATCAGTCAAATGTAAAAGAAAAAATAACAATAACATCAGATCAGAATGATCTTATTGATTTTAAAAACTCTATTATAAAATAATTAATTAAACGATGAACAAAGTTAATAAATACCTTTTTGATAAGTAAAATAATAATATTACTAAAATTATACTTTTTGATCATATTATACTGCGTTTAAAATATTTTCTCACGACGTTTTATAAAAGGAAGAATATCAATAAAAAAAAAACCTCATTTGATTTAAAATTTTATTCCTAACAGCCAATCAGATAACTCACAGCTATATCAAAGAATAATACACTAATAAAATATTAAAAAAATAACAAAAACATAACCTATAATAAAACTTTCTACACTTGAAATACAACAATATTAAACCGGAGAATAAATATATCGTTTCACTTTCATAATTTTCATTTTTATTCACTAATTTTTGACAATAAAAAATAATTTACGGCATATAAGACCGTGTTAAAAAAAATACGAAGCAAGAGTAATAACATTTACAAAATACAAGAGTTTAATCCCTGAAATAAATCAAATAAAATGAAAATTTTTTTTAATAATGAGTACAGCTTATTATAAACCACAATAAGTTTGTACTTGAAGCATTTCTATAAAAGCAAAACATATTTGGCGCTGAAAGTATGCATTCGTTCAGTTGCTTCTTCGCTGTCGTAGTGTGTTTGTTACTGTGTCTGTATGAGTGCATTAGGTTAGTGAAAACATCGTGTTATGTTTTTTTTTACGAAAATTATCGGGGTCGTTACAATTTTTTTAATTTCTAATTTCTGTTGTTAACGGATTGTGTTTCTTATGTTTAATGTAGTGCGGTAGTATTATAATTCCACTTCATTATCATGAAAGGCGAAAGTAGTGGCGTATACAAGAAAAAACTAGGGATGGCATAAACTTATCCGTAGCCAGACGATAGAAGTTGGGTTTCAATTAACCATACATCTCAGGAATTGTCGAACTGAGACTGTCCGAGACTACACTTCATTTACACTCATACATATCATCCTCTAAGTAATACCTGATGGTGATTCCCGGAGGCTAAACAGGATAAAAAAGAAAAAAAAACAAAAGTTGTGTTCAATGTTTTTAAACTTTATGACAAAGGAAGCACAAAGAAGACAGAACCTTCTTAAACAAGTTCAGAAACGTCTCGCGCAAGCTAAGGGAATTACATTCAGTAGTGTTCAAAAAAATGTTAAACGAAGCAAAAATTAATCCCGATACAGAGTTTAGAACTTTAAAAAAAAAATCGTAACACTAAAAAACTAAAATTTCCGTGAATAACTTTGATAAAAGTGTTATTCGTGAAAAGATTTATAATTTTCAGGTTGATAAAGATGAATGCGTTACTCTTCGATCTCTACTACCGATCGAAAATGAGAAAATCGATTTTCAAAACTGCCTTTATGACTTCATAAAGATGTAAGAAGAAATATTTATGATGCATTATCAAAGCCATAGGGTTCAAATGGAAACCCACCGGGTTGGTCTAGTGGTGAACGCGTCTTCCTAAATCAGCTGATTTGGAAGTCGAGAGTTCCAGCGTTCAAGTCCTAGTAAAGTCAGTTATTTTTACACGATTTGAATACTAGATCGTAGATACCAGTGTTCTTTGGTGATTGGGTTTCAGTTAATCACACATCTCAGGAATGGTCGAACCGAGACTGTATAAGACTACACTTCATTTACACTCGTACATTCATCCTTTGAAGTATTATCTGAACGGTAATTCCCGGAGGCTAAACAGGAAAAAGAAAAAAGGTTCAAATGGGAAAAAAAACCTGTAGATAATATAAAAAATTTAGTAAAAAATTATAAAATCGGGAACTGAGGCTAAGTTGCTGAAGAGCTGCTAGAGTACCGTAAGCAAAACAGAATTAGAATTTACACGGACAAATCGTATGCAGGTCATGCCAAACCAATATCGTGAAGAGACGGGTATATCCGCAACCTGGCTGCTCCGATTCCTAATTGTAAGCGTGTTTGCATTGTTCATTCGGTTCCGAAAATGGTTTTGTCAAGAACGCACTTCTTATATTTAAATCTGGTATTAAAGTAGGAGATTATCATGACGATATGAATTCTGTTAATTACGAGCGTTGGGTAAAACAATAATTAATTCCTAATCCTCCCTTTAACTGGGTCATCGTCATAGATAATGCTTATGCTTGGTACGAAGCATTATATGGTTAACGTAACATTTGAACCGCGTTCCGAATTCGAACATGCAAAAAGTAGACATGATCGATTGATTGGACTGTACAAAAGTAATGTTGAAACCAGAACTGTAGTTTAATAAAACTGTATAACCCAAGCAGAAATATAGAATGTGGGCGTAGTTAAAGTAGTACGTACCATCTTATATTTAATTGGTAATTTTCATTTTTATTCAGGTTTTTTGCACCAATGAAATTATGTAACGATTGTAGTCTAAAGTTCTTTGTAGCACTAATTATAATTCAGTTTACTAAGGTGGTCTCGTGTTTTATATCTGTTTACAACATATTCGTATCATCTTCCTTTTTATGCCTGTATTCATGAATTGCAAAAGATTATGAGACCGAATTTTACCCCACAAATACTTCAGTTTAGATTGAGGTTTCTTTTTACTGCTACCGAATAGGAATCACAGTTCCCAGACAGATGGGTCAGTAACTTCCTACTGAACTACATTAAATACCAGGAAACGCAGTACCTCTACAGTTTCTTATGTCCTTAAATCGTATCCGGTAAACGTATAACTAAAAAACACATAATACCTCTCGGTGAAGAAATTATAAAAAAGAAAAAAACTGTGGATAATAAGAGAGGAACGATTTACCCACGGATCGCAACAATATATAAAAAACTTGTCTGTTCAAGGTTATGCCACATAAGCCTCTGGAGATCAGAGAACAGCATAGCTATCAGTGTTATTTCTTTGATAAAGTTAACATACGCGTTTTCAAAGCATTCAACTGAACTATAATCCGTTCATTGCCGGATTAACAGAAATGGAATTATTCAAGCTGATGATCCCATCCAATTCTGTATTAAATACCATTGCTCGAGTAGTGAAGAAGATATTACAGGTATTGCTTGTCAAAGTTTAGAAATCTCAGTTGATACGAACGGTATGAATGAATTGCTGAACCGGTGACCGGTTTCTTAGAATCTACGACATCCTATCGTGGTACACTATCCCCTTCCACAATACTACTACCGGTGCAAAAACGTTTTTCCTGGGCGTACAACGAATTGTCATTATCATCGCCCGGACACGACATATATCATCATCTGATTGGGTCAATCAGATGAAACATACTATAGAAAATTCAAATAACTAAACGGACAGCGCTAAGAAATCGTAAAACATTCGATAACATCATGGCATTTTCTCTAACATAAGCAGCTTGCAGCAATTGCAGCGCGGCTTGGAGCACTTGCAGCGCAGTGTTCAGCAGTTGTGGGTCAGCCCAGGTTAACCCACTGGGTTGGTCTACTGGTTAACGCGTCTTCCCAAATCAGCTGATTTGGAAGTCGAGAGTTACACCGTTCAAGTCCTAGTAAATCCAGTTATTTTTACACGGATTTGAATACTAGATCGAGGATAACGGTGTTCTTTGGTGGTTGGGTTTCAATTAACCACACATCTCAGGTACGGTCGAACTGAGAATGTACAAGACTAGACTTCATTTGCACTCATACATATCATCCACATTCATTCTCTGAAGAATTATCTAAACAGTAGTTACCGGAGGCTAAACAGGAAAAAGAAAGGGTCAGCCCAGGTTGTGTTCTCTAGTATAGTGGGAGTAGGAGGTCTGTCCGCCTCTCCTTGGTAGACCAGACCGGAGTCTATAATGAAACCAAGTCAGGGATATGAACTGAAGTTGAGTTCACTAAGAGAACTAGGAATAAATTTCATTGTTGCGGAAAACATTTTTGGTGGTATGTTATTGTACAATTTCTTCGAAATTTATGAGACATTTACACACGAATTGGCTCTATAAAATGTAGAACTAGGCGCTGGGTTCGTGTTTTCGAGAACTCGGTTAGCTAGTTCAGAGGGCAACGATGTAGGGCATTCAGGATGTCCGGATGAGGCCTACAGCGAAGGCAGAAGCTGAGTAAAACCACTAATGTAAATGTTTACCGAGGCATTTACATCAGTGGCATCCCAATGAGATCTGACTTATTACTATGAGATGTATACATATTTCGCATGTTAGCCCCTAGTTTAAACTTGCGACGCAATGAAGCATAACAGACACAATCCACAAGGATGTGGTGTACAGTTAGTTGACAATCGCAGGGAGCACAAAGGGGTGCATCTGATTAAGTCACCAGATATCCATGAGTGAGCCTAGTATGCTCTATTCGCAAAAGGCAAATAATAACCTCCTGTTGACGGTTATTCCTGTATGTGTAGCTAAACAGTGTTTCTTAATTCGGCGAAGTTTATTGCTGATGGTAGCCCGTTCACTTTGCCTTTCATCATGAAACCCCCCTTTCAGAAAACAAACAAGATTGCTCGAAAGAACACGATTAGCGAAAGGAGGCTGGAAACAAGTCTTTTTTGCCATACTATCAGCGTGTTCATTGTCATAAATTCCAATATGGCTGGGGATCCAGCAGAACCTCACAGTTGTATTACGTTGAGTCTTTTCAGAAGTAACATACTGAATCTGATAGACAATAGGGGGTGTCTGGAGTACATGTCACCGACCGCCTATAATGCACTCATGGAATCTGAGCAGACAAGTTATGTTGAAATGTTGGAATAATTGTATTTAAGGTCTTATTATAGCTTTCAGCTCCCCTACGAAAATACTTACGACGCTGGGTAGGGAAAAACTACTTTAATATGTTTACCATTTTTACATTTTAACGAGTAATAATTTTCTTTAGTTTTTTTAAACAATAATTTCAGCAATAAAATGAAGTTGTTTAACAGAAATGTAGTAGTGAAATAAAAATGTTTCGTTATTATGAAGCTTCAAACGCATAAGTGCGATTAGTATAATAAAATTCACAACCAGAACTATGCTGCTTTAACGGGTACTTTTTATAAATACGTGTATTTTGCCCAATCTAACGACTTTCTCGCACTGATTTATTATCAGAACTCTTTTATTTGTTATTTTTCTTGCACTTTCCCCTATTAAAAATAATAAGTCTTTATTAAGGGAAGATTAATAACTCGCACACAATAAAAATTAAAAAAGTAGAATATGGACATTTTATCTACCAAAAATTAATATTTATACTATTTTTTTTTAAATCACAATAATGGATCTTAAAATTCGAGTAAATAAGGCTAGTTTAATTTAAAATGTAAAAACAGTTTTCTTGAAAATAACATAAATTGATGAACTACATTAACTTTTAATTATTATTATAATTCGTAATAAAAAAACAAAATTAAAAAACCACATATAAAAGTGATATATGAGTTTGTTTTTCAGTTTTCCAAAAACTGTATTTTAAAACAATATCTGTTTTAGAATTATAAAAAAAAATTACACTTAAGAAATCCATTCCATTCATAGTTAATTGTATATCTATTTTAAAATCGATTCTAAAATGTAATGTAAATAAATTTTTATATATTACATACTACTGTATATACTTACATTAATACGGCTTAATAGTAAAAGAAAGGTGAAAATAATCAACATTTGATACCAACCTGCAACAAATAAAGAAAAAAGTTATAAATAATCAGTAACAAAATTATATTAAGAAATATTCATAAAATCGCTTATTTATAATAATATACAGAATGCTTTTCTTTTACTTTATTTTATAGTAAAACAAACAGTTTAGTGATACAGTAAAATACAATAAAAATCAGCGAATAGCGCCATTTTCGTCTAGAGATAGAGAAAAAATAAAATAAAATGAATGTTACATGAAAGGAAAAAATTTAAGTTTCATTAGCACACGCTTCTTATCGATCGTCATCTTTGCACACAACTATTAAAACTGATGTCAATAGCCGGACAAGTAGATTATTTTGTCGATAGCAAATTTACCGGCGGGTTAGCAAATAAGAAAATAGCTGACTACGTTCGATTTAAGTACGTTGACTCTCAAATATTTATATACACATATTAATTTAAATTAATTTTATTAATAAAAAATATTAATCATCTATAAAATTTTATATCATTTTAATTTATAACACAATTTTTGGGTTGGACTCGAATATATTTTTATAAACTGAATAAAATTGAATATAGTTGGAATTTTAACTTCTACTTTCAATTACATGTGTATAGAGAACAAAAAGAAAGTGCACTTTGCTATTCATAACCGGGTTCTACACCCTCAAAATGAACCAAAGATTTGTACGGTAAAATAACGATTTCCTATTTTCGTTTTTTCTTCCGTTCATTATTTTGTCTTTTTTAAAGAAAAATTTGTATCTCAAAAATGAATTGAAAAATCATTATAATATCTGATACCATAACGGTCTAAAATAAATAAAAAATTACGTTTTTACACAAATTTGAAAATAGCAGCTCTCTATGATTGACCGCGGAACCCTTGAGTTCGGGGAAAATTGAAAAAGCCGGAGACTCGGCTAGATCCCATCCTTGGAGGAGAACTGGTTTGAGGCATGGCACAAAGAAAAGACCGACAACCGGCCTATTGGGTGAGCGACCCTCGCAGGGCATGGCATCGCCGAATCCTGTGGTGTCCCGAGAGGATAGAGGTCAGGCAACCACTGAGGATGTGTAATACGTAACTGCTGGACCATCCTGAGTCGTCTTGGAAAGGAAAAAGAAACAACCCGTCAAAGTAGACGGGTATCTACGATCTAGTATTCAAATTCGAATAAATGCAACTACCTTTACATATGTTGTTCTTCACTAAACACTAAACTGTGTACTTAAATCATTAGAATTTTAAAACGGAGAAAAAGTGAATTTTCAAAAAGAATGGCACTTATGTTGCTTTTAAAATCACTAATTCATTTGTACTCATTAACAAGCTATTACTTCCCAAATAATGGATAAAGCCGACCTTTACGAGGCTTTCTCCATTACGTCTCTCTCCAATTACGAGATCGCTTTTCACATCAACTGTTACCGATTTTGAATTTCGAAAAATATAAAACTTTCATATTAATTCACTTACAACCGCTAATTGGGGATGTCTGTATCTTTAAGAATAATAAAATAAATGTTTTTTTTCCTTTACGTTGTACGCCGTTCAACATTTAATTATATTATGTAAGATATTTAACATATACATATCTTTTCATTTTTTTTTGTCAAAAATCATTGCTGCATTTTAAATTACGATTTTAAAGTTTTTGACTACATTGATTCATTTTACAGATGTGCTAATTTCTCACATTCTAAAATTTGATCCTCACATCTGACATTCAATAAATAATATTTACTGAACCGACAGATTAATGTTTGGGTGTAGAGGACCCAAGCAGTAGTGAAATGCGGGTAGAGGTGGTCTCTAGTATATATTATCACATTATAAATACAATTTAATCAATTACCTTATATTAGATTACCTTACATTACATTTAGATTGTTTAAATTAGTAAATTCTAAAATTAACACTAATCAGAACCAATAAATAACGGGAATTTAACGAGAAATTCTCTGTAATAGCTTCTCTGAAACTTATTGTTTATGGACAATATCAATTATCAGTACTGAAAAAAAAAAATAGTTAAAAATATTTTCTCAAAAAAAAAGACAAGCAATAACTTAATCACCTATAAAATTTTTATATCATTTTAATTTATATCACAAGTTTTGGGTTGGACTAATAATTATTATTTTGGGTTGGTCTTATAATTAATTTGGGTTATAGTATGCATCAATTAACCAAATACAATATAATTACTTGTAACTGCAGTATCTAGTACAAAACAAGTTTCAGTTATTAATGAATTTTATATAATGTTACATTGTTTTTAGCTAGGTACTTTCAAGCCCACCGGGCTAGTCTAGTGGTACGGGTCTTCCCAAATCAGCTGATTTGGAAGTCGAGAGTTCCAGCGTTCAAGTCCTAGGAAAGGCAGTTCCTTTTATACGGATGTGAATACTATCTCGTGGATTAACGGTGTTCTTTGGTGGTTGGGTTTCAATTTACCACACATATCAGGAACGGTCGAACTGAGACTGAACAAAATTACACTTCACTTAAACTCATACATATCATCCTCATTCATCCTCTGACGTAATACCTGAACGATAATACCCGGAGGCTAAACAGAAAAAGAAAGAAAGACGATAGAAGTTAACCCACCGGGTTAGTCTAGTGGTGAACACGTCTTACCACATCAGATGATTTGGAAGTCGAGACTTCTAAGGTTCAAATCCTAGTAAAGGAAGTTTTATAAGGTTTTAAATACTAGATCGTGAATACCGGTGTTCTTTGGTGGTTGGGTTTCAATTAACCACAAATCTCAGGAACGGTCGACCTGAGACTGTACAAGACTACACTTCATTTACATTCATACATATTTCATCCTCTGAAGTAATACCTTACGGTGGTTCCGGAGGCTAAACAGAAAAAAGAGAGAAGCTAGGTATTGTAACATTTAGGTTTTATCTCTAATAAATTGCAATTATTACCTGTATATAAAAATACAATTTTTTTTTAAGCATTTAAGTTAATCAACTTATCATCTTTTGTTTTCTTACTTTACTATTAATATTATTTTATTTATCAGTCATTTATGTTAACCTATGTAATTTTATTTTATTGCTGAAGTCTGTCTTCAAACTAGATTAACCATAGTACTCTTTTTTTTGGATATCTTTCAACCTACAGCAACTTCACGAACGTGTAAAACAAGGTCAATATTTTGAATACGTCCATTATTGGATCTTATGTACGCAAAATATTTGTAACTACACTTCTTACCATTTTACCAATTTTGGAAACCATAATTGGAAACTTATTTTCTTAGCTAAGAAAGAAAAAATAACAAGTAGCATTCACCAGAGAACAAGAATTGCTTCTATTGATGTAGATTTATTTCTATAAAAAAGGCTGGTGAAACTAACCCTCACCATTTATCAAATGGAGCACACCTCTTCTCCAATTTTTAATAAAAAATTCAACGAATCAAATTTCCCGTATACACAAGTCATTATACGAAATCTAATGATTATAATTTCACTTGTTATAGAAATATTAAGCAAAATAGAGGCCAACACGTACATCCGTGCATAATTTTTTGCATTGTTAAAACTCAGAGGGACCTCAAAACATTGAAAAATAAGAATATAGGAAACCGGATTCCAATTATTTTCCCTTACTTGTAACTTATTCTTTACTATAAAATCCCAAAAAGTAAAAACGAGAAAAAATTATAAACAATTTCACTCCTTATGTCCACCAACAAATCAAACACATTTTTATTATTTTTTTAAAATTAAATTTTAGATTTTAAAAATAGACAGAAAAAAACATATAACCGGTAAAACAGGAAATACAAAAATAAATTAATTACTCATAATAAACTGTGTAGAAAATAAACTACGAAAGAAAAATTCAATAAGTAATTAAAATAAATAATAATAAGTTGTACTTCTATTAATGGATAAAAATAAATCACAAGCTCAAATAAATAAAACAAAGTTAACGGGTAAAACTAGTAAAAAAAAAAGATCACTGGGAACAGCGTTTAAATAAATAATTAACAGATCTTTACGAAGATGATGATGATGATGAAAAAAAGAAGAAAAACTGGTTAGTAGATAAAAATAAATATATACATTTGTGCAATAATAATCATTATAAAAATAAAAAAAATAAAAAAAAAAATTAGTCAAATTGAAAATGTTAAGGACATAAAAACGTGAATTTATTTTTTAACAGGAGACTAATTTCTCATTTAATATTATTTGTGATAATTAAAATAAAACAGTTAGATCAAGAAAATGAAATATTTCCAGTAGTGGTAAAAGGATTGAATAACAACATATCGTCCGTTTTAGCATTAATTATGCATTAATTATATTGTTTTATGACGGGTAGAAAACATTAGGTCAAAAATAAAAAAAAATGTTAAGAAGAAATAAAGTGAAAAATATTTTGAAAGAGCAGATGATACAAAAGCATGTGTGCGTATGTGTGAGCGCGCGCCCGTGTATGCGAGAGTTCATACTCGGCAAAGGTTTTTAATGTTATTGTTAAATCCGTTAGAATTTAGACAGATGGACCGTTATAGTTTTCTGTATCGCTGTCATCCGATTTCCTTTTTACATTACAACACAGGAATAATTCCCCTTCTTGAATCATTTCTATCCTTGTCTGTTTAATGTCCTTGTTAAGGTTACAATAATTTAACTTATAAATATTTAGTATCGTTACAATTTATTAATTTATGTAATTATTAATTATAAACAAAAAGTACTGATTAATTACTATAAAATATTTACTTGATTCTTCTGATAATACTCTCATATCACCGATTGATGATATTACAATATTCCTTTAAGATATTACCGAATTTTGACGATCGCTCATTTGTCCGGGAAAAGTACAAAAAAATAAATCAGTCCGAGTAAACTGAATCGGAATGGAGTTAACGTAACTCAAATCATTCTATACTACGATTCATTAATGGATTCTAGGTTTTATATAAAATCTTACCGTTTCATTAATCGATCCAGCTTCCAAACTGGCCGATAACTTCCGTTCAGCTGTTCTGTAATGCTGTACGGTCCGATTCAAATCCAATCAAAAGTTATACTTATATTTAATTGTTTCAGTAAGAAATATAAGTTGTTTACATCAAAAATTAATTTAAATGTCTGGAAAAGATTTTTGAAAGTGTATGTTTGGAGTGTCGCTTTATATGGAAGTGAAACTTGGACAATCGGAGTATCTGAGAAGAAAAGATTAGAAGCTTTTGAAATGTGGTGCTATAGGAGAATGTTAAAAATCAGATGGGTGGATAAAGTGACAAATGAAGAGGTATTGCGGCAAATAGATGAAGAAAGAAGCATTTGGAAAAATATAGTTAAAAGAAGAGACAGACTTATAGGCCACATACTAAGGCATCCTGGAATAGTCGCTTTAATATTGGAAGGACAGGTAGAAGGAAAAAATTGTGTAGGCAGGCCACGTTTGGAGTATGTAAAACAAATTGTTGGGGATGTAGGATGTAGAGGGTATACTGAAATGAAACGACTAGCACTAGATAGGGAATCTTGGAGAGCTGCATCAAACCAGTCAAATGACTGAAGACAAAAAAAAAAAAAAATATTTAATTGTATTTTAATAACTATCCTAAGGAGATAATCAAATTGTAGGGGTTCAGTTAACGGTCTAAAATTCAACAAAATCAATCCGAAAATAAATGTATCTGTATACCTTTTTATCGTCCATCGAGGACATTGAACCTCTCCATCGAGGATGTAACTGAGTAATTTATACAGTCCAGCTGAATATGTACACGTAATACAGTGTTCAAAAAGTAACGCAACCTTATGGAAGAATGTTTTTTTCTTTTATTGAAAGTTTAATTGAGGAAAATTGAGGATTGGTTACACAGTACAGCACAGTATATTCATTGTCTCCCAATACATTAGATATGCCAGTTAAGCCCAGGCCAGTTAATACCTTTACAGGAAAATATAGTGTGGATGCACCAAACAAGTCCTCCATCAAGGGACTGAACGACAAGCTCAAAGAGACAGGGAATGTCTAAAAAAAAAAAAAAAAATGTGATAGATGCGGCCAAAAGTGGTCGCAAGATACGCCTATTTAGCCAGTCTTGTCTCTTCGTTGCTAGTGTACATGGCATCTCGCAAGTGTTTAAATATGCATCCGCACAGTAATCGTGTTGTTCACGAGTTGTTTCCTGCAAACGTGTAGCTTTCTGTAAACGCGTTTCATGTCTTCTGTAACGCCAGGTGGGGAACAGCTCCACGACTGACTTTGATCTGACGAGGCGTAGCTCCACCTTGATGGATACATGAATCCATAGAATTCACGCATTTGATATACTTAAAATCCACATCAGCTTTACCGAAATGTTTGGTGCGCAATGCCACGTAAGCGAATCTTCATGACATTCTTTCGTGGCACAGTGAACAGTGAGCGCTACGTACGAATGGTACAACAATTTGTAAACACTATACTTGCAGGCCGGCTAGAGTACACGTGGTTTCAGTAGAACAATGCTACGACTCATACAGCCAACTGTTCTCACAACAACTGATGACTTTCTTTGATCAGAATTTTCATGGACAAGTGATTTCGAAGGGGTTGTGGCCCACTCGGGCTCCTGATCTCCGCCTGACGTTTTCTTGTGAGAATATTTTAAGGATGCTGCTTACAAAATTCATCCTCAAACCGTTCACGAATTGCAGAGCGAAATTGAACCATGTGTCACTGCAATTCCTCAACAAATATTACGACATATGTTTAAAAGCATGCAACGTCTTATTCAATTATGTAAATCGGATAATGAAGGCCACGTTCACCAACTATTGTAACTTAATCATTTTCCCATAAGGTTACGTCACTTCTTAAACACAATGTACAAATCTAGGAATAGACGAGGGATTTCCACGAGGAAAATTTCCTGTAAGAATTGAAGAAATAGCAACAATTTTTAGATATTTTTTATTAATGTTGATCTAGGCAAATTTGTTTATCAATAATGACCTGATACGATGATAGAAGAACATTAGTAAAATGTCCTTTCTACTGAAGGAAAACGGCGGGGTGGATTTTCACTGCCTTTCTTTTTCCTGTTTAGCCTCCGGTAACTACCGTTCAGATAATACTTCAGAGGATGATATGTATGAGTGTAAATGAAGTGTAGTCTTGTACATTCTCAGTTCGACCATTCCTGAAATGTATGGTTAATTGAAACCCAACCACCATAGAACACCGGCATTTACGAACTAGTTTTCAAATCCGTGTAAAAATAACTGGCTTCACTAGGACTTGAACGCTGGAACTCTCGACTTCCAAATCAGCTGATTTGGGAAGACGCGTTCACCACGAGACCAACCCGGTGGGTTGGATTTTCACTGCCTGGAGGGGTCTTGAAGTACTTTTCGGGTAATCCAATCAGAGTTATTCTCTATTGATCTCGGTTAAATCTCTGTTCTAGTACTCACAACAACCTTTTCTCGTATTTTCTTATTTTTTATTCATATCTTTTGATAAATAAAAATTTATTTGATAATGTTCAAGCGTAATAAGATGCGATCCCTTTTTGAGTTTAGAACACGTTCTCGTTTTACGGATACATTTGTGTTTTGTCTGTATAAAGAGAAAATGTTGACTCTGTGTTGCTACGTAGGGTATCTTATGTGTTCATTGTATCTTTACTTAAAATTGCATCATGTTTGACCGACGTTGGACAAACATTGTCCTGTTTGATTAACGTTTATGCAATTAAAACAGTTTATATATATATTTTTCAGAGGCATTACATTTGTTTGATGATTTTCTTTGTGTGTAATGATTTGTTTTGTTTGTTATTCTGAAAATTTCAATGTATCCCGTTTTTAAAAATCGTGATATAATTTCTCTGTTTGTTTTTAATGTGAAGTGTGTTTATCTTCCAGCTTTGTTTTAATTTTTATAAATTTTGCAAAAAAGTATTGTAATAAGTTTTTAACAAATTTATAATACAATTGGTTAGGTGTGACGTTACAAATGTTTAAATTTCAAATTATAGAGAGAAGAGTGAAAAGAAGGATAGGGAGAAGGAAAATTAGACCATCCTGGTATTTACGGCATAATTTTCATATTTAATAATAATGGTAAATAAATGAACTGTTTGTATAAAATGGAATATACGAACCACGAATACAAGGTAAAATTGTATACCTATTAGCAGTAACAATACACGCTTTCTATACTAATAAACAATCGCGATATCAGACGATAGTTTACAGCTGACATGTACTTGTAACATGACAGTTGGTTGTCATTTTATTTATTTACATATTTCTGTTTATTATTCATTCTAACATAAAATTAGCATTTTAAAAAATTTCTTTAAAAAATACTTATATATAAAATAACGTAAATTATTAGTTCTTTGTTTTAATATTCTTGTTTATCATTATTTTAAAATAATATCGTAAAACAGATAAAATAAAATGTCAAATGACCTTCTTTCCCATCATTTTTAATTTAAAATAACAATGACATTTATATGATGTGGGAATGTAACAAGAATCATTCTAGCTAATCGTGAGAGTGAAATTTTAATACCAAGCATCAGTAACTAGAAGTATAACAAAGCTGCAGCAATGTTTAATATAAAATTTAAGAATATTTATTAAAATATGTTACAAAAGGAGTGGTGAATGAAAGCGGAGATGAAGAAAGAGAAAAAAAGAAATGATTGATGATATAAAAGAGGGATGGATAGTAATGTAAAAGGAAGATACTGACAGACAACAGAGCAGTGAAGAAAATACACAGAACGAGTTAAAAGTATGGAAATCCCTAAACAACTTTAAAACCGTTCCAAATATAATACTGTAACTTTCCATTATTACTAATGTAATTTTTTTTTTCAAATTCCAAACTTTATCCCAGCCGCCACTTTGGATACAGACATCGTAACAATTTTTTTATTTATGCTATTTTCTTGCCTTAAAAGACTTTTAAAATGATGTATCACTCAAAGTGTTAACGTTTAAAATATCTGAGTTACAACCCCTTGGCCAACCTTCAAGGAGTTGAAATTCTATTACCCGTCAAAAATAAAAAAAATTGGATAATAATTTATCCTTAAAGTTACAATATTCTAACTGGAACGATTTTAAAGTTATTGAGAGGTTTCCATACTTTTCACTCAATATATATATACTACTATATAAAGAGAAGAGAATTTTTGTTTTTCGGGATAAAGAAAAAAAACTACTCGATCAACCGCAACCAAATTTTTACCCATGTTTCTTGGCATAACTGAGAAGGATTTTAATTAATTTCATCTCGAAAAAGAATATATATATATATATATATATATATATATATATATATATATTTTACTGGTGTGTATAATCTTCATGTGAATGTCTAGAAATACATTTCTAGATTTTTTAAATTTTGAGTTTAAAGGGATAAAACGGGATAAATTTAATTTGTATAAATTAACCAAAATTTAAAAAGTGTAAATCCTATTACTTTCGGAGCTGTTACTTCATCTTCAGGGATTTTCTAAACGATGTTTTTTTTTAACTTTTAAGGCCGCAAAGGACCAATCAGAATAATTCAAGTCTTTTTTGCCGATCTTTTGGCCTTTAAGTTCTTAGCTTTTACTTTCTCCCAATATTTAGTCATTCTTAAAGATCTTGCTTTACGATCCTCTTCTGAATAAACCCTTTTTGTATAATTAGGAGTTCTTACTTTAAAGTTTGTAATCGGATCTTTAATAACAAATTTTAATTTTTCGGATTTATTTAAATTTAATTCTTGCATGTCTTCTTTAATTTCTTTGATCCATAATGGAGGGTTTTTTAAAGACCAAAATCGATCGATAATTCTCTTAGTAATCCTATCCTGCGGTAATCTTAACAAATGTGCGCAGAAGGTAATTCGCTTCTTTTTCATAGAATCAGTTACGGATTCCAAGTTTTCGTACAGAAATTTATTAGGCAATAATCTGTACTGATTTTCATGTTTATATTTTTTGTTTATGCAGGTTCTAAGAATCCTGCGTTCAACTTTAAGCAAAGGTTCAGTCCTATTTTTCTGATTTAATCTAAATAAAGTCTCGCTCGCGTAAGTAATTACCGGTTTAACCACGGTTTTGTAATGTCTAATTTTAGTGTTAATCGAGATCGATTTTTTGTTGTAAGTATTTTTGGTTACTTGTAGCACTTTAAATAATTTATTAAGACTTTCGGTCCAATTTTGTTGGACATTAATGATCTCTCCAAGATATTTAAATTTTTCTACAAGTTCTACTTTGTTTCCATTAATATTCACAGAATTAATAACTAAAGGATCTATAGCTATCATTTTAGTCTTTTCGTAAGAGATTTTAAGTCCAATTTTATTTGCAAGTTCTTCTATACTTGTTATTTGTATTCTGGCTTCTGCGATACTATTAGCTAAAGTCAATTACTAAAGCCAAGTCGTCGGCAAATCCTAGGCGATTTAAATTTAAGTTATCTCTTTTGTATCCTATGTGAATATTTTTTGGATTAATTTTAAACTATTCGCGCATCAGAAATTCTAGCGCACAATTAAATAATAAAGGCGAAAGTCCGTCGCCTTGTCTCAGTCCGGATTTTATGCAAAAAGGTTCGGAAAGTTCGCCACGAAACTTCACTTTAGATTTTGTATTTGTCAATGTTAAACCGATCATATTTACCAATTTAGGATCCGATCCGAGATTTCTCAGAATTTTTAACATCGAAGGCCAATGTATGCAATCGTACGCTTTATTGAAATCGATAAAAGAAATAATCATCTGTTTTGGCTTTCTATTATAAATACCTATAAGTAATTCAAAGTAGTAATTTGATCTGGACAACTGCGCCAAGGCCGAAAACCACCTTGGTAATCGCCTAGCTCGCTTTCTAGTAGGTCCTTAATTCTATTGTAAATAATTCTAGATAAAATTTTATACTTAAAATCTAATAACGAAATTCCACGAAATTTAAACGATGTTTATTTAAATTCAAATCAATAATCGTTTTTAAGTTAAACTGTTATGTTCATAATAGTCGGTCGTCAAGAATAAAATTAATTGGTACGTCAATAAAACAGTAATGTCATGTTTGTAAGATGTTTACGAATATTAATTTTTTTATTAACAAATTAATTTTATTCTTGACGATTGACTAATAATGAAGATAACAGATTTCATTTAAAAACTATTTTTGATTTGAATTTAAGTTAACATCGTTTAGAAAATCCCTGAAGATGAAGTAATAGCTTCGAAACTACTAGGATATACACTTTTTAAATTGTTGGTAAGTGGAAACTTAATTTATACAATTATATTAATACCAACGGTGACAAATGCTTAGCAAATTACATCTAAATTAAATTTTATTATTATTTTCTTTTTAAATTTTCTTTAACAAATGAAGATTTCAATTCATGTGAATATCTAAAAACTATTTTCTAGATTTTTTTAATTCGACCTTGAATGGGATGAAGAAAGGTAAGGTTCGAATGATTGCAAATTTTCCTCATTTCTGGCTACACTAAAAGAAATATTCATTCAATTTGGGTTTACAAATACTCTTCAGAAAAATATTTAAAAACTATTTCGGATTTTTTAACTTTAATATTTTAAGAGAAAAAACAAAAATTGTTTTTTTAAATTTTTATCGTTTTATGCTACAGGTATAGAATCAATATTTATGAGATTTGGCAATATTGTGATGGTAAATAATGTTTGTAATTCTGATTAAGTATTTCGCGAGCGAAACCGCAGCAGGAAATCTAAATCAAATTTGTGGGTCCTGTACTGACCAAACCGTTGCTTTGTTTATTGATAGTTTGTCAAAATTGAACAAGCTTTAATTCTTATCACTATTATTCTCAGAAGTTGAGTTTAATGTACACAGGGGATCCAGAGGGCAGAGCCCCCTAGCTAGACAGAGCTAACAACGCAAGCCAAGCCGTGACGGAGATGCTAGTGTATTATACAGTAAAACACTGACAATGAAAAACTATTGATTGTATAATTTGATGCAAAATTTTACAATCATTCATAATGCAATTTTTTCATTACCCTCGGGGGTTTTCGGATCGTTTAATTAACTAATCTTCATTGTAAGGATTTTACAAAAACGACTAAAGAAGTTAAATAAAGAATTAATGAGTGAGCGCATTTTGCAGTATATATCTCCTAATTCAGGAAAAGTTTCCGAATTCTTGCGTAGGTCCAGAGTTACGAAATATATGGTACCAACTGAAATTATATTTATTTACTCTGCTATATGAAATTGTCTAATTATAGTTACTCGTAGTTTTTTTAATAATAATTTGCAAGAGACAACAATGGAAAAATGTAATAATAAAACCTAAGACAAATTATATGTTCGCGTAAGGAAAAGTTACATTGAATAACACAAGCAGATAAAGTACTGAAATAATCCTTACGTAACGTACAATTTAGTCGTTTGCATACCTCAAAATTAAGCTATCTTTTCAATAACGAAAATACTTTTAAATACAATAGCTCGATCTATCCTAGCATAATTTGTGTCATCGCTCATTCGATCGTATATCACTGAACCTAACTTATTTCACAACCAATAAATCTGTTTACATCTGTTGAATAGTCTTCAGGTACGCAGTAGATTCATTCTTTTGAATGGTTTGAGCCAGAGTCATTGTTTACAATAATGAGTCAATATTTTGCCAGGTACATATGTTTTTTTTTTTAGAGAAAACGCTATACATATCTTATTTAAATTCGTATGTAACTCCTCTTGCCACTACAGACTTAGATATAATTCCAACAATAAACTAGTGGTATGATACTTTAGGAAAAACCGCACTACTGAGTAAATGTATTACTCCTCCCACCTGCGCATGTGTACTACCCATACCTACCTATTACGCATGTGTATTACTCCTCCCACCTACTGCCCATGAAGAATGATGCGAAACCGTCAACCGTGGAAAGAAAGTGAGTTAAAGAAAAGCATGTAAAAAAATTTAAAACTACGCCGCCAACCCCCTCACCGTTAAAACGAAAAGTATAGTTGTATGTCATTCAGTAACATTAAAGGAAAGGGCTTTAATTAAAGCCTAACAGGAGAGGAGGTTTAAACCATGAATTTATAAATCTCACAAATTTAGCTTTACAAAATTAGAGTTATCGATTAAATTATTAAATATTTCAGGAATTCTACCACTCCTTGTTTTCAGAATTACTCCACCTAATCTTTATTACCTGATTTTTCAATAAATCGAAAACAAAATAATGCATTTCAATGACATATCATTGCCGGCAATATATGAGTATATATTTAACTATACCTTTCTTCTAGTTCATTATTTATGAGGTATTCTCCAGTTTAGAAGGTGTTAATACGAGCAATTATTTTTCAGTTCTGTAAAATTATTTTCGTTCTTTTGCCAACAAATAGAGTAACCGATCGACAAAAATCTTACGGTACATAATTTGACATTTTCATTCCACGTTATATTAATCTACTATAAAAATCGACTAATGAAATTTAAGACCTTGAATTTTGATGACCTTGTTTCATTTCTTTAATATTAACAACATAGTATTTGATATAACTGCAGCACTCGTAGAAGCGAGCTGGAGTTCGTTCCAGGTGAAGGTCTTCGACTGGATGCGGGACACGGCCGCGGAGAAGCAGGCGCACGCACACACGCACACACACACGGCGGACACAACTCAGATGCCACAACAGCAAACAGTTCCACTACCGCCTAGCCCCGACTGTAGCCGTAACATAGAACCCAGTCCGTCCGTCCGTCGTCGTCCTTCCATGTATCATTATTACTCCTGGTTGCTGCTAACTGGTATTGCCTTTAAAACCGTTACACCGATAGATATAGCTGCACTAAAACGCGGCATGCGGTCCTCTAAGAGAATTCCAAATGATAATTTTAACAACGGTCACCACCCGCAGTCGCACACTTATGATTTCTTTGATAGTGTATTATTGTCTATATATAGACTCTGTATTAATTACAGCTACTTTATCACGTCTTTTATCATTAATTTTAAAAGGAATTAATCAACAGCTAAAAAGAAATATTTCACATAACAATAAATCGCATATTATTTACTTCTACGTGGTTTTATAACATCAGATATTTTGAAGCTCAATTATTAATCTAATTAAAAAGATGTAACTAAATGATGAAGTATTAAAATAAACAATAATCCATTTAGTGGTAGTGCCTTTTGATCCTTATCAAAAAGGTGTATCGGGCGCGAATACCGCAAATTTGAAGTAAACCCCTTATGGTTATATCGAACTAAATAAACGTTTGCAGACAACTTGAAATGAGATAAAAATCACCTATGAAAACGTTTAATCAATTCTCAGAGAAAAAAAATGAGTGAAATATTTTTCGGTCGACTTTATGGAACCAAATATATTTTTCCGTATCATATGCCGAAATTCAAATAATAACCATCCTTACAAGGGCACCGTCACTCTTTTTATTACAATATATATCAAATCTAACCATTACTTTACTTGTCCTTATCACTAATTAGTCTTTGGTGTTTACTTCCATTATTTTAATTTTTGCATTTTTGTATTTATTTCCATTTCAAAATCTTTCACTTCTTCTTCCAGGGTTGTTAACAATCTCCGAAACACATGTGTGCCATCAGCTAGAATTATTATACCGTCAGAAAAATTTATGCAACTTATTTTTCGTTCTTCTATATTTATTCCTTCATCTAATGTATCGACAAAATTGTCGTTGTTGCGATCAATACTTGTTTTGTTGGTGTTTCGTGTAAATACACCGACGAAAATGTCTGCCGAGGCATTTGTATCTGTAGCATCCAGTAAGAGGCCAAACTGACAGTGTTGTGTTATCAAGTTCAGAGGATCTAAAAGACGACCTCCGGGAAAGCTCATCAGGCCAGGAACGGTGAGGATAGTGTGGAACCCGGGATCTTCACAATGCAGGTGTCTTCCCCTACGCGGGTCAGGATATATTCAATGTAAATGTTGATCAGCACCTTGCCTAATACCTCATCCTAGACCTACCCGACCAGTCATATTCTTATTGGTTCTTTCATCGGTACTCTTTGTCATGTATAATTATTTAATTAAACTTCTTTATATCTTCCTGATATATTTTTTCTCTTTAAGAATCTCCCATAATATTCTCCCATTTGATTCTATCAAATGTCTTCTCTAAATCTATGAAACACCTCTCTCTAAATATCTCTAATTATCCTTCGAAGCCCGATGGAATCTCTCATTCCATCCTCTCGCTTTCCTAAAACAAAACTGTTCTTCTCCTGAATTTTCTTCCAAAAATATCCTTACTGACCTCCGATTGACGAGAAGTAACAGTATTTTAGCGGCATAGAATTTTATAATAATTACAATAAATTTAGTATGATTTAAAATCAACCTAACATGAATTTAATAATAAATTAATCGATATAAAAAAAAGCTTAAGATACTGCAGTACATATACACAAAAATAAATATATTTAAAAGAATAAATACGTACACATTTTTTTTTAGTTAAAGAAAAAATTAAGCTAATTTTTTTCCTGGAATGAAGCATTAGGGATGAGGCGGGTATTAATTTCTTTCACTGAGGTATAATATATTAATAATAAAGAGTGACAGAACAAAATAAAAATAAAAAATGTTATAAAAGATGATCTGAAATTACTGCAGCTACTGTTTAACAGTAACTGAAATTACTCTTCTGCAGAAAAAAATCTTCTGTAATGTCTGGTCAGCCAGTGTTATTAGTGTTATTACAAGATAACATGACATGGACATGTTCAAACAATTATACCTACACTAACCTGCAAGTAGATGACTATCTAATCCAAATATAGCAATACAATGTCTCTCTTTAAACTTTATTACTGCCTATTATAAAACTATTCTTTACAACAGAAAAAGACTATTAAAATATTTAACTGGAGTATGCACACTTAAACAAACACACAAGACTTTTTTTAATTTTATTTTAATAAAACGATTTCAGAGATGCTAGAAGGTAAAAGAACTAATAGTAAAAAATACCAGACCCTTTCGAGGAATAGAATCCGAGACAATGCGATTTAGAAGCCAGCGTGATAACCACTATTATAATTCGTAAAAAGTGAGTCACGGGAACTCAACCATTTTCAAGATGAAATATAAAATATAATTTACCTTCGTTTCAATATGTAATTATGAAGAATATTACTTCATTTATTGACGTAACTTTTTTTCCTTTAAATAACATACCACAAATATCATTCACCAGTCTCTATACACTGCTGTAATCTATACCGCAGATTTCGCATATCTGCTTGCACTATATATTGTAGAATTACTCTGATTTCATCTTGTATGGAAACTTTGTGTTCGTCGATGTTATTAGGCCTACTGATGAACATTCTAGACTTTAGATACCCCCAGAGAAAATAGTAGTACACTGACAGGTTTGGAGAACCTGTTGGCCTTACATCTTCTCCTTTGTAAATCACACGGCATGAAAAAATCTCTCAAACCAAGGATGCTCTCTACCAGTGTTTCTGCTGAAACCGCATTCAAGTCGATCCCACGATGAAGCACTTCAAAAGAAAAAAATCTTGTACCATCGTTGTGTACCGATCAGAATTGGCTGTCGTCACGTGCCCTTCCACTTCAAAGAAATAAGGGCCTGTAATTTCAAAACTTGCCAGAGATACCGGACAGTTACAAATGATCTATAAGAGGACGCATATAAAACCTCTTAGAATTCGTATCTGACCAGTAACGAAAATTTCATTTGTTCATTGCGCCCGATAAATGAAAATGCGCTTCATCATTCATTAGCTGGACCATTTTACCAGTTAATAAAATTTTCATAAAATGTCACAACATTTGTTCTGTCACGCTTACTTAGATACCACCATAATTAGATACTACCATAATTCTACACGGATGAAAGTTAAAATCTTTGTGTAGAATTCTTCTGACACTGCTGTGGTATAAACGAAGGGTTGAAAAATGATTACTAGTTGCGCAATGAGGAGTCCTAATCATTGCCTGACTGAATCTGTCAATGATTGGAGGAGTTCTCACGGAGTGCACAAGTTTGATTTTCGTTCCAGACGTAGTAGTTTCGAAATTTGTTACTCGTATCTTCAACTTAATCGTATTGGAGCTAGAAACGATACCATGACGCAGGATAATCGCTGTGTAATCACAATCGAATCACCATTTTAAAATATTTTCACGAAGAACGTACGTAGCACAGCAACCCGCTGCTTCATTTCAATTTTTCGTTTCCCACTAGGATTCCCATCTTATTTTGCTTTAAAAAATCGTCAGATTCCCGTGACTCACTTTGTATGATTGTAGTGTGAGTGTGCGCGCGCGCGTGTATGTAGAGTTAACTGTTGATAAAATATGGGCACTCTTAAATAACTATTCTATCGCTAAACATGGAAAAATTAAATGTATAAAATGGTCCTACCTCAGAAAAATATATTTATTATTTTGTTATAAGATCACTATTTGGAATTTTCTGTAGATAATTTTTTTAAACTAGCTGTAAAAAATATTAAATGGCCTATATTTTGCTTAGGGTTGTCGTAATCTTAGGGTTGTCGTAAAAGTTTTACACGACGTATTCTTGTTTTTTTTAATTACCCTTTAAGATTATTTGCCACAATTCTACCCTTTCTGATTAAAATATTTGAGTTGCTCCGTCTCCCATGGGCTTGGGTTGTGGTAGTTATTCCGCAAAATAGATAGTTTCAAGCTAAATTTCATTTTTATATGATTAACTGTTGAAAATTTATGTAAAGGGTTTCCATAGTTGATTAACTCTCTTTACGCGCGGGCACGCGCGTGTATCAAATAATACATCGGTTACGACTACCAATCGATAATTTTGTCACATACTAAGTGCTAAATATTGACAGTATTATAACAAGTCTTTGAAATGACATAATTAAAATATTCTAGGAAAGCCTTTTAATTTCGAACTTGTTACTTTTTATTTTATTTTTTTAGAAATTGAACAAAAAAAAAACATTTACTCGCAACTTATTTTTGTTTATAAATAGTATACAGAAAAATGTTATTTAAACTATTTGACATGTATAACATAGTACAGGCAATTTGTCATCAAAATAGGCTGTATTTGAAAATCCTTACCTACTGATTGATGTTTTTTCCATATGTTAGTGGTGACGAGGGAAGCCTAACTCCAGATTTTTAACATCCCCTCACCCATAGATTTTTTAAAATCTCAAATAGTTTTTGAAATGCGGTTTTCTCTGAATCTATGTATTTTAGAGAAAAGTTTTTCAAACAAAAAATGTAGAGGACATTCTCCTCTACAATTAATGTCTTTGAAGTTATGCCGTATAATTTGAAATTGAAATACTAGGTGGCGCTGAAGTGGTAAAAAACGTTGTAAACGAAGGAGTAAACGACTAGACCGGTTTCGAACACGTGCCCAATTCACAACATTTTCACACTTTCACAGGCTACAGCTCCAAAACGGTAAGTCGTACAAGAAAATTGTTTAAATAAAAGTTGTCTGGTTTTATGAGATTAACAACTTTTCTAAATGCAATACTGACGAAAAACAATTTTTTCCAGTGAAAAAAACGAAAAACACGTTTTTTTCAAAACGCATTTCAAAAACTTTTTGAGTTTTTCAAAAATCTATGGGAGGGGGATGTTAAAAATCTGGAGTTAGGCTTCCCTCGTCACCACTAACATATGGAAAAAACATCAATCGGTAGGTCAGGATTTTCAAATAAAAATACAAATTGACTGTACTAACAGGTTCACAAAAATTGGAAGTTTTTTAAATCAGAATTACCCAATTTACTTTAATCTAAAAAAAAACCACGTAATTGAAATTGTAAAGAAGTCATATTATTACTGCTCCTTATTATTTTCATATGAATCCCTTCGTTTGGTTGATGCATATAATCTGGAATTATCCATCTAGTTCAGTAAGAAGAACGAGATATCTACAGGCAATAACACAATGAAAAAACTGGGATCTGTTTCGTTTACGAACACGTTCCATCCAAACTGAAAATGTAGATAGGTAGTTTCAATTTCCCAAGTGGGTTTGTGTTCCGCATTTACAAAAAGAGAAAACCCAGACACTGATTTACATTTTTATGGTCAATCTTTTACAAGAATTAACATTTCTTTAAATACACCGCCCGAAGGTGTTTATTTCTCGTTTTTTATTATTAGTGACAAAGTTTTGTTTCTTCACTCGTATATGAAAACGACAATAAAGATAAAAATAAAAAATGGTGATGTAAAACTTTTTTAACTATTTAGATAGAAATTAAATTTTATTCGCATTTTATCATCCTAACGTTATTTTGTTAAAAGAAAATAAATAATTCCTCCGCTATTGATTTGTTGAATAAAAATTTATACAAATTCACTGGATTAAATTACGTTATAAGTTCAGAAAGTATGATTAAAACAAGAAATGGTGGAAATTATTTTTGTATACACTAGCCATCTTCACTCGAGTTGTTCCTTACCTCTACCTCCAAATATTGCTATGATTTATAGAAAGTTTATTGAAAATATGAATTGATGTCCGATATATATATATATATATATATTACACACACTGTATACAGTGATACCACGTTGCACGACAATCTCCCGGAAGATGATTCAACAGGCTAAATATGAAAAAAACTTCATATAAATGTAGGTCAGAAAACAGTTTGCACATATTACGTTATAGCCGGGCTAAAACTCACTAATGTTTTGTTAGGCTCGCGAAACTTTAGCCCTGCTTTCTGCTCCCTCTGTGAAATTAAACCGAACTAACATTTTTGGGGTAAAAATCGAAGGGTAAATTTAGTACTTCCTTATGGTTTCTGATCTAAGAAATTGAATAAAAGTGGTCCCAGACCTCTATCTCACTTAGGTTTTAACAAAAACGGGGTAAAACACGAAAAGATTTTGTCGGAAAATACACTTTTTTAGGTTTGGAATAAAATAACTTTGTTAATTTATCAATAAAAAAAAATAAAAATTTCTAGTTAACTTTGTAGAGAATTTAATTCTGAGAAAACTGATGTAAATAACGTTTATATAAAATTAAACACAAATTTGAGAAATTCAACTTAAATTACACTACAAATTCAATTTTCAAAGAACATATATTCTAATTTCGAAAACTTCTGCTTTTCCTATTAATTGTTTCATTACTATAATTACAAATAAAGATCTCTGCTAAAAGATTATTAAAATAGATTGGAAAAGAACATTACGCTTACATACAGTTCATAGGTATTTTACTAATACCTAAAACACTGTGTGGACATTTCAACGGTTAAACAATTATCATCAGTAATAGAATGAATATAATGTATGTAAATATATACATACACTAGAATCTCCGTCACGGCTTCACCCGCGCTATATGGTTACTTGCTTTTTCAATTTTTTTTATTTTTATTTTATATTTTTTAATCAAGAAATCAGAATCAGATACAGCCAGTTTCATCGCACACACAGTAACAGTGGCCGTTTTATTTATGCCGACGCGCCGTACGTCATCGCACGTTTAAAAAAATGAAATTAAAAAAAACCCGAAAATAGTTTTTAGATATTTATTTGAAGAGTATTTGCAAGACCAAATCTATTAAATATCCAGTTTAGTATAGTCGGAAATAGGGAAAATTTTCAGTCATTGTTCAAACTTTATTACTTTTTTTATCCCTTTCAAGGTGAAATTTCGAAAAATCTAGAAACTGGTTTTTAGAAATTCACATGAAGATTATATACACCAAAAATCAAGTTGATATTATCATTTGTTAGAGAAATTAAAAAAAAAAAAAATAGCCGGTTTTCAAAAAAATGCAAAAATCTATTTTTATATATTGGATTTTAGATTTTCATATATATATATATATTTCATTTACTCTAAAAACAGATAAAAATAATCGGTTTATAATTTTTCTTGAGTTCTGTTTATTTATTAGTCAAAAAAAAAAAAAAAAAATATATATATATATATATATAATTATTATTTTTTTTATTTATTAAAATTTATTTACTTGTTTTCTTATACATAATATTTTTTCCTTTTTG
Organism: Lycorma delicatula; assembly: GCF_047948215.1. NCBI lineage: Eukaryota > Metazoa > Arthropoda > Insecta > Hemiptera > Fulgoridae > Lycorma > Lycorma delicatula. The sequence goes on along the minus strand of NC_134461.1, from coordinate 126,311,267 downwards.
TCTTTTGATGATGTTTGTTTAAAAATCGAAATGTGCATCCAATTTTAGATTTTAAGTAAAATACTATAAATTACATAGTTACCGTAGAAGGAAATCTATGTTAGAACGATGAGTCCCACTTCCCCGAACTAAAATAAGATTACACACGTAATTCAAACGAAAACAAGATCGGTAACCAAGAACGGAACGAAATGACGGACTCTTAAGCAAAACTTTTACAAGCGATTAGAATAAGGGAGTTAATACTGCATCCATTTAATTTTTATTTATCATGAGAATAACTTTAAAAAATGAAATACAGAAAAGTATATTAACAAAAGAATTGCTTCACTGACAATAATTATTACAGTGAGAAATTATTTACAAATAATCAACATTTACATTTTACCTTAATGGTAAACAATTTACCCGTCATTGTTACTTTAAAAAAAAAGAAGGCTTATTTTAACATTCTTTTCTTTTGCGATTCAATGATGTAACAGCAACGTTAAAATATCTCATGCACACATTAATGCGAAAAAGAAAACACAACAATTTCAAAAGAACAATAAGAAAATGACCTTACATTTATACTGTTAAATATATATGTCAATATACAGTATTTTAAGAGAGACATACGTATATATTTCATATATGTAATGACTAATAATATACTATACCATTTATTAACAACCATAATGTTATATCGCATTTCAACTACGGTTTATATAATGATAATAAAGCAAAAATAACAATAAAAAAAACCGTTGTGAAAGGTATAAATGTCGCGAAGTTTAGAAACAATCATACAAAGAACGTTTTCGTATTTAGTATACTGTATTTTTTTTTTTTTACAATGTATAACTATGTAATAATCTAAAATATAATTTTATCTCAAAATTTATATATATATATAATCATCATATCTCAAAAAACAAAAAAAAAACCACAGCAACAGGAGAGGACTCAATAGGATTTCTGAGTTATGAAAACATACTGACAAACTAATCAAAAAATTAACAAAACGTATGTAAAACGTGACTGAAAAACAGGACAGATCCACCCACTACACAAAAAAGTGATAAAATAGAGTTAATAATTAGAAAAGTATGTGATCAGTAAAAATAAAAAATTCTTCCAAAAGGACTATTAAATAGAACAGAAAAAAACAGGTGGCCCCAGATCTACGTGTATACCAAGGAGGTTTTAGAAAAGGTCGCTCCTACGTAGAACAGATTCTTAATTTAAAATTCATAATCGTAAACTCAAACTGATAGACATGTACTACGTATTCAACTTAGTTGATTTTAAAAAAGCGTTCGATTCAGTCGATACCATATTTAAAATCATGGAAGAATTTGGTTTAGATAAAAAAAAACAAGCGATTTCATCAGAAAACGTCAACAAAAATACTCTTTTCAAAAAAGTTCCATGAGAAATTTGAAAACAGTTAAAAAGAAGTGGTAAGATAAACTGATCGGCTTTCACTTCTCCTCGTTAACCGAGTACTGGAAAAAGGTATAACGCCAGTAAAAAAAAAACAGGTGAAACAGTCAAAATCAGACTGGGATACAAGAAAAGACAACTTAACAATAAACTACCTAGGGTTAACAGATGATCTGGTTGTCATATCAAGTTTAATAAACACAGTAACGTAGCAAATGACCTTACTAAAAGAAAAAGTAAAAAAGGTAAAAATTCAGATGCCCTTCGGAAAACAGAATTTTAAGACGAACATCAGATCAGTCTCCAAAAAGTAACAACATATGGGAAAATGAATAAAAACGAGAAATTCAAATAACTAGGGGAAATAATTAAATGTCTCTGAAAAGGAACCATCAGGTCAAGAATCAATGAAATGAAACTAGTTTATCGATTAACTAAGAACACCTGCAGTAAGAAATCGATATCAACGAATGATAAATTAAGTTAACCCAACAGGCTATTTACGCAATTTAAATATCTAAAAACCAATAACAATTGAATCAGAGAAACTAAAAAAGACACAGAAGAACTGAAAATAACACAAGAAGACATCAAAGAACGTTCGCCACTGACAAAGACATTGGAAAACATTACAACTTTCCAGAAGAAACAAAAATAACTAAGAAATATACTTGAACAGAAGAGAGAATAGAAAAACAATGGGAAATTATTAAGGGGATAATGAAGAAAAAGTGAATTAGCTGAAAGAGTGTCCATAGCGGCTAAAACACAAAAAATAAAAAATAAATTATTTGTGAAAAAATTTAGCTACCCAATTTATTCTTTGAATTAGCTACATCAGTCATGAATTTGTAGTTCACTTAATAATTACAGTTGACTTGCACAAGTGATTAGTAAATAAGAAATATCATTATATATATATATATATATATATATATATATATATATATATATAATATGTATGTGTAGTGTGTGTTTTACGCGTGTGTTCTGTAATATAAGATATAAAGATTATTAACACTTATTAAAAAGTGCAAATCCACCTTATCAGCAATTAATTTTGAACTTTCAAGATCTTTCAGTCCTTAGACCATCGTGTCAGGAGATTCAAATATCATTATAAAATAAAGTTAAAGAATTAAAATTTTAAGAAGTCATTACATATTGCTAGTTATCAGTATACTCCTACAACTAGGAACATATACTATATATATATATATATAAATAAAACATACACGCGCGCACGCGCACACACAGCGAGATTCAAGAAGAAAGGGAAATAATTTATGAATTGATTCTAGAGCTTGAAATATGGAAAATGTTCATACCAACATATAGCTAAAAACGCTTTGATATCGACTTAACGGCTAGCGAAAAATTTTGTCCCGATTTCAGTTCCCCCAGTGAAATAATCATACTAAAAGTTTTAAGACGTTGTAATGTAAGGGGGTAAACTTTATTGGTTTCTTATGTTTTTGATTTGAAAAATCGAACAAAACAGGTCCAAGAACTGTATCTTCTGTCATTTTTATAATAGACCACGTAAAACAGAATAAAAAACTGATGAAATACAGTTTTTTTTTGGTTTGAACATTTTACAATAACTGTTAAATTACTAATAAACGCGTAAATTTTATTATCAAACTTGTTCACTATTAATTCTTAGAAAATTGATGTAATAAAGTAAATTAAACAAAAAAAAAAAAAAATCAAAAATTATTATTAAAAAACAAAACCCAACAGAAAAACTTTCTTACTAGGGCAACGTGTCATAGGGATAAATTATTTAGAATTTTTAAACGATGCATTTCTTACAGTGTTGATGTAGCACCAATATATTTCATTCATATATTCCCGTAAACAGTAATCTAAGGGAGTAAGGTCCAGGGATCGTGGTAGCCAATTTACGGGCGCTTACGTCCAATCTATTTACCAGTAAACGTTTCATCTATGAATGGTCTTACTTCAAGGTGCTCCATCAAGTCGATAAGTACATTTCAATTAGTTTGGTGTATGAGAAATTTTCAAGCTCTGTAAGAAATTCATTGTTTATATTCCAAATAATACATCCCCGTGACACGTTGCTTTATTACATAAATTTTCTCATAATTAAATTCCTAAAAAGTTTTTATAATAAAATTTACGCATTTATTAGTTATTTAAAAAAGTAATATAATAAAAAACCTGTTTTTCGTCACGGATTTTTTTTCTGTTTTACGTTGGATATCATGAAAACGACGAGAGATACAATTCTGGGATTCGATTTTTCAGGTCAAAAAACATAAGAAAAACCATCAAGTTTACCTCTAACATAACAACATCATAAAACTTTAGCTATCACCTTATTTCACCGGAGAAACTGAAATCCGGAAGAATTTTTTCGCTAGCCGTTACTTGATAACAAATGATTTTCAGACATATGTTTGTATGAACTTTTTTCCTTATTTCATGCTCTAGAATCAGTTCCCAAATTATTTCCCTTTCCTTCTGAATTACTATGTTTTTTTTATATATATAAAATCATTAATAAATGTGCTGTTTATTATAAAAAAAAAAAACAAAAAAAAAAACGAGAAATTAGATGATAAGGAGAAAAATAGTTCTCATTGTAATTTCTAGAGAACGCATTGAATTTTAAGCTCTACCTAAATATTCGAAAACTTTAACAACTGTGTTGCCAGTTATGTAGTTAAATGTTTATCAGTTAAATGACAATAAATATGTATTGTTTTAAAGTTATTTTTATTATTGGTTAAGTTTCTGGGGGGGGGGGACGGCCTCCGTGACGCGAGTAGTAGCGTGTCGGCCGTTCATCCGGAAGTCCCGGATTCGAATCCCGGTCAGGCATGGCATTTTCACACGTTGTAGAAATTGTCATTCATCTCATCCTCTGAAGTAATACCTAACGGTGGTCCCGAGAAATTTAAAAAAAAAAAAGTTTCTCGAGAAAAGTATTATATGTGTTATCTTAATAAGGAAACTGTCAATAAATGTATTGTCATTATATGAATTATATTAACAGAAGTTGTCAATATTAATTATTAATAATGAAATACGCAAAGAAATAAAAAACAAACCGCAGTGTACTGTAGTTTATTTAAAGTTTCAGTGTAATACCTTACTGGTATGTTTAGATTGCAGGGCGTGTGTGCATATATATGTACATATAGGTTATGTGGGGGATGCAAACTCGTGTTACTGCACGTTTTATTATTTGTACAATAATAACTCGACTAATTATATATTTAGATTTTATCATAAATTCACGCATTATCGGTATTTACAATCGTATACTCGTATACATGTTTATATAAATATATATATTAGCCCGAAGTAATTTTTCAGTAATATTTAAGTGTAGGTTTGATATATTGTTTAAATCCTGTTTATGAATTTATTTTGTAGGTGTGGTTATAATTTTGTATCTTAATTTCGCTAATTTATTTTTTTTTGTTTGCAATGCATTGTATTTCGTTTAGTATTATTATTATAATAAATTATAATTTAATTGATAAATCGGAAAGTAAGAAAAAGTAATAAATTGATTTTTTTTTTATTCACGAAGGACATAACCTTGATTAAGTGCTCTAATTGATTTAAGTGTGATTATAATAACCTAAAATACAACCTTGTTACTCTCCCCCTATTTTTTGAATAGCCCAACCGTAAAAACTATTAGTATATAACGATTTTATTAATAATGATTTCTTAAATATTAAAATTCTGGTTAAGAATTTTTTTTTTTCAATAAAGGAATTTTTACAATCAATAAAATAACAAAAAAAGAAAAAATCAGATCAAGGTTAAACTTTAAAAAAAAAAACCATCAGTCACTATTTATTACTTTGTTAAAGACTCTCGATAAAACACATAAAAAATACACAAATTTACTTATATAAAACTTTCAAATAAAAATTACCTTAAACTGTATGGAATCGTGAAATTTTTGAGTCAGCAATTTTCTTAATTGTTATCAAAAAATTTATTACCGATGAATTTGAGTCTTAAAATATAATCTGATATTATATTTATACAGTAGAAATAGAAAGAGTTTATTTCTTCTTTCTAATTTTTATTATATCTTGATGAAGAATTTCATTCATGAAATGTCATGGTCAATATGGATTATATACTTGTTGTTTTTTTTTAACCTTTGTATTTTTGTGATTCGATTCACCACATCGAATCCCGTAACTGAATAGAGTAAGATTATATGGTTTTATGTACAAGTCGAATTTACGTATTTTTTTAAACAAGATTTTTATCGGTTTACTTACAGGTTTTATTTTAACGGTTTGATTTTTCTGATGCATGAAATATTTACTAAACATTATTAACCAATTAATTAAGAAGCTTTCTTCTACACCTAAAGGATTTATATTCTAATTTATAAATTATTATGTTTTCAATACTGTGATTTATTTATGAAAAATCGTCTTATTAAAAATACAATTTTTTACGAAATTTATGTAAAATTAAAGAGAAATATAACAACAACATTGCATTGAACAATCTTATCATTAAATTATCAACAACTGACCGAACGAAGCGACGTTGATCTTTTGGTAAAATAAATAATTCTTTTATTCTAATGGGTACGTAATAATACATTAAAAAATATATATACAGCGTGTCCCATATAAAACGCAACCCATCAATCACTCATCCGTTAAATTTCAAAAGTCAAGCTTACTCCCCTACTCGTTACTAAAATGGACTCGTCCAACATATGAACATCGCGGGGACGCAGTAGATAGTAACAAAAATGCAATCATAACGTTCAGTGTATTGCTAGAGACAAGATGGTGTTTTCGCTAGATGAACGTGTTTTCATTGTTGAGTCGTATTTCAGTACGAAATCAGCGGTGGCAGTGCAAGATTTGTTTCGCCATATGTACCCAGATAAACCGGCTCCTAACAAAACATCAGTATTAAGGTTAGTCGCAAAATTTAGAGAGACCGGTTCTGTTAATAACAAGGAACACAAAACATCTGCGTCAGTGTTGAATACAGATACAGTCACTGAAATCAAAGACCGATTACTCGCCTCGCCAAATAAATCGATCAGAAGTTTGTCTGCTGAAATTAATTTGTCTAAATCAACTGTTCATCGGGCGACCAAACGATTACAATTACGACCTTATCGCATTCAAACGGTTCATCGACTTCTTGAGCCCGACAAAGAAAAACGGCTACAATATTGTCAACGGTTCCATCGATTTCTGCGTGAGGGAATTAATGTTATGGATTCGTTATTTTTCACAGATGAAGGGCGGTTTCATTTGGATGGCTACGTAGACAGCCAAAACAGTAGAATTTATAGCGCTGAAA